>NC_142465.1:48545000-49170000 GCF_049115385.1 Moschus berezovskii
TCCAGTGAGTCAACTCAACGCATGAGGTGGCCAAAGTATTGGAGTTTCAGCTTTAGCATCAGTCCTTCCAATGAACACCCAGGATTGATCTCCTTTAGAATGGACTGGTTGGATTTCCTTAATAAGACACAAAAAGAAATCTGCAATAGTTCATTAAGAGAGAAAGACAACTCAAACAGTAACACAGAGAATATTGGCAAAACTCTAAATGTGTCTATCTAATCCTTTCCCACAGAGGGTAAGAGATAAGTAGTTATAGTTACATTAAGTGTTCAAGGAACACTCCAAGTGAACAAAGGAAACTTCACTTACAAACAAGGGAAAGAATCAGAATGGATGTGAAAGTATTTGAAAAAAGGGGAAGGGAAGAAAGCATAAGAAGTTACTAAACATTAAAAATACAAATCTGATCAAAGCTTGTCTAGAATGCTTCTGCAGATCTTTACTACCTTCAGAAAAAAAAATGCAAAAGCTCAAAAAGTCCTTTACATTATGGTCCTTGTCTACAAATCCAATCTAACCTCTCACTCCTCTCTGCTTCAAGCCTCACCCAGTCATACCAGTTTCCCTAGAGCGTCTTGTTTCCTCACACCTTTCCATCCTGCTCCTTCCTCGAGATTCAACTCAGAAGACAGTGCCTTCAGGAAGCCTTTTCTGACTCCAATCAACTGGGCAAGTTATATTCCTTATGTAACTCCAAAGCACCCTGAGCTTCCCAGTATCACAGCCTCTCTCACACTGTTTACTCAGTAGAAATTGTGACGGACTATTTACTTATCTATCTTCTTCCCTCCACTTTGAGCTCCTTCCCAGTAAAGATGGAATTTATTCATTCCTGCTTTCCCTGTGCCTTACAAAATAACTAACACACAGTAGACGCTCTAAGTCTCTTGTAAGCTAAATGAACTGCACTAAAGGAAGATAAAGAATGTTGGCAGGTATAAGGATTAAGTCAATTAAAAAAAAGTATACTAGTGTATAAACCAAAAGAAGTGATAAATAAAACAGTAAAGTTAAGACTCATATTTCGTGGTGCCCTCGCACTAGTTAGAATGGCCATCATTAAAAAGAAGGTGTGGAGAAAAGGGAATCCTACCACACTGTTGGGAGGAATCTAAGTTAGGAGCCACTATGAAAAACAGATGGAAGTTCTTAAAAAAACAAACAAAAAACAGAATTGCCATATGATCCAGCAAGCCTACTCCTGGGCAAAAATATCTAGAGAAAACTCCAATTTGAAAAGATACATGCACCCCAATAATCATAACAGCACTATTTACAACAGCCAAGACATGGAAGCATGCTTAATGTCCATTTAATGATGAATGGATCAAGATGTGGTATATACACCTTAAAGTGAAAGGCGCTCAGTCGTGTCTAACTCTTTGCTACCCCAAGGACTATACAGTCCATGGAATTCTCCAGGCCAGAATACTGGAGTGGGTAGCCATTCCCTTCTCCAGGGAATGTTCCCAACCCAGGGATCAAACCCAGGTCTCCCAAATTGTACAATGGAATACTGCTCAGCCATAAAAAAGAATGAAATCTGGCCATTTGCAGCAACATGAATGGACCCAGAGATCACTTACTTACTAAGTGAAGTAAGTCAGACAGAGAAAGATAAATAACACATGACATATCACTTGTATGTGAAAACTAAAATGTGACACAAATGAACTTATTTACAAAATAGAAATACACTCACACACATAGAAAATAAACTTATGGTTACCAAACGGCAAAGGGGGTGGAGTGAGAGATAAATTAGAGGAGGTTTGGAATTAGCAGATACAAACTACTATATATAAAATAGATAAAACAACAACAACAAGGTCCTACTGTATAGAACAGAACTATATTCATTATCTTGTAATAACCTATAATAAGGAAAAGAACCTGAAAAAGAATATATACAAATAAATATATATAATATTTACATATATATAAACTGAGTCACTTTGCTGTACACCACGAACTACCACAACATTGTAAATCAACTATACGTTAACGAAAAATGTTAATAAATTTATATAGGGAAAATGTGTGATGATATAATAAATAAAAAATCTTGTTACATAAAGGAAAAAAACAAAGCCTCATATTTGGTATCTTGTAACTAATATGCCAGCTAAGTATCACGGTGTAAAGATTGTGTACCTCTCAAGAGTCATGAGTCTAAAGGCAAAGACAGAGCTGTCAACAGATAATGCATTATGATAAACCTTATATTAGATTATAAGAAGAGTTCTGTGGACACAGAAAGAAGCAACTAACTTTCTGGATTAGGAAGGGAAGGAAGCAGCATTTGAGCTGGTACCTTAAAAGGTGAGCAGAAACTGTGCTAGGTAAACACAGAAATAGGCACTAGATAAAGAAGTAGGTGCAAAGATAAAGGTCACGAAAGGCGGTGCTGTATGCAGGAGAAAGTGAGGGATCCAGTACAACCAGAACGCAGGGTAGCTGAAATACAAGCAGGAGCCAAACTATACATCCTGAACAACAACCTAGGGGTCTGGGATGCCAACTAACTTGAAGCTCACCTGCCTCCAATGCCCCTGCAGTCATATGGACATGACTCCATCATGGCACTTATCATATTCTACTGTAATGTTTAGCAGTCTCACCAGCCACTTCACTGTGATCTCTATGAAGAAAGGGACTTTATCTTCTGAATTTTCTAGGGCACTAAGCATACTGTTTGACATAGCAGATAATTATTTCATAAAAGTTTAATTTTTAAAAATAAAATCACTAAGTGTTTGGGAATTCCCTGGCAGTCATACTTGGGAACACAAATGTGTAAATACTAGAGAAATACAAGTGAAGGAGAAGAAAAACAATCAGAATGGTACAAACTAAGAAAAGAAAGTGTCAAGGAGGGTCAGGTAGAGGCAGAAGCCATTATGCATGAGCAAATGGAAGATGAGGGGTAGTCCTCCAGAGAATAGAAAAGGCTCTTTTAAGAACACAGTGAGAAAGGAAAGCCTCTAGTGATAGGGTAATGGTTGGACATGGTTTCAAAAGAAAATACATTTCTTGAGTTATTTATTGTTTTAAGATGACACAGGTTTATGCAGATTTCTAATCAGTATGTCAGTAAAGTTTGAAGAATACAAGAAAAACCAAAGGAAAGAGACAGTCAGAAGACGGATCAAGACAAGCAGGGAGACAAGACTAGAGCTGAGTTCTGGGACCCAGACTCAAAAGCGTGCCCAGAGGAGAAGGAATGCCTTGTGCTCTGAGTAGATGTGAAAGTGAAAGTCACTCAGTCATGTCCAACTCTTGGTGACCCCATGGACTATACAGTCCATGGAATTCTCCAGGCCAGAATACTGGAGTGGGTAGCCGTTCCCTCCTCCAGGGGATCTTCCCAACTCAGGGACTGAACCCAGGTGTCCCACATTGATGGTTGATTCTTTACCATCTGAGCCATCAAGGAAGCCCTCTTCAGGAGAGAGGGTAGAAAAGAAAGATGAGTGAAACATATCAGAGAAGCTGAAACAGATAATATCCATCATCTTACATTTCTTTTATAAAACAGAAGGCAAGTTTGCAGAATGAGGGACTTAAGGAGAATGGTAGGATTTTTCACTGAGGAGCTACGCAAGAAAAGCAGCAGGATTATTAAGCAGGCTATGCTGAGACTGAGCAGAAGCTGGAAAGTAAGATTATATTATTTTTCTAGCTGTGCTCAGCAGTACAGAGGGTAAACAATTCAACTGACCCGGGTCAGAGGGCAAGAAGACAAATAAATGAAAGGATACTGGCAATATAGGGGTTTGAAGTGATGGGCCAACAGGTCTGCTCAGGAAAAAAGCAAAGAAAGAAGAGGGCTAAAGAAACAGGAGAAAACAGAGGGAGGCAAAAAGGAATAGGAGGCCTTAGTATGGTTAAAAAATAGGCTTAGTATGAGTGAGAGTCTGAAACAGCTGGACAGGCCATTCTGGTCAATCTTCCAACACAGAAGGAGACTTTTCTTAATGCAGAGTTTTCACCCACATCTCTGACTACTCCTCCTGAAGCACAAACTCCCAGGCAGGGGTAAAAACAAGACACTAGATATTCTACATCTATGACAATCACATTAATACTTGGAGACAATCTGAGTTACCTGAGACCTACTAATATGCATGAATACCATAAACACCTGATGAGAAACCACATGATCTCATTAGCTCATTCAAGTTTGTAACTCTGCAAAAACACAAATAGATGCGCTACTCTCCCTCTAAAGGTAGCCTCTGTTTGGGGAGAACAACACTACAACAACTGTGCCAGATATTTAAATTAGTAAACACTGTCTTCTTAAATTAAAGTCAATTGTCCTTATTTTGAGGTCTGGGAAGTAACAACATAGTTTTTTAATCACTCAGCTGTGTCTGACTCTTTGCAAGCCCATGGACTGTAGACCACCAGGCTCTTCTGCCCATGGCATTCTCCAGGGAAGAAAGAGTAGTGAATTACCATTTTTTTCTCCTGGGGATCTTCTTGCCCCAGGGACTGAACCCAGGTCTCCTGCATTGCAGGCAGATTCTTTACCATCTGAGCTACCAGAGAAGCCCAAAGTGGTATCAGGAGGCAAAATAATTGCATTCAAAATACCATTATTAAAATCTCCAGTTTGAAAAAATACAATTTGTGGACTTAATGATTTTTTAAAAAGTAAACTTCAATTTACCTAGATCTGGCCATTAATATTCTTAGCCTCTGCTGCAGCATCAGGAGTTTAATCATACTTCAAAACACCATGTTTTCTTTGTTTGCTGACTTAACCTAGAATTAACAAGAAAAAGTCAAGAATTTGTTATTTCTTTAAAGACAGTTTTTCTTATGAGACTTCTGGCAGCACTGTTAGTTCAATTCATCTATTTAAACAAACTAAAAAGTCTAAATTTTTATTAAAATGTAGTATGTTAAAAATTAACATACTGTCTACAAGGTACCAATTAACACAGCCTTTTCGAAAGAAAAGTAAAAATGCAGTAGCTCTAAAAGCCCATTTTAGCCAATGGCAGGCTAATTCTCCATCTCGTCACTTCTCTTAAACCTCACTGTCACTCCTCCTCCCAGAGTTGACCCTAGAATCCACGCTCTGTATCTTCCTAGTCCACAAGAGCCCCCAGAATAAAATCAGAAGAGTCAGTCATCAGAAAACAGTATCAACAAGCATGCCTAGAGCCTCAGGATAATGACACAAATTATAGCAATAAATTACAATCTAGAGTTTCAAGAGATTACAATATACTTTTGAAAAATTTCTGGTTAATTTATTCACTTTTTACAACACATGAAAAAAAATCAAATTCAAACATGAGCACTGCTGCTGCTGCTAAGTCACTTCAGTCGTGTCCGACTGTGTGTGACCCCATAGACGGAAGCCCACCAGGCTCCCCCATCCCTGGGATTCTCCAGGCAAGAACACTGGAGTGGGTTGGCATTTCCTTCTCCAATGTGTGAAAGTGAAAAGTGAAAGTGAAGTCGCTCAGTCGTGTCCGACCCTTAGCAACCCCACCGACTGCAGCCTACCAGGCTTCTCCATCCATGGGATTTTCCAGGCAAGAGCACTGGAGTGGCTTGCCACTGCCTTCTCCGAACATGAGCACTAGCATTTACTGAACAGCTATACTATATTAGGCGTTATGTTAGGGGTTTTACGAAGCCTCATTTTAATCTATATATTAACAAATATGACTGATACCCAAAACGAACATTTCCCATGAACAAAATTTTTCATGCTGGACTTCTAACCTATAGATAAAATTAGTGGTTCAGGTAGGAGTTTGCTCACCACTTGTGAGCTGCTGCGACACCCTACATTAGGGTGGGCAGCAACCAACTGTCTTTTCCTTAGCAGTTTTTTTCTCCCCTCCAGAAGTTTGACATAAATCATGCTTTACCTCTACCTTATAAAACTGTCCAGCTAATTCTACCATAAATTGTTCCTCTTATGTGATGTTTCTCCAGCTCTCTCTTTTAAGAGATTTTAATTTTAGCCAATTAACTAAGAAAAAAAAAATCTTTTTCCTTGATCCACTCATAAGCATCCCACAACCCCTATCCTGAAAAGTTTATTCACAGTAAACATGATTAAGAGATGTATCCCAATATCAAGGAAAAGTTGTAAGTTCTAAAAGGAAGTTAAACATACAAAAGAACCAGTGTGCAAATCTATAAAGCTCTTGACAATATTAAAAATCCTCTGTGAGAAACTCTGGAAAATTTATATTCTCACCTTCAGATCTTTTTTCTTTTATTTCTAATTTTTAAAATTGTGGGAAAATACACATAAAATTTACCACTTACCCATTTTTAAGGGTACAGTTTAGTAGTGTTAAATATATTCAATACCGTACAACCAATCTCAAGAACTCTGAAACTCTACACCCATTAAAAAACAACTCATTTCCCCTCCACCCAAACACTAGCAACCACCATTCTACCTTCTGTTTTCATGAGTTTGACTAAACACCTCATATAAGTAAGACTGTACAGTTCAGTTCAGTCGCTCAAGTCATGTCCAACTCTGTGAACCCACAGAGTGCAGCATGCCAGGCTTTACCTGTCCTTCACTATCTCCGGAGTTTGCTCAAACTCACATCCATTGACATGACATGAGATTGTACAGTATTATCTTTTTGTGCCTGCCTTATCTCACTTACACAGTTCATCCATGCTGTAATATGTGTCAGAGTTCCTTTTTTTTTTTTAAACTTTTTATCTTGCATTGAGGTATAGCCGATTAACAATTCTATGATAGTTTCAAGTAAACTGAAAAAGAACTCAGCTATACATATACATGCATTCTTGCTCCCCCAAACTCCCCTCCCATCCAGGCTGCCACATACCACTGAGCAGAGTACTTTGTGCTATACAGTATGTCCTTATTGGTTACCCATTTTAAATACAGCAGGGTGTACAAGTCCATCCCAAACTCCTTAACTATCCCTTCCTCCCAGCAACCATAAGTTCACTCTCTAAGTCTGTGAGTCTGTTTTTGTTTTTTAACTAAGTTCATTTATATCATTTCTTTTTGGATCACATATGTCAGGGATGTCATACAATATTTCTCTTTCTCTGTCTTACTTCACTCAGTATGACAATCTCGAGGTCCACCCATGTTGCTGCAAATGGCATTGTTCCATTCTTTTTAATGGCTGAGTTTGTATGTGTGTATGTACCACATCTTCATCCACTGCTCTGCTGATGGACATTTAGGTTGCTTCTATGTCCTGGCTATTGTTAACAGCAATGCAATGAACACTAGGATGCATGTGTCTTTTTGAACTATTTTCTCATGGTATGTGTCCAGTAGTGGGACTGCTAGGTCACACGGTAGTTCTATTTTTAGTTTTTTAACTCCATACTGTTCTCCATAGTAGCTGCACCAATTTACATTCCTACCAACAGTGTAGGAGAGTTCCCTTTCCTCCACAACCTCTAGCTTTCAGTTTGTGGATTTTTTGATGACAGCCATTCTGGTTTGTGTGAAGTGATATCTCACTGTAGTTCTGATTTGCATTTCTTTAATAATGAGCAATACTGAACATCTTTTCACATGCCTCTTGGTCATCTGTATGTCTTCTTTGGAGAAATGTCTGTTTAGATCTTCTGCCCAGAATTCCAAGACTGAATAATATTCCACTGAATAAAAACTTGCTAATTCATCCACTGATGCACATTTATCTACCATCTGGCTATTGTGAATAATGGTGCTATGAACATGGATGCACAAATATCTCTTCAAGACCCTCCTTTCAATTATTTTGGATACATATCCAGAAGTGGTACTGCTGGATCATGCAGTAGTTCTATTTTTAATTTTTTGAGAAACTTCCATACTGCTCTCCACAGTGTATCTTCTTTAGAGAAATGTCTATTCAAGTCCTTTGAATATTTTTTAAACAGGCTGCCTGTTCTTTTTGTTGACTTTTAGTATAAGTTCTCTATATATTCAGGATATAATCCCTTATCAAATATATGATTTGCAAATATTTTCTCACATACTTTGGGTTGTCCTTTTCACTGTTAGATGTTGTTTGAGGTAACAAATTTATTTCTCATTAAGCCCAGTTTGTCAACTTTTGCTTTGGTGCTCATGCTTTTGGTGTCATATCCAGGAAAGCATTGCCGAAACCAATGTCATGAAGCTTTTGCCCTATGTTGTCTTCTAAGATTCTCACTGTTTCATGTCTTACATTTAGGTCTTTGATCCAGTTTGACTTAATGATTGTATACGGTGTTACGTAAAGGTCCAAGTTCATTCTTTTGCATGTGGATATCCAATTGTCCCAGAAGCATTTGTTGAAGACTCGTTTCCCCACTGAATGGTCTTAGTACGCTTTTCAAAACTTATTTGACCAGTCATGTGAAGGTTTATTTCCGGGTTCTCTATTCTATTCCACTGGTCTATGTCTGTATTTATGCCAGTACCACACACACTCTTTTTACTATGAGGCTTTGTAGTAAGTTTAGAAATTAAGAACTGTGAGTCATCCAGTTTTAGGATTGTTTTGGTTATCCAGGGTTCCAAGATTCCATATGAATTTCAGGATAGGTTTTCCTATTTTGGGGGGAAAAAGTCATTGGAATTTTGACAGGGATTGCACTGAATCTGTAAATCTCTCTGGATAGGACTAATGTTTTAACAATATTGGGTCTTCTAATCCATGAATATGGGATGTGTTTTTATGTCCTCTGTAAGCAGTATTCTGTACTTTTGTGTGTTTTACTTCCTTGGTTAATTCCTGAGTATCCTATTTCTTTTGATGTCACTGTAAAAAGAATTGTTTTGTAATTTTTCAGATTATTCACTGCAAATGTATAGAAATGCAACTAACGTTTACATGCTGACTTTGTACCCTGAATTCATTTATTAGTTCTGAAAGTACTTTTTGTGTGGGATCTTTAGGGTTTTCCACATATAAGATCATCTCACCTGCAAACAGAGATTGTTTTACTTCTTTTCTCTCAACTTGGATGACTTTGCTCTGGCTAGACCTTCCAATACTATGTTAAATAAAAGTCATGAGAGTGGGCATCGTTGCCTAGTTCCTGATCTTGAGGGAAAAGCTTTCAGTCTTTTACTATTAAGAATGATGTCCGCTGTGGATTTTTCATATACAGCATTCATTATGTTGAGGTGGTTTCCTTCTATTTCTAGTTTTTTGAATGCTTTTATATGAAAAGGTGCTCAGTTTTGTCAAGTGTTTTCTTTGCATTTATTGAGATTTTTTTTTCCTTCATTGTGTTAATGTGGTGCATTATGTTGTCCAAGAATAAATCCCACTTTGACATGGTAGATAATCCTTTTATTATTTGACTGAATTTAGTTTAGTAGCATCTTGTTGGAAATTTCTCAATGTTTATAAGAGTTACTGGCCTGTAGTTTTCTTGTAATATCTTTGTCTGGAATTGTTATCAGGGTAACACTGGCCTCACAGAATGAATTACAAAGTGTTCTCTCCTCTTCAATATTTTGGAAAAGTTTGAGGACAGATAGTAGTTCTTTAACTGGTAGACTTCACTGGTGAAGCCAGGGCTTTTCTATGTGAGATTTTTTTATTATTACTGATTCAATCTCCTTACCTTATAGGTCTATTCAGATTTTCTATTTCTTTGTGATTTAGCCTTGGTAGGTTTTGTACTTCTAGGAATTTGGCCTGTTCATCTAGTTTCTTCAATTTGTTGGCATACAACTGTTCATATTACTCTTTTATAACCTTTCTATTTCAGTAGAATTGATAGTGATGTCACCAGTTTCACTTCTGCTTTTAGTAATCTGAGTCTTTCTCCCTTTTTACTTAGCCCATTCAGCCAAAAACTTGTCTATTTTGTTGGTGTTTTCAAAAATCAAACTTTTGGTTCACAGTCTTTGTTTTTCTATTCTATCTCATTTCTCTCTCCTTTAATCTTTACTATTTCCTTCCTTCTGCTAGTTTTGGTTTTAGTTTACTCTTTTTTCTATTTCCTTAAGCTATAAAGCTATATGTCTTTTTACATTTTAACATAAGCATTTATAACTACCCAAATCCCCCTTAGCACTGCTTCCATTGTGTCCTGTAAGTGTTGGCGCGTTGTTTTCATTTTCTTTTGACTCTAAGTATTTTCTAATTCCCTTTGATTTCTTCTTGGATTTGCTGTTTAATTCCCACAATTTTTTGAATTTTCCAGCTTTCTTTCTGTCATTGATTTCTAACTTCACCCTCTTCTAATTGAAGATGATACTTTGTATGATATTTATCTTTGAAAATCTTTTGAGACTTAATTTGTGGCCTAACATCACAGTCCACCCTGGAAAATGCTCCATGTATTCTTGCCCTATTGAACATTTTATCACTATGTAATATATTCATCTCTTGTAACCTTTTAAAATTTAAAGTCTAGTTTGTTTCATATTAATACAGCCACACCTGCCCTTGTTCTGGTTACTAATTGCATGTATATCTTTTCCATATTTGCAATTTTTTTTGGTCACTGAATCTCACATGAATCTCTTATAGACAGCGTATAGTTGGATCATGTTTTTATCCATTCTGCCAATCTGTCTTTTACTATTGATAAGGAGAGCTTTGTTATTGGTGCTGTTTAGTCACTATGTTGTGTCCATGACTCTTCTGCGACCCTGTGGACTGTAGCCTGCCATGCTCCTCTGTCCATGGGATTTCCCAGGCAAGAATACTAGAGTGGGTTACCAATTTCTTTTTCAGGGGCTCTACCCAACTCAGGGATCAAACTCATGGCTCCTGGACTGGCAGCTGGATTCTTTACTGCTGAGCTACCAGGTATTACTTCTATCATATTACTGTTTGCTTTCTATATGCTTTAAGCTTCTTTGTGTTAAGGTGTAGTAAAATGTTTAAATTCCTCTCTCAGTCCCTTGTGTGTATATTCTTTGGTTATTTTCTTTGTGGTGACCATAGGGACTACATTTAACATACTAAAGGAATCACAGTTCTACTTGAATTTCTACCAGCTTAACTTCAATAACATACAAAAACTCTACTCCATTACAACTCGATCCCCACTCCTTTCAGTACTGATGTCACAAAATTACATCTTTATACACCATGTGCCCAAAATGTAAACTAATAATTAAATGCATTAACCTCTTAAATTACGTAGAAAATAATTACAGACCAAAGATAAAACAATATGAGCTTTTAGGCTAATAATTTTTTCCTTTAAATGTATTAACTTTTAAATCATGTAGAATATAAAAAGTATAGTTATAAATCTTTGTTACAACAGAAGTAGCTTTTATAATTCCCTCTGTATTTACCTTCGTTGAGATTTCTATCTCTCCTTACAACTTCAAGTTGCTGATCAGAGGCATTTTGTTTTACCTTGCAGAACTTTCTTGTACATTTCTTGCAAGGCAGGTCTAGAGGTAATGAATTCCCTCAGCTTTTGTTTCCTTGGGAATATCCTAATTTCTCACTCACTTTTGAAGGACAGTTTTGCTGTATAACAGGATTTTTGATGGCTAGACTTTTTTTTCTTTTCGCACTCTGAATATATCAGCGCACTCCCATCCTGCCTCCATAGTTTCTGATGAGGTATCTGCTACTAATCTTACTGAGAATCCCTTGTAGTATGTGACAATTAAGTCTTCTTCCTGCTGTTTTCAAGATTTCTGGCCTTTGTCTTTTGGAAGGTTGATTATAATGTGTCTTGTTCTATGTCTCTTTGACTTAAATCTTTCTTGGAGTGCAATGAGCTCCTTGGATGTTTACGTTCATGTCTTTTATCGATTTTGGGAAGTTTTCAACCATTATTTCTTCAAATGTTCTCTCTGCTCCTTTCTTTTTAGGACTTCCACAGAATTTACATTAGTCTGTCTGACAGTGTCCCACAGGTCCCTCAGGCTGTTTTTTTCTAATGTTTTCCTTGGGAATCTTTTAATTTTTGTCTGCTGATTCTTTGTTCTGCCTGCTCACCTCTACCTCTGAATTTTTATACTGAATTTTTCATTTTAGTTACTGTACTTTTCAGCTCCAGAATTTCATAATGCTGCAAATGGCATTATTTCATTCTTTTTATGGCTGAACAGTATTCCACTGTATATATACATACGGCATCTTCTTTATCCATTTATCTGTCAATGGATATTTAGGCTGCTTCCACATCTTGGTTATAGTAAACAGTGCTGTTATGAACATTGGGGTGTGTGTATCTTTTTGATGTAGTTTTCTCTGGTCATATGCCCAGGAATGGGATTGCTAGATCTTTTAAGGGTGCCACTTCTTTAAATTTTCTGGATATCACTTTAGTGGGTGGGGGAGGGGCTTGCAACAATGAGGTACGTGAGACAACAATAGATGCTCGCCTTTGTCTACACCTCTGTGACTAGAAGCAGCAATCTCTGACTCAATTACAGATTGCTGATATTTGGAGAAGAGGGTGCTTTTTGCCTACTCTGTCTCCAAAAGCTGTATGAAAGCTGCACAAAGGTGGCAAAAGAGGATGCCTGCAATTTTACATCTGAGCCTTTTCCTGGCAGCACAAGCCTTCAATGGTTCCATACTTCCAAAACGGTTACAACAGATTCTGCTACCTAGGTGGGGAGACAGATTCCTCATGCTTCCAACTCCAGCTTCCCAGAATCCTCTCTAGGGCTGTTCTTGGGGATCAGTATTATTTAGCTTCAGTGTTTCAAATTACTTTACTAGCAGTGCCAAACATTGTGACTTTTTTGCTTGCCTTTTTAATGCTTTTCAGTGCAAATATACAGCATATCAGCTGTTTCAGGAATTAAATGACTTTATGTGCCTCATTTAAAAGGATGTGCTGTGCTGTGTGCTATGCTAAGTTGCTTCAGTTGTGTCCAACCCTTCCTGACCCTAGGGACTACTGTAGTCCGCCAGGCTCCTCTGTCCGTTGAATTCTCCAGGCAAGAATACTGGAGTGGTTGCCATGCCCTCCTTCAGGGGCCCTTCCCAACTCAACAATTGAACCCACGTCTCTTACGTCTCCTGCATTGACAGGCGGGTTCTTTACCGCAGGCGCCACCTGGGAAGCCCATTTAAAAGGATACTTCCTTTAAAAAATATATACATTCTGAGTTCCAAACAAGTGATATAACACAGCACTCCTGGAATGAACACAATGGGTGGACAGAGGGTATCTTGCCTTTGACTTTGGAACATGAATGCCGCAGATATCTTCTTTGGTTTCTTCTGACTAGCAGAAGACTTAGAACTGAAAGGTGATAGGGAGGTAGTGAGAGGGAAGAAGTAGTTTAGCTACTATACAGAGCTATAATCTTGTAACATGGATGTTTTTCTATAGATCAGTTATATATGTGTTTATACACACACACACACACAATGAACTGTGAGTTTATACTCAAGGGGAATACAATGATTTTACCAAAAAAATTATCAAAAAACTAAAAGTTACACTAAATACAGTCAACTGACATGCTTTTTAAATAAACTGGTTTTAAAGCCCCTACTTTATACCAGACATAGATTCACTACGATTATCTCAATCCATAGGACCAAACTGTGAGGTAGGTACTGCCATTACTTCTGTGACGCAAATAAGGAAACCAAGGCTTGAAGAGGCTAGGTAGCTTTGCCAAGGTTAACAACTAAGAAGAGGAAAGGCCAGAATTGAATCCAGATCTAACTACAAAGTCCAGGTTCTAATTAATATATGCAGATAGCTAAAAATAGAGCTCAGCATATAGTAAACATGTAGTAAATGATAGCTTCTGAAATAATAAGAATAATTTGCTATCACACAATATTGTATGCCTTTGGCACTCAGCCAAATTTTCTATGCCTAAAATTTCTTACTCATAAGATTAGGACACCTATTTCACAAAGTTATTATGAAAACCAAATAAACTCTGGCTATAAAGACATTAGAAAAATATACAGTGCTTAAAAAGACAACCATTATTATATCACCACTACATGTAAAATCCTGTCTCATATCACAAAGGAGCCTTTTGCACTGTAGACACAAAAGCCCAGAATTTAAGCACCATCCAGGTAACAGAAGTTACAGTAATAACTTTAGTAAAGCTGTCTTAAATGATTTCAATATAAATTCTTGCAGAATGACAGGCAAAGAGAACACTGAACTCTATTCATTAGCATGATTATACATTTGTTGCTCAGCAAGATATATTTGCTCTTTAGGTTCACTAGCATGGAGGGTGAACTTGGTTTTTACTACAGTTCAGTTCAGTCACTCAGTCGTGTCCAACTCTTTGCGACCCCATGATTCACAGCACACCAGGCCTCCCTGTCCATTACCAACTCCTGGCATTCACTCAAATCATGTCCATCGAGTCGGTGATGCCATCAGCCATCTCATTCTGTCGTCCCCTTCTCCTCCTGCCCCCAATCCCTCCCAGCATCAGAGTCTTTTCCAGTGAGTCACCTCTTCGCATGAGGTGGCCAAAGTATTGCAGTTTCAGCTTTACCATCAGTCCTTCCAACACCCAGAACTGATCTCCTTTAGAGTGGATTGGTTGGATCTCCTTGCAGTCCAAGGGACTCTCAAGAGTCTTCTCCAACACCACAGTTCAAAGCATCAATTCTTCGGCAATCAGCTTTCTTCACAGTCCAACTCTCACATCCATACATGACCACTGCAAAAACCATAGCCTTGACTAGACGGACCTTGGTTGGCAAAGTAATGTCTCTGCTTTTTAAGATGCTATCTAGGTTGGTCATAACTTTCCTTCGAAGGAGTAAGCATCTTTTAATTTCATGGCTGCAATCACCATCTGCAGTGATTTTGGAGCCCAAGAAAATAAAGTCAGCCACTGTTTCCCCATCTATTTCCCATGAAGTGATGGGACCAGATGCCATGATCTTCGTTTTTTGAATGTTGAGCTTTAAGCCAACTTTTTCACTCTCCTCTTTCACTTTCATCAAGAGACTTTTGAGTTCCTCTTCACTTTCTGCCATAAGGGTGGTGTCATCTGCATATCTGAGGTTACTGATATTTCTCCCAGCAATCTTGATTCCAGCTTGTGCTTCCTCCAGCCCAGCGTTCCTCATGATGTACTCTGTATATAAGTTAAATAAGCAGGGTGACAACATACAGCCTTGACATACTCCTCTTCCTATTTGGAACCAGTCTGTTGTTCCATGTCCAGTTGTTTTTTTTTTTTTTTTTGCCATACGTTGACATGAATCCGCCCCGGGTGTACATGTGTTCCCCTTCTTGAACCCACCTCCCACCTCCCTCTTTCCCATATCCTCCCTCCAGGTCATCCCCGTGCACCAGCCCCAAGCATCCCGTATCATGCATTGAACCTAGACTTGTGATTCGTTTCACATATGATAATATACATGTTTCAATGCCATTCTCCCAAAACATCCTGCCCTCACCCTCTCCCACAGAGCCCAAAAGACTGATCTATACACCTGTGTCTCTTTTGCTGTCTCATATAGAGGGTTATCATTACCATCTTTCTAAATTCCATATATATGCATTAGTATACTGTATTGGTGTTTTTCTTTCTGGCTTACTTCACTCTGTATAATAGGCTCCAGTTTCATCCACCTCATTAGAACTGATTCAAATGTATTCTTTTTAATGGCTGAGTAATACTCCATTGTGTATATGTACCAAAGCTTTCTTATCCATTCGTCTGCAGATGGACATCTAGGTTGCTTCCATGTCCTCGCTATTATAAACAGTGCTGCAATGAACATTGGAATACATGTGTCTCTTTCAATTCTGGTTTCCTCAGTGTGTATGCCCAGGAGTGCAATTGCTGGACCATATGGCAGTTCTATTTCCAGTTTTTTAAGGAATCTCCACACTGTTCTCCATAGTGGCTGTACCAGTTTGCATTCCCACCAACAGTGTAAGAGGGTTCCCTCTTCTCCACACCCTCTCCAGCATTTATTGCTTGTAGACTTTTGGATAGCAGCCATTCTGACTGGTATGAAATGGTACCTCACTGTGGTTTTGATTTGCATTCCTGATTATGAGGGATGTTGAGCATCTTTTCATGTGTTTGTTAGCCATCTGTAAGTCTTCTTTGGAGAAATGTCTGTTTAGTTCTTTGGCCCATTTATTGATGGGGTCGTTTATTTTTCTGGAATTGAGCTGCAGGAGCTGCTTGTATATTTTTGAGATTAATTTTTTGTTAGTTGCCTCATTTGCTATTATTTTCTCCCATTCTGAAGGCTATCTTTTCACCTTGCTTATAGTTTCCTTTGCTGTGCAGAAGCTTTTAATTTTAATTAGGTCCCATTTGTTTTGTTTTTGCTTTTATTTCCAAGATTCTGGGAGGTGGGTCGTGGAGGATCCTGCTATGATTTATGTCGGAGAGTGTTTTGCCTATGTTCTCCTCTAGGAGTTTTATAGTTTCTGGTCTTACATTTAGATCTTTAATCCATTTTGAGTTTATTTTGGTGTATGGTGTTAGGAAGTGTTCTAGTTTCATTCTTTTACAAGTGGCTGACCAGTTTTCCCAGCATCACTTGTTAAAGAGACTGTCTTTTCTCCATTTTATATTCTTGCCCCCTTTGTCAAAGATAAGGTGTCCATAGGTGCATGGATTTATCTCTGGGCTTTCTATTTTGTTCCACTGATCTATATTTCTGTCTTTATGCCAGTACCATACTGTCTTGATGACTGTGGCTTTGTAGTAGAGCCTGAAGTCCGGCAGGTTGATTCCCTTAGTTCCATTCTTCTTCCTCAAGATTGCTTTGGCTACCATGTCCAGTTTTGACTGTTGCTTCCTGACCTGCATACAGGTTTCTCAAGAGGCAGGTCAGGTGGTCTGGTATTCCCATCTCTTTCAGAATTTTCCACAGTTGATTGTGATCCACACAGTCAAAGGCTTGGGCATAGTCAATAAGGCAGAAATAGATGTTTTTCTGGAATTCTCTTGCTTTCTCCATGATCCAGTGGATGTTGGCAATTTGATCTCTGGTGCCTCTCCTTTTCTAAAACCAGCTTGAACATCACATCTGGAAGTTCACGGTTCACGTACTGCTAAAGCCTGGCTTGGAGAATTTTGAGCACAACTTTACTAGCGTGTGAGATGAGTGCAATTGTGCGGTAATTTGAGCATTCTTTGGCATTGCCTTTCTTTGGGATTGGAATGAAAACTGACCTTTTCCAGTCCTGTGGCCACTGCTGAGTTTTCCAAATTTGCTGGCATATTGAGTGCAGCACTTGCACAGCATCATCATTCAGGATTTGAAATAGCTCAACTGGAACAGTAGTTATGTTCAAATACAGCCATGACAGAATATCTATAGTTAGAAGCATAACAATATAACTATATTTTGGGCACAGCTAACTGCCATATTTATTGATAATTCCATTAAGACAATCAAGAGAACAGCATTCAAAAACCGTATTCTTTGTGTTGGTGGTCTGGTTGACTGTTTTTAAACCACTGGGTAGGTCTTTTCTTGTTATCGTTTTTATTTTTTTTAATATTTATTTACTTATTTGGCTGTGCTCGGTCTCAGTTGCAGCATGCAGGATATTTTACTTGTCACATGTAGGTTCTAGTTGAACCTGGGCCCCCTGTATTTGGGAGCACCAGGACTTTGCCACTGGACCACCAGGGAAGTCCCTCTTTTTGATACACCTTAGTTTTCTGTTTATTGTTAACATTGCTAAGGATTTTTTAAAATTTACATTACTCTTATGAAGAGAAAAAAAAAAAGTTAAGGAAGGAGATTCTCAGTACATTCTGCTAGTCACCGAACCAGAACCATTCTGTAAAAGTAAAGATACATGCAACACAGTTTCCTTGGTTAGCTGAAATTTTAAAATACATATGTATACAATAAAACTAAAAAGTACTCAAGTACTTTTAAGCATCTATCCATGAATATGGTTGTATCTGCATAACTCTAAATTTTCTTCAGTTTTTTTATTCTACTGAGGGAAATGCTGGTGAACCATTCCCTTTTTCAACTCTCAAGAAAGTCAATTACGTTACTTAAAAATCACTTCAATATCTAGTACTTTATTTTCTGAAAACTCCTTATGTTAATCTAAATTCCTTGTATTGCAACTTAAACCAGATTCCTCTCATTTTAGTCTTCTCTGTAAGAGACAAGTAAAACCAGGATTGTCAAAAAAGATGAAGTACATGCCTATACATATTTGAACAGCCAGAGATTGATTTTCCAAAAGATAAATCTAAAATATTAAGAAAGAAACATTTATTTTAGACATAGTTTTTAAATTAAGCTAACAAAAAGTTACTTAGTAAATAAAAATGATTGTAAACAGCTATCAATGAGTTCATTTTTCCATCTACACAATAAAGCATCAAACAAGTATTTTCTGAGCACCATTCTCTTTGCCAGGCACCGAGCTAAATGTTAAAGAAATAAAGATGATGTACATATTCCCTGATTCTAAGAAATTTACTATTTAGTGAGGGAGGCAGACAAGGAAAGGAATACAGGACAGAGTTACAGGTCCATGCAACAGTGTCATGTGAATATTTAACTCAGAGCAGAAGGAAAGGCAGAAGTGATTATGGAGCCACTAAGTCAAGTCCCAAAAGAGATGGGAGTTTGCTAGGGCAAGGGCAATCCAAATTAAGAAGAGTGCATACTATTTAGGTTAGTAAAAAGTAACTGCAGTTTTGCATTGCTGAAATTTGCCAGTTGCTATTAGAGTACATTCTTAAATAAATGTGGTTATGGTACATATCATTCTAATTTGAATTTCTCACTTTATGTTTTGTTGTTAGTGACTTATCACATGCTATTTATTTTATATTTATTTTAGACTATGGAAATGATGTTAAACAAAAAGCAAATTTGAGAGATTTTGTTATTCGAGTTCAAAATGGGTTGTAAAGCACTGCGGACAACTCACAACATCAACAATGCATTTGGCTCAGGAACTGCTAACAAACACTCAGCGCAGTGGTGGTTCAAGAAGTTTTGGAAAGGAGACAAGTGTAGTGGCCGGCCATCGGAAGTTGACAACAACCAATTGAGAGCTATCATCAAAGCTGATCCTCTTAAAACTAAACAAGAAGCTGCTGAAAAATTCAATGTTGACCATTCCATGGTCATTTGGCATTTGGAGCAAATTGGAAAAGTGAAAAAGCTCAGTAAGTGAGTGCCTCATGAGCTGACCAGAAATCAAATAACAACAACAACAACAATAGTCATTTTAAAGTAAAAACTGCAATGCCTGCAGCCGGCGTTGGTCAACTGAAAGGGCCCAGTTCTTCACGACAACATCCAATCGCACAATGCACAACCAGCACTTCAAAAGTTGAACAAATTGGGCTTCCAAGTGTTGTCTCACCTGCCATATTCACCTGACCTTTCCTGCCAATGGACAACCATTCCTTTAAGCATTTCGACAACTTTTGCAGGGAAAATGCTTCCACAATTAAGCGGGATGCAGAAAATGTTTTCCAAGAGTTTGCCGAATCCCAAAACATGGATTTTTACACTACAGGAATAAATAAACTTATTCCTCACTGACAAAAATGTGTTAACTGTAATGGTTCCTATTTTGATTAATAAAGATGTGTTTGAGCCTAGTCAAAATGATCTAAAATTCATGGTCCGAAACCGCAATTACGTTTGCACCAACCTAATAAAGCACAGAAACCTAAAAGAACATGACAGCCTCCAAAAGCAAACAGCTCCTTTTAGTTGGAATGTAGGGTATGCATGGGAAAATAACAGGAGACAGTCAGGAAGGTGGGCTCATGCCATTTCATGAAGTGTTAGTTTGTACTGCTGAGGACAGTTCACATTTTCCCTTACAATCTTAAAGATGCCACTAATGTTCTACCAATGGAGAAGGCAAATGGCAAGCCACTCCAGTACTCTTGCCTAGAAAATCCCATGGATGGAGGAGCCTGGTAGGCTGCAGTCCGTGGGGTCGCTGAGGGTTGGACACGACTGAGCGACTTCACTTTCACTTTTCACTTTCACACACTGGAGAAGGAAATGGCAACCCACTCCAGTGTTCTTGCCTGGAGAATCCCAGGGACAGGGGAGCCTAGTGAGCTTCCGTCTATGGGGTCACACAGAGTTGGACACGACTGAAGTGACTTAGCAGCAGCAATGTTCTACCAAAACGCTTTCCTGTAGAAGAATAAAGTCTAGAATAAATACAATGAGAATATCTAATTCCTAAGAATAAAATTAACGGTGTTCTACTATAATGCCTGAGGTCTAACCAGTAAGTCACAGCATCTATCTTTACACATAAACGTATTTCCAACAGTATCTAGACCTGCAGTGAATGTCACTGTAAGATCATGACCTGAACATAAGATTCTCCCCATTTCATTTCTGGAAAATGTTACTCACTTTAACACACTGAATTTGACAAAATCAGTTTTAATCATGCATTTGGATTTAGGACAGAAATCCAAGAGTCTGTATGTATATCTATATCTACCATCCATATTACTATCAGTCAAGAATTGTGTGTATGTCTGTGTGTATAGCAAATACTGAGAAAAAAGTACTAAAATGGCTTAAGATACAAAACACAACCTCTACCTTTAATAACACCAGTCATAATTCAATCCTGAAATTATCTATAATCTTGGAACATACTTAAACGCAAAAACACTGATGATGAAATTTACACAGTTAAATCTAGGTGCCCATAATCTCTGCCCTAAGATACAGAAACACACCTACAGATGTGCAAACCCAGTACATGAGTCACACTCTGCCTTAGCTAATCCAATACTGTAATCAGTTCCAATGGCAACAATCCCAGCACCTTCAATCACAGGAAAATTATTATCAGCCTCAGGAACTCCCAAAGAAAGTCTTAGTCTAAGTCCTCTGTTGTAATATAAAATATGTCCTAGAAAATCAAACACTGTTCTCCGGCAACAGCAAGGGGTACACAATCTGTCTGACAGACCATGCAGCTCTCTACACGAAAAATTCAGACTGCACTACAGAAAGAAGACACATGACTGAAGGGCAACAGCAAAAAGAGTACAGGCATTCTCCAGAAAGCATTTATCATAAATCTGAAAACGGGATGATTACATATATCGGATCTCACGGAGATAGTGCATTCAATTTTCTGTATTTATATCAGAATGCCGTGTTGGTGTTCTTCAACTCTGATTATTTCTACGTATCAATTCTTACAACTGTGTCAAATTAACCAATGACTGCTTGATCCTTATAACAAACCTCTAGTTTATAAATTTAGTAGTAAATACTAGCCCCCTAGCAGGGACTGAACGCTAGTATAATAACTATTTAACTTAGAAAGTTTTACTAAACTGACCAACAATAAGAGGTAAAGTACAAATATGAACTTTATAATCTTTTCCCTACTATGACGCAACTAATAGTTCTTTAAAATAATTTGGTTTTATGGCTTATTCTTTAAAACAACAAAACACTAAACACAAACCACTCGTACTTCAATTTCATATTAAAGAAAAATATAAATTATTCAAAATCAATCCATACTGGTGGCTCAAACAGTAAAGAATCTGTCTGCAATGTGAGAGACCTGGGTTCGACCCCTGGGTTGGGAAGATCCCTGGGAGAAGGAATCGGTTACCCACTCCAGTATTCTGACCTGGAGAATTCCATGGTACACGTACAGTCCATGGGGTAACAAAGAGTCGGACACGACTGAGCGACTTTCACTTTCACAAATATCAACGTAACACTACAAGACATACAAGAAAATCTCTAGGCATCTTTACTTTTTATATAATATGCTTTACCTAGAACTAAATAAATATTAATGAAGAATAACAGAAAAGTAAATAAAAAGATAGTTTTCAAAACTGAATACACAGGTATATAAGAGGAAAATACCATAAACCTGTATTTTCAAACTCAGGTGGTTATCATACTAGTTCTAGACTTATTAAAATCTAAATATTGATTGCATGTATGTAAAGCATACACATATATTCAATTCACTCAAAATACATTAAACCAAATGCCGAGCAACTCTTAAAAAAAAAAAAACCTCAAAACAAACTGTTTCATGAATAGGTCACTCATGACTTTCTGTGTCTGTCTCAGTCCAAACAAATTATCTAAAGAAATAGGCTTGATAATTTATTTTACACTTTTAAAGCAATGTCTTCAAAAATAAAAAAGAAAATCATTCTTTTAAAATGCAATATGGTGTTCTGGAATGAATCTTGGAACAGAGAAGGACATTAGTAGAAAAACTGGAAAAATCCAAATAAAGTCTGTAGTTTATAGTATTATACCACTGTTAATTCCTTAGTTTTGACAAGTGTACCTGAGTTATAAAAAGCTTTATTTTAAAAATCACCTTGCATGCCCAGTAGAAAGTTTGAGAGGATTCTCATTTTAAAAAATAACACTTACACTTACTTTTCTCTCCATCACCCCTAAACAAAATGTATAAACCTAGGGAAAAAAGACCAGACTAAAAGACATTAAAATGTTAACACTGGCTCAGTCAATAGTAAGATGAAAAGCATTTTTCTCTTCTTATTTTCTATAGTGTGTGAACTGCTTTTATAATTAACAATAAATAGTTAACAAAAGAATATACAAACCAATATCTTATTAAAGGCTCCTTCAGAAAGAAAAGCTACAAATGTCTAAGCAGAGCCCAAAGGCAGACAACATACGAAACAGGTTAGGGCAGAGTGTGAAGAAACAGTGGCAAGAAAGATTGCCAGGAGAATCTAAGTAGGCAATACCTAATTAGTAAACTCTGGAAACCTGCCAATCCACAGGGCTTAACATCTACTCTTAGGCCAAAGGTGCTCACAGTAAGCAATGTTATGCTCAGAATTCATGTTTCAGGGGAGTGTCACAAAAGACCCCCTAATACCAGGAATTTATGGGATACATACCCTGGATTTATTCCAAACAAAAATGCAGTTGGACATGCACAACTTCCCAGTGAGAACTTCCAGAAATACTTCAGGATGACAGTGTGTTCTCTACATTTTTCTACTTGTTTCTTTCCTAAGACCTTCCTACAACCTATGCCCAGTCTTTAGCCCAAAGATCTAAAAATGGTACTCTTCATGGACAGAGACCATCAGGATAGCAGAATCAAATCCTATTTTGGAAATCTGAGAGGTGAGTATCACAAAAAGTTTTCATAATCTTTGGAGCAAAATATATTCTGATAATCTCATTCAGCCATAACAGGGGAAATTTTAATCAACAACAATCAAAATAAAATACATCTGTCCCTTAAAGGGAAGTGCCAGTGGAATCAAACAGACTGCATTTTGATAAAGAACCTCTTAAAGCTATAATCGGGGCAATTTGTGTGTGTCAGGCTTTCTGTCTAGGTTTGGGGTTGTTTTTTAAAAACAGATTTTAATTCTTTATTTATGGACACCCTCACTCTCAGTTGATAGTTAGCATGTCCTAGAGCTGTCACTTAATAAACACATACACACATTTCTTTGTTAAGTTTATTCTTTCAAATCCTAGACTCTGGATTCAGACACCCATACCTATTAGGAACAGGTGCAAAAAAAGCCCCTCTACTCAGAGACCACACATTTTATGTTCAAGAACATAGTCATAACTTCACAAGCTTCTTAATGGCAATTGTAAGCATCAGAAGACTCTTCTGCTTACTTTCCAATCTTTGGTCATGTTTAAGAAAGTAGAGGTTACCAAAAAAGTGATCTTCAGGAATGGTGACTGAAGGAATTATCACTGTTATCACTTCTAATACCAACGAAGATACATACCATTTTCATCAAAACTGAGACACAACTGATTTTAAGACTGAATTTTGTATCCCACCAAGAAACAGAAGGTGTCAAACTACAGCATGCCACTGGTTGTAAGATACACCCAAATTTCAGTGAATAAAGCTGGAAAACGTCCCTTGGAATCAATGAAATACCACACAATCAATGAAGACTATCAACTAACATGGACAGGGAGGCCTGGCGTGCTGTGATTCATGGGGTCGCAAAGAGTTGGACATGACTGAGCGACTGAACTGAACTGAATGAAAGGATGTTTAAAATATCTTTTTCTTTATGCCTTCCTATACACCAGACAATAGTTACAATCAAGTAACAGGATTTTGGGGGCTTCCCAGATGGCGCTAGTGATAAAGAACCTGGCTACCAATGCAGGAGACATAAGAGATGTGGGTTCAATCCCTGGGTCGGGAAGATTTCTAGAGGAGGGCATGGCAACCCAATCTGGTATTCTTGCCTAGAGAATCCCATTGACAGAGGAGCCTAGTGGGCTACAGTCCATGTGGTCGTAAAAAATGGAATACAACTGAAGCAACTTAGAATGCACAGCAGGATTTCAGTGTCTAAGACCCAATACTCTTTTGAGCCGTGATAACTATCTGTCCAGAGAACAATCTTTCATTGCAGACTGCTGGTAACTATTTTCTCCATCTTCAAATGGGGAACTTAAGAAAAAAAAATCAATCAATCAAGATTTTACTGAAAGACAAATTTAGAATTTTTAGTGTCCCTGTCTACAACTTTAACAAAGACAATATGCACTCTCTCCCTAAAGGTGGGTTTAGGGAGAGTAGGTTTGGTGGGTTTTTCTGCTTCAGATTTATCTTGTTCTTAAACTCAGAATATCAATCATCTGTGATAAAGAGAATTCTGAAGAGTTGTATTCAAAACTATAGCTAAGGTCACCCGGGCTATTCCCTCTCAGCACAACTTATGATAAAACAGAATTTGAAAGCAATGGCTAGAATATCTCATTTCTTTTTTAAAAAAGACAAATGAGGAGAAACAAATCTCTATGGAAAACAGAATTTCTAAGATGTTTTCCTCTGTCACACTTTCAAAATGCTTCTTCACTAGTACTGACTGTACTACCTTAAATTCTCTTTAAAAAAAAACAAACCAAACCCCACCCCAAGAAACAAACCAAGAACTCAGTTAATTCAACAATTAGCTACAAAGAATATCAGTCTCATAAAATATTCTTGTTAGAGCCTTACAATTTTTAATTTTCCGCATGCAAATTCCAAATTTGAATTCTCTGAAACTATTAACCCTGCTAAAAAAAAAAAAAGGTAGAATGTTTCTAAGGCAAGAATTTTAGTCCTCATATAATGAATAAATGACCTACACCAGGTCTGCTCTCTGAATGTATTTTGAAATACCACATTAGAATCTAAAATAATGCTTCATTTTAAGCATTCTAAATTCCTCCAACAGAAGGCAGTATCAATCTATGATAATGCTATGATATTGTGCAAACATGAGCCTTAGAACTAGAAAGAGCTGAGTTCTTACTTAACATCTCTGAATCTATGTTTCCCCTTAGGCAAGTTAAACACACCACCACTGCCTAACTCATATGATTGTTACAGGTTTAGAGGCTGCTGCAGAAATCTGGAGTCTAAATTAGAGTAGCAAACAATGAAGATGGAGAAAGAAGGATGGATCAGAGCAATACTCAGAAGCAAGCATCAGCAATACTTGCTAAACAACTAGACTGGGAAGAAAAGCAGGAGTCAAGGAGCACACCTACATTTCCACTTAGTTAACATCCATTCAAAGAGCTAGAAAACACAGGAATGACACAAGGTTTAGAGAAGCAGACAGCTCAATTTTGAACATATTGTAATGCCTATATACCCAAGTGGAAATGCTCAAAAGACAAACAGAAATACAAGTACAAAGGCAGAAGAAAGATCTGAACTGGAGATAAGGATCTAGGAGTCATCAACTTATGGATGCAAGGCAGGGGACAAAATGAGATTGCCCCAATGAGAAGAAAAGTAAGACCTAGACAAACTCAGAAACACCAACATTTAAGGAAACTACAGTGGAAGAGAAGCCCACAAAAGAGAGTGAACAGACACTAAGAAGCAGGAAGAAAATCACCAGTAATAAGGTATCACAGGAGCCTAAAGAAGACAATGATTCAAGGTGAGATGGGATACAGGGAACAGTCTAGTATCAAACAGTAAAGGAAGATTTAGTAAGTTAGTTTGGAGAAAATAATATGTAGCAATGAGGAGGAATAAGTCAGCTGTCTTTAAGCTTTTTGTTTTACGGTATAATGGACTTAACTTGGACAAAACCACAGGCATCGATGAGAATAACAAAGATTTCCATCAAACAAAGAACTGATTTTCCTTTACATGTTGAGTTCTTTCTCAATCACTACCAGTGTTCAGTAGTTTCTGCTACTGGTTAAGAATTTGGATGAGATGACTTGAGTTTCTTACAATTGAAGTAAATTTCAAAAACTAAACTAAAAAATACTTTGCATTAAAAAGAACACAGGGAAAGATGTAAGAAAAAAGCTTTTAAATACTTAGAAATATAAAGTAATGGTTCTATGGAATTTTAAAAACCATATTCAATTAATCCTAAGCAAAATGCAAAGAAAAGATAAAGGAAGAAAAACGAGACAGAGGTAACCCCAATGAGCAGCAAGATAGAAAAACTGTTAATCATTTTTTGTCCATTTCAAAGTTGTTTACAGTCTTGCCTGACAAAAATCTTGCATGGCTTCCCCTATTCCCCGGAAAGTAAAAATTAAAGACTTTTTTAACAGCCTGGCCTACAAGGTCCCAAACACTTTAGTATGGTTTCCTGCCCTTCTGACTCCATTACTGATCACAGGTGCTTTGCCACTCGCCCCTCCACTCTGCTCCAGCCACACAGGCTGGCTCCTGGCTGTTTCTGAATACACTAAGTATGCTCCTGCCTCAAGGCTTCTGTAATTGTTCTGTCTGGAACACTCTTCTGCCAAATACCCACATAGCCTGTTCCTTACTTATCTCAGGCCTTTTCTCACAAGCCAATTCTTAGAGAACTCTCCTGAGCACTCTGTAGAAAACACCTAAACCTTTCCTCCACAACAGCAACCCCTTTTCCTATTACACTGCTTTGGTTGGTGGTTTAGTCATTAAGTCGTGTCCAATTCTTGTGATCCCATGGAGCCCACCAGGCTCTTCTGTCCATGGGATTTTCCAGGCAAGAATACTAGAGTGGGTAGTCATTTCCTTCTCCAGGGGCTCTTTCCCACCCAGGGATCAAACCAGTGTCTCCTGCATTGCGGGCAGATTCTTAACCAACTGAGCCACCAGGGAAGCCCTATTACACTGCTATGTTATTCGCCAAATGATTATTACCAGCAGCAATGCTATATTTTAATTTCTTCTTTGATTCTTCCCTAAAGCCACAACAAAATGTAAACTCTGTGGGGGCAAAGACTGTTGTCTTCACTGCTGTATCCCCAGTGGCTTGAGAGTGCCATATACATGTTAATTGCTCAGATAGTTTTACTTTGGATGAATAAATACCCTATTATTGGATAATGTCTCACATTAGCAACACACATATGATAAATGCTGCCCCTGAATTTCTACAAATATTAAAACATATCGATAAAACTACAAATAATCTCATATTTCTACTGGTTAATATATTATTTAATAGTTTTTGTTTTTCTCCTACCAGTTTTATTGAGATATAATTGACATACAGCATGTATAAGTTTAAGATGTATGGCATAGTGATCTGACTTATAACATGAAATGATTACCACAATATACTGAACATTCACTTTCTCACAGATACAAATAAAATACTTTTTTTCTCCTTATGATGAGAACTCTTAGCACTTACTCTCTTAACAATTTTCATGTATAGCATTCAGAGGTGTTAATTATATTTATCACATGGTACATTACATTCCTAGTACTTATCTGTCTTCTATCTCAAAGTTTATACATTTCAGCTACTTGAATTCTTTAAAATAGAGCTTAAAATTATCACTTAGATTTGTGTAAACACTGACAGTCACTTCATGAAAAATGCTGTGAATTTCAGTATATAATGCCACAAAATTTCTCTTAGAGGTAATGCTATCATGTGGTTTAAAAGTGGGCAAGTATACTCACAAGATTCAAACTGTATCAGATGTCTTCCTTTACATATTACATAAAGACTGCCATCTGGATTGCAGTTTTTATACATGTGATGCCTAAAGAGTCTATCTGGGCAAGTCAACTGCCTAAGAGTCATTATCCAAGCTGTATCAATTCCTCCGAGCTAGGTCAGTCCTTGAAGTTCCTGACGTCTTGGGATGGGCCTACTTGAAGGAGAATACTCTAGGACTGAGACTACTGTTTATCTTAACCTTCAAAGGTGCCTAACATTAACTAGTATTGTCTTTGAATATCAGTTGAACTACCCGTGATGTGCAATTCCAAAACCATTATCTTTGGTATTTCTATGATTTAGTTACTTGGGAGTTACTTCAGCTAAAAAAGGAATGCAATTACAAAAGTGGAAAGCACAAGTTTGGAAAATCACAGGCTGCTGAAATAATGATTACACTATTAACAATATATTAATTTCTTCAAATATTTTCTTTCTCTGCATTAATTCATCCAAAAATCTGTTTAAAAATTCAAATAATAAAGGGCTTATCTTTTTTTCTATTCATCTACAAGTAAGCCAAAAGTAAAGCTAAAAAAGGCTGTAAATTCCTATTATGATAAGGCTGAAATTTGTTTAAGTTTGGGTTAGCTACCATGCACATTTTCACTTTAATTAAATTATTAAAAAATAACATGTTTTTATGTTATTTTAACAAATAAACATTCGTTAAAACTAAGTATGACTTAGTTTGTTAAAACTAAGTATGACTTAGTTTGTTAAAACTAAGTATGACTTAGTTTGTTAAAACTAAGTATGACTTAGTTTGTTAAAACTAAGTATGACTTAGTTTGTTAAAACTAAGTATGACTGATAGAAAGGGAAAATATTCAGAATATATTACTCTTCCTTGTTACCAGCCAAAAAATATGTGGATTGGAGGCAACAAATGTTGTTTTCCTAATGTATGGACCCAGTAACACTTGCGGTAGTAATAAAAAAGATAACAATTAATCATTCAAGTCTCCAAGGCAAAATTGTTCTGAAAATAGAAAAATAAGTTACTTATTTGAAATCAACATCTCTATATAAATTACTAAAACTAAGATTATATTAAAGAGTCAAGAAAGAACTTCTCGGCAACAAATTACTCATTCAAAGGTGTTGTCAATATTTCTTACAAGAATTTTGGTTGATTTAAAGATTAAAAATTTTTATGATAGTAAAGGACTTAGATTATAATAAACACAACTTTCTAACATTTGTGAGTAGGCTTTCAGCTGGCAGCAAATGCAGAGTAATAAATGTTGGGCCTGTTTGCAAGAACCAGTTATGCAATATCCTCAAGCCAATTACTCTTTTACTAGATTTTTTAAAACTTTTGTTGCTCCAGGAGTAAAATATATTTAAGAGTGGAATATGAAGAAAAATCTGGTAAAAGTTGTGAAGCACATGCTTTCTGGGTTTAAAAAAAAATTTGAGGGTTCAGTAATTTTTTAAAAATAAACTTTATTTTTAGAACAATTTCAGAAAAAAACTGAGAGGATAATACAGATTTCCTATATACCCCACACCCAGAGTTATTTATTAACATTTTATATTGATCATAACTCTGTTACAACTGTTGTTGTTCAGTCCCTCAGTCTTGCCTGACTCTTTGCAACCCCACTAACTGCAGCATGCCAGGCATCCCTGTCCTTCACCATCTCCTGGAGCTTGCTCAAACTCATGTCCATTGAGTCGGTGATGCCATCCAACCATCCTGCCCTCTGTCATCACCTTCTTCTCTTGCATTCAGTCTTTCCCAGCATCAATCTTTTTCTAATGAATCAGCTCTATGCATCATGTGGCTAAAGTATTGGAACTTCAGCATCAGTCCTTCTAATGAGTATTTAGGATTGACTTCCTTCAGGACTGACTGATTTGATCTCCTTGCAGTCCAAGGGACTCTCAAGAGTCTTCTTCAACACCACAGTTCAAAAGCATCAATTCTTTGGTACTCAGCCTTCTTTATGGTCCAATATTCATATCCATACATGACTACTGGAAAAATCATAGCTTCGCCTAGATGGACCTTTGTCGGCAAAGTAATGTCTCAGCTTATTAATATGCTGCCTACATTTGTCATAGCTTTTCTTCCAAGGAGCAAGCGTCTTTTAATTTCATGGCTGTAGTCACCATCTGCAGTGATTTTGGAGCTCAAGAAAATAAAGTCTGCCACTGTTTCCATTGTTTCCTCATCTATTTGCCACGAAATGATGGGAATGGATGCCATAATCTTCGCTTTTTGAATGTTGAGTTTTAACCCAACTTTTTCATTCTCCTTTCATCAAGAGGCTCTTTAGCTCTTCTTTGCTTTCTGCCATAAGGGTGGTGTCATCTGCGTATCTGCGGTAACTGATATTTCTCCCCGCAATCTTGATTCCAGCTTGTGCTTCATTCAGCCCAGCATTTCGCATGATGTGCTCTGCATGTAAGTTGAATAAACAGGGTGACAATATACATCCTTGACATACTCCTTTCCCAATTTGGAACCAGTTTGTTGTTCCATGTCTGGTTCTAACTGTTGCTTCTTGACCTGCAAACAGGTTTCACAAGAGGCAGGCAAAACTTTCCACCATTTATTGTGATCCACACAGTCAAAGGCTTTAGTGAAGTCAATGAAGCAGAAGTAGATGTAATTCTGCAATTCTCTTGCTTTTTCTATGATCCAATGCTCGTTGTCAATTTGATCTCTGGTTCCTCTGCCTTTTCTAAATCCAGCTTGAACATCTGGAAGTGCTTGGTTCACTTTGAAGAAGTACTGTTGAAGCCTAGCTTAAAGAATTTTGCACATTATTTTGCTACCTTGTGAAATGAGTGCAACTGTGTGGTGGTCTGAAGAGTCTTTGGCCTTGCCCTTCTTTTGGGATGAAAACTGACCTTTTCCAGTCTTGTGGCCATGGCTGAGTTTTCCATATCTGTTGGCATACTAGTATAGTACTTTAACAGCATCATCTTCTAGGATTTGATTCAAATTTCTTGGTTTTTACATAAGTCTTTTTGTGTCAGGATCCTACCCATGATACCACATTACATTTAATCATCATATGCCTGTAGGCTCCTCTTGGCTCCACAGTTTCTCAGATTTTCCTTGTTTCTGATGACCCTAATATTCCTGGGGAATACGGGTCAATTATATTGTTGAATGTCCCTCTAATAGGACTTATCTAATGTTCTTTTTTTAAAAAATTCAATTTAACTAAAAAAAAAAAAAAAAAATCCATTTCTCCCACCCTCCACCCACTGCCTCTGACAACCACTGCACTCTTCTATCTATGAGCTGGGCACGGTGAGGTGTGGGTGACTGGTTTCTTTGTTTTTAGATTCCACATATAAGAAATTCTTTTACTGATAAGTCTTTTACTAACTTCCTTTACTTAATGCCCTCAAGTCAATCCATGTTACAAATGTCAAGATTTCTTTCTTTTTATGGCTGAATAATAATCCATTGTATATAAATACCACTTTGTTATCCATTAATCCATCATGGACACTTACATTATTTCCATATCTTGGCTATTATTTCCATATCTTGGCTATTATTTCGATATCTTGAACATGGGGAGGTGCATATATCTTTTTGAGCTGGTGCTTTTATCTTCTTCAGATAAATACCCCAAAGCTAGATCATATGGTAGTTCTTGGAGAAGGGCACAGCAACCCACTCCAGTATTCTTGCCTGGAGAATCCCATGGACAGAGGAGCCTGGCAAACTACAGTCCACAGGGCTGCAAAGAATCAGACACGACTGAAACAACTTAGCATGCATGCACACAATGTAGTTTTAGTTTTAATTTGAGGATCCTCTATACTGTTTACCATAGTGGCTGCAACAATTTACATTCCCACCAACATACACAAGGGTTTCCCCTTCTTCCACATCCTCACCAACATCTCTTAATTCTAGTCTTACTGATTAGTCATTCTAGCAGGTGTGAGGTGCTATCTCATTGTGGCTTGAATTTGCATTTTCCTGATGATTAATGACATAAAGCATCTTTTCATGTACTTGCTGGCCATTTGTATGTCTTCCTGGTGAAAAACGTCCATTTGGATTTTCTGCCCATTTTTTAACTGGATTGTTTTTTGCTATGGAATTATATGAGTTCTTCATATATTTTGGATATTAACCCCTGATCAGATATATGATTTGCAAGTATTTTCTCCTACTCAGGAGGTTGCCTTTTTTGCTGTTGTTCCGTGATGGGTTTCCTTTGCTGAGAAGTTTTTAGTCTGATGTAATCCCACTTATTTTTGCTTTTGCTGCTTTTGCTTTCAGGGTCAGATACAAAAAATCATTACTAAGACCTATGTCAATAAGATTCCCAACTAGACAACGTATCCTTAGTACTTCCAAATAATTCTAAAGTTAAAAGTACAAAATAAACAATTATCAGGAACACCTCATTCACTTGGGAAACTATTATCACAGTATACATGACTGAAAGGGATATGTCAGAAAGAACATGTATCTCAAGATAAATTTTTTTATCAACGTGAAAGTATAAGCCTGTTGAGCAAAATAAACTCATTCCCATTTCATCCACCACAGAACACCCTTCCCTTTACCCAAAACACACACATAACATATACACAAGGTAAACATTTTAAACCTAAACTGTAAGCCTCTGGCTCACATGAAAACAAAGCTATTTTAACCACACACAAGCTCCCGCACTCAGACTTGTGGTTTCTACATGCTGCCCACACAGCACTCTGTGAGCATGTGATTAGGAGGAATGATGCACAATCACACCACATTCCTTCCCTCAGCTCACACATCAAGAACTTGCCCTCTCAGCGGCATTCTTCTCCAAACAGCCATGGTCACCTTAGCAACCCTATGCTCCTAATATGGACAGCTGCTCCATTTAAAGTCAGCCCTTCTTGGCAGGGAAAATGCTTGTTCTTCAAATTGGGGGAGAGGAGAGGTTTTCCTTTCAATACACATTGCAGGGGTTGATTTAACTTGATCAGCACTTTTGTTCTGCGGCAGCAATTTGTGTTGAGCTTCAACCTACTTTGAGTTTTGCTTTTTGGTTTTTAATCTAAAACCAAATGGCTAAAAAATAAAATCAAAGCAACTAAAATGGAATTCTCAGAAAGAGTGGAACATGAAACAAAAAGGTACATGAAATAACTGCATTTTATAAAAAGATACAGCTATCTCCGTTTTTGAAAGTTAAAATTTACTTAATCTGAACCAGAACATCTGAAGCCTTAATATACAATAAGAAATCAGTCAGGAAGACCTGTCATAGACTATTTTTGAACAACAACATTGCTAAGCTTCAAAGTGCTGTAACTTCAGTCCATTTAATAGGCTATGAGTCGATCTGTTTCCCTTTATCTCTCCACCTACATGTGAAATCTTTCCACAGGCTCAAATGTAAACCAGATATTGAACCAAATGACTAGTATAATTCCAGGACCCTCGAAACCTGGAATGACCTAGTACAGCAATGGATTACTCAAAACCAGCCTTGATCTGTGTGTGTACCACTAAGGCCGGGCCTGAACCAAAGTAAGTCTCTCAGATTAAATATATAGGTTTATGATACAGTTTGCCTGACTTTCATACTAAAAACATATTATTGGGGGAGGGAAAGGGCTACCATATTCTGAAATATGTGAGATCAAATTGTTTGTTCCATACCCACAAAAGGAATCTAATTCCCACTGGTCAAAATTAAACACTTTATTTTTAAGTAAAACAGGCATGTTCAAACTAAAAAAATTCACAGTATTTGTGTGTTTGTTCTAAGTTAGAAAATTGCTGAAATAATTTTAATATGGGCAAAATCCATATAAATTTATTAAGTACTGTTATAGTGAAGGTTAAGTTCAATGAATACCATCTACATCATTTACTGGTTATATTTTTGCGTGTATATGTGTGTTTTTTATTACATCTTTTATACAGAGCAAAATATCCACTGATAGGGTGGCAATGTAGATTAGTAAACAGAAACTAAAGCTGATTTTACGACTGGTTTCCTTATTTGTAAAATGATAATACTATTTGTTCTACTGATGGCATGTGTTAACGTAACAATGTAAAAATAATGAAATTATTATGCCATACAAAAACTTCCAAAGTTTAAGAGACCAGACAAAGGGACTATATTCCCTGAGGTCTAATTCCCTGAATTGCTATTTTTAAAAAGAGTCAAGGGAGTATTCAACAATGAATGGAATACCAAATCAGTATCCATTTCAAGAGGTTCCAGTCTTCCAACCAAAGATTTTACAAATATTTAAGTGCTGACATACAAATAACTGCTGCTGCTGCTGCTAAGTCACTTCAGTCGTGTCCGACTCAGTGTGACCCCATAGACGGAAGCCCACCAGGCTCTCCCGTCCCTGAGATTCTCCAGGCAAGAACACTGGAGTGGGTTGCCATTTCCTTCTCCAATGTGTGAAAGTGAAAAGTGAAAGTGAAGTCACTCAGTCGTGTCTGACCCTTAGCGACCCCACGGACTGCAGCCTACCAGGCTCCTCCATCCATGGGATTTTCTAGGCAACAGTACTGGAGTGGCTTGCCATTGCCTTAACTACTTCTTTTAAAAAGCCTCAATATTGGCTTTTAGCAGATGTGAATTCCCTGACCCTTTTCCATTCCACTACTGAATTAATTCCACATTTCCTCCATCCCCTAAGATCCTCCTTCCACCAAAAAAACACTGCTCCCAAATACCTCATTATCTTTTTCCATCTGATAGAAGCCCCTCTCTCATATGATCAGTGCTGTCATTATCCTCCTTAATGTCAGGGTCCATCTTATCCCCTCCTAGGAGTTTCTCCCTCTCCCCTCTTCATGACTACAACGCACATCATCACCACAAACTGGGAGATTCCGAAGTTTCCACTTATAGTATATAGTTAGGGGATCCAAGAGAAGTTACTTCTGCTGACACTGTGCTTACCACAGATGAAAATGTCTCTCTGCATCTCAAACTTAGAATCTTGCATTTGTACTGTTCTTACTCTGTGTTAAGATTCACTGATGGGGATTCAAAGAACATGATTCTGCTTCAATGAAGTAACAAAAAAAAGAAGATGAATGTTCATATATAATTTAATGCAGAAATTAATTAACAAGCAATAAATAATGAGCAGATTCTCTAATATTACTGGTATTATCTTTGAACTATTGGGCTTTCGCCAGCTAATATTGAGACCTAAGCATTTTAACATACTGTTTCTAGGAAGGAAAAAAAAAAGTATGCTTCTCTTAGGCCCTACAATCCTTTTCTTTGAAAATTCTAACAGACTCCTAGATAGACACTCTTCTAAATAGATGTTTATATTTCCTATAATCTTCCACAGGATCCTAACTTCTGTTCTAATTCTTAACTTCAATTCTAATATAAAGAAATAAGCATAAACTGATCTTTACTTAAATGAAACTTAAATGTTCATTTTATGTGGCTTGTACCTTTAAGAAATTTTACATCTAACAAACAACCTGGAATACAATGTACCAGTTGGACAAAACAAATTAGATGACTTCTCAGTCAGATCTTAGGAAAAAAATAAGAAAGAGGAAGGTGGAGGGGACTATAAGAATCAGATTAATACCTAAAGTATTATTAAAATATATGCATATAAACTACTAAAACCTTTAATAAGATAAAAACTAAAGGATACACAACAAATACATTTAAAGGTCACTGATATAGGGGCTAGTTAGAAAATGGAACAACAATGCTTTAATCAATCAATGATAAATGAATATGACACAAACAGAGGAATATCGCTAAGTCACTATTCCTAATCGTGAGGTTAAAAACTAGTACTTTAGTATTGAATAAGATAATCATGTGACTGCTTAGATACATGGCCTCTGTCTCATCATTCAGTAATCATTCATCCCATCAGTGACCACTACTGAATTATTACCACTTTATTTAAATCCATGGTTGTCTGTGGGTCCTTTTTATCACCCTGACACTTCAGGACATGTTCCCATTTCAGTATAGTAGTATTTTGTAAGGATTACTTTTTCTTCAGCTCTCAGCTTGACACTTTTCTTTTTAAATGGCACTCCAAAATAAGGTACAATAGCTAGCATAAAAAAGGTGCAAATGTTTGTGCATTTTAAATTCTGTATGCACCTAAATTATGTTGTGTCTCATAAGCAGCAACACGTGTTTTGATGTACAACTCTGAAGTCAACATGAAATCCTCTGCCTTTCCTCCTTTGTCTTCAGTGGAGAGCAGAAGTTAAACCTGTGTTACAGGACTGTGGCAGGGTTACGGGGTATTCCCCAGGCTTAGCAACGGTGGAGGCTAGACTGCTACCACTCCTCTGTCTGAAGGTAAAGGGAAGTGTCACTGCCAGGAGCTAGAGGAGTAGTGGCAGAAGAGGGCCTCTTGACAGAGGCAACAACAACAGACTGGTACTGCAGACAAAGCCATCCTCTTTCGTAAGAAACAAAAGTTGCCCCAAATTTTAAATAACTTTTAAAATTCTGATAAAATATATGTAACATAAAATTTATCATTTTTAAGTGTAGGGTTAGCAATAATTTAACTTGTCATGTCTTTTTAATACCTATAACTGTGTAGCAGAATGATACTATATAAATGTGAATAATCTTTTTAAGATTATATTTACTCTAAAAAAATTATGAAAACATCTGGATACGTACAAAAATATAGATCTACTGAATACATATAGGGGAACCCTATGGGCATAGACAACATATATATACACAAGATATACATCATCATTGTATCATACTTTTTACTGATGTCGGACATTTAAATTTTATTTGCCAAAAGAACAGTGTCAAAGATGTAACAGATCGGTTTACTAAGATTAAATTTTTTGAAATTTCCGTTTTAAGCATTGTGGTCCAGGAAAAGAAGGATCTGGATCTCTCCTGAAGTACTGCCTTTCAGTAACGCCCTGGAAGATAAGACAGTGCTATTCAACGGTTCAAGGATCCCCTCCCTTAACCCTCTATAAGTAGAAGAAAAATGTAAGGAAAAAGAGTTTCACGAGAAACTTGGAAATGAAAGCTTGGTAATTCGCTCTCCCTTCCTCCTTATCAGCTAATGGGTCCCCTTTATTTTCAGTTATCAGGATAAAAACTGACTTGATTAACTAAATCTGTGGCAGATACAAAAATAGGTAAAAAAGATGTGTGTTGAGTGTGCGTGTTCCCCTCAGGACAGAGGATACTGAAAAAGGAGAAAAAATGAGAAAGTTATTTGATCTGACAGGTTGAATTAATCTATAGTGATCGCTACTACCTATGCCAAAAGTTCCTGAGAAAACTTAACCAAAGTTCTTAATGCTGCCAAGCAATTGATTTTAAGTTATCTGGTAGAGGGTAAGCACACTGATAATGAAATTTTACTATCTATTCACTTGAACATTTCATCCTTTATAAATCTAGAGAGAATAATAATGTATATCAATGATGATTTAAACTCCACTGTAAAGGTGATCATTCAGAAATTTTTTTTTAAATACTAGATGTTGCTCACTCTGTTACTACTTACCTGGTAGGAAGCATTCCACTTTTTAAATAAAGGAGTTATACATTTTCCATAGATAGAAGCATAGCTAATAATCTCCTTTAACTTACAACCCCTAAGAGAGTTCCAATGAACCCATCTAAGTGAAGCCACTTAGATACCACTATCCACTGAGGTAAAAGGGCCTCAATGAAAAAAAGAACTTTTTACTCAAAATGGTTAAACCTACTCCTAAAGATGCTGGGAATGAGCCCTGACTATGAAAAGCAGTATTTGAGTTTCAAGGTGACTATTTTAATCAGATCCTTTTAATCCTAACTTTAAATAAGATAACCTGTGTCCTGCTAGCAAATTCTGAAGTAGTAAAAGAAGTGCCAATAAATGTATGAGAATCTTGTAATAATTAAGACATGAAATAAGTATGGGGAAAGGATAAAAAAAAAATCCAGAGCAATTAAGCCTACATTTATTTTATTATTTTATTAACAATGTCTTACCTTGTGGAATTCTCTTCTGAGAAAAATAGATACAATTTTGTCCCTAAAAAAATTTCAGGGAGAAAAGTTGAAATGTTAGTTTCAACCAGAAAGTCTTCTGAAAATGAAGTTACAAAATGCTGGCACATTTGGATTATTACAACATTTGGTATTAAAAAGCTTAAGAGACATTAAGTCTCAAATAATAAAAGCCTTTATTATCTTCATTAAAACATTTATTATAAAATTGACTATTGTATTATAAAAATACTTATGATTCTACTGACAAATCATTTTTGCTAAGTACATAATAACATACATAATAATGAATGACATGTTTTCATAGTCTAAGACATCAGTACTTAATCAGATTTTACTCTTGCCAAGATTTGATATTCTAAAGTGTACTTTTTGTTTTAGCTATAGTATATATGTCATAAAATATATCTCTTTAATATGTAACATTCAGAGGTTTTTACTGTAATCACAAAGTTATGCAACCATCATCACCACGTAATTTTAGAAAATTTTAGAAAATCTAGAACATTTTCATCACTCCAATAAGAAACTCTGTACTGACGGGTATTTTTATTGCCAGGAAGAAACATCTTAACAAACTTAATTTTAAAATATATACAAAAGGCATATTCTTTACAACACTATTATCATAAGTTGTTTTTCTTTTTAATGTGCAGAACAAAGATCAAAAGGGAAACAAATATCTAAAAATTTTAAGAGTGGCTGTATTTGGACAGCAGTATTACAGTGACACTTTTTCTTATATTTCCTCAAAACTAAAATTTTATATTACCTTTATAGCTCTTAAAAAGGTACAGCTAAGACATACATTTTCTAGAGCTATATGCTTGAATTTGTACAGCAATCCAAAACAAAAACAAAAATACAAGTTGACACTTTTTTTAAAGTCAACTATATTTTTTATTAAATGTTTTTCAAAGTAGACAAAGTAAGTATAAAGCTAAAAAAGAATTTTAAATGTATACACTTACTAATCTGGTTGAAAAGCCACAGCTGCATCTTACTTTATGACAAATTGACTGTTTCATCACTTTTGCATCTGGGCATCTACTTCTTAATGGTCATTTCTGAAATAAAGATGTAGTAATTAAGAACATATTATAACAAAAATAAGAAATCTTTAAGGACAATTACCTAACTAGTGACTACAGGGAACGGTCAAAAGAGTTCTTAACCAAGCTTCTAAAAAAAATTAACAGGGTTGAGGATGAGGTGGGAGGGCCCCAGAACGAAACCGTTATGTACACACCTAGTATAAACATCAACAGTGTTTTCAGTCCTCAACCCCTTTCACCCACCAATCTTGCAATTCCTAAGGATGCCACTTATCAACGGGAAAACGAGAAAAGAAGAGGAATCCTGAAGTTGCACGTTTGGCTTTTGGGCCTTTTCTTTGGCCTCGCCTTGCAGCTTAAGGGATCTTAGTTCCCTGACCAGGTATGGAACTCAGGCCCATGGCAGTGAAAGTGCTGAAGCCTAACCACTGGATAGCCAGGGAATTCCTAAAATTGAATGTTTGAAAACAAGAAAATAATTGCTTATTTATTAAGCGTGTCTATTTTCCCCCTCACATCTACAAAAACCTAAGCTCCAGAGCAGATTTTTCTCTCGTTATTTAGTGCTATCTCTCGCGCATCTAAGACAATGACTGTCATGCTCTAAGTGCTCAGTAAACAGTCACAGAAAGAATAAATAAAATTATGAATGATTAATGTTAATTGATGAAACATTTAACCTGACAGCATGTCAAAGTGGCAACATTTCAAAACATCATTTCTTCAAACATACACCATTAATGTTAGTGCTGACTACTGAATACATCATTATATTGTTTCTTTTCTCCAACAAAGTCCACAACTAAAAGACAATCAAGACATGGACCCCAAGCTTCAAGGAACAGAATAAAGCCATATATTTTGTGATTTTATTACTGCAACCTCTGGGTAAGACTCCTAGAAGAGAATTGCTGGATATGCAATTTTCCTAAATGTTGCCAAATGGCGTGGATGAGGGCCTTTTTCTCTTTAAACATGTATGCTCTCTGTTGTGGGACTTCCCCTGTAGCACTAGTGGTAAAGAACACGCCTGCCAATGCAGGAGATGGAAGACATGCAGCTTTGATCCCTGGATCTGGAGGGTCCACTGGAGAAGGAAATGGCAACCCCAGTATTCTTGCCTGGAGAATCCCAAGGACGGAGGAGCCTGGTGGGCTATATTCCATGGGGTCACAAAGTGTCAGACACCACTGAAGCGACTTAATACTCACGTTCTCTGTTATGGAGACAGCGAGGAATATAAGAAAAAATCTTTTATATGGGGTGAAAACCTGACTGATCTCAAGAAAAACCTTCAAGGAACCCCGCAGTACCCAATACTTCCCATCCTGTAGCTGAATTAGTATTCCACACAATGCTGCTCTTTCAGTAAAAAACTGAGGGGAAATACAAATATTACTATAAAATTGCTTTTCTTCCTTTCAAAAAACAGTGGAAGGATAAACCAAAATCCTTTTTAAATAATTATCTATAGAGAAAGAGAAAGCAGGTTGTAGAAGATAGGAATGGAAGTTATTCTTCTCAGAATATATCTCACAGTTTTTACTCTGAAGACATGTTTTAAAGTCAGATGAACATCAAATGATAATGACATTTTGAACATCAAAATTATAACGTCTACCACTGACTGAAACATTAAATGTATTTTTAAAAATCCATCATCATCTTTCACAGTTACTAGAGCAAGAAGTAATTACCCTGAAAACTAATAATGGAAAAGAACCAAGTATCCATCCTGCTGTTCTTACATGAAAGGTACCCCAGAGTAACCAGATCATCAATAAGTGAAAGCAATCTTTTATAGGATTTCAAATAATGAATGTAGAAAGAATGACAGAATTATAAAATACCCATTTTACAATCATTAATGAAAAAATAAAACTAACATTTATCCTGGGAGTTTCAATTTCAAAAAAAATCCATAATATTACCACTTCCACAACCTCCACTCTTACAATGGTCCAGGCTGTCTTAGTTCTCATCTGCATTAATAGTTCTCCATCTGATCTCCTAGCTGCTTCCCTTGCTCACCTCAACAAGACAGTCAGACTAGTTCTTTTCAAAAGAAAATCAGATCACAGCAGTCTTCTGCTCAAATCCTCTAATTGAGTCCATCTCACCAGTCTAAGAAGATTCCCTGGTTGTTCAGATAATAAAGAATCTGCCTGCAGTGCAAGAGACCTGGGTTCGATCCCTGGGTCGGGAAGATCCCCTGGAGAAGGGAATGGCAACCCACTCCAATATTCTTGCCTGGAAAACTCCATGGACAGAGGAGCCTGGTGGGCTATGGGGTCACCAAGAGTCAGACACAACTGAGTAACTTTCACTCACTTCACACCAATCTAAAAGCCGAAATCCTTACAAAGACTGTAAGGACTATGATCTGATACTTCCCTTCCCTATCTCCCTAACCTCACCTCCTACCACTCTCCCTCTTGTTTACTCCATTCTAGCCACACTGGCCTCTTTTCTTAAACTCATCAAGCACATTCTCACTTCGACACTCAGGAGTTGTACTAATTAACTCCTCCTTTACTTCCTTTAAGACTTGGTTTTTAAGTCATCTCATTAAAGAGATATACCCTGGTACCCTGCTGCTGCTACTAAGTCGCTTCAGTCGTGTCCGACTCTGTGTGACCCCACAGACGGCAGCCCACCAGACTCCTCCGTCCCTGGGATTCTCAAGCCAAGAACACTGGAGCGGGTTACCATTTCCTTCTCCAATGCATGCATGCATGCTAAGTCGCTTCAGTCATGTCCGACTCTGTACGACCCCATGGACAGCAGTCCACCAGACTCCTCTGTCCATGGGATTCTCCAGGCAAGAATACTGGAATGGGTTGCCATTTCCTTCTCCATTTGGTACCCTAGGCAAACCCGAAATATCTGCCTTGGATTTCATTATGTGGCAGAGAATATGTAAGAAGTCAGTCAAAAATTTTGAAGATGATAATCACTGAATCAATGAAAAAGCTGACTTAAAACTCAACATTCAAAAACTAAGATCTTAGCATCTGGTCCCATCACTTCATGGCAGTGAAGCAGTGACAAATTTTATCTTATTGGGCTCCAAAACCACCGCAGATGGTGACTGCAGCCAAGAAACTGAAAGATGTCTGCTCCTTGGAAGGAAATCTATGACAAACCTAGATAGTGTATTACAAAGCAGAGCTGTCACTCTGCTGACAAAGGCCCATATAGTCAAAGCGATGGTTTTTCCAATTGTCATGTACAGATGTGAGAGTTTGACCATAAAGAAAGCTGAGCATCAAAGAATTAATGCTTTTGAATAGTGATGCTCGAGAAGACTCTTGAAAGTCCCTTGGACAGCAAGGAAATTAAAGCTGTCAATCCTAAAGGAAATCAATCCTGAATATTCACTGCAAGGACTGATGCTGAAGCTCCAAAACTCTGGCAACCTGATGCAAAGAGCTGACTCACTGGAAAAGACCCTGATGCTGGGAAAGACTGAAAGCCAAAGGAGAAGAGGGTGGCAGAGGATTAGATGGGCAGATAGCATCACCGACTCAATGGACATGAATCTGAGCAAACTTCAGGAGACAGTGAAGGGCAAGGAAGCCTGGCATGCTGCAGTCCATGGGGTTGCAGAGTCAGACACGACTGAGCAACTGAACAAGAATAATCTTGTTCTAAACATCTATGGGGTTCCCTGGTGGCTCAGATGGTAAAACGTCTGTCTGCAATGCAGGAGACCTGGGTTCGATCCCTGGGTCAGGAAGATCCCCTGGAGAAGGAAAAGGCAACCCACTCCAGTACTCTTGCCTGGAAAATTCCATGGACAGAGGAGCCTGGTAGGCTACAGTCCATGGGGTTGCAAAGAGCTGGACAAGACTGAGCGACTTCACTTCTTCTTTCTTTTCTTTAAACATCTATGAAGGTATACTGTCCTTTTTAAAAGATTTTTATGTTAACAACTTCAAAGAATTAATGAAAATACAGCTGCCATAATGTGGGTGGCTTTTTTTTTTCAGGTTTGATTTTGTTTTTAAATCATCTGTATCATAACCCGAAAGAAGTGGTGAAAGATCTGAAGTATATGAGTTCCATTAAAAAGCAGCTAGCAAAATAAATGGCATTCCCTTTCCTCCCACTCCTGTAGGGATCTGTTGGAGAATACATTATAAAATTCCAAGTAAACTCAGAAAAAGTTTGACTCTTTCAAATTTATCTGTTACCTTTAGGCACCATGATCACCAGAAAGAATCAAAGGAACTCAATAACACCAACATGACTAGACTAGCTATGACATGGTAGGGATGTTTGAACTTAATAATTTTTTAAAAATAAACAAACTCCCTGTGGGCTAAGGCCTACTCTGCCTTTTAAACATCCTGTGTGTGGCTGGCAAGCTTTAGGGTCCTAAGAGAGATAGCCAGGGGACAGAGAAAACAAGTATGACTCAGTGATCATATTTAACAGTCTCTGAAGACCAAAACAAAAGATACCAGTTCTGGCAAGAGTTCTCTAGATTTGCCCCAAAACTGACTTATCCACATACCTTTCATCTGAACAATCTATTTTCACTTAGTTTAAGGCTCACAAAGCATTTGTTAAGTGCCTATCAGACATCATATACAAAAATAAACCAAAAGTATAATGAAAACAACCAGCTGGGGCTCTAAGAGTGGGATGATGAATCTAATGTTAAAATCTGCTTTGTTTGGGGAGGGAGGTGAAGAGAACTCTTGAATACTGTTGTGCAGCAATGCCCCCACTCATTGGAAATCAGACTTCAACCACTTAAAAAAAAGGCTAGTGATATTAAAGGAAATTTTACTGAGCAACTTCAGTGTGCCAGATATTTATATTAGCTTGCTTAATTCTCAGAACTTCCCTATGGGAAAGGGATTAATAAAACAGAGTGGTTAAATAACTTGTCCAAACCAGAAAGAAACAGCTTCAGAATGCAAAATCTCAGTCTCCCTTTTTCACTGTTACAATCTGCACTAAACTAGAATAAAATGATTAGTCACAAATACCACATTTGCCCCACAGAAATAACATGTAACTCCAGGTTGCTCATTTGAGAAATCTGTTCTATTCTTCCAAAGTTGCTTTAAACAAGAATGCAAAAGAGGAAGCCCCACTGTTATACATTAATAAGAAACATGTAGCATTAGGGATGAACCAGAAGAATATGCTACATTTATCTCTAACAGAACTGAGTAAGAGCACAGCTCACTAATTAGTATTCACTGAAGAAATGGCAGCCCACTCCAGTATTCTTGCCTGGAGAATCTCATGGACGGAGGAGCCTGGTGGGCTACAGTCCATGGGGTCACAAAGAGTCGGACACGACTGAGTGACTTCACTTCACTTCACTTCATAATGATTAACCTGAATTACCCCTAAGTATCTGATAGCTATTCCATGTTCTCTGAGAAGTCAGGGGGAAAATGTTAAGATTTAATAGAGTAGGTAACACAGATACTGATCAAAATAGTGTCTGTACTTTTCTGGATGAATACTTCTGTCTCTTTCTCTCTTGATATATAGATATATGCACACACATACATACATTAAAATTTTTCATTAATTTCTTAAAATTTACAACAAGATTATTAGTTATGATTCCTAATTTTCCTTTTCTGGAAAATTCTCTCATGTGGAACACCTTCCTGACACTATAACACTTATTGACTTCAGTTCTTTTTATTCTTGTTTCTATTTACCCAGAAGCAATTTTATTTTTAATTGGAGGGTAACTGTTTTTCAAGACTGCAGTTCTTTATACTCAATATAATCTGATTTTTAACATATCATACTTTTTTCTAAATTGTACATTTGTTACTAGATGCATGCATTGCCTATCAAACAATGAAAGCATCATACCTATTATAAAATAAAAATCAAGGTGATTACTTAACTATCAAGACACATTACCCAGGAAATGTCCTGTTATTTGGAGAACATGAAGATTCCTTGGAACAAATTATCCCCATTGACTAAAAAACACGCCATTTAAATAGCTTACTGCTTAACACAGAACAGAGACTCAACAGATTCATGATTTAAAATTCCCAAAGGCCTAATTAATACCTTGATTTTGTCTTCTAATACCTGATTGTGTCCTGGGAATTTTCAGCATACATTAACACCTAAAAAAAGAAACCTCCCTCACATTCTCAAATCACTGCACTAATGGTTAAGAATGACGGAGGGAAGAGGAGGACACACTCTTCCAGGGCACTAATTTTAAATAATACAGCTTTCACCTGCAGTGTGTGCTGTTTTGTTTTGCATTTTAACAAAATGGAAGTGCACAGCATATAGAGTATCTGTTGTTTCCCGAAGCTTTATCAAACACACCTCCTCTCCCTATAGTTAAGTGTTTGTCTCTCTCCCTCCCTTCCTTCCTCTGGTACGCAACATGAATAACTGTTACTTTTAAAAACTTTTTAAAAGTCTTTCTTGAAGTTGTTACAATATTGCTCCTGTTTTATGTTTCGGTTTTTTAGCCCAGAGGCATGTGGGAGCGAACCTGCACCCCCTACATTGGAAGGCAAAGTCTTAACCAATGGACCGCCAAGGAATTCCATTAAAACTTTTGTTTTATATACAAACGTGCTACTCACATTCTGGCCATGATAATAAAATATATTTCTTAGTTAAAAAAATTAAAAAGACATCTTAACATTTGAGTCTATGTAGAACATTTAAGGTATGTATCTCCCGAGTTAGTTTTCTTCTATGTCTTCAACATTATATATAATGAAGAGATATATACAAATCTAAACAGCACAGAGCTTGTGGCTTTACTGTTTTTCATGAGTTTTTAACATAACACAAAAAAATACTCACTATGGAGAGTAGTTTGGTATGAAGGTAGATTTACTTTGACTATTCCAGGGGGTTGAGTTTTTTGAACACCAAGAGTATTTGATAGTCTCTTCTTGAAGATACTGTAATAAGCATGTGTCCCCACAAACTGTTAACCCAACTGCATTAACTTCCTCAAAAACAGAAACAATTTTTATAAAGCTAACTTTGGCCCTTGTATATTCTAGGGGATAATCAGTAATTCAAAAATAGAAGTCAACCTAGAACAGTTATACTTTTTTTCTAAATTCCTTCTTTATCTGCTATCAGGAAACTACTATTTCCATTCTTTAGTAGTTCTGCTAGACTCTAAATATTTTCAACAAATGTAATAGACACAAATTTTCCCCACAATCAAACTTAATTTCTCATGGTGGGCACTTCACAAAGGAAAATGAAAGAAAGAATGACCGATGCTTTCAATCAGTTTTCAACAAAATGAAAAGCAGAATTCATGTTTCACGATAGAACCTTCAGTAAGCCCATAACCCAGGGGACTCAAATAAGCTATACCTGTTTTCTCTGAGCTACAGCTATGAAATATTGTTTCTTCCTAAATTCCACAAAGTTTCACATACAGCCATCTGATAATTCAAAGGAATTCAGTGACCCTCTATAACTTTGTCCTTCTTCACTACAGTGATACATAATTTCCTTAAAATTCTATATTTAAATGGTATGTGGGGGGGGAAATGGTAAGAAGGAGGGTGAGAAAGACAAGCTTCATAAATTGGCCATATTAGAAATAACACAACAGATTTTGAGACGGGGGGAGAAACCTGTGAAATCATTTTATACTTTAAAGGTGAAGAAAATGAAGCAGCAAATAAGCAAGGAAAGATGTGAAGTTCATATTACAAACAGTATTTTACCCTAGAATTACCAATTCCAACAAATCTAAAATAGGTGCTTTAGCTTAATACATACATAGTATATATGAAGTGAAGCAAAGTCGCTCAGTCGTGTCTGACTCTTTGTGACCCATGGACTGTAACCCACCAGGCTCCTCGGTCCATGGGATTTTCCAGGCATGAATACTGGAGTGGGTTGCCATTTCCTTCTCCAGGGGATCTTCCTGACCCAGGGATCGAACCCAGGTCTTCTGCACTGTAGGCAGACACTTTACCGTCTGAGCTACCAGGGAAGCCCTCATATATATATAAAATCAGAAAGATCTATTCTGAATACAGTACACAAGTTAAGGGAAGTCAGAAATGGAATATGTATCCTTTAGGGATGACAGAATTCCAGTACGTAATCTGATTCCTTGATACAGTTCTTTAGGACAGTCTATGCCAGATGGATCACTGCTTTGGCCCAGTATGGCATTTTTTTACTTAGATGACTAATTAAATGCACCATTAGCTAATGTTTATAAAGATAAGAAAGAGTGTATATGCCAACATCCTGTTTTCAACTTCGTAGTTTCATGAAAGAACTACTGCCCATTTGAGGATTGCTGGTCCACTAAACCTGTTCATGACAGAGGAATAAATCTCAAAGTAAAGGAGTAGAACAGCAGACTATATATATAATATCAACTGCATTTAGACAAAAACCCATTATATACAGCCTGCACTGAACCAAAAAAAAAAAAAAAAATCATAGAGAAATGAGTTCTCAAATTTAGATTTATATTCTAGGAAAGATTAGATTAGGATAAGGAGAAAGGCATAATATATTCAGTATTAAAAATGTAATACTTAAAGAGAACAAAACTCACTTTTAATTTCATGGACATTTATCTTACATTAAGTATTTCTCTAGTACCAACTCACATTTAGACTTCTACAAGAGTATGTGTGTGAAAGGGCACTTGGTCTATTCAATTTCACAAAAATTACAGCCTCCCATTTAGTCCCAAAGGTACAAGTGAACAAAATAACATTATTATAAAGTGCTGTGTTCAGTTCAGTTCAGTTCAGTCACTCAGTCATGTCCGACTCTCTGCGACCCCATGAATCACAGCACGCCAGGCCTCCCTGTCTATCCCAACTACCGGAGTTCACTCAAACTCATGTCCATCAAGTCGGTGATGCCATCCAGCCATCTCATTCTCTGTTGTCCCCTTCTCCTCCCACTCCCAACCTTTCCCAGCATCAGAGTCTTTTCCAGTGAGTCAACTCGTCACATGAGGAGGCCAAAGTATTGCAGTTTCAGTTTCAGCATCAGTCCTTCCAATGAACACCCAGGATTGATCTCCTTTAGAATGGACTGGTTAGATCTCCTTGCAGTCCAAGGGACTCTCAAGAGTCTTCTCCAGCACCACAGTTCAAAACCATCAATTCTTCGGCGATCAGCTTTCTTCACAGTTCAACTCTCACATCCATACATGACCACGGGAAAAACCATAACCTTGACTAGACGGACCTTTGTTGGCAAAGTAATGTCTCTGCTTTTTAATATGCTATCTAGGTTGGTCATAACTTTCCTTCCAAGGAGTAAGCGTCTTTTAATTTCATAGCTGCAATCAGCATCTGCAGTGATTTTGGAGCCCAAAAAAATAAAATGCTGTTTTAGTAGCACAGAAAAGTCTGTAGAGCAGACAAACTCATACTAAAGGAATAATTAACAAGAGTTTTGGTTCATGAAGAAATACTCTAGCTTGGGTGACATCATGGTAACCACAAGAGTATGTCTTCATGATTTCCCCCCAAATCAAGCTGGATATGCCCCAAGTTAAATAACAGTTCCTATTTATTACTCCTAGACATCACTTTTAAGCTTTAAAATAGAAGTTCAGTTCAGTTCAGTTCAGTTCAGTCGCTCAGTCGTGTCCGACTCTCCGCAACCCCATGAATCACAGCACGCCAGGCCTCCCTGTCCATCACCAGCTCCCGGAGTTCACATAAGTTAATTTAAAATACAAACTGGTCCAAAGGCTTAAAATTGTTTAAAGAAAGCACTGATTCTAAATTTAAAAAAAGAAAAAAAAACCTCAACAACTTTCCTAAAGTAGAAGAGGAGTTTCATCATTTTCAACCTATCAACTGATAATGTGCATGTCCCCCTCATTGCTTCCATATATATGTTTGTCTCCATCCCTCCCTCTCCCAGGGCTGTGTGTGTGGGGGGGGAGGTGTTATTTCCTCCCTCCTCAATCTTGGCCATGCTATGTCCCCTCTTCTTCTTGCTAACAGCTCTTATACTCAATTACTGGCTTCCAAGCACCAATACTCAGAAAGAAAACATTTTATCAGATTGTAGCCTGTGGCAAATTAGAAAAATAGCCACAAAATGAAAAACAGAAAAAAATCATTCAATTAGTTGACAATAGATAAAATTAAAGCCATAAATTTTCATTTCCTTTAAAATGCCTAAATACACAGACATATAATACAAACTAATAAACTTAGTAGAGTTACTCTAACAGATTTATTTACAGGAGTTTGAGTGAAATATGTTGGGAGAAGGGTTATTAAAAGAGTTAATTTAAGGACCTCCCTGGTGGTCCAGTGGCTAAGGCTCCATGCTTCCAATGCAGGGGGCTCTGGTTCGATCCCTGGTCAGGGAACTAGATCCCACATGTCACAGCTGAGTTTGCATGTTGGAACTAAGAAACGGCGCAGCCAAATAAATAAATATTAAAAAAAAAAAAAAGTTTAGTACAGCAGTTATGAGCACAGGCTTTGGAATCAACTTTGAGTTCATGTCCCAGCTCTATAATGACTAACTGTGTGATCTTAGCCTGGTTACTTACTGTCTCCCCTTATCACTTCATTTCTAATGTTGTAAGGATGGCCTGTGATAATGCTTATAAGACAAATTTGCATGGTACCTAGCACACAGTGAGAGCTCAGCACACATTACATGTAAAACATTAAATCCAGTCAATGCTTATCATTTTTTTTGTCTGCCTTGCATCTGAACTCCCTTATTAAGTTTGGGAACTTCCCCACCTTATGATTTTAGAAAGTCAAAGAGTTTCCCACATCTTAAATTTAAGAACCTCACACCATTTTATGATTTCAAAAGGTGAGACACATTTCCACATGTCCTGTATAGCTAGGACATGGGCTCTGCCGAACACAAAAAGCCCAGCCCAGAGCAGAAATGGGCAACTAAAAGCAGGAGAAGAGACCACAAGGAACTCTCTCTGATACTAATGGTGGAGCAACTGCAGGAAGGTCAAGTCTAGGGCAGAGGCAGCAGCACTTGGAGTCAACCAGTGCTGGCAGTGTCACTGGGGCGGGCTGCGGCGTCTGCCAGTCTGTCTCTAGATGGTACAGGCACCCTCATGGGAATCGTTGTGCAATGTGATTTTGGGCATTGTTTCTGGCTGCTTAGTCCTGAATCTGGTTCTCTAACTCTCAAAACAATTTGATGAGCCACTGAGCTCCATCCAATATTCTTTTAAAATTCACAATATGCTTTAATTGGTTTTTACTGCCACCAAAATTTCTGACTGAAACAATCCATTCTCACCTGCCCCAAACTCACAGGGGGGAAAAAGACTGTTTTTAATCTCTCCAAAGAAATACAAAAGTAATGTACACTTTCAACCAATGGATTTATCCTGTGAGGTCTTGAAAATCTTAGTTTTATAAATTTTGGATAATTCCCCTAATTTAGAATATGAGAAATGCCTAATCTATTTTAGATTTACTTCTAAGGAACACAGTCAAGGAGAAATAATGACACTGGAAAATACCTATATGCAAAGAAGTAAGTCCCACCACGGTAAACAGAAATTATCCCAACTTGCCTGAGACTACCCTTGCTGTATTCCCAAGGGCTTTCTTGCCAGCAGATTTTTTCCTTGGGATCCTATAACCAAGGGATTCCCTCCTCCTCTTAAGGGTTATTTTAAAGACCAAATTTTTAAATTATCATTAAAAGGCCTTAGATATACCTATCTTATCAAATAACTCAGCAAAATATTTGTATGATACAACCACTTAATTCTCTGTTGAAACAGTGCAGAGCCAGTCAGTGCCTGATTGCCACAGGCTAATTTTTCAGTACATAAAATAATCCTTTCCCTCTGCCAGATTTCTCTGCCTGGCTATTTTGTAGTTCAGTAATGCTTTTTCCATTGTTTAGAATGTTAAGCTCAAATCTGTTAATTACATTATATGTCAAAATAAATGTAATATAAGGTTTGTGGGAATTAAGAAAACGGAGGTCTAAACTTTTTTTTTCATCCCAGGAACCTGCTACCATATAGAGTCAGAACTATGTTTTAATGAATAAAAGAGTAATCTAAACAAAAGAGCAATCTTTAAAAAGTGATAGTCTTTTCGGACTAAAATCTGGAAAAAAGAATCAAGCATTTAGAAATGTATACTGACATCTAACCTATACTTACCATATTAAAAACTCAGCAGAAAAAAACTGAATTTTGAAAGAGATCTGTGAAAGAAAAAAAAAAAGGCCACAGAATTTTAGGGCTCATGACACAGTTAGAGCTACGTTATAAGACAGAAGCTGTTGTGACCCTGAGAGTTAAGTTACTCAAGGAACCGATCTTTTGATTCCTAGCTGAGTGTGTCATTAAAACTGCATGCCCTTCAAACAGTCAAAATAAAGTTAACTGCACACCACATGGTGTTAATTCTTATATTTAAAATAACAAAAAAATACTAACTCCAAGGCAATTTTAAAAGTCAACTTTTAATACTCTTTAATATAAAGTTTTGTTTTATGATAATTTATAAATACCCTGGACTTATCAGTGTAGAAAAAATCATCAAGTAAAAATTTTTCATAGTATCCATAACTCCCAAGAAGTGTAAAAATCAGTTTTGCCTATGTGCTGAGGGATGTTTCACTAATCACCAGTAATAATTTATTGGTTGTTATTTCCTGGCTGCTATTAGAACATAACTTATACTAAATACCATGAATTTCAATTTACGGTATTTAACAGTAACAAAAAACCTGTTGTATTTTTCTGGTCATAATCTACCTATCCTAAAAGACACCATAATCCCTTATGGAAAAGTTTCTTTGTATTTGGTCATATTAAAGGTAGCAGAAATCAAATTGCCAACATCCAGAGAAACGCTGGGCTGGATGAAGCACAAGCAGGAATCAAGATTCCTGGGAGAAATATCAATAACCTCAGATATGCAGATGACACCAGCCTTATGGCAGAAAGCGAAGAAGAACTAAAGAGCCTCTTGATAAAAGTGAAAGAGGAGAGTGAAAAAGTTGGCTTAAAGCTCAACATTCAGAAAACTAAGATCATGACATCCAGTCCCATCACTTCATGGGAAAAGCATGCAAAGATGGGCTCAATAAAGGACAGACATGGTATGGACGTGACAGAAGCAGAAGATATTAAGAAGAGGTGGCAAGAATACACAGAAAATCTGTACAAAAAAGATCTTCACAACCCAGCTAATCACGAAGCTAACATACTCCCCATCAAAACAAGGGCCAAGAACAAAAAATACATGATACCCAAAAGAGAACAAAGAGAGAATATATGTATAAAGAAACAAGGTTTACAGCAAAATGGCAAACCTAAAAGGCAGAGGCACCAGAGATCAAATTGCCAACATCCGCTGGATCATGGAGAAAGCAAAAGAGTTCCAGAAAAACATCTATTTCTGCTTCATTGACTATGCCAAAGCCTTTGACTGTGTGGATCACAACAAACTGTGGAACATTCTGAAAGAGATGGGAATCCCAGACCACCTGACCTGCCTCTTGAGAAACCTATATGCAGGTCAGGAAGCAACAGTTAGAACTGGACATGGAACAACAGACTGGTTCCAAATAGGAAAAGGAGTACGTCAAGGTTGTATATTGTCACCCTGCTTATTTAACTTATATGCAGAGTACATCATGAGGAACGCTGGGCTGGAAGAAGCAGAAGCTGGAATCAAGATTGCCGGGAGAAATATCAATAACCTCAGATATGCAGATGACACCACCCTTATGGCAGAAAGTGAAGAGAAACTCAAAGACCTCTTGATGAAAGTGAAAGAGGAGAGTGCATATAGGTCGGCTTGAAGCTCAACATTCAGAAAACGAAGATCATGGCATCTGGTCCCATCACTTCATGGGAAATAGATGGGGAAACAGTGGAAACAGTGTCAGACTTTGTTTTTTCGGGCTCCAAAATCACTGCAGATGCTGATTGCAGCCATGAAATTAAAAGACGCTTACTCCTTGGAAGGAAAGTTATGACCAACCCAGATAGCATCTTAAAAAGCAGAGACATTACTTTGCCAACCAAGGTCCGTTTAGTCAAGGCTATGGTTTTTCCAGAGGTCATGTATGGATGTGAGAGTTGGACTATGAAGAAAGCTGATGGCCAAAGAATTGATGGTTTTGAACTGTGGTGCTGGAGAAGACTCTTGAGAGTCCCTTGGACTGCAAGGAAATCCAACCAGTCCATTCTAAAGGAGATCAATCCTGGGTATTCATTGGAAGGACTTATGCTAAAGCTGAAACTCCAATACTTTGGTCACCTCATGTGACGAGTTGACTCACTGGAAAAGACTCTGATGCTGGGAAAGGTTGGGGGCGGGAGGAGAAGGGGACGACCAAGTATGAGATGGCTGGATGGCATCACCGACTAGATGGACATGAGTTTGAGTGAACTCTGGGAGTTGGTGATGGACAGGGAGGCCTGGTGTGCTGTGATTCATGGGGTTGCAGAGAGTCAGACATGACTAAGCGACTGAACTGAACTGAAGGCACATGTGCTACTAGTTCCCCTTCTTCAAAATTGGCTGACACAGGTAACAGGTGACAGCTCTGCAGAAGTTGCCAAAAGCCACAGAAACCTCTAGATGGCTATTACAAAGCAATGGGAGTTATGAGACCAGGCAAAATATTGCCATTTCTGGTTTAAATTGACAGGAGGCGTGTTACAGAGAATAATTAAGGAGGGAAAAACAACAGTAGAGCCACAAAGATTTACTGAGCTATTTATTTTATTTTTAAGGTTACATACAGTTTCATTTGGGCTTCCCCAGTGGCTCAGCAGTAAAGAATCCGCCTTCAATCCAAGAGTCATAGGAGAGGGAGGTTGGATCCCTGGGTCAGGAAGATCCTCTGGAGAAGGGCATGGCAACCCACTCCAGTATTCTTGCTTGGAGAACCCCATGGACAGAGGAGTATGGCAGGCTACAGTCCATACTGTCACAGAGCTGGACATGACCGAAGCAACTGAGCACGTATGCACAGTTTTGTTTAGTCCTCATGACAAACGTGTGTTAGTCACTCAGTCGAGTCCAACTCTGTGACCCCATGGGCTGTGGCCCACCAGGCTCCTCTGTCCATGGAGTTTCCCAGGCAAGAATACTGGACTGGGTTGTCATTCCCTTCTCCAGAGGATCTTCCCAACCCAGGGATTGAACTCAGATCTCCTGCATTACAAAAAACAAGTTTATAGAAATTGTAAAGAACCAACTTGCCAGAGTCATACATACATACAATCAGTGTGGAACTGGGCTCCAACGTGGACCTGAGCACTTTATCACTCCCTTTAATGTACTGAGCAATTCAAATGACCTAACCCTCTATCCATCCTCCCATGTAAATCCACCAGATTTTTTTTTTAAATAAAAGTTTAATTATATAAGTAACAGCATGCCTCTAATTGAAAGTCTGGAAAATATAATGGATGTACCAAAAGTCATATCTTTTTTCATTGCTTTTATAATTAGTATTTTAATGAACACCTTGTACATAAATCTCTGCGCAGTTTTATTTCACATTTATAAAGCATTATAAATGGAATTCTGGGTCCAATAGTCGGAATACGGTCTGCCAGAACATCTGACTTTAATATTGCTGAACTGACGAAGAGATTATGGCTCCTTAAGAAAAACAGCTATGCCTTATTCTCCCGTTATCCACGATGCCTTGGCACATGAGCAAGTTTTCTCATGACTGCTGAATAGAGGTTTCTCTCCCCGTAGTACACAGTCTCTGAAGAGAGAAATAAACAGAGCAGGCTCTCAAATTAGAAGACAACACTGTGCCAGATATCAAATTCATTAGTGGGCTGCATAAAACTCTTTTTAGGGAGAAAAGAACATGAACATTAACACTGCCATTCAATATATTTCCATGTGTTAAAAAGACTTTGGATACCTTATAGTATATTTTTAAAATATAGTATTTTAGTAGGTATATAGCATATACTGAAGACACTGTTTCTTCCAATTTACCTGTATGTCTTAATCTGCTATTGTCCATGGAAATCATTTCAGAACATGTAGAAAATTCAGAGAGCTGTATATTTTAATAATAACTAGATTTCTTTTACTTTGATTTTCTGTCAAAAATCATCATTGATTTTCATCAAATTCTAATGATATTATAGCAGGCAATGTCCCCAGAAAAATTTAAAAAACTGACCACAAAACAATCCGCCAGCAGGCACTGAATTAGTACTTTAGATGTATTAATTTAAACTTTACTACACTACATTATATTATTATTACTATTACCTCTATTCCATAGGTAAACTCAAACAGAGAAAGATTGAAGTTGCTTGTTTGGGGACTTCTGGTCCAGTGGTTAAGACTCTGTGTTTCCACTGCAGGGGGCACACTTACTTCCACTTATTTCCTGGCTGGGGTATAAGATCCCATATGCCATGCAAGTGGGGCCAAAAAAAAGAAACTTGCTTGTTTTTTTGAATCGAGGTATTCTGGCCACTTTTTCTGAACCTAGGTATTCTGGCCATTACTTTGTCAACAAAGGTCCATACAGTCAAAGCTGTGGTTTTCCCAGTAGTCAAGTATGGACATGAAAGTTGGACCAGAAAGAAGGATGAACGCCAAAGAATTGATGCTTTTGAACTGTGGTGTTGGAGAAGACTCTTATTAAATTCCCTTGGACTGCAAGGAGATCCAACCAGTCAATCCTAAAGGAAATCAGTCCTGAATATTCACTGGAAGGACTGATGCTGAAGCTGAAGCTCCAATACTTTGGCCACCTGTTGCGAAGAGTTGACTCATTTGAAAAGACCCTGATGCTGGGAAAGAATGAAGGCAGGAGGAGAAGGGGACAACAGAGGATGAGATGGTTGAATGGCATCACTGACTCAGTGGACATGAGTTTGAGCAAGCTCCAGAAGACAGTCAAGGACAGGGAAGCCTGACATGCTGCAGTACATAGGGTGGCATAGTCAGACATGACTGAGCGACTGAACAACAAATTCTGGCCACACTTCTAATCACTACACAAAATTGACTCTGAATATCAAGCAAAGCGCACTGAATAGCTTTCCGTGAACACTGGTGGTACAGGGCACAATGACAGTATGCTTTCCAGGAAATAGGAAATCCAACCAATCCAAATGTATTATTTACTCATTAGGTAAAGAGTTATTTATTATAGATCAAAAACTATCAAAATGTGGGAGCATTCTCCAAACTTTGAGAAATACGAGGTATGAAAAGTTGGAGAAAGATCAATGTAAGGCAGATTTCTAGTTACACAGATCTACCCTAGTGAGACTAAAACAGAATTATTCACAAGTGTCAGGGCACAGAAGGAGTAATTAGTTCTGCCTAGGGCTTCCCTGGTGGCTCAGAGGTTAAAGCGTCTGCCTCCAATGCGGGAGACCTGGGTTCGGTCCCTGGGTCGGGAAGATCCCCTGGAGAAGGAAATGGTAACCCACTCCGGTATTCTTACCTGGAGAATCCCATGGACGGAGAAGCCTGGTAGGCTACAGTCCATGGGGTCGCAAAGAGTCGGACACGACTGAGCGACGGAACGAAACGAAACGAAGAGCATTCAGAGAAGTTGCAGAGAGGAGGAAATACCTCAACCACACCTTGAGTCAGACTTCTAAGGGAATTTGTAGGAAATAGTCTGTCTCCCAAAATCACTCCCCACAGAAGGGTCAGTTTCTCACTGCTATGAAAACTGCTGCAGTAGCAGAGAACATATCTCAACACAAAAGAACCATCTTATGTTGGCTGGAGGAGAGTATGGGGTTGCAACAGGTACAAGTGATTAAACCCCTGTCAACACTATGGGAACCACCAATAAGAAGGAGCCTACCTATCAAGCTTAATTTTATAGCCAACGCAGCTACAAAACTGCCTTTATCTAACATACTTGCATTTAAATTCCTAATTTTAGAAAAACCTAAATTTTAAAACTAATAATAAGGAACTGTGGTGGGGGGAGCAGACCTTCAGTTAAGCATGAATGGCCTTGACTCCTTCCTGAAACCTCATCTTAAAAATTTAAAGGACATTTTAGAAATATAAAATCCATAAGGATATGAGAATGGGGAAGGACACAACAGCAAATAAGAGAAGTTAATAACATTCTGGATGCTAGAAATGTGGCAGTGGGGGAGAGGAAACTAAACTAACTAGACCAAAAGAGGTGACAGGAAGGAGGAAGGAAGAAGTCATCAAGCTGATAAACACAAAATGTACAATAATGGTCACCAGGGGCTAGGGGTGGGGGTAGGGGGTTAATGAGCATTTCCAGGTTAATAGGTACTGAGTTTCAGTTAGGGATGATATAAATGCTCTAGAGATTAAGGGACAGTGGTAATGGTTACACAACAAGGTGAGTGCACTTAATGCCACTGAAATACACATTTAAATGGTAAATTCTGCTATGTATATTTTACCATATTACCATAATTTTTTAAAAAAAGCAGCAGCAGGATGACTCATGCTGGAGAGATTCAGGTACTGAAATCATGATGAAGACAAAAATCCAGGGTGCGGCTGGAAACTAGATGACTGGTTCAAAGTTCATTTAAGTGGCTTCACCCCAAAACCGATCTTCTCACCATCCCTGGAAAGGGTGGACCACAGACTCTGATCTTTGGAACATAGGCCAAAACTGAAAGCTAGACAAAACAATTACTGAAAAACAGGAAAATTATTTGAAAGTCTGCATTCTACATAGGCAGAAGGTTGTCTCCAAGAAGAAAAAGGAAATAACAGATCATCTGACTATCTGATGTATCCAACCATATTAAAGTTTATATTTGTCAGAGAATTGCAAATGAATTAATAGGCACAAAGTACATAAAATTTCAAACTCAGATAATTGAGAAAACATTAAGTTGAAAAAGAAAAGAAATACGATCATAGTGAATCTTGTGACACAGCTGCAAAAAAATTTGCATAGTCATAAAATTTTTAATACTAAATAAAGAACTCCCCCCCTCCAAAACCTGATATCCTATAAAAGGAAGAATAGAGAAGAAGAAATATGTATAAGATGACTAATCCTCTTTATTCTTAGAAGGAAGTGAATAGTTACTGTCTAAAATAAAAAGCCAACAAAAAGCAGAACCGACTTGGACAAATAAAGGCACAACAGAACAAACAGCTGAAAGAACTGAAATAGACTGCCCCTATGGATGCGAGCGAGTTGACTCACTGGAAAAGAGTCTGATGCTGGGAGGGATTGGGGGTAGGAGGAGATGGGGATGACAGAGAATGAGGTGGCTGAATGGCATCACTGACTCGATGGACATGAGTTTGAGTGAACTCCGGGAGTTGGTGATGGACAGGGAGGCCTGGCGTGCTGTGGTTCATGGGGTCGCAAAGAGTCGGACACGACTGAGTGACTGAACTGATGGATGTGAGAGTTGGACTGTGAAGAAAGCTGATCGCTGAAGAATTGATGCTTTTGAACTGTGGTGTTGGAGAAGACTCTTGAGAGTCCCTTGGACTGCACGGAGATCCAACCAGTCCATTCTAAGGGAGATCAATCCTGGGTGTTCATTGAAAGGACTGATGCTAAAGCTGAAACTGCAATACTTTGGCCACCTCATGCGACGAGTTGACTCACTGGAAAAGACTGATGCTGGGAAAGGTTGGGGGCGGGAGAAGAAGGGGATGACAGAGAATGAGATGGCTGGATGGCATCACCGACTCTGTGGACATGAGTTTGAGTGAACTCCGGGAGTTGGTGATGGACAGGGAGGCCTGGCGTGCTGTGATTCATGGAGTCGCGGAGAGTCGGACACGACTGAGCCACTAAACTGAACTGAACTGAACTGAAAGGCTAGGAACTGGATGTGAGATGAGATGATGCCCTGCTATTTTTATAAGCCTTGAATTTTTAATACTATGTATGTACAAATATCATTCTAATTTTAAAACAAAAATTGAGAGGCAAAACAAAATTGTAATGTAGTTATTAAAAAGATCTAAAATGGTCTATATTGACTATACACCTTTTTTTTTTTTTCCAAACTACTGTGTTCAGTTCAGTTCAGTCACTCAGTCGTATCTGACTCTTTGCGAGCCCATGAATCACAGCACGCCAGGCCTCCCTGTCCATCACCAACTCTCGGAATTCACTCAAACTCACCTCCATCGAGTCAGTGATGTCATCAATCCATCTCATTCTGTCGTCCCCTTCTCCTCCTGCCCCCAATCCCTCCCAGCATCAGAGTCTTTTCCAGTAAGTCAACTCGTCGCATGAGGTGGCCAAAGTATTGCAGTTTCAGCTTTAGCATCAGTCCCTCCAATGAACACCCAGGACTGATCTCCTTTAGAATGGACTGGTTGGGTCTCCTTGCAGTCCAAGGGACTCTCAAGAGTCTTCTCCAACACCACAGTTCAAAACCATCAATTCTTTGGTGATCAGCTTTCTTCACAGTCCAATTCTCACATCCATACATGACCACGGGAAAAACCATAGCCTTGACTAGACGGACCTTTGTTGGCAAAGTAATGTCTCTGCTTTTTAATATGCTGTCTAGATTGGTCATAACTTTCCTTCCAAGGAGTAAGCGTCTTTTAATTTCATGGCTGCAATCAGCATCTGCAGTGATTTTGGAGCCCAAATAAATAAAGTCTGACACTGTTTCCCCATCTATTTCCCATGAGGTGATGGGACCAGATGCCATGATCTTCATTTTCTGAATGTTGAGCTTCAAGCCAACCTTTTCACTCTCCTCTTTCACTTTCATCAAGAGGCTTTTGAGTTTCTCTTCACTTTCTGCCATAAGGGTGGTGTCATCTGCATATCTGAGGTTATTGATATTTCTCCCAGCAATCTTGATTCCAGCCTGTGCTTCTTCCAGCCCAGCGTTCCTCATGATGTACTCTGCATATAAGTTAAATAAGCAGGGTGACAATACACAACCTTGACGTACTCCTTTTCCTATTTGGAACCAGTCTGTTGTTCCATGTCCAGTTCTAACTGTTGCTTCCTGACCTGCATACAGGTTTCTCAACAGGCAGGTCAGGTGGTCTGGTAATTCCCATCTCTCAGAATTTTCCACATTTTGTTGTGATCCACACAGTCAAAGGCTTTGACATAGTCAATGAAGCAGAAATAGATGTTTTTCTGGAACTCTCTTACTTTTTCCATCATCCAGCGGATGTTGGCAATTTGATCTCTGGTTCCTCTGCCTTTTCTAAAACTACTGTGTTAGCTTTCTGTAATTCTTAGAATTTTCAGTCATATTGAGGTCAACCATGCCACTTGCTGCTTTGCCTTTCAATGCTGCTGGTCATCACCAAAATAAGGCTCCAGCAGGAGGAAATGGTGCTGAAAATGCTGCCACTGACCAGCATGATAACCCACCACAGGCAAGAACAAAGTGGTGAGGGAAAATCCTGATTCCAGGATGACCAGGTGGAAGAGGAGGAGGAAAACAAGGAGGAAGACAACATAGGCGGGGAAGACGTACCTGATGCCACGTGAACTGAAATGCTGTACAACGGGACTGAGCTACAAAGAGTTTTCACATGGGAAAGAATGCTAAAAGTAGATAGATTACTAGTGTTTCTAGAACATGTCATCTGGGTGGTGTCTTTAAATACACAGTTCATTCTTGTTTATGCATTTTGCCCTGACCACACTGGTCACTTCTCCATTGTTCGTTTGGGATTTGAAGAACACATTCAAGCATCTCATTTTGAAGGCCTGATGCAACCACAACAGGGTATCTACTTTTAGTGATAAAACTGATACTTTATCATGGATTGGCAACACTTGTTAAATTTCATAGGTCTTGTCGCTTGCTGGGAGTTAGCTATGCTGTTGTTAAGGTCTCTTTGTTATCGGTGGCAGAAAAGAATGTTCCCTCTCATCTGTGGCTGGTGGCTGGGTATAAATGTCTGATGCTACTCTGAAAGCTCATGTTTTTGCATTATCTAGTGGGAGAGGAGCCTGGTAGGCTGCAGTCCGTGGGGTCGCTAAGGGTCAGACACAACTGAGCGACTTCACTTTCACTTTTCACTTTCACACACTGGAGAAGGAAATGGCAACCCACTCCAGTGTTCTTGCCTGGAGAATCCCAGGGACGGGGGAGCCTGGTGGGCTGCCGTCTATGGGGTCACAAAGAGTTGGACACAACTGAGTGACTAAGCAGCAGCAGCAGCAGTGGGAGAGGTGGGAGAAGGCAATGGCAAGCCACTCCAGTACTCTTGCCTAGAAAATCCCATGGATGGAGGAGCCTGGTGGGCTGCAGTCCGTGGGGTCGCTAAGGGTCGGACATGACTGAGCGACTTCACTTTCACTTTTCACTTTCACACATTGGAGAAGGAAATGGCAACCCACTCCAGTGTTCTTGTCTGGAGAATCCCAGGGACGGGGGAGCCTCGTGGGCTTCCGTCTATGGGGTCACACAGAGTTGGACACGACTGAAGTGACTTAGCAGCAGCAGCAGCAGCAGCAGGAGAGGTGTCTGTTTTCTAGTTTGCCTCCTTCATTCTGTGGCTGAGACAGGTACTTCAACCTGGTGTATTTTGGTTTCTAAAGAATCTGAATGATCTAGATTTTAATGCAGTACAAGAAATGATTCACTTGACTCTGTATACATTTCTTCCAAAATTTATTTTGTCAGTCACTGTCTCTGGGTCCACGTCTGCCTGGTGCTTTCGCTACCTATTTGCATACTTAGTCTGTTGCCTGATTTTTTGTCCACAGTGTCATGCTCCACAGTGATGCTCAGTGAGTGTACTGTCCCATGAGCTGCTTCTGCTTCAGGCTGCCTTACCAGCGTTACTTGAACAGAGATGGATGCAGCAGTGGCTGAGGGGGACGGTGCCAGCAGACTCTTACTGTGGGAAGCTTGCTGGATCTTCATTCCTATCTGTTGGAACCAGGAAGAAAATGAGAACTGTGCAAACCAACCAGTGAACAATATACAGCATGTCTGAAGTAGCAACACTACCCCTGTGGTGGGGGAAGGTGTGCATGCAGCCCACCTAGCCATACTTCAGCAGGGTGGGTCTGCCAGCTTTCAGCCTTGCATAGGCCTTCAATTTTTCCACTCAGATATTTTTGTTGATAGTATTCGCATGCAATAACCTTACTGATCACCAGCCTCATCTGCCTTACTCTACCAGTATTTGCTAGGCATCAGTTAATGTCATTTTGGACAAGGACTGCCAAAATCCATGAGTTCTACACAGCTGCTTATGATTTCTACATTTCCTAGCTAACCATTAGGGCTGTGATGGTACTGGCGGCATACATGCCACACAGATGCAGAGTGATCTTCAGAAGGGTAAAGGGTAGTCCTGAAGACTGATAGTTGCAGCGCTGCTGGCTGGAGTTGTCCTACTTCTTCTGGGGCTCCTGTTTGAGCTGGTTATCATTGCTCACTCAAGGGTTCCCTTGGCTCGGACTCCTTGCTTTTTCCCACCACAGGACCAGGCACTTGGAATCCTGCATACCAAAATCACTGCACTATAACACTGGTGGGTCCTCAATGGTACTTGAAAACTGTACTGAGCAGGCTGAGGCAAGTGGCACCCAGAACTGTGACGTTCCCTGAGCTGTCAGTGCCAGTGGTCACGATGTTCGTGCTCTCCCTATGTGTACCTTTCTGTCTGGCATTGTTCCTTTACTAGGCGTTACTGCAGAAACGCAAAACTTGGTCTACTGGCAAATTTACCCACTTTTACTGATGGTCACGGTACTGATAGCAATCTTGTCCTCCCAGATCTGCCAGTGAAAGTCCCTCTGTGCATGTGCATGCTCGCTCAGTCACGCCCGACTCTTTAAAACCCTATCACCTGTAGCCCGCCAAGCTCCTCTGTCCATGGGATTCTCCAGGCAAGAATACCAGAGTGGGTTGCCATTTCCTCCTCCAGGGAATCTTCCTAACCCAGGGATCAAACCCGCATCTCCTATAGCTCCTATACTGGCAGGCGGATTCTTTACCACTGAGCTCACTGGGAAGCCCTTATGTGCCTTTATGAACATATTTAAAATGACAAGTACCTTGTAGGCCAACACCTTGTGAACTATGAACAGAAATCTGGCAAACAAGGCACCTCCACAGTCGTCCTAAGAACAAAGTGGCTGTATTAACTACCCTGACCTTCCCCTTGTGTTTATGTGCCCTTTTTTGTGGACTTTTCTCTTCAGAGATTTTTCCCAGTGACCTCTCAGCACTGTTTTTAAGTTGAATGTATTTGACTTGTGTTCTCAGCATTCAGAGAGCAGCAGTATGAGGTTCTGCTGCCCTTCCTGCATCTTCTGACCTCACTGCTGTCTGGGGTCTGTACATGTGTAAATAGAAGCTCCTGGATACTTTAAAACCTTGGATTAAACAGAATGTGCTTTGTACATCTTTAAACAAAATGTATATTAATTTATTAAATCTGCTTGTTACTTTTTAAAAAAACACCTTTCTTATAGCACAATTCATGAGCTGATACAGTATGCAATTCACTGGAGAAATACTCTGGGCATGTAGCAATTCTAAAGCCTAACTGTTTAAAACCACTCTATAAACACAGTATTTTATTTATTCATTTCCCCCTAAGAATATATATTTGGATATATTTATATAAAGGCTTATATTATTTGTAACTCTTGGATCAAATCCAAATTTTGACATTTCGAATGACTAACATTTGTAAGCACCAGTGATGGTAGACCTGAACTTAAATAAAGTAGGAGTGTCAAATGATACAAATAGACAAACTGAAAGGCTACTCATGGAAAAATATGTAACAGTACTAAATATGCAAAAGAAAACAGGAAACAGTCTTATCTACAAGAACTGTACAACTTGTAGCTTTTTAAAAGTCACATTCTTGCGGGCACAAATTCACCAACTAAATATAATCTAATTAACATATTCCTTCTACACAGTTGAAACAAGAACTTCATTCCAGAAAAAGAAAATATTCAAAACGCAAGATTAAAACCATGAGCAACTACATCAGAGCCTACTGAATTTTTTTTTAATTAATAAAGTTCTTTTCATATAAAAACTATGAGACCTGGTTTGCTTTTCAGCAGTACTAAGGGGACAAGAGAGGATGAGATGGTTGGATGGCACTACCGACTTGATGGACACGAGTTTGAGCAAGCTCTGAGAGTTGGTGATGGACAGAGAGGCCTGACGTGCTGCAGTCCATGCGGTCGCAAAGAGTCGGACATGAATGAGCTACTAAACTGAACTGAATGGACTGTGCTCATCTACAGCATAGTTGCTCAACTTCATATGTCAACTACCTAACAAATTTACAAATAGTTAAATAACTATCACAAAGGTTTAAGAGCATTAAAATCATATGTGTTATACTGTTTATACTGTGCATCCATATATTCCAACAAGAAATAAAGAGGGCAACCAAAGAAAACCTCAAGCATTATCATACTCATGTCAGAGAACATGACAGAGAGAAATGCCCGCGAGACAAGACTCCTTCGCTCAAGGAGATTCAGCAGTGCAGAAGGGAATAAGAAGTGTGTGTGGCAGAGGTGCCAAGACCAAGACAGGAAAACGACTCAAGAACAATATAAAAAACTACATTCAGTTCAGTTCAGTTCAGTTCAGTCGCTCAGTCGTGTCCGACTCTCCGCGACCCCATGAATCACAGCACGCCAGGCCTCCCTGTCCATCACCAACTCCCGGAGTACACTCAAACTCATGTCCACAGAGTCGGTGATGCCATCCAGCCATCTCATTCTCCGTCGTCCCCTTCTCCTCCCGCCCCCAACCTTTCCCAGCATCAGCTAAACTACAAAATATAAAGGGTAAATTTAGAGAAAAAGAAGATAACAGTCGCCCTGACAAAAAAAGTAGGCACTGAACTGGTCTCAAAAAAGTAGAGAAGCATTTGAAAAAATAAACGAGAACGATCAACGTCTCTGTCTCTCTTGTTCTCTCTCTCAATGTTACCATATACTTAAAATTTTTCATATGAAATACCAGAGGCAAATGTATACAAAAATTTAAAAAGCAATCTTTTGGCCCAGAAAGGGAAATTGGCCTTTCTGGAAATTCTGAGAATTGGCCCAGAAAAGGGAAAATAAATGAAGTAGTAAACAGAGGGAAAATTATCCACAAAGGAAAAAAAAATCTTAACAACTATAAATGTTTATATCAATAAATGCTCGCATTATTTTGATTAGCCTCAACCCATTTTTGGAGGGAAATGAAAGTGTTATAATCTCATTTCCACAATAAGAGACTGACAAAACAGGTTTAAACAACAAAACTATATGAGATTTTCTGACTGAGATTTTATGACTCCCAGCCCTACATGTATCCATTACAATACTACACACTATTTTATGTGTTAAGTATTTTACACTGGACTGACTTCATCACCAACCTCAATTTCTTATAACCAAAAACATTAGAATGCTACTGAAAAAAAAAATAAGACCATCTTAAAGTAAGTATGCTGTAATACACAAAAGCCAAATGGGTCTCAGTTAAGACCACAAAACTTTAACAACCAGAATGGTGGCCTTTCCAGTAAATTGGTATGTTACTATTCCAGAACTATTCCTCTAGCCAACAGGCCACTCTAATGGGAAGACAACGAGAGGGTACTCCCCAAGCAACAAACTTCAGAGCTGCAGTCACAGTCCCATAAACAGAACTTTTTCATTGTTTGTCTAAATTATTTTGCTTGTACGCTGACAGCTACCTAGAGACTGAAAATCAAATAAAAATAATAAATATAAACGAAACACTATAAAATAAACACAATCATGAAATGTACAAGTTACTATGCCATACAGCTATTAGTTTCAAACTTACAAGGTTTCTCAGGAATCATAGCTAATATTACTTTTTACACCTAAACTATGCAGAAGGAAATGGCACCCCTCTCCAGTACTCTTGCCTGGAAAATCCCATGGACGGAGGAGCCTGGTGGGCTACAGTCCATGGGGTCAGAAAGAGTCAGACATGACTGAGATTCACTTCACTCACTTCATACTTTATCACTGGAGAAGGAAATGGCAACCCACTCCAGTATTCTTGCCTGGAGAATTCCACGGACAGAGGAGCCTGGCGGGCCATAGTCCATGGGGTCGCAGAGAGTTGGATACAACTGAAGTGACTAAGCACGCACACCTAAACTAAAATTTTCCTTAAGTTGATAATAGCATATTAATCTAAATGGTTATCCATGTTTACTAGTGTACCCAAACCTAAATTAATATTCATCACAAACTGAAAAACACTGGTTGGTCAAGCACCTGAGAATCATGATCCCTTACATTCTCTCTCACTTCTTTCTCTTTTCCAACATCTAAAGGCAAAAGAGTCTCACACTCTTCCATTACACTCCTACCTAAAAACCCTGAGCAGCACCAGGTCCCACCCCCTTCCGTGGGGATCCACTGCTGAATTAACTGACTATCTGTTTAGGATACAGAAGGGTGTAACTAAGTTTTCTTTCAATATCTTTACCTGTGTTTTCATGTGTGACTGAGAGGAGCAGGGAAAAGGAGTTCTAAACAGAGGCACAAAAGAGCCAAACAACCTTCAGTCCTCTAAGGCAGCTGTGGTACAATACGAAAGCAATGTACCTGAAGTGGAAGGGTCATAAGCCCAGCTCTGCCACTTAACATTTCTTAGTGAGTTCTTTCGCTTAGCAATTCACCCTGCCATGTGCATCCTCACAGACTGTTTGATAATATGCATGCTCTCAAACACCTCCACTAAACAGCCATGTATTTGTGGATGTGTTCAATGGATCACTATTTCTACTTACCTTTGGATATATTGTATGATCTTTAGCACATATCTTACTGATTATATCTTATATTAACATTTAATAAGCTCAAATAAGAACCTATCACCAAGGAAATAATTGTTGTGGATATCAAGAGCAAAACACAAACTGGGATCAGTGTTCTAACAGTAATATTCAGAAAATCAATAATGAATAAAAACACTTACTAAAAGTACCTCATTAGCCATTCACAAGTTTATTATTTTTAATTCTCTGAAAATATTATCAGTTCATACAGAGAACATGGTCTTTTATGTATTGTTACCAATCTATTTCAATGACTACAGATCATGCTAATTAAATATTCAACCAACAAAATGGTATATTCTAATAGGATTAGACACCATTTAATTTTAATTACATTTCACCAGTAACTGTAAAAAAAGTCTATACAAATTTCTTTAACTTACCAAAAATTAAATTATACAAAGTTCTGGGCTTCCCTGGTGGCTCAGATAATAAAGAATCCGCCTGCAATGTGGGAGACCTGGATTCCATCCATGGGTTGGGAAGATCACCTGGAGGAGTGCATGGCAATCCACTCCAGTATTCTCGCCTGGAGAATCCCCATGGACAGAGAAGCCTGGCGGGCTACAGTCCATTGGGTCACAAACAGTCAGACACGACTGAGCAACTAAGCACAGCATAGCACATACAGTGTTTTACTGCTTCCACCATAAAGTTTTATCTAAGAGCTGAAAACAGTATTAACATTTACCAAGCAAAAGAATCTGCCCACAATGCAAAGGAGATGCAGGTTTGATTCCTGTGTCAGGAAGATCCTGGGGAGAAATCTACTCCAGTTTTCCTGCCTGGGAAATCCATGAACAGGAGTCTGGCAGGCTACAGTCCATGGGGTCACAAAGAGTCAGACATGACTGAATGACTAAACAACAACTCCTCCTTAAATAGAAACAGTATTAATGTCTTATTAAAATTATTTCCACTGAAGAATACATATCAGTACTTTCTCAACTGATCAGCATAATTGCATTTGAAGTGCTATTCTAAATTACTGGATAAACTAGAAAGAAAATTAAAAGTTAATTATAGTATCTTGAAATATCTGGGATCAAAACAAATGTTACAGAACTCAAGTAAAACACCAAAATCAAACATATTCTTTGGAGATACAGAACAAAAAAATAAAGACTTCTGGAATTCTTATTAACACTAAGACAATAAACTAAATTATGACACAATTCCTAGAAGTGTTAATGCCAGAAATGACTCTTCTCCCTGAAGATAAATTTATGCAAAATAAGTATGTCTTAAAAGCCAACTCAAACAGTGCTAAAGTGCAAATAAAAGACATCTGAAGATAACTTTACTGTCTCAAAATTTTATTAAAGCACTAGGAGAAAATTTAAGGTTAAAGTAAAAACATGAATCCAAGTAAATATGAACATCAAAATAAGAGAAAAAAAACCTGATGAAACACTGCTGGAACAGAAGAGGGAAGAGGATTCTAACTAACCAAAGATGAAAATAACAGGGGAAAAAAAGTAACTCATGTGCAAAAACATTTTTGGAATCTGCATTGAAAGTTAATCATACAGAGCAATCACTATAAATATGAGGTCCCATCTACTGTACTAAAGCATGAAGAGCTTATATCACATTTTTCCATGCACACTCAATGAAGACTTTTCCTTCACTATAAATTCACAAAAGGTTTTTGTTGATGCAATTTACTATGCCTATTCTCAGCCCTAGGGATATTTTTGTACGCAATCTCAAACTGGAAATGGGATGCTATCTGTCCTCAAAATGTCGAGTTATTGGCAGAAACACAGCTCCATGTCTAATAAGAACTTTTATGCTCCACTACAAGTCTTTTAAGTGGTATTCTTGTTTAGATGTAACAGAGACCTGTATATTTTAAAATATAAATAAGAACTTATGGGATACATTGTTCACTGATATAACACATCTGAACCACCATTACCCATATCACTGCTAGCACTGAAGAGGAAAATACAGACACTGCTCCACCACTTGGCCACTTCCTGTTAGCTACTTCTGCCCAAACTCCTCTTAGGAGCCCAAAGGGAAATCTATTGCCATTGCTGCAAAAGCTCACGATTTGTGGACCACTGATAAATGTACTGAGGAGGATTGACACAACAGAGGCAACTGCAACAACACTTACTGTCAGCCACACAATGGGGACTGCCTGTACAGGCAGAAAACTAAGGCCCAACATCCCTGCTCCCTAGTGTACTACCCTGTATAACCCTTGGGGCTGCAAATATAATGGGATTTCCTCCCATGATTAGGTTAACTTTGGGCTCCAAAATCACTGCAGATGCTGATTGCAGCAATGAAATTAAAAGATGTTTGCTCCTTGGAAGGAAAGTTATGACCAACCTTGATAGTATATTAAAAAGCAGAGACATATACTTTGCCAACAAAGGTCCGTCTAGTCAAGGCTATGGTTTTTCCCGTGGTCATGTATGGATGTGAGAGTTGGACTGTGAAGAAAGCTGATCGCCGAAGAATTGATGCTTTTGAACTGTGGTGTTGGAGAAGACTCTTGAGAGTCCCTTGGACTGCAAGGAGATCCAACCAGTCCATTCTAAAGGAGATCAATCCTGGGTGTTCATTGGAAGGACTGATGGTAAAGCTGAAACTGCAATACTCTGGCCATCTCATGCGACGAGTTGACTCACTGGAAAAGACTCTGATGCTGGGAGGGATTGCGGGCGGGAGGAGAAGGGGACGACAGAGAATGAGATGGCTGGATGGCATCACCGACTCTGTGGACATGAGTTTGAGTGAACTCCGGGAGTTGGTGATGGACAGGGAGGCCTGGCGTGCTGTGATTCATGGGGTCGCGGAGAGTCGGACACGACTGAGCCACTGAACTGAACTGACTGAAGAAAGTTAATAAGGAGGAATTATCCAAGTGAGCCTGAACTAACCACATAAACCCTTTAAATTTGGGTCTAGAAATGAAAGACAATTTTTAATGGATCTCTACTACCTATAATCACAAGAGCTGCCTACTCTACCAGCTTTTTAGGGACTTCTGTAACCTAGCCCCAATCCTACCAATACAAAAAGAAAAGAAAAAAATTTTATTACCACAGGTCAAATAGTAATGCTTTATCAGAAAGTTAAATATAAGTTTAACTACTTAAGACTCCAAACCTAGCATATTATTAATAATTCCGTTAGGCACTATTGCTTAGTACTCCTAAAATTCAAGTTTTTATCACATACTTCATTTTTTAAAGACTCCATTCTAGAGAACTACCTAGACTGTGTTTAGCATGCAAGCTACAGTCCAGCTGATCAATACCAGCAGGTAAGTGCTAGACCATCAGGACAAATTAAGACTGAGAATATTCAATGTACCGTTTCTGCTCTAAGTTTCACTAGTTCAATGTAACTGATTTCCTTGTTTTGTAACGTATCACCTAAAGATTCTAAGCTCTGTACCACCTGGAAGGTATTTACTTAGCACTTATGAATGCCATTTCTTATAGTCACTTTTGCCAAAGAGTATATATTCTGAGATGAGAGACAAATTAGGCAAAAAGCCCCTGCTTATTACTGCTCTTCAGCTCCCAAGGAACACCTAAATGCCTAGGGGATTTAGTCCTCATACTGTTACCAGGCAATACTGAATGAAGACCGAGAATCAACAGGCTGGTGTGGGAGAATTTTCTCAGATGTGAGGATTGAAAGCTGGGTTACCACTTAAAAGAGCCTGAGAGTGATACCTTAAATTCTGTGCTCCTGGTGCCCCCTTTCTTTACATATACTCCTGGGCCAGAGCTCAGCCAGGAACACTGCTAAACTTCCTACAGTGCTTAGCAGTTTCCCACAACAAAGATTAAGATAGCCCAAAATGTTAATAGTGCTAAAGTTAAGAAATCTTGGTATAAAAGGAAGAATGCTAAATTAGAATCCCACCTTTATAATTTATCACTTAAACGACTTTCAGCAAACCATGTAACTTCTCAAAGTTTCCTCATGTATAAAATGGATAACACGCTCATGTTGATGGATTTAGGAGGATAAACTGAAATAGAAACTTTTAGACACTTTACAAATGTGGAGTTTCCATTCTTCAGAGTGAATTCAAAAATCTTCTCTATCAGAGATAGAGCCCTGGACCTCTCAAAGATTACTTCAAAATATGAATGACACATGGTACTGTAACCGATTTATTTTTTAAATCTCCTATCAAAGTCTAAGCAACCTGAAGGCAGTTCAGTTCAGTTGCTCAGTCGTATCAGACTCTTTGAGACCCCATGGACCTTACCTTATTGGACTTGGTATACTCAGCCTCTACAACAAAGTAAGCACTGAGTAAACATCTGTTAAATGACCAAATGGGCAAATAAGTTATCTACCCAACATAATAAAGCAGTCATCGCGTTGCACAGTGGAAAATTACCAAAGAATGTAAAAAAACATAACTCATGTCATGAAGAAGTTTTGAAATAGTAAGAGCTATCTAACAACAAAACAAAATACGTAGAGAGATTTAACAAACAGGTACTCAAAAAAGCACATGGGTAAAATTCACATGAACAGCTGAAGTCACAAATGAGTATTAGTGGGATGCATGAAAAATTTAACAGATTTAATCAGGGAAAGGCCTGTGTTTAATTAGTATAATCCTTCAGAGTACCTGCTGCTAGTATCTTTCAAAAGGCAATGGCACAGTACACTTAAAAGAACAAACATCAGAACGACAAGTGATATCGTTTGTCATTGTAGCAGTACTTAGCTAAATTTCATAATTCAGATGATGGTAGTACATTTTAACAGGTTCAAAGGTCACTTTGCTGCTGCTGCTGCTGCTAAGTCACTTTAGTCGTGTCCGGCTCTGTGTGACCCCATAGACGGCAGCCCACCAGGCTCCCCCGTCCCTGGGATTCTCCAGGCAAGAACACTGGAGTGGGTTGCCATTTCCTTCTCCATCATATGTGCTAAGTCACTTCAGTTGTGTCTGACTCTTTGCCACCTTATGGACCGTAGCTTGCCAGGCTCCTCTGTCCATGGGATTCTCCTCTCAAGAATACTGGAGTGAGTTGCCATGCCCTCCTCCAGGGGATCTTTCTCCAAAGGAAAGAACCCGCATCTCTTACATCTCCTGTGCTGGCAGGCAGGTTCTTTACCACTAGAGCCATGTGGGAAGCCAACATTCAGTTAAATTCTAAATTTTACATAGAGGTCAATGAAAAGTTTTTCCCCAACCAAGTTCATAGCCTCCTTGAATTAAGCAATTTTTAAAAACACAATTTAATAGAATTTTACCAAATTCCTGACATCCGCAATTCATTTTAACTATTTTAAATGGTCTGAGACAAAATAAGGCCAAAAAGGATGATGCTCAACTGTCTGAATATGCTGCTGAAAAAGCTGAGCTCAAGCATACCCAAACTGTGTCAGAAGCAACTTTTAAAATGCACAAATGTAACAATTTTTTTTAAACCAACAATTTTAGAAAAATAGCAGTGCTTATCTAAAGTTTATACAAATATAAGACATTGGGTTTGCAGATGTCAGCAGTTTTAAGATCCCTTTCTAAAGTAATAGTCTCCTTCTGTTTTGCTTGGTATCTTAATTTGCCTTTAGTTTCAAAACTAAGTTTGCCAACACTATTCCTCTCAAAACCTCAGGAATTCCATTACTAGTTTTAAACTAAATTAAAGGAAAATAGACCCATTCAACCCATGGCAGAAGTATGCACAAAGTGTTTGTTGATGCTCATAAATAGACTGAGAAATTTAGACATGTCTGAAGGACAACGGCTCTATAGTCAACTTTGGTTTGCTCCACCATGGAATCAAATAGGAAGAGAATTATTGCTACCACTTCAAGTGAGACCACCACAGATACCTTTAAACCAACTGAGATACAATACACAGAACATTCTCTTTAAATCAGAGCCTTAGTGTATGTTTGCACTTCAGGGAAGAATGGTTAGAGTACTCTTTAAAAAAGTACACATGGAGCCAAGATGTTACCAGAATCTCCCCCAAAAACAATGCCAAAAATGCCCTCAACACTGCCCCCCTCAGTTGACTCCCCCCTCAGAAAAAGAACAAACTAGAAATACTTGACAAAAAGATGGTTCTCTGTCTTAACACTGGAAACACTTCTTTTCCATTTTATATCACTAGTATCAGATTCTATAAATATTCCTGACAATTAGAGGTATTTTCATACTCAGGCCTCTCCATGATCTCCTTCAAATTGTAATTCATCTCAACTCACCTGAATCCCAGGTATCAGCATCCTGTGAAAGGGACTAGTAAAAGAGGAAAGTACTTGAAAGAAAGGGAAAGAAAATCCCATGTCCTGGCTCCCTCTCTTACCCTGTCCCAGTACAGTAGAAACAAATGGAAGCGATAAAGGCACCTTAAGCTCATTCTATTGCTATTTCTCACTTTTTTTAGCCCGAACTCATTCATTCCTCCCCAAGCATCAGGTCCCATCTACTCTCCTGTCCCAGGTCATGGAACTCACAAAGGCCTAGATTTTGGGTAGGCTTAGTTCCGGGCAACCCACTCCAGTGTTCTTGCCTGGAGAATCCCAGGGACGGGGGAGCCTAGTGGGCTGCCGTCTATGGGGTCACACAGAGTCGGACACGACTGAAGTGACTTAGCAGCAGCAGCAGCAGTTCCCTAAGAGAGGATAGCAACAGGATGAATGAATCTCCAGTGTTACAAAGGGTGATTACAATATATTGTGATATAACAGGTTACAAACATTTTTTATTGCCAGACCTAATAAGCTAAACACCTGTTTTTATGACTTATGGGGAGGGTGGAGGTGGGGTGGGGGGGTGATGTGGAGGCTCCTAATCCCAAATTCCCTATTTTTTTAACTCCCCATTTCCTCCACCCCCAGCCTCTAGCCAGTCTTTTTTAAACAATTCATTTACAAGATAGAGGCCACCTATATAAAAGTCAGTGATTGCTAGTAATTTACACCAATACACTTTTGACAAAGGAAACACGTGAAAGCTACGAGTTTGTGAAACATAAGGGTATTATGCTTCAGTTCAGTTGCTCAGATGTGTCTGACTCTTTGCGACCCCATGGATGGCAGCATGCCAGGCCTCCCTGTCCATCACCAACTCCCAGAGTTTACTCAAAATCATGTCCATTGAGTCGGTGATGCCATCCAACCATCTCATCCTCTGTCATCCCCTTCTCCTCCTGCCCTCCATCTTTCCCAGGATCAGGGTCTTTTCCAATGAGTCAGTTCTTCCCATCAGGTGGCCAAAATATTGGGAGTCTCAGCTTCAGCATTAGTCCTTCCAATGAATATTCAGGACTGATCTCCTTTAGGATGGACTGGTTGGAGCTCTTTGAAGACCATGGGACTCTCAATAGTCTTCTCCAACACCACAGTTTAAAAGCATCAATTCTTCAGCAATCAGCTTTCTTTATAGTCCAACTCTCACATCCATACGTGACTACTGGAAAAACCAAAGCTTTACTAGACAGACCTTTGTTGGTAAAGTAATGTCTCTGCTTTTTAATATGCTGTCTAGGTTGGTTAAAACTTCTCTTCCAAGGAGCAAGCATCCTTTAATTTCATGGCTGCAGTCACCATCAGCAGTGATTTTGGAGCCCCACAAAAATAAAGTCTGTCACGGTTTCCACTGTTTCCCCATCTATTTGCCATGGAGTGATGGGACCAGATGCCAGGATCTTCGTTTTCTGAATGTTGATTTTTAAGCCCAATTTTTCAATTTCCTCTTTTACTTTCATCAAGAGGCTCTTTAGCTCTTCTTTGCTTTCAGCCATAAGGGTGGAGTCATCTGCACATCTGAGGTTATTGATATTTCTCCCAGCAATCTTGATTCCAGCTTGTGTTTCATCCAGCCCAGAGTTTCTCATGACGTACTCTGCATATTAAGTTAAATATGCAAGGTGACAACATACAGCCTTGAAGTACTCCTTTCCCGATTTGGAACCAGTCTGTTGTTACATGTTCAATTCTGACTGTTGCTTCCTGACCTGCATACAGATTTCTCAAGAGACAGGTCAGTTGGTCTGGAATTCCCATCTCTTGAAGAATTTTCCAGTTTGTTGTAATCCATACAGTCAAAGACTTTGGCATAGTCAATAAAGCAGAAGTAGGTATTTTCCTGGAACTCCTGCTTTTTCGATGATCAGTGGATGTTGGCAATTCGATCTCTGGTTCCTCTGCCTTTTCTAAATCCAGCTTGAACATCTGGAAGTTCACGGTTCATGTCCTGTTGAAGCCTGGCTTGGAGAATCTTGAGCATGACTTTGGGGAGATGAGTGCAATTGTGCGGTAGTTTGCGCATTCTTTGGCATTGCCTTTCTTTGGGATTGGAATGAAAATTGACCTTTCCCAGTCCTGTGGCCACTGCTGAGTTTTCCAGATTTGCTGGCATATTGAGTGCAGCACTTTCACAGCATCATCTTTTAGGATTTGAAATAGCTCAGCTGGAATTCCATCACCTCCACTAGCTTTGTTCATAGTGAGGCTTCCTAAGGCCCACTTGACTTCGCATTCCAGGATGTCTGGCTCTAGGTGAGTGATCACACCATCTGATTATCTGGGTCTTGTAGATCTTTTTTGAATAGTTCTTCTGTGTATTCTTGCCACCTCTTAATATCTTCTGCTTCTGTTAGATCCATACCATTTCTCTCCTTTATTGTGCCCATCTTTGCATGAAATGTTCCCTTGGTATCTCTAATTTTCTTGAAGAGATCTCTAGTCTTTCCCATTCTATTTTTTCCTCTATTTCTTTGCACTGATTACTGAGGAAGGCTTTCTTATCTCTCCTTGCTATTCTTTGGAACTCTGCATTCAAATGGGTATATCTTTCCTTTTCTCCTTTGCCTTTCACTTCCCTTATATTCACAGCTATTTGTAAGGTTCCTCAGACAACCATTTTGCCTTTTTGCATTTCTTTTCCTTGGGGATGGTCTTGATCCCTGCCTCCTGTACAATGTCACGAACCTCCATCAACAGTTCTTCAGGCACTCTATCAGATCTAATACTTTGAATCTATTTCTCACTTCCACTGTAAAACTCTAAGGAATTTGATTTAGGTCATACCTGAATGGTCTAGTGGTTTTCCCTACTTTCTTCAATTTCAGTCTGAATTTGGTAACAAGGAGTTCATGGTCTGTGCCACAGTCAGCTCCTGGTCTTGTTCTTGCTGACTGTATAGAACTTCTCCATCTTTGGCTGCAGAGAATATAATCAATCTGATTTCGGTATTGACCATCTGCTGATGTCCATGCGTAGAGTCTTCTCTTATGTTGTTGGAAGAGGGTTTTTGCTATGACCAGTGCATTCTCTTGGCAAAATGCTTATTCTTATTAGCCTTTACACTGCTTCATTCTGTACTCCAATGCCAAATTTACCTGTTGCTCCAGGTACCTCTTGACTCCCTACTTTTGCATTCCAGTCCCCTAAAATGAAAAGGTGTCTTTTTTGGGTGTTAGTTCTAGAAGGTCTTATAGGTTTTCATAGAACTTTCAACTTCAGCTTCTTCAGCATTACTGGTCAGGGCACAGACTTGGATTACTGTGACACTGAATGGTTTGCCTTGGAAATGAACAGAGATCATTCTGTCACTTTTGAGACTGCATCCAAATACTGCATTTTGGACTCTTCTGTTGACTGATGGCTACTTACTATGCTTACAAGCAGATAATTAATAAAAAGAAAGAAAATAAATCTGGTTATAAAGTGCATAGCAACAACTAGTGATCATACTTTTGCAAAGAACATATGATAATACCAATATTCTAACTTCAGAAATCAATTTACCATGAAGAATAATCTGGCAATACCTAGCAAAGTTTTAATGCACTGATTTATTTGGCAAACAAATTTTACTTCTAAAATTTAAAATACTGATTTATTTACACAGGTGTGATATATGTATACAATACTCTGCTGAATTATTTATAAAAGCAAAAGATAAGAAACAAGCTACATGTCAACCAAAAAGGGAATGTACAGTATAATCAGTACAATGAATACTATGCAACTAATAAAAAGAGCGGATATGGCTGTAAATGTAGGAAGAAACTTGCTACAAACAGTAGTTGCCTCAGGGGAGGGGACCTAGGAAGGTAGGAAACCCTTCTGCAGCTTTAACTTTTAAATCATGTACATATATTACCCTTTTATTAAAAATGAGTACGTTGAGCCTCTCTGGTGGTTCAGTGATTAAGAATCCACCTGCCAACTCAGGGGGCACGGGTTCAGTCCCTGCTCCAGGAAGATCCCACATCACAGGGCAGCTAAGCCAATGTGCTGCACTACTGAAGCCCATGAGCCTAGAGTCCGTGCTCTGCAACAAGAAGCCTACGCAAAGATAAACCTTCACACTTCAACTTGAGTAGCCCCTCAAAGACCCAGCACAGCCAAAAATAAAATAAATAAGTTAAAAATTTATTAAAGAATTTAAACAATTCTTTCTGACCCTCTGATGCATAAACAGTTTTACTTTCTCATCTGTTGTTGTGTTCAGTTGCTAAGTCATGTCCCACTCTTTGCACCCCATGAATTGCAACATGCCAGGGTTCCCTGTCCTTCACTATCTCCCAGAGTTTGCTCAAATTCATGTCCGTTTAATCAAAGATGTTATCTAACCATCTAATCCTCTGCCACCCCCTGCTCCTCCTGCCTTCAATCTTTCCCAGCATCAGGGTCTTTTCCAATGAATCTGTTCTTTGAATCAGGTGGCCAAAGTATTGCAGCTTCAGCATCAGTCCTTCCAATGAATATTCAGGGTTGATTTCTTTTAGGATTGACTGGTTTGATCTCCTTACTGTTCAAGGGACTCTCAAGAGTCTTCTCCAGCACCACAGTTCAAAAGCGTCAATTCTTCAGTGCTCAGCCTTCCTTATGGCCCAACTTTTATATCCATAAAAGACTACTGTAAAAACCATAGCTTTGACTAGACAGACCTTTGTTGGCAAAGTGATGTCTCTGCTTTTTAATACACTGTCTAGGTTTGTCATAGTTTTTCTTCCACATTTGCAGTGAATTTTGGAGCTCAAGAAAATAAAATCTGACACTGTTTCCACTTTTTTCCCCATCTATTTGTCATGAAGTGATGGGACTGGATGCCATGACTTTAGTTTTTTGAATACTGAGTTTTAAGTCAGATTTTCCACTCTCCTCTTTCACGCTCATCAAGAGACTCTTTAGTTCCTCTTCATTTTCTGCCATTAGAGTGGTATCACCTGCATATATGAGGTTGTTGATATTTCTCCCGGCAATCTTGATTCCAGCTTGTGAGTCATCCATCCCAGCACTCCACATGGTGTACTCTGCCTATAAGCTTATTGTATAAGCTATACAATATACAGCCTTGACATACTCCCTTGCCAATTTTGAACCATCTGCAGGCAATGTTAATTAGGAATGAGACTCTGCACTAGTTACTAGTGAAATGAAAGACAGTCATGTCCGACTCTTTGTGACCCCATGGACTATACAACCCATGGAATTCTCCAGGGCAGAATACTGGATTGGGTAGCCTTTCCCTTCTCCAGCGGATCTTCCCAACCCAGGGATCGAACTCATGTCTCCCAAATTGCAGGCAGATTCTTTACCAGCTGAGCCACAAGGGAAGCCCAAGGGCTAGTTACTAGAGACTACCAACAGACAATATACCAGGGCTGAGGGCTCATTTCCTCTTTAGTAAGAATGGGTACAACTATGGCAACTCTGCATCAATTAAAACAAAGTATAACAGGTAAAGAAATAGGTGAAGAATTTATCTTGCCCAAGGCAACTTTAATTACAGAAATAAAACTGGATGCAGTATAATTCATCAGCACTGTAAAAACTGCTTTGCCAAAAGAGGGGGGGGAACTACCTGGTTGAAATTTCTGATTAGGGTCTAGATCTCAAATGGATACATGCATCAAAAATATTTTGTAAACCTAAGAAGTGCCAAAATCATTAAAATCCAAAAAGGAGTTAAAAAAACGATAGAAGGGGAAGACAAAGTCATGGGCAATGTTTCAGATGTCAAAAGAACATTTAAAATACCATTCTTCTAACAGAATTTTTCTCTTTATCTCAGATTTCCAAGTAATATCAAACACAGCATTGCCTCAGTAATTAAAACTTATGCTTGAAAGAAAGAAACCAAACTCTTTTTCAACATTGCTTTTAAAATGTTGTTATTTCATAGGATTTTTGGTTTTGTCACTAGATAAAGAGAACAATTAATGTACCAGCCACTAATACTAATCTGGTTTCTCTGATTCAACTTTATTACAATCTTACCCTCCAATTATAAAACCAGAAAAATAGGGGAAAAAATGTTGAAAGAGAGTACATAAACCAGTAACATTTAGGAAGAGGATTATTTACTTTTTGTTAAACAATATCATTTAGGGGGTCTGTTATTAACAACACTATGAAATTTATGACTTGACCATCTCTTCACACAACTATATCACTAATTACAATTTAAATTTTATAGTCTTAACGACTTGTCTTAAAAAAAAAAAAAGAATCAGGGCTTCCCTGGTGGCTTAGACGGTAAAGCATCTGCTCATAATGCGGGAGACCTGAGTTTGATCCCTGGGTTGGAAAGATCCCCTGGAGAAGGAAATGGCAACCCAGTCTAGTACTCTTGCCTGGAAAACCCCATGGATGGAGAAGCCTGGTAGGCTACAATCTATGGCATCGCAGGGAGCTGGACACGACTAAGCAACTTCACTTTCACCGGTGGCTCACTGGTGAAGAGTCCACCTGTCAATGCAGGGGACACGAGACTGATCCCTGGTCTGGGAGGATCCCACGTGCAGCACAGCAACTAAGCCCATGTGCCCCAACTACGGAGCCTGTGCTCCAGAGACGGCAGAGCGACGACTGAGCCCTTGAGCTGCAACTACTGAAGCCCAAGCACCCTAGAGCCTATGCTCCACAACGAGAGAAGCCACCACAATGAAAAGCCCGTGCACCGCAGCAGAAGAGAAGCCTGCACGCTCCAACTAGAGAGCAGCTCCCGCTTCCCGCAATGGGAGAAAAACCCACGCAGCAACAAAGACCCAGCACAGCCAATAGAGAAATACAGTGTTAAATCGAATAATGTAGCCCAAAGGTTTTTTGTCATAACCAATTATTCGTCTAAACTCTAAAATATATTATCTCAGTAAGTGAAAGATGCTAGCTGGCATATCAAAAAATTCAGTATGTTCCTTTGCCAGATTCAAACATTCGGACTAACGCCAAAAAAGAAAAAAAAAATCACAAAATGGAGTTACACTTAAGAAGGGAGGAGGGAAATGTGCCTGAGACACATTATCTTGACATTTACAAAGAAAATGGAAAAGAATGTTATCAACTGATAATTTTCATTTTTGTTCTGTATTATTGTGTATTTACTAGTAAACTATTTACTATGGCTAAAGAGTGTCCAAGGCACTTAATAAACAACTCAACAATACTACTTATCATAATATTAGTTATAATCATACGAAAGTTACAGATTAACAGCTAGACACATAAATATTTAAATTCATATCAATGGTTTTCAGTCCTGAATCGAGTCACACCTAAGGTAGAACTGAAAGTTCTTTAAGCTATTTTCAAGATTTAAATAGCCTACCACATACTGTCAGAAACACAACTTTTACACTAATTATATAGGTATATGTGTACATATATCTTTTTCTTTAAACTCTAATGGCTCTACTGATGCTTCATGAAATAATGATAGGGATAAAGATGACTGTTTAGATTCCAAACTAAGAATGAAATTTAACAGAAGAAAGAGCACTTCATTTTTCCCTTTTACATTCTCTTATTTCACAGTTACCTCAGCAGTTACAACACTGCAAGATTTTAGTCTTGTTCTCACACATACAGAGCCTTTGTAAGATAAAAACCAACAATTATAAGCCTAATTTTCACCTTGGGATGCATCTTCATTTTTTAGTTAGGACAAAAGAAACATTAAGAAGAAAAATGAAAGAAGGGCCCAAGACGTGGGATAACTGTAAAAACACTACCCCAAAGATTCCCAAAGACCACTCAAGAATATTTAATGATTGGGTAAACAAGATGACCTAAAAAGCATCCAGCACCTGCACAGGAGGTGAAAGGACATGCTATATTTGAGCTTCATGCAGACCTAGTATGTAGTAAGTACCCTAGGCACAGACCTTCACCTTGTGAGCTTTCAAAGATGCAAATGTGTGTTCACATGTCCAATCATGTAAGTTAGTTCACGCGTCTGGCACACATGGTCAGCTGTGTGCATCCGCTACAAGTGGTTGCGCTTCTGTGTACTTTCCTATATAATACTGTACAGAGTGCAGTAGTACCTCTTCTTGCCTGTTCCCTCGATGCTGGCCCTGGATGCCAGCTGTTGTACTGTACTTTTCAAGGTACTGTACTGTAAAATTTAAAATGTTTTCTTTATTTCCTATGTTTATTTTTCATGTATTGTGTGAAAAAGTGTTATAAACCTATTACTGTACGGTAAGTCCCCTCCATACGAATGACTTCCATTCTGAGACTGTGTTTGTACCTCCAATTTGTTCCTTAATCCTATGGCTCCATCACTTATTACCTGCCTGGTCTAGGGAATCTTACTTTAACTTCACTGCTTTCCTCTATAAAACAGAAATGAGGACTTCCCTGGCGGCACAGTGGTTAAGAATCCGCCTGTTAATGCTGGGGACATGGGTTCAATCCCTGGTCCAGGAAAATCCCACTTGCTGCAGATCAACTAAGCCTGTATACCACATCTATTGAACCTGTGTGCCACAACTACTGAAGCCTTTGTGCCCGAGCGCCTGTGCCCCGCAATAAGAGAAGCCACCACAAGGAGAAGCCTGTGCACCGCAGTGAATAGTAGCCCCTGCTCACGACTAGAGAAAGACCACACAAAGCAATGAAGACCCAACACAGCCAAAAATAAAATAAAAGTTATTTTAAAATAACAGAAATCAGAATAATCATCCAGTAGAAACTCATTTAAAAGACCTCTACTCTATCAACAGAGAGAAATAAAGAGCTTAAACTCCTCCATAAATCACCTCCTGATGTTCATCACGGCCCGACTGCACCTGGTAGTCTCTAAGTCAACCACTTTCTTACTGCGTCCTCAGCCTTCCACTCTCACCAAATGAGCTGGATGCTTAACGAGAGCCAGCTGTTTGTTCCCAAATGCACCTACGCCAACTACTTGTTATTGTAATTATGTAATTTAAGATTATGTAAACTGATGAATTATGAGTGTGAAAGGGGTTGTTTCTCTGAAAATTATGTTGAAAAGTTCAAAAAGATTCAAAGGCTAATTATTTTCTGAAGTTATTACGGATTTGGATGTATATAAAAACAGCTTTAAAAGAATAGTGGAAAAAGAATAAAACTGTAGAAGGATTTTATGTAAAACATTAAAACTGTCTTTAAATTCTGTTTTATTAGAAAGGGATACTTCATAGATAAATGCCTCATGGGTACAGATTATTCTAAAAAGACAATCCAGAACTCGAATGAAAGATCCATCCATAAAGAAAAACCCTGACCCTATGGGGAAAAAAAGTGGTGAAAGAATGTCTATTCGAGTTAAAAATTAAAAATACATATCATTTTTTATGATCCCCTGCTAACCAACTTGTCCAATCTCCTACTCAACAACACTTGAGATCTTCACATGTAGCTACCTCAAAAATTTGTAGGAATACTGTGACAACTAAAATAAAGCAGTGTTGGCATTAATGACATTCTACTTAAAACTTCTGTTTTAAGGGTTTTGTGAGTACTCTGGTCTGACTACTATTCAAAGAATATAGCAATGCTTTCTTTCAAAAGAGAAAAATAAAAGGTACATAATTTCCTCATTATTCTGCTATTTTTGTATTTGGGTATATTTTACATACTCCACACATGATTAACCATGTAACTTCTGTGGTGGCCATCGAAAAAGTGAAGATCTCCAGTAGTCCTGGAACTGCAGGCTCCCAGGATTACACTGTAAGGATAATAATATGGTAATCCAAGGAATGTGTTAATTTATCGGCGTGACCCAGTACCCTAAAGCTGATCAGAAAGCAGGTAAAGTGAATGAGGTGCTGGTGTGGTGTCAGTGGAGGGAGCAGTGCTCCGTGAAGAGTTAACAGAGGGAAAGGTCAAAGATCCAGACTGAGGAGACTAGCTAGATCATGGTAGAGGCCAGAGGAAGCAAAGGAGAAACTGGTAATCATTCTGTAGGTAACAAACCTATAAACTGAGGAGGTTACAGGCAAAGTAAAGAGAAGGAGCTAATGACTCAGTCTCCTGCACTGAACTGTTGAACACTGGCACAGACACTAAAAAGCTTTTCCAAATTACTTAAAACCAAAATCACATTTTTAAAAGTTCATGGCATTTTGATTCTACAATCAATTGTACTCTTCATAGAAAAACTGTTCCATAAAGAAATGCACTCTAAAATTAGAACAAAGAAGTACCTTTTTTACCTAAAGTTAGGGGGTAAAAGTTAACCCTAATATCCAATCTAACAAAGATACAGTGAATCAGTACTAGTAATACCACCCTTTTGAAAAGCAATTTGACCACATTCTCAGGATTAATAAACCCTCATAACCTTTGGCTCCATATAACATATCTGGGAATCTGCTATAAGAAAATGACTAAAAACATGAAGAAAAATACATGCTTTTAGGTGTTTTCTGCAACATTCTTTATAACAGCAAAAATTATATATGATGATGACACAGAAATAATGTTAAAGTTTAAAAAAATCATACAAGGGACTTCTCTGGCAATTCAGTGGTTACGTCTTCATGTTTCTACTGCACAGGGCATGGGTTCGTTCCTGGGAACTAATATACCACATGCTACACAACACAGCCAAAAAATGTTTAAAAAGCAAACAAAATTGAGCATACACTATAAATGTGATATAAAATATCATATAAAATGGGATATTAAAAAAATCAGAATGATGACTGTATTAGGGTGGTAGATTCAAAATCTGTTTTTCCTTGGCCACCTCATGCGACGAGTTGACTCACTGGAAAAGACTCTGATGCTGGGAAAGGTTGGGGGCGGGAGGAGAAGGGGACAGAGAATGAGATGGCTGGATGGCATCACCGACTCTGTGGACATGAGTTTGAGTGAACTCCGGGAGTTGGTGATGGACAGGGAGGCCTGGCGTGCTGTGATTCATGGGGTCGCGGAGAGTCGGACACAACTGAGCCACTGAACTGAACTGAACCACCTTTCAGAAAAGTTTGTTTTACATTGAGAATTAAAACAAATTATGTTTTTAAAGCACGCATCTCAAAAGCTTACACACTATACTTTCATTTATACAACATTCTCAAAATGACAAAAGAAGGGATGAGGGGATGGGCTGTGAACACAAAGAGGTAGCATTAGGGAGTTCTGTGGTGATGGAACAGTTCTGTATTGTGACTGTAGTAGTGGTTAAATACATAGATGGGATAGAACTGTACAGAACTACACACACACAAAGAAACGTAGATAATATCTGTACATGCTCTGTATTCTAGTTAACAGTACTTATGCTTAGTCGCTCAGTCATGTCTGACTCTTTGCAACCCACTAGACTGTTTCTATGAAGACCTACAAGACCTTTTAGAACTAACACCCAAAAAAGATGTCCTTTTCTTTCTAGGGGACTGGAATGCAAAAGTAGGAAGTCAAGAAACACCTGGAGTAACTGGCAAATTTGGCCTTGGAGCACGGAATGAAGCAGGGCAAAGGCTAATAGAGTTTTGTCAAGAGAATGCACTGGTCATAGCAAACACCCTCTTCCAACAACACAAGAGAAGACTCTACACATGGACATCACCAGATGGTCAACACTGAAATCAGATTGATTATATTCTTTGCAACCAAAGATGGAGAAGCTGTATACAGTTAGCGAAAACAAGACCAGGAGCTGACTGTGGCTCAGATCATGAACTCCTTATTGCGAAGTTCAGACTTAAATTGAAGAAAGTCGGGAAAACCACTAGACCATTCAGATATGACCTCAATCAAATCCCTTATGATTATGCAGTGGAAGTGAGAAATAGATTTAAGGGACTAGATCTGATTGACAGAGTGCCTGATGAACTCTGGACGGAGGTTCGTGACATTGTACAGGAGACAGGGACCAAGACCATCCCCATGGAAAAGAAATGCAAAAGAGCGAAATGGCTGTCTGAGGAGGCCTTACAAATAGCTGTAAAAAGAAGAGAGGCGAAAAGCAAAGGAGAAAAGGAAAGATATAAGCATCTGAATGCAGAGTTCCAAAGAATAGCAAGGAGAGATAAGAAAGCCTTCCTCAGTGATCAATGCAAAGAAATAGAGGAAAACAACAGAATAGGAAAACCAAGAGACCTCTTCAAGAAAATTAGAGATTCCAAGGGAACATTTCATGCAAAGATGGGCTCGATAAAGGACAGAAATGGTATGGACCTAACAGAAGCAGAAGATATTAAGAAGAGGTGGCAGGAATACACAGAAGAACTGTACAAAAAAGATCTTCACGACCAAGATAGTCACAATAATGTGATCACTGACCTAGAGCCAGACATCTTGGAATGTGAAGTCAAGTGGGCCTTAGAAAGCATCACTACGAACAAAGCTAGTGGAGGTGATGGAATTCCAGTTGAGCTATTTCAAGTCTTGAAAGATGATGCTGTGAAAGTGCTGCACTCAATATGCCAGCAGATTTGGAAAACTCAGCAGTGGCCACAGGACTGGAAGAGGTCAGTCTTCATTCCAATCCCAAAGAAAGGCAATGCCAAAGAATGCTCAAACTACCGCACAATTGCACTCATCTCACACGCTAGTAAAGTCATGCTCAAAATTCTCCAAGCCAGGCTTCAGCAGTATGTAAACCGTGAACTCCCAGATGTTCAAGCAGGTTTTAGAAAAGGCAGAGGCACCAGAGATCAAATTGCCAACATCCGCTGGATCATGGAGAAAGCAAGAGAGTTTCAGAAAAACATCTATTTCTGCTTCATTGACTATGCCAAAGCCTTTGACTGTGTGGATCACAATAAACTGTGGAACATTCTGAAAGAGATGGGAATCCCAGACCACCTGACCTGCCTCTTGAGAAACCTGTATGCAGGTCAGGAAGCAACAGTTAGAACCGGTCATGGAACAACAGACTGGTTCCAAATAGGAAAAGGTGTACGTCAAGGTTGTATATTGTCACCTTGCTTATTTAACTTATATGCAGAGTACATCATGAGGAACGCTGGGCTGGAAGAAGCACAAGCTGGAATCAAGATTGCTGGGAGAAATATCAATAACCTCAGATATGCAGATGACACTACCCTTATGGCAGAAAGTGAAGAGGAACTCAAAAGCCTCTTGATGAAAGTGAAAGAGGAGAGTGAAAAGGTTGGCTTGAAGCTCAACAGTCAGAAAACAAAGATCATGGCATCTGGTCCCATCACTTCATGGGAAATAGACGGAAAAACAGTGGAAACAGTGTCAGACTTTGTTTTTTTGGGCTCCAAAATCACTGCAGATGCTGATTGCAGCCATGAAATTAAAAGACGCTTGCTCCTTGGAAGGAAAGTTATGACCAACCTTGATAGTATATTAAAAAGCAGAGACATTACTTTGCCGACCAAGGTCTGTCTAGTCAAGGCAATGGTTTTTCCCGTGGTCATGTATGGAGGTGAGAGTTGGACTGTGAAGAAAGCTGATCGCCTAAGAATCGATGCTTTTGAACTGTGGTGTTGGAGAAGACTCTTGAGAGTCCCTTATACTGCAAGGAGATCCAACCAGTCCATTCTAAAGGAGATCAATCCTGGATGTTCATTGGAGGGACTGATGCTAAAGCTGAAACTCCAATACTTTGGCCACCTCATGCGACGAGTTGACTCACTGGAAAAGACTCTGATGCTGGGAAAGGTTGGGGGCGGGAGGAGAAGGGGACGACAGAGAATGAGATGGCTGGATGGCATCACCGACTCTGTGGACATGAGTTTGAGTGTACTCCGGGAGTTGGTGATGGACAGGGAGGCCTGGCGTGCTGTGATTCATGGGGTCGCGGAGAGTCGGACACGACTGAGCGACTGAACTGAACTGAACTGAGACTGTTTGCAGCCTACCAGGCTCCTCTGTCCGTGGGATTCTCCAGGCAAGAATACTGGAATGGTTGCTATTTCCTTCTCCAGGGGATCTTCCCGACCCAGGGATGGAACCCAAGTCTTCTGTATCCCTCACATTACAGGTGGATTCTTTACCTCCTGAGCCATCAGGGAAATTCTATGTTTTCAGTAATGTTAACATATGGTTAACATTACATATGGGAAACTCTAGTTAACAGTAATGTCTCAATATCGATTTCCTCGTATTCCTATTGTACGACAATTATCTAAGATGTCAATATTGGGGAAACTGAGTGAAGAGTACACAGGGCCCTACTATTTCTGCAACTTTCTGTAAGACTCTACCTCAAAATAAAGAGTTTAAAAAAAAATACATGCATTTGTTTGTGTAACATTAAAGTTTTTTGAGTGAGGGGGAGACAAGGGAATGTAAAAGAACCATGTAATACACTGATACAACTTCCAAGACACTACTTCTGGTAACTATTCATAAAACCCCATAGGAGGCAAATAGCAGTCTTTATAGCATCTGTAATTTACTTAGGTTAGGCTTTAATAAAAGACTTCAATCGAAATTCAAGTTATCATTTTTCAGAAAACACTTACTGAGTAGTTTTCAGTCTCAAATTCTATACTTGCACAATCCATTAAGGGTCTCAAGAATTTTCTCTCTTGCCAGGAAAATTTCAGCAGATATAAGATTTTCTTAGAAATATTCGATTTAAATATATAAATGACTAACACAGACAAAGGGATATAATAGTTCATCACCTCTGAATTGCGCTCCATGACAACTACATCTCTCTGGATTCACCATTTTAACCTCAATATCCAGCATGGTTCTTGATACCTAGTCGGGTCCCAATAATTGAAGCCAAGGGGTGAACTTGTATCCTAACCAAGGTTCTATGCCCAAGTCCCTCTGGCTTTAACCAAGAATGGGAGGTGGAAAGTCAGAAGTAAAACGGGAGAAAAGGTGAATCTGGATAGGGCCCAAGCATCCATCAATTAACCAGGTCAAGAGATTACTTAACCAATACTACGTTCCTAATAATACACTGCATTCCTCCAATCACCCGAATCTTAAAGATTTGCTTAACAATTAAAAAAAGAATTGAACTAATATCAGAAAATCTGCCTCACTTATCTTTATCACCTAATGCCTTTGAGAATGCCAAATGTGGGAGAATTTCCTAGCAGTCCAAATGGTTAGGACTCCACACTCTCATTGCTGAGGGCCAGGGTTCAATTCCTAGTCAGGGAACTAAGATCCCACAAGTCATGCGACGCAGCCAACAAAAAGCAAGCTCCAATTTTCTTCACTAAAGGCACATCCATTTACTTGTCAATCTAAAAGAAAAAAAATCTTACCTAGAGTTATGCAAAGCTTCAGAAAAACCTTCCACACAAGCTTTAAGCTCTAAGCAACTACGTATATATTATTATGTACTTACAGGAGAAGGGGGTGCCAGAGGATCAGTTCAGTTCAGTCGCTCAGTCATGTCTGACTCTTTGCGACCCCATGAGTCGCAGCACACCAGGCCTCCCTGTCCATCACCAACTCCCAGAGCTCACCCAAACTCATGTGCATCAAGTCGGTGATGCCATCCAGCCATCTCATCCTCTGTTGTCCCCTTCTCCTCCTGCCCCCAATCCCCCCCAGCATAAGGGTCTTTTCCAATGAGTCAACTCTTCGCATGAGGTGGCCAAAGTATTGGAGTTTCAGCTTTACCATCAGTTCTTCCAATGAACACCCAGGACTGATCTCCTTTAGGATGGACTGACACAATGGACATGAATTTGAGCAAACTCTGGGAAACAGTGGAAGACAGAGGACCCTGACATGCTGCAGTCCATGGGGTCGCGAAGAGTCAGAGGGTTTAGTGACTGAGCAACAACATACATACACATTATCCATATGCCTACATTTATATACATAAATATAAAATGTGAACAATACAATTACATTAGAACTACTACCATGTAAGACCCTTATGTCAGACAGCAACTCCTGTCTGTATGTTATTTATTCACTCAACCGTCCCAGGTACTGACAACACAGGAGACAAGACACAGACCATGCCCGAAGTTAACAGTCATCTACCAACTTAAAAGGCAACTGTAGCTAGTTTAAAAAAATAGTCTTTGGAAAACTTAAAGGGTCTGAATTCCAATGCTGCCTCTTATTAGCTATGTTTCCGAGTCTTAGTTTCCAGAACTATAAAATATGTACTACTGCCATAAAGATTAAAATAAGGTCATAAAATACAGGCATACCTAAGAGATACTGCAAGTTCAGTTCCAGACCACAACAATAAAGTGAGTATCACAATAAAACGAGTCACACAAATTTTTCTCATTGCCCAGTGCATATAAAAGTTATGTTTATGTGATCCTGTAGTCTATTAAGTATACAACAGCATATCTAAAAGAAATGTGCATACCTTAATTTAAAAATACTTTAAATCAACTATATTTCAATAAAAAATTGTCTTAAAAACTTTATTGCTAAAAAATGCTATCAACTGAGCCTTCTGCAAGTCACAGCAGTTAACATCAGAGATCACTGATTACACATCACCATAACAAATATAATAATAATAATGAAAAAGTTTGAAATATTGTGAGAATTACCAAAATGTAACAAGAAAGACATGAAGCTAGCAAATGCTATTGGAAAAACAGTACCAATAGACTTGCTCAACACAGGGTTGCCACAAATCTTTGATTTGTAAAAAATGTAATAGAGCGAAGTACAATAAAAGCAATTTTTTTAAAAAGCAATAAAACAAGGTATGTATAAAAATGCCTGGCAAACTAGAAACCTTTCATACAAATGAAAGATATATTATTACTGTACTTATCTTTTTTTTTATTTTGGTGAGGACCATTTTTTAAATCTTTATTGAATTTATTACAATTGCTTCTGTTTTATGTTTTGGCCTTAAGGCATGTGAGATCTTAGCTCCCTGACCAGGGATCGAACCCACATCCCCTGCATTGTACTGGGTTGCCAGGGAAGTCCCACTGTACTTATCTTTTCATGAAGAACAAAACACTAGGACCTCCCTGCAGATTGCTTATGAAATGTAAGGAGAAAAACAGTAACTATACAGTGAATCGGAGAAGGCAATGGCAAGCCACTCCAGTACTCTTGCCTAGAAAATCCCATGGACGGAGGAGCCTGGTAGACTGCAGTCCGTGGGGTCGCTAAGGGTCAGACACGACTGAGCGACTTTACTTTCACTTTTCACTTTCACACATTGGAGAAGGAAATGGCAACCCACTCCAGTGTTCTTGCCTGGAGAATCCCAGGGACGGGGGAGCCTGGTGGGCTTCCGTCTATGGGGTCACACAGAGTCGGACACGACTGAAGTGACTTAGCAGCATACAGTGAATAAACCAGTCAACACTCTGACCAAAAGTAAAATCACTAATGAGGAGCAAATGGACATAATGTATATCCAGATGTAATATTCTGAGAGGGGCACATACCTTTTGTAGTAGACTGAAGATAAATAAATGACCTGAAACCATGAGACAAATCCAAGTTGAATATTTTTCTATAAAACAACTCATCTATATACTTTAATTGCATAAAAGACAAAGACAAACTCGTTTTGCAGGAGACTAAAAAGAAATGACAACTAAATACAAGATATGATCAAATCTGCAGGACTGGAATTTAAAGCATATGGAGACTAAAGTATATACCAATGTCAAATTCTTGGAATTTGATAATGGTACTGTGATTACCTAAAAGAATATCCTTATTCTTAGGAAATATACCCTGAGCTATTAAGAAATAAAAAGGTATGCAACAAACTCGCCAGTGGTTCACAAAAACAATAATAATGTGTGTTTATGCCATAAATCAAATATGGCAAAATGTTTAAAAATTGATAAACATGGGTAAAGGATATTTGAGTCTACTATATCATTCTTGCAACTTTACTGTAAGTTAGAAATCATTTCAAAACAAAAAGTTTAAGAACACAGGATACTATCTCCAGGGGCTTACTTATAAGCTCTAAACTATATATTAATCCTACTTTTTAAAAATCACTCTGCAAAATTAATACAGAGAACGTTCTAAGGAACTTCACAGTCAGAACACAAAATGAATTAGGAAAGCCCAGCACTATGAGCAAGAGCAAGCAAAACAACAGAATGACATCTGCAGACTTCAAACACTGTAATTATCACACACAATAAAAAATAAGCATATTAAATAGATTTTTAAGAAATAAAGTACCTTGAGAACATGACTAAAAAAGGAATAACTATTTTTTTTAAAAAAGGATAATCTTTAAAAGGAACTGAATGCAACTTCCAGAAATGACTAAAAAATATAGTAAATGAAATTTTCAAAAACTCAATAAACATGGTACAACACAGATGAAGACATTATGCTGAGTGAAATAAACTAGACAAAACGACACACACTGTATGATCCACTTATATGATCATACAGAATAAATTCACAGAAGTAAAATAGTTGTCACCAGGGGCTCAGTGAAGGGGTAACAGGAGCTTACTGTTGAATGGGTACAAATTTCATGATGATGAAAAAAGTCCTGAAGATGGACAGTGGTGACAGTCGCACAATAGGGTGAATATATTTAATGTCACTGACCTGTATGCTTTAAAATGGCTAAAAAGCTAAATTCTATTTATGTGTATTTTACCACAATTTTTAAAAAATACATAATTGATAAAGTAAAAAAAGTTCAATGAAACAGGTAAAACTGAAGTGAGAATCAGCTAACTGGAAGAAAAGGCACTAATTATTGAGAACACAATACAAACAGATACAGAAATAGAAAATATAAAAGACCAATTAAAAGGCCCGATGGGTAGAGTAAAAAAGATCTAACATACTTCAAAACACAAGTTCCAGACAGGAAATAAAGAAGATAAAATTTGAGGAGAAAATAGCCAACAGTTCTCCAAAACTGACACCAATCTTTAGATTCCAAAGCCTACTGAATACCAAACATGATAAACAGAAGAAACCATCTTTCAGACATATCAAAATAAAAGTGCAGAACACCAAGGGTAAAACAAAAAAAAGATGTCAAAACCAGCGACTGTGAAACGACAGTCATCCCTCAGTTTTCCAAAGGGGAATGAATAGTTCCAAGACCCCAGAGGATACCTCCAAAGGTCAAGTCCCTTCTACAAGACAGTGTAGTATTTGCATATAACCCAGGTATGTTCTCAGGTATACTCCAGATTACTCAAAATACCTAACACAATGGAAATGCTATATAAATAGTTGCCAACATGCAACAAATTCAAGTTCTGCTTTTTAAACTTCCTATAATTTTTCAAATATTTCAGTTCATGGGTGGTTAAATCCAACAAGGCAAAACCTGCAGATATGGAGGGCCAACTGTATCTTTAAAGCAATGGCAAATCACATGGATTACTGATTTTTCAAAAACAGTAAAAGCTAGAAGAGAATGGAGCAAGATCTATAATAAAAATGATAATAACTGCTAGCATCGAATGCACACACAGGAAAGTCACCTTCGGGAATAAGACTTTCAAACAAATAAAAAGTTTTTCAAATAACAGACCCTCTAAAAGATGTTCAGGGAAAGAGAAAATGATCTCAGATCCCAACAGGAAGTTCAAGACACAAATGAAAATGAGCAAAGACATTTGTATGTATGTGTATGTGTGTATTACACAGGCAAATCAAAGCAACAGTGTTTGAAACAAAAAGAATATATAATTTGTTGGAGGTCAGGGAGAACTAAAATAAAGGGAAACTACAAACTTCCAAACATGAAGAAAGAGGAAAATGGATTTTTTAAAAACACATTAACCAAAATTAAAAAGAAAAGCAAGGGAATGATTAACACAAAATTCAGATCATGATGTCTTAGGAAGCATGTCAGAGAACACAAGTGGTGAGAAGTACAGAGGGGCTTCAAAGAGGCAGTGTTCTACTGCTTAAGCTAATTATTTAAGTTGTACATTTATTATCCTATATGCTTCTGTAATAAAAGTAAATTTTAAAAATTAACAAGAAAAAAAAAAAACAAGGCTAGCAATTATTCCCTAAAAATCTAGAATATGCCCCAGAGCTTGGTATTCAAAACTGAAACAATAAAAAGATTCATTATCTTCTTTAAGAACTACTTGTGGAGTGCCTATAGCTGAGCTGAGAGGTGGCATGAAGATTACTAACCTCTCTTCTTTCTCTTGTCTTCCTAACCCTAGAGAGCAGCACTGTCTAAGATAGTAGCCACAAGTAGCTGTTCACATTTAAACTAATTAAAATTAAATAAAATTTAAAAATCAGTTCATCTGTAACACTAGACTCACTTTAAGTGCTCAGTGGCCCACATGAGGGCCACTGTATTAAACAGTACAGATAGAGAACACTACATCATTGCAGTAAGTTCTATTAGACAATGCTGCTATATTTTTTATAACACTAGAAATACACTGATAACTCAGCAATGTTCAATTTTTCAAATGTTCTTACTTTTATAGTTATTCAATTTCCTTTCAAAGTCACATGATTTCTATGAAACTACAGCTCCTCAGCAGTAGTTTAAAATAGTTTGCTGTCTGTTGAGAAAAATACAGAAAGTGTGAAGACCTTTTCACCATCTCCCATGTTCCACCAAAACCATCAGAACACAAGATTTTTTTTTTATGAGCCAAAATTAAATAGTTAAGCATAGTGCTACTAAATTATAACACAAGCCATGTCAAAACGAATACAAAAATCCACAGGATGAACATATGACCCTTCTTGGGGTCACCAATTTTAGCTGGCAGCACTTTAAACCACTGTTTACACACATATAAAATAGCAATGCAAAATTCATAAGAATTTTTAAAACTGAATGCTACAGACATCGTGAAATTTTCACTCTGGGCACTCTGGGCTACAGTTCCAGACTTCTGAGCATACCATTCATTTCTGCCATTAGAAGCACTTTAGAGGAAAATTGCAAGCATTATTAAATAAATGAATATACGTGATTTTTTTTCATTTACCAGAAACAAAGATATATAACAAAACTATAAGACAATAGCATCCTTAATATCTAAAGCAGCAAACCTCCAATTTTCTTTAAAATTAAAAGTACAGAGATCCTAAATTATTTCAGCTTAACCTGAACATTTTACTTTAGGCATTCTAACACAAATTATTTCTAGAGCACTCCCAATTTTTTAAATTACCTAACCAAAAACACTCAACGGAAACAAATGCTAAGCCTTAATTTAACAAGCTAGGTTTGCAACTTAAGTTTTCTCCTCAACTCTAAGTGAACCAGGGGGTCAATAAGCTTCTCATCTAAACAACTGAATGCAATTTCAATAACCGCTTATGCTAATAACTGTTTTGTGTCCCCAGGACTTCTGAGGCTCCACTTACATAACCAATTATGCAAAGCACTGAATTATTCTCTTTCTCTAGAAAGCATTTCAAATACTGATATGCATACAAGGTTTACTTGCTACATTAAATAAAGCTTTTCTCAGTCTAGCTTCAATTCTACAGAAGAGGTGAAAAAGAAAGCCAGTTTCTGCTACTTCACTATGTCAAAGGAGAGTGACTTATTTATCTTCTTGGCTAATCAACAGAGGAATGACTGACAGCAGCACCCCCAGGCAGCCCCCACAGTTCACCAGTTTTCTCCTGGGACTCTGGTTGAGAAACACAGCTTTAAACAAATAATTTGGAACAAGTTGTTTGTACTCAACTGAAAACAATCTGAACTGCTCCTTGAAATATGCTGTAGGTATTCATGTAAAACTTGACAAATTCAAATTCAATGAGGTGAGAATCACAATACAGCCCCTATAGGATAATTGAAGGGTAGAGTGTAAGCCAAACCTTGCATATGCATAAATATGTTGAATGAGTACTCTTCCCTAATCTCCTGGTTCGGTTTAACCAAGATTTTAGATTTCCAAGAGCCATAGTCTTAAGAAAAAAAAAAAGGGGGGTGGTCGTGGTGGTAACTTTTATTCTGCCAAAGACATTCAAAAAGAAAATAACTACCAATCGGTATCACCATTATTTCATTTAAAAATTAATATGCTTATACCAAAAATGGTAAAAGATAATTTTAGAAAAACATATTATCTTCTAAATTCAATAAATGTAGCTTTATGAGAAGTTCATTCATTCTCATTTCACTTCAGACAAGTGAAAACTCTGTCACGGACTGACACCACTCCACAGTCCAGCACTTGGGAACCACAGGTCTAAGCAGTTAACCTCCACTTGGAAAAAGAAAGCAATGGTAGGACATGCCCAAACCAAATATTAACCTATTCAATAAGGAGGAAATCGAGGCTTTCTCCATTGGAGGGGTTTAGAGGCTCTCCCAAGATCACAGACCAGGAATTCTGACATCAGTTCAGTTCAGTCGCTCAGTCATGTCCGACTCTTTCCGACCCCATGGACTACAGTATGCCAGGCCTCCCTGTCTATCACTAACTCCTGGAAACTTACACAAACTTATAACATAGGTCTGTCTTATTATTTTGACATAGGTCTGTCTTATTCCAGAATCAGAGTTCCTAATTACTATGCTAAATTTCCTCTAATATTTTTCCAGTGGTTTAAAAAAAAAAAAAAATCCATCCTAATCCAGTCACCTTTGTGACCAGTGACAACCGAGGAATTTCCAAGACAGCCGGCAGGAGTGAGAGGTGTACTCCCTGGCCATCGCTCAGACTGAAGCTAAATGGAACTCCTGACCTTTGCCTTATTAATACCAGGCTCACTGCAACTAAGCTAACCAGCCCAGACAAAGCACACACAAACCCCACTGCCTCCAACAACACTGACACAGGTCTCAGGATGTTCCCAAGTGCCTGTGACAAGAGTGAAAAACACATTCCTAAAAAACGAAAGGAATATATTAATTCTCAAGAAGAAAATAAACACTTCCATAATAATTTAATCTAAAAATAATCAACTTGCTCTCAAAAAGTTACAACTCTAAGCCTCATTCTGCAAATAACTACCATTTTTTTACACACTGATATACAGGTTCCCTTAAATATTTAAACAGGAAACCACATGAAATTCTATAAATCTATATAGTTCTTAAATACTTTCAAAATTAAAATGTATAGTTTTTAATATATGTATCATTATATGGTAAATATCTTTTCATTCTCTCTAAAATAATCCAAACATTAGAGACAAAACTACTCATGTTAATCAAAAGTACTTATAAAAGGGAGCTGGAAGAAAAATATGCAATTAAATACTATTTTCTATGAAAGGCACTGCTAGCAGCCAGTAGTAATCGGAGGGACAAAAATGGTCTTTGAATAATCAGAAATTCTTGATATTGAAACCAAAATTGAGTCATACATATAAAGAGAATACAATGACAGAGAATTTTCCAAACCTCACATATTACTTGCCAACGAATGTCCAAAAGAGATGGCCAAACAGCTCTAAAGTAACCAAAGACTCACACCGAACCAAATGAGTCTGAAATAGTTCCTCCTCCCTGAGATAGAGTAATGATAGCACAGTATTCTTGGTAGTGCGGTTGTTTCCCAATCAGATTTTCAATGATCAGATTCTTTCTATGCCATTTGAGTCTACAATGTGAGGTAGCAGTACAGACTACCATTATTATTACTCACTGAATAAGACTATCTATTTAGTGTCTTTTCCTTCTGTTTTAAACAGATGCCATCTAAAATAAAGGGTTCTTTTTTCTTTCCGTCTAGACTCTCCCTTGACTCTTCATCTTCTTAAACAGATTCAACGAATACATCTATTTATATTATTCTCTACACCAATGTTTACTATATGCCTGGCACTGACCTCTCTCATGAACTCCAAACCCACATTTTCAAAAAATTCTGACTATTTTCAGTGTTCGTCATGTATATAAGAAACTCACTATGTTAAAAACTGATCTCATTATGCACCTCCTTGCCCATACTTTTAGTAATAATACCACCAGTGCAGTCACCTACAATTAAAATGAGTGTAATCTTCAACCTCCACTTCCTCCAAATCTTTCCCAACAATCCCTCCTCCCACCCACCTATCTAAATCATGATACCACCACTGCCTTTTCCTATTATTTATATTCTCTTGAAAATCGGCTTTCTACAACAAATCATTCTACATGCTACACTATTAAACCTTGGTAGTTTCCTCCGAAATAGTCCAAAATACAGCATGTAAACATGTTCTACAATCTAGCCTCAATTTATATTTCAAACCTCATCTCTTATTCCCCAAAATGAACCCTACATTCTAGGTAATCTGGTCCACTTACTTTCCTCTGAGTACACAATGAACTTTCCCACCTCCATACTTGTGCTCACATCATTCCCTTTATTTAAAAAGCCTTCTTCATCCACCTACTTCCAGCCCCTAAATTTTTTTCTTAGAAAAGTCTTACCCTCTGTAATGTTGAACTCAGGCTGCTGGTTTATTGGGATTAGCATGTTGTAGCAAAAACACACAGGTTTTGGCACCAGACAGACTTGTATTCAAAGTAGGGCTCGGTTACCTGCTACTACATATTCCAGATGAGTTACTTAAGTACCAGTGACCTCATTACTAAGAAATATGCTCAGATATAGTTGTGAAGCTTAGAAAAGGTTTGTAAAGCAACTAGCAAAGAGCCTGGTATGCATGAAATGCTCAATAAATAACAGCTTCAGAGCTAACTTTAAAAGTATTAGTATACCTCCACCACCTTCCACTTTACTCTAGATAAAAATGAACCCATTTTCCTTTCATACAACTCCAAACTTTAGATCAAACCACTCACATAGGAAGTATTTATTTTTATATGCTGTAAATTATTATACAAATATCTGACATCTTCTAGATTTCAAATTCCTGAAGACCCAAGACAATCTTTACATCCTCTAATCTAGCAGTGGTTTTCATGAAGCACAAAGCACTCACCTCCAATAAGAAAAAAAAAATGTAATACGCTCTTCATGACTTCTGACACACCTTAGAAAATTACTGCCAAAACATGAAGCTTAGTTGTTATGGTTGTATCTTTTCTTGCTCCTACATGGTTGCCTAACAAAGTTTGTTGCCTAACATGGCAATATCTGTTGAACTGACTTGAATAATATAATTTCCAATGCAACTGTTTTATCTGCTGAATTAACATGAGCATAATTAAATTTACTTTGGGCATCTGATTTTTCCTTTTTCTATTCTTACAATTCTTGAATTCTTTCCCTTCAAAACACACTATCCACCTTCAGTACGAATTGATAACCGTATCTAACCTGACTCCTTTTCCAGATCCTCTCAATTTCAATATCCCAAGCATTTCAAATAGCTAAGAATCTACAGTTTCCATCTAAATCTAAAAGTTGGGCAACTAGTCTGCACTCCACAATCTTTTGCAGGGACTTCAAAAACCATCCACCCTTTACCTGTAGAAGATCAACATGGTGAAATAAATTTTCCTGTGCCTAAGACAGCTCCCTGAATCGTCACTTCAGTCTATTTTCCCTAATTCATGAGATTACTCCCTTCTGGTGGTGGAAGGAGCATGAGATAAGTACTCCCAAAAAACTAGAGCATAAGTCCTAATACAAGCACAAGATGAGAAGTACAGGAAAGTGTTACTGGTTTCACAAAGGTGGTGTGCATATACTTTACACTACAAAAGTAATGGTTATCTGCCGGCAGTCAAAATCAACAGTAACAGCATTCCTTTATGATCATAATTTTAAAATCACTAGTAAATGTGGGAAATCCTATTTCCTACAAACCTTTCAGTAGTTTATTACCTAAAAGCTGTTCGCTAAAAACAATTACCTACATCACTTTCTCCTTTACAAAAGACTCAATTTATCTTAAGTAAACACCTAAAACTATAAAACAACAGCAAAAAAGCAAAACAACAACAAAAACACCTCTAGCCACCTGTGTGAACCTCTGCATTGCAGCAACAGCTGTAACAGTCTAAGGAATATCCTTGGAGTTACAGAGCACAATTTTTCTTTAAAAGTTATGAAAAATGACAATTCCAAACATGAAGGTAAACAAACTCTGAGAAAGGGAGGGTGTAACAATTCTCCAGCCCTACGCAGTCAATTCTTATAACCGCAGACTGAACTCACCAAACCACTGTGACTTCAGATAGCCACAGAAATTAGGAGTGCAGATTAGAGAGTAGCATCATCTCCTAACGTCGGTGGAGAAAATAAGGGAACTTACCTGAACTCCTGATTTTCCTCAAGCAAGTTTGTTGTTTAAAGAAGTGACCTCAACAACAGCTTGAGTAAGCTTTCCAGTGAGTAAAGATCATGGGAGGCATGCTGGTGCCACAGTGCCCGACGTCTCCAAACCGGTCCCAAGGCGCAGTCCAAACCGATCCTGAGCAACCCCTACACCCGTCTAGACGGACAGCCTTGCAGAAGATCTCTGGCGTGTACACACGCCCCGCCCCGCCCTGGGACCGAAGAGACGACACTCCTGGGACCCCAGCTAATTACTGAGCCGGACGACAGACCTAGATGTCGCCAAAGCCGGGAACTACAGCCCACGATTGAGTCTGACGTCCAGATTCTCAGCCCCGGGTCGGACACAGAAAAACCAAATCCCAGAGACAGCGCGAGGATATAGGGGAGCAGAAATGAGGGGGCTGGATGGACGGAGGCCCAGCCCATTCTTAACTCTCCCAACAGCAACAACAGCTCCGGGAACCCACTCCCTGGCTCCGCCCCGCCCACCCCACGGCCCCCACCGCCCGCTCCTTCCCGTGCCCCGGGCTCGGCGAAAACCGCGGCGCTCGACAACCCCCTTTCTCGAACCCCGACAGCCCAGTCCGCAGCCTGGAGCCCGGAGCGGGTGGCGGGGGCCCGAGAGCGGCAGCCCCGACGCGGCCCGCGGCCGTCGCAGTTCGCTTCCCCGGCCACTCACCGTCGGCCCGGGAGCTGAGAGGGGCCAGGGCGCGGGTCGACCGGCGCTAAACCCCGGGCTCCCACACGGGCAGGAGCCCCTACTCGGAGCCGACCAAGCCTCAGCGGCTCTGCCTACAAGGCCTCTCTACGGCCCGAACCCTAGAAAAGCACTTCCGGGGGAGCGGGGGAGGGAAGGGTTTTGGCACCGGAACTGCTCGCGGGCTGGAGCTGCCGGGGCCGCCCAAGCGGGGCGGGGCGGGGCGGGGCCTCTGCCGCCGGCGCCCGCAAAGCCGCCCCCGGGCTCTTTGCTAACCCTTCTGCCCCGCGGCTGCGCCTTTCCCCACACTCCGGGTGAATCCTTTACAGCTCTTCGACGTGTTCTACTCAGGCCACCTAATTTTACAGAGGAGAAAACTGAGGCTCAGAAGATTTAGGTGCAAGGGTCCAGAGCCTTCACCCGCCTTCCGACTCTCTCCAGTATTCTTACCACTCCAGTTTGCCTCCTTTAAAAATAATAATAGTTAACGTTTGTTGACCGCCTATTGCGTGATAGACATTGTATCTATTGGCGCTTAGCTCAGTTAAGCGTCCTCAAATCCCTTGAGGTTGGAGCTATCCTTTACTTCTGATAGAGGAGGACCCGTCAAAAGAGACCAAACCCGATACCGCAAACATTAGTTCTTGATTTTAACTGTTGTTGTGTGTATGAATTTCACCCATCCCTAACACGAGTTTTAAGTTCTTTGAGGACAGGAATCAAATTATATTCCTTTATTCCATCACTTGAAGTCAAGAACTGGGAAACTGGAAGCTTACTGCCTGGATCCTATTATTTTATACTTTTATTTTTTCACCCTGGGCAAGTTGCTTTACCTCTCTAGGCCTGTCTTCCTCCTTTGTGATGTTTAACATAGTTGCTGTGTATGTGTGTTTGCATGTGCACACACGCACACATATATAATCATCTCTGGATCGTTAAAGGAATTCAGAATGAAAATGCTGTGTGCTAAGTTGCTTCAGTTGGTCCGACTCTCTGCAACGCTGTGGACGGTAGCCCACCAGGCTCCTCTCTCCATGGCATTCTTCAGTCAAGAATACTGGAGTGGGTTGCCATGCCCTCTTCTAGGGGATCTTGCCGACCCAGTGATGGAACCGGCGTCTCCTGCATAGGCAGCCAGATTCTTTACCACTAGCACCACCTCAGTTCAGTTCAGTCGCTCAGTCGTGTCCGACTCTTTGCGACCCCGTGGACTGTAGCCTACCAGGCTTCTCCGTCCATGGGATTCTCCAGGCAATAATACTGGAGTGGGTTACCAATCACTCTGCTGCTGCTGCTGCTAAGTCGCTTCAGTCGTGTCCGACTCTGTGCTACCCCATAGACGGCAGCCCACCAGGCTCCGTCATCCCCGGGATTCTCCAGGCAAGAACACTGGAGTGGGTTGCCATTTCCTTCTCCAGTGCGTGAAAGTGAAAAGTGAAAGTGAAGTCTCTCAGTCGTGTCGGACTAGTAGCAACCCCATGGACTGCAGCCTACCAGGCTCCTCTGTCCGTGGGATTTTCTAGGCAGGAGTACTGGAGTGGCTTGCCATTGCCTTCTCCGACCAATCACTCTAGAAGGAGGTAATTTGGAAAACTACAGATTACTCGTAGGTGATTGAAAAGGTTAGTGAAGGAAATAAGGAAATAAAAGAGTAGAGGGCTTCCCAAGAGGACTGGTGGTAAAGAATCCGCCTGCAATGCCAGAGACGGGTTTAATCCCTGGATCAGGAAGATCCCCTGGAGAAGGAAATGGCAACCCACTTCAGTAGTCCTGCCTGGAAAATCCCATGGGCAGAGGAGCCTGGCAGGCTGCAGTCCATAGGATCGTGGAAGAATCGGTGGTGACTTAGGGAGGAAACAACAGAGGTTTTTGCAATGGGAAAAATGAAGGTAGGTGAGCCAAACAATGTCCTGGGGCCAGCCTGGGTACTTGTGACGCTGTGAGCTGAGACAGTTCGAGGACCCAGAGTCAGAGGACAGTCAGGAAAAGGAGGCGGAAAAAAGAAGGATTCCTCAGCCACAAAATCAGAAAGGCACCAAACATCTGAGGTAGTTTCTGTATTTGAGGCTAGATTCTGGGTCAGGGGCTGTCAGGGAGCGCTTAGCATGCATACTATCTGCCAAACAAATTTACAAGCATCTCTTAAAACTGTGGGGGAGGAAGGGGAAGATTTTTTAAATTTTCTACTAAGAAAGTCAGGGGAAATGAAAATAGTTCACAACCTGTTATTACGAATTGAAAGATGCAAACAATGCCTTTGCTTTTGGCTTTTTTTTTTTTTAACAGTGCTGCCTTATTTCTATGATCACAGAAATGTTTGTAAATACTTCTCTAATGGCCAAATTTATCAGCCTTTCGTGCCTTGGAGTGTGAAGAGGTAAAAAAACAGAGCCTGGGCTGGCAGGACTCACTACTTTCCACTGAGGGCTTAGAGGGATAGCGAGAGGAACCCTGAATCACAGACACTGTCAGGCTCCCTGCTGGATGCAATGGCACCGCAGTTTTGTCATTGAATCTGGTCATCTAACTAGTAAATGGTGCAGCCAGGATTTGAATGGGAGTGTTTCTCCTGAGCTGCTTTTCACCACTGTGCCAGAGGTTCTCAGTCTTGTGAATGCTTTAGAATCACCGAAAGGTCATGTCAAAACACAGAGGGCTGGACCTCACACCCAGAATTTCACTTAACCCTGCTAGTGCTTCTCTGAAATGTAGTCATTGGACTACTATCATCAACATCATCTTTGAACTTGTTACAAATGCAAATTATTAGGCCTCACTCCAGACCTTGTAACTGGTGGGGCCCATCCCTCCGTGTTCTGACAGGCCTTCTCAGTGGTTCTGATACTTTCTCAAGCTTTAGAACCTCTGGACTCTATCTTGTCTTCCACAAATCCCCACCCCCACCTTTTTTTCTAATTATCCCCAACAGAAATAACTCTACTGAAGCAAAAGTTCTTCCCAATAAATTAAGTGATTTATTTATGTTTTGCCTTCAGTAGGAGAGGAGGCTAGAAAAAAATTAATAAGATTCTTTTTTGATTACTGTCAATTTGTACTGAAATTTAACCAGATACTACTGGGTTGGAGGTGGAACTAATCTCATTTGCAAACTACTCTGTGCAAGGGTTTAACCTGCATTTTCTAAATTGATCTTCACTACCCTACTATGAGGTTTTATGGCCTTAATTGTACAGAAGAGAAAAACTTGAGGCTTAGATGAAGTAATTGACTTAAAGGCCACATTCTCATTAAGGGAGAGAAATCAGGGTTGTTCAAACCAAGATCCCTCTAATTCCAAAACTCATGATCTCCACTTCGTGGCAGGAGCTTGTGGAACCAAATTCCACTGTGGGCTTCACCACCCCAACTATGCAACATTGAGTAAGTGATTTAATTTCTATTTCAATTTCTCCATCTCTAAATAATGTTATCATAAATCTGCCGCTCCCACACTGGAATGTTAGAACAAATGAGGAAATAAAAGCATAAGTGCACTGAACTTTTTCGAAGAAAAGCAATAAAAAGGCAAGTTATTATAGTGCTAATATGTTTAGCCAAGTGTTGCTATGTGAGCCTGAGCATTGACTCTTCCTGGTTATCTCCCGATTCGTACATAAGAAGTTCAAAGATTGTAGCTGATGCCACAGAAAAAACATTTGACTTCATTTATCAGTATCCACTGGAGGTTAAAGAGGATAACAAAAGATTATACGTATCTCTCTTAAAAATTACAAGAAATCTCTCACCAGGTTCATAGGCTCCAGGTTGTTGTCACTTTGCTGGCCCATCCTCATCCTAGTCATCTTTTCTCCAAACCCTTTTCTTCTCCCCATCACAAGCATCCCTCCACCCTCCTGCCTCCACCCGCTAGGCAAAGACTTAAAATTCCTCCCACTTTATTATGTAGAAGGATTTAGCTCTCAATCCTCCTCTCAGACCAGACTGTAGGCCTATCTTTGTTGACAGAGTTGCCAACTTGCACAATTCCAGGAGGTACCATTCACAAAGAATACAACCTAAATGGTGCTCAAGGGGGTGCCAATTGCACAGGGCACAATAGGAATGGTCCCCCTGGAACTGTGCAAGGCTGTCGCCCTGTCTATGCATAGCTCCCACCCCAAAAATCCATTAAGGTGTTTTGTTAAACAAAAGAGCCATCTACTTGGGTGTCCACCAGTTTGCCAACTTTTGAAATAATGGGGTTCTTTGTGGTTTTTGTTTGTTTGTCTTAACGTGGCCTGATCAAATACTTAAATCACCAGGCTTAAGTCCTGGGTTTCACACTCTGCTATGCCATTTTTCACTCTCTTCTGCAACATCATTTCCTATCGCTCCACTAGACTTGTGAGTTTCATGAAGGCTTTGTCATATTTCATCTTCTTTACCTTTTATTCGTGTCTTGGCACAAGTACTTTTAAAAACCGGTTTGAATAACAGCACAGCGTACTCATATCTATCATATCTGTGTGCTAGTATATTTGGCAGAGATTTGACAAATGGCCTCAAGTGTGTTGTTTGACCCACAGCGTTCTGTACCAAGAAATAGACTGAGTCAAAAATCTTAAATTGAGTAATGTCATGTAAAATAACAATCCCAATTTCTGGCGTCTCTTGAAAATTTGGACGCTATGGCAAACTGGGGATACATCCCACAGGGCGTCAATGCCTTTAGCTCATGTGCAGCTCTTTATTCAGTAGTAGTACAATGAGTTGGCTTCACTCACACGTGAAATCTTCATGGCACACACTAAGGTTGGTGCCACTGGTGTGTGGAATCATATGGGAATCTTAGAGAAACAAAAATAGAATTCTGCCTTATATAATATGTATTTTGAGGTAATTTTAAATTGTTTTTCTGAGGTAGAAAATGGTGGGCTACCATGTTGTACCATTTCTAAACTAGCCAAGCAAGCAAAGGCATCAGATTATAAATACGATTACCACCAACATTTTACAGGCATTGTAGCTGATGTTATTTGTCAAGTGCCTTGGAAACAGAAATGACAAATAATAACAAATACTTGAATAAACTTCGTGATAAACTAACTTTATGGATTGTGATTTTTTTTTTTCCTGGATGAAGAAACAAAAGCACAGCTAGTTCAGGTAACACGCAAGTAATGGAGCCACGATTAGAACCCAGGCAGTCTGTCTCCAGAGACATGGTCATAACCACTAAATTAATATTTATTGAGCCTTTCCCATGTGCTGTGGCCATGACTGCCTCCCAACTGAAAGAGACTACTAGATTTATAGAAGAGTCCATGTATCTCTTCCAGGCCTTTTATAGGGTGCTATATTAAACCCACACAGATCCTTCTCATCTCTCTCCCTCTTCTATCCCAAGTCATACTGACACGTTTATAATCTTCAGTTTTGAAGTGTACAAACTGCAGATGTCCAAGATTTCCTTTAATTCCAATATAATTCTTGCACAGTTTGTTTTTATTGCAAATTATCATAAAGAGTCCTATGCATGTGGTGAAAAATAGGCATCTTCTAAAGACAATGGAAGCAATTTGAAGTGATATAATATTGACACTGGAAACCAGTATCTGTAGTCAAATTATGCTTGTGTAGAGAAATGGGAGATAGCAAGGTTGAATTTGAGCAAAAAAGTCACATTGACACAAATGCAATAAAAGCTTAAAAATAGAAGAATGGTCATCAACATTCAAATATGTCATCAGCACATTTTACATTTAATTTGTAATTAAAAATGGAGAAAAAGTTTGGAACTTACATTTTCCTTTAAAAGGTGTAAAAAATTAAACTGTTGTCCAAAATGAGCTGTTTAGCAAGTCTCAGCAAGTTCCTTACTACCTTCACACTTCCTTATGAAGATGTAACCCATCTTACTCTGCCTCAGTTTCTCCATCTACAAAAATGCATGATAAGTGCATCTTTATATTGTGGAGATGTGAGACATAGCTAATAAATGATTATAAAGCACAGCTCTTTGAAGTATAAAGCACTGCATAATTACTAAATACTATAATAATCATCCTCATAATCATAGTAATTTTCAGCCAACACATCAACCAGACCCAGATGCCTTTAGTCACCTCCCAATTAGACAAAAGTGTATATGCCAACTATGAAATAAGGAGAAAACTTTAAACCACAAACTAGTTCCACTCCCTCCCTCTTTCCTATATGGAATCTGAAGTCAGATGGCCAGAGACATAGCTCAGTTCCATCACTTGCTAGCTGTGTGACCTAGCTTGTACAACATTGAGTTAAACCTCCCCAGCCTCTATTTCTTCAACTGTAAAATGACAATAATAATAATACCCACTTCACAGGGTTTGTTGTGAGAGTTCAACAAATTAATACATGGAGCGACTTCCCTGGAGTCCAGTGGTTAAGAATTTGCCTTGCAATGCAGCAGACACAGGTTCAATCCCTGTTCAGGGAACATGCCCCAGAAAACTAAGTCCACGGGCCATAACTAAAAAGCTCAGTGCTCCCATGAAGATCCTGTGTGCCATGACTAAGACCCTGTGCTTAATCGTTCAGTCTTGTCCAACTCTTTGAAACCCTTTGGATTGTAGCCCTCCAGACTACTCTGTCCATGTGACTCTCCAGGCATGAATACTGGAGTTGATTGCCATGTCTTCTTCCAGGGGATCTTCCCAACCCAGGGACCAAACCCAAGGTCTGTGTCTCCTGCATCGCAGGGGGATTCTTTACCTGCTGAGCCATCAGGAAAGCCCAACTATAAGACCTAGTGAATCCAAATAAAATTTTAAAATATTAAAAAATAATAATGCATGCAGAGCTCTGTACAAGTGCCTGGCAGACTGAAAGAGCTCAATGGATGTTAGTGATGATGATTATTAGCAGTAATATAGGGGGGAAAAATCTAATAGTGAGCAGCTGTCTAACCATCTTATTGGATGAAAGAGAAAGAAAAAGTCAATGCAATTTGAAGGATGATTTCAGTGGCCCTCTATATTACATTCACATGTATCAAATATAAGCACTTTAATATGAAATTTTGATAGAAAAAAAGGATGAGGTATTTTACTTTACTGGCATGTTAGTTTTTAATGACTGTGCATGAAATAAAGTGACTATAGGTGATTAGGGGAAAAGATAGAATAAAATGTAAAAATAAAATGCTCCCCATTCCCTAGCCCACTCCTCAGGTGTAACCACTGTTAATGATTTGGCATGCTCCTTTCCAGACCTTTTTTAATTCATTTGCATTTATATAAGCAGAATTACCCAAGAGGCAGATGAAGTATGTACTTAAGGCACCAGCAAACCAGAACCCAAAAAAAAATTTTGTAAAGAATCTGCTGTCTTTACAAATGCATAGATATAAAAAAAAAATCACACCTTGTTGGGACTTCCTCACACTTATTTAATTTTAAGATGTTTTAATCTTAAATAATAGGATGTTATTTCATATGCATTATAATCTCTTCAGTGCTTAGGACTTTTCTTAAGATCTTAATCCAAGCTTGCTTTATAATTAAGACCATAAATATAATCATGTTGTTTTGTAACTTTCTCAATTCATGTGAGTGATTTTAAAAATTGTGATACTTATACAGTGACAATCTAAGTAAGAAGGAACTTTCACCATCTATGCCATTTTACTCGAAGAACTATCTCTGTATAAAGGTCCTATTAGAACAATTTGACTTTCAAAAGCTTCCTTTCTTGGTAAAGCAAATTTCATTTTCCATCACATTTTCAAGCCAATGTAATGCAATCCTTTTTTAATCTCCACAGAGTGTATGATGGATTGAAATCCTGCCGACCTGGAGTTTTCTAAATGGTGACTGTGGAGAGATGCCAAGGAAACTGAATGGTGCCAAATGCAGAATCCTCAAGTTGCTCTCTAAACCAACAGAAATTCATTTGGGAGCTGGATTTCACTGAGGCAGGAAGTATTTCACCTACAAAGATAGTGCATGTGTGGAGATTATATTTGGGATCAGGAAATAAAGAAGAAAAGTAAAGCTACATTGTATTTCAGTAGACAGTCAGAAGAGAACATTCCCTGAAGAGAAGACCAATGACCTTCTGTGAAGGAAGAAAAAATGCTTAAGCAATGGTTTATAACTACATGTATTTAAAAATGTTTCCCTTAGAGTAAATTAACTGTGGAATAAGCTCAATGCATTTTGAAGATACAAACATAGATGTAAAAATATCGAGTTATTTCAAATTTTAAAAGGTATATGTATATGTGTGTGTGTGTGTGTTAGTTGCTCAGTCGTGTCTGACTCTTTGCGACCCCGTGGACTGTAGCCTGCCAGGCTCCTTTGTCCATGGGATTCTCCAGGCAAGACTACTGGAGTGGGTTACCATTTCCTTCTCCAGTAGATGTATATATTTGTATACATATTAATGTATATGTGTATGCGTATATTTGAAATAACCTTGGGTCTAACCTATTGCAAATATTCATTACACATTTACAGTGAACAAGACACAAGAATCTCAGGGAATACCAAGAACTCTAAGTCCCAGAACCTGTACTCTAAGATTCAAAATGCCAGTTGGGGAGATAAATTAGAGACGCAATAATGCCAAGCATCCTGTGGTAAATGCTGAATAAATAACAGAGCCCTAATCTCTAAAACCTCTTCCATCATTAATGGTCTTGGGACCAAGTAAGAGGTGGAACTTGAATAGTATCTTAAAGGACTTGTAGAAATTATAGGGTAAGGAAGGAAATAAAAAGGATTTCAGCTTTCAGAAACTCATGGAGGTAGGAAAATACAGAGCGCATCCAGAGACCTTGAGCAGATCCTTTTAATTGAAACAAAGATGCTGGGTAAGGAGTTTGGGCCTCTAGTCTGAAGGGTCTGACTACTAAATTAAGATATTTGAATATTATCTTTGTAGGTAGTAAAGAATAAAAGCTGCAATTCCACTTCTGAGAATAGACCTACAGAAAATGAAAACAGGAATCCAACATGTTAAATGTACTCCCATGTTTATCAGAATATTACAATAGCCAAGACATGAAAACCCACCCAAATACCCATAAAAGTATGAATGGATTTTTAAAAAATGATGTAGCACCTATTGGCTTCTTTGGTGGCTCAGACAGTAAAGAATCTGCCTGCAATGCAAAAGACCTGGGTTCAGTCCCTGGGTCTGGAAGATCCTCTGGTGAACTGGTGAAGGGAGATGGTAACCCACTCCAATATTCTTGCCTGGAGAATGCCATGGACAGAGGACCCTGGTAGGCTACAGTTCATAGGATGACAAAAAGTTGGACACAACTGAGCCACTAATACTTCACTTTTCATTTCACAAATGCCCATTAATGGATGAATGGGTTAAAAAAAGATGAGGTACATATACATAATAGGATATTATTCAGCCAAGAGAAAGGAGTATATCCTTCTATTTGCAATAACACGGACAAACCTTGAGCACATTATGCTAAGCGAGATAAGTACGGTATCACTTATAAGTGGAATCTTAAAAGTTAAACCTGTAAAAAAACAGACTGAAATCATGTGTACCAGGAGCCAGGGCACCAGGGGTAGGAGGTTTGGGGGATGGACAAGAGTGGTGGTGTTTAAGGGTTCAAATTTGCAATGAGTAGTGAATGAGCCTCGGAAAAGGCAATGACAGCCCACTCCAGTACTCTTGCCTGGAAAATCCGATGGACGGAAGAGCCTGGTAAGCTGCAGTCCATGGGGTCGCTAAGAGTCAGACACGACTGAGCGACTTCACTTTCACTTTTCTCTTTCAGGCATTGGAGACGGAAATGACAACCCACTCCAGTATTCTTGCCTGGAGAGTCCCAGAGACGGAGGAGCCTGGTGGGCTGCCATCTGTGGGGTCGCACAGAGTCAGACACGACTGAAGCGACTTAGCAGCAGCAGCAGCAGCAGTGAATGAGCCGCTGAGATATAACACACAGGATAATGAATACAGACAATATAATTAGGTAATGTGATAAATAGCACTACATCAGCAATCATATTACAATATATAAATGGATCAAAGTAACATGCTATACATCTTAAACTTACACAATGTCACACATCAAATATATTCAATTTAAAAAAAAGTCAAACCAGAACTTCCCTGGCAGTCCAATGATTAAGAATCACGCTTCCATTGAAGAGGCCAAGGATTCCATCCCCGTGGGGAAATGACGATCCTGCATGCCTTTTGGCCAAGAGGAAATTTGGAAAACACAGAAAAGCATAAAAATAAAAGTCACCTGGAAACCCACAATTCAGAAACACACTATAATTTTGATGGATAAACTAATAGCAGTTTTTTTCTGGTGTATATATTTGTGTGTGTGTATATATATATAAACTGAGAGTATGCTTAATTCATTAACATTATACTGCAAATATTTTCTTATTAAAAATTGTAACTACACTATATTTCATCATATAAATATAATATACTTACCCAATTTTTCATTTTCATCCAGGTACAAATAACTAAAGTTAATCCAAGGTTAATCTAAGCAGTATGTTGTATAGATTGGAAGAAGGATGAATTGAGAGCAGGAGTAACAGTCAGGCAGATAAGGCAATGGTACCCCACTCCAGTACTCCTGCCTGGACAATCCCATGGACGGAGGAGCCTGGTAGGCTGCAGTCCATGGAGCCGCTAAGAGTTGGACATGACTGAGCAACATCACTTTCACTTTTCGCTTTCATGCATTGGAGAAGGAAACAGCAACCCACTCCAGTGTTCTTGCCTGGAGAATCCCAGGGGTGGGGGAGCCTGGTGGACTGCCACCTATGGGGTTGCACAGAGTTGGACACGACTGAAGCGACTTAGCAGGAGCAGCAGCAGCAGTAACAGTCAGGAAGCTTTTGTTGAGGACTGCTTATTCAATAAATGGCATGTTGACAAACTAGAATCGTTTATAACTATCATATTACAACATAATTCTTATTTCAAAGAATGATGCTGCTCCATGTGTATTATTTCCGGATAAACTCCCAGATATATTTTCTCTTCTCACAGTTTCTTAGATTTGGAGTGCTCCAGAACTCAGTCCTTTCTCTTCTCCATTTCCATCTCTTCCCTTGATGATCTCATCCAGTCCCAAAGATTTGAATATTATCTACATGCTAATCACCTGTGGAAAGAAATGGTATTCTATATACAGAAGTAGACATAAGTTTTATGAAAATGAATCCAAAACTCTAAGTAAAAAATAGCTCCTCCACTCCAATGCTATCCATTTGGAGAAATTACAAATACAAAATGCTGGTGTTCTGCTCTGAGAGGGGTCCTTAGAAGTCAAGGGCCTTGAAACCAGTGGATGCAACAGCTTAATCAAGGGCCCGGAGACAGAAGCAGAAGCATATGATGAAGGAATCAGTAAGGGGGCATCACTTTTCAAAGTCAAGGCATGGGATGGTAGGAAAATTCACCCATCAATTTAGGCAATTTGCTCTTTGACCTCTATTCATTTCAATGTTTGTTGAATAACAACCGGAAACCATTATTTGATTTGGAGTCCTAAAAAATGATACATAACTCATTGTGAAAGACAGAAAGTTTCTGTGGGTTAATGACCAGAGTAGTGCTCCTGAGACAGAAAGCAAATGTGCTAGAGTCTTCATTTCCAGTACCTTCTCCATGTCAAAGTTTCTCTCATTGTTCCTATTCCAAGCTCCACAGCAGGTTTCTTCAGTCTTGGCACTAATGATACTTACACATGTGTGTGCTCAGTCGTGTCCGATGCTCTATGACCCGATGGACTGTAGCCCGCCAGGCTTCTCTGCCCTTGGAATTTCCCACAAGAACACTGGAGTGGGTTGCTATTTCCTCCTCCAGGGAATCTTCCGGACCCAGGGATTAAACCTGTGTCTGTGGAGTCTCCTGCATTGCAGGAGGATTCTGCTTTTCACCAAATAACACACTCAGCTAAAATCTGCAAAGAGTTTTTTCTTTCCATATTGAAAAGGTCTGGCTACTTTCATATGACTGTGGTTTGCCCCCCATTATTTGTGAATACAAACATGTGAAAATATTTATACATCTCTCCAATCTATAGAAAACCATTCTGGGGTCTTGAAAACAGTCTCTTTACAGATGGAGAGAATGTGAGAGAAATGCCCTCAGTGTACTGGCTAAAAACTGCAATGTCTGCCCAGCACTGTGCCTCCTCTCATAACAGGGGATGCTCTGCTGAATGAGCCCTTGTATGTCAAGATTCAAAACGTTCTTGTTTGCTCCGGTGGAACAAAGCTCTCACAGACAGTGGGATCTGCAGGGTAGCCACCAAGTGTGTTAAACCAGTGTTCTCTCCACCACATTGCCGAGTAGTTTATCGTAATGGCAGTTCTCACCTTCATGTATAGAGGCCGGTGTTCGAGTTGCCGTCCTGCACAGAGCTCCCACTGACTTCAAAGGAAATGACATAGAACAGAAACCCATGGTGTAAGGAGAAACAAGCAGCATCTGATCAGAATCAGGCCATATTTTTTTTTCTTTCTCTCTGTATAAATGGCTAAATTTATATACAGAATATCTAAAGGACACTTTTTACTTCGGCAGTTATGGATTGTCAGATGTACATACCTTATTGGGAAGCTTGACACTGAGCTGTTTTTCATGTGGGAGGAGAAGGGAGGGAGTTGTGTTGTAGAGAAATCCATTCCAATCCTACAGGTTTTTTCTGGGATACTGTCTACAAGAACCCCAAGAGACCAAAGTGATTGGGGCGTGTTTAGTGACTTGTTTTACTTAAAGCTGGCCTTGAGGCAAACCCTAAAAAAAAGAAGAAGAAGGAGAAGAAAAGAGGAGGAGAGGGGGAAGAAGGAAGGAGAGGTAGAGAAAAAAGAAAATATACATTTATATTTATTAAATAGGAGAGGTCTCTGTCTAAGCTTAGAAAAAAGAGGAAGAGTAAAAACATTAGTACATTTAACTACAAAAAACACATGAAAAATTCTACATGTCAGAAATCAAAATAAGATTTAAATGGCAAATAAAATGCTGGGGAAAATATTGGTGACAACTGTGATGGGGAAAGGATTAATGCTGTTAATATTAGAATTTTCTACAGATTACATAAAAATATAGCAAAGTGAGTTCCAAATGGAACTTGGAAATGTTTAACATATTTCTAAAAATGTTTAACAAAAATGTGTAACATTTCTTAAAATGTAAAATTTCTCAAAATCTTCAACAAAAATAAAGTGTAGGTGAATATCTGATCCCTGAAAGTTAAAAATAACTAAGAAAAGGGAAAAATATTAGGCCATATTAAAATTTTCAATTCTGTAAATGTGAGAAAAAAGAAAATTTAAAACAACCAATTAACTGGGAAGATCCTTGAAGTAAACAGGCTGTTATTCTGAATCTATAAAGAACTCAAGAAAGTTGATTTTTAAAAAAACATGAAAATTCTCAGAGAAAAAAACAAAAGATGCGAACAAGTCACAGAAATATAAATTAAGATCACTAATAAGTATCTGAAAAATGTTCACTGTTACTAGTAACCAATAAAAGTTATGAAATAAAAACATTCTTAACCTCAGATTGGCAAATATAAAAAAAAGGAACTCTGTATCATAGCCTTTTCAAATATAAGCAATAAACAGAAAATGCAATTTTTTAAAAGTGCCTTTTTAAAATAGCCATAAAATGAATAAAATACCAAAGAATATACATAATAAAACACATGCATAAGCTCAATAAAGGAAATGAACTTCCCTTTCTTCCTGACCAGAAGAGCCGCATGAGGGCCAGGCCTACACTAGAAGAGTGTTCTGACAAGGTGGCAGCCTAAAGGTGTCAGGAAATTGGCTACACACAGAGTGACCAAGCCGATTAGTAAAATATTGAGGATGATGACAGTAATGTTTTTCATTGTGTGAGAAAATTTATACCTTCCAGGATAAATACAGAAGGAGGAAAGCTAGAATGAACTCTGTAGTATGGATGGAAATGGAACATGTCGGTATGAATTCATGGTTTTCAATATAGGTAGATACAGAAATTGGAGAAGGAAATGACAACCCACTCCAGTGTTCTTGCCTGGAGAATCCCACGGACAGAGGAGCCTGGAAGGCCATGATCCATAGGGTCGCAGAGAGTCAGACACGACTGAAGCGACTAAGCATGCATGCACACAGTTACAGAAATAAACACAGATGTAAATATATGTGTGAATATATGCGTATTCCTAGCTCAGTCCAGTAAAAAGGCCTAGAAAAGACACTCCTAGTAACTGATCTAGTGCGTAGTTTCTATTTTTTGACTGTGCTGCTTGTGGGATCTTAGTTCCCCAACCAGGGATTGAACCTGGGCTCTGGCAGTGAGACAACTGAGTCCTAACCACTGGATTGCCAGGGAATTCTAGATCTTGGTTTCTAAATAACACCTTCTTCACCACCTAGACTTTAGTCTTTGGAGAGCTCGTCCATTTCCTCAGGTTTCATGATGAAACCAATATTAGTATGTCAAAACTAAACCTTTCATCTCAAGTGGCTCAATAGTAAAGAATCTGCCTGCTGGTGATGGAGACCTAAGAGACACAGGTTCAGTCCCTGGATCAGGAAGATCCCCTGGAGAAGGAAATGACAACCCATTCCAGTATTCTTGCCTGGAAAATCCCATGGGTGGAGGAGCCTAGTGGGCTACAGTCCGTGGGGCTGCAAAGAGTCAGACCTGACTTAGTGACTGAGCATACATGCAAACCTTTGTCTAAGCCCCAGATTAATATATTCAAGATGCTAATTTGACAGCTCTACTTTGTTGCCTCCTAAGCATTTCAAACTTAAAATAATCAAAATAGAATGCTTGATTTCCCTGTGTTCTCCCTAAGCCATTCTTCCCCATTTTCTCTATTTCTATAAATATAAATATTCACTCAGTCACTGGACTCAAATAACCGGGAGGCATCCTTATCTCCTCCCTTCCCCTTATCCTTCCTAGTCACTAATCCATCAACAAGTCCAAATGGTTCTACCTCCGAAGTATATCTTGAAGTCATTCACTTGTCCCCATCTTCCCTTGTGACTATGCTAGGGTAAGCCACTATCCTCCCTCTCCTGGATTACTGCAGTGGCTTTCTAACTGGTCCCTCAACTTCCTTGGTAACCTTGCATTCCATTATCAACACAGCCAGTGTGAACCCTTAAAATGCAATTGGAGCATGCCTCTCTCCTTCTTAAAACCTATTTATGATTTTCCAACCTGCTGGAACAAATCCAAGTGCCTGGTTATGGTCAAAAAGACCCTGCATGATCTGGCCACTTCCCTAAGGCCTCCAACTCCATACCATGTACCTTATCCCACCAGTCAGAACTCTCTAGTCCAAGTGTCCTCTGCAGCCAGAGTTCCTGCAACACACCAAGCTTTTTTCCATCTCAGGAATTTTATATTTGCTCTCCTTTCTGCTTACAATGTCCTTCTTTCAGTTTTCACATGATTGGCTCTTTCTCTTTCTTTAGTTCTTAGCTTCAATGTCAATTCCTCAAAGCAGTATTTCTTGGCCTATTCTTCCTCACTGCTGTCAACTGTTTACTTTCTTCCTAACACAAGCAGCAGTATTTTTGTTTATTTGTTTGGTTCACTGTCTATTTCTCTCACTAGAGTATGAGTTATGTGAGGGGAGTAACTTGTCTTTCCTGTTTTCTTTTGTATTTGCATACCCTAGTACAGTATCCACTATCTACCACGCAGCTGATGAATTTTACAAATATCTGTAGTAATGTACTTCAGGTGTTAGGGATTCAGAAGAACACAAAATTCCCTCAAATGGCTTATAATCTAGAAGAGTGATCAATAGGAAGGTAAATAAGAGACTGCAATTCTGCATGATTAGTACTAAAACAAGGAGATTATAATGGAGGGAAGCCCCTGATCTGGGCTCAAGGAAGATCACAAAAGACTTATTGGAAGATGTGACATGGTAGCAAATTCTGCAGTATAGACAAGGTTGGTTATGAGAGATAGAGTGGGAGATATAGTATAGGGGAAGATATGAGAGACACAGTAGAGCAGAGGCAAAGAACAGCATGTGCCTGAAAATGAAGTAGAGCATGACACATTCAGGGAACTAAACGCCTTAGGGTGGAGGGTAGAGACGAGGGTGAGAAGGATGAATGGTGAGAGATAAGACTGCAGAAATAAGCTGATATAATGGTTTGTAGGGAATGAGATGGTCACTGGAAGGTTTTCTGCAGGGAGTAATGTGAGCGGTTTTGTGTTACACAGAGGTCATTCTGACTGCAGTATATATCAGGGATTGAAAACCAAGAGTTAGGAGGAAACAATCTAGGTGGAAGTTGGCAGGATGATAGTGACCAACACTAGGGCAGTAATGATGAAAAGATAAAGAGTAAGGAAAAAAAAGATAAAGAGTAAGACTTGAAGCCTATTTAAAAGATAGTAGTGGTGGAAATTAGCAATTCAGTATATAATTTGATAAATGATGTGGGGATAAATTGTTAGGTATTTGGAAGAGATACATACTTCAAAACTACATCAAGATAAACCCCAAATCAATTACAGATTTAAATGTTAAAAATAATTATGAAACTATCAGAACTTCTGGTCAGGATGATACTTTGCAGCACCCATCCCGAATCTGCAGTTCATCCACTTATGAGAAGGGGCTGAAAAACAATGCTGATGCTAACCCTCTTTCTGAAGCAAAAGCATTATACAGAGTTCTGGGCCTGAGGAGGTAGAAGAGCAAAGACACAGCAACTAGGAACTGAACAAAGTTGACCACTGTCTTAGTGGTTGAATCTGCAACATCCCTGATATCCCATAGTTATTACAGGAACTTTGAAGGGCTATTATAGACATGATTTTGGATGGAGGGAATAGAGTCTGACTGGAGGCAGTCACAAAACTGCTAGATAAGGAGAAACACAGGAATTCAAACAAAATAAGCAAACAGATAAACAATAACATCAAAACACACACATACATGAATCCCTCTTACTTAAAATGAGTCTGAAAATTTAAATTCCAAAACATATGAAAACAAAACTAACACTAGGAAAAAAGGAACATAATCGTTACATGAATGCACACCAACTGTATAAAACAGCCTGAAAATTATTTTTAAACAAGTATTTTTATGATGCTCAAAGATATAAAATTATATATTAAAATTTTAAAAATTTATAAAACATAAGTATAAATAAAACTAAAAATATGTGGATATAAAAAGGAGGCAACCAGGGACTATTAGTATATATAAATTTTTATAACCATTATAAACTTAATAGGATAAACTCTAGACTAGACATAGTTGAAGAGTGATTCTTCTGCATTGGAAGACAGTAATTTTGTTTGGAAATAGTACAGAGAACCAAAGAGATGAAGATATTTTTTTGAAAGAGTAGTTAATTAAGAAACATGGAAAAGAGATTGAAAAACTCCCACCTACATTCAATAAAAATTCCAGAAGAATGGAGGGAACAGAGGAGAAACAATATTTGACCAAGTAACTGTAGAACTGAAATACACACACAATACTGTGTAGGATATATCAGGATAAATCTGAAACTATGCACATTGTAATAAAATGAACATCATCTGGAATAGAGAGCCAATTTCAAAAGTGATTAGAGAAAGTAATATGATGGCAGTAGCATTGTAAGAAATGATAGACTCCAACAAATGTGCTTCATGGTGAAGTGGAGCAGCTCCCTCTGGTCCTTCCCCCTCATGTCCTCTGCGTACATTTTGTCTGTGGAAAAACTTTAGCCAATGACCAATGGCCACAAATGGCATATTAGACAGTGGATGTGGAACATGCCTATCATCACAGGAAGTTCCATTAAATAGTGCTGCTCTAGATCTTGTCATTACCTGTGCTGCAACTCCTCTATAACGTCAGCATTAAGCATGACATTCTGACCAAGGCTTCCCACCTTTTAAGCTTATTCCTGACTCCAAAAATTTGTCAAATATAAATACATTTGTAATTTCTGATTCTTCTGTCATTTTATTATCCCTAATCTACTTCCTTTTCCATGGGGATGGTCTTGGTCCCTATCTCCTGTACAATGTCACGAACCTCTGTCCAGAGTTCATCAGGCACTCTATCAGATCTAGTCCTTTAAATCTATTTCTCACTTCCACTGTATAATCATAAGGGATTTGATTTAGGTCATATCTGAATGGCATAGTGGTTTTCCCTACTTTCCTCAATTTAAGTCTGAATTTGGCAATAAGGAGTTCATGATCTGAGCCATAGTCAGCTCCCGGTCTTGTTTTTGCTAACTGTATAGAGCTTCTCCATCTTTGGCTGCAAAGAATATAATCAATCTGATTTTGGTGTTGACCATCTGGTGATGTCCATGTGTAGAGTCTTCTCTTGTGTTGTTGGAAGAGGGTGTTTGCTATGACCAGTGTGTTTTCCTGGCAAAACTATATTAGCCTTTGCCCTGCTTCATTCCGTACACCAAGGCCAAATTTGCCTGTTACTCCAGGTGTTTCTTGACTTCCTACTTTTGCATTCCAGTCCCCTATAATGAAAAGGACATCTTTTTTGGGTGTTAGTTCTAAAGGTCTTGTAGGTCTTCATAGAATGGTTCAGCTTCGGCTTCTTCAGTGTTACTGGTGGGGGCATAGGCTTGGATTAGTGTAAAATTGAATGGTTTGCCTTGGAAACGAACAGAGATCATTCTGTTGTTTTTGAGATTGCATCTAAGTACTGCATTTTGGACTCTTTTGTTGACCATGATGGCTACTCCATTTCTTTTAAGGGTATCCTGTCCACAGTGGATGTGAGAGTTGGACTGTGAAGAAAGCTGAGCACCAAAGAATTGATGCTTTTGAACTGTGGTGCTGGAGAAGACTCTTGAGAGTCCCTTCGACTGCAAGGAGATCCAACCAGTCCATTCTAAAGGAGATCAGTCCTGGTGTTCATTGGAAGGACTGATGGTAAAGCTGAAACTGCAATACTTTGGCCACCTCATGCGACGAGTTGACTCACTGGAAAAGAGTCTGATGCTAGGAGGGATTGGGGGCGGGAGGAGACGGGGACAACAGAGCATGAGATGGCTGGATGGCATCACCGACTCGATGGACATGACTTTGAGTGAACTCTGGGAGCTGGTGATGGACAGAGAGGCCTGGTGTGCTGTGATTCATGGGGTCGCAAAGAGTCGGACACGACTGAGTGACTGAACTGAACTGAACTGAACTGCCCACAGTAGTAGATATAATGGTCATCTGAGTTAAATTCACCCATTTCGGTCCATTTTAGCTCACTGATTCCTAGAATGTCGACATTCACTCTTGCCATATCCTGTTTGACCACTTACAATTTGCCCTGATTCATGGACCTAACATTCCAGGTTCCTATGTAATATTGCTCTTTACAGCCCTGGGCCTTGTTTCTATTACCAGTCACATCCACAACTAGGTATTATTTTTGCTTTGGCTCCATCCATTCATTCTTTCTGGATTTATTTCTCCACTGATCTCCAGTAGCATATTGGGCACCTACTGACCTGGGGAGTTCCTCATTCAGTATCAAATAGCTGTGAAAAAAGAGAAGCAAAAAGCAAAGGAGAAAAGAAAAGATATAAGCATCTGAATGCAGAGTTCCAAAGAATAGCAGGGAGAGATAAGAAAGCCTTCCTCAACGATCAATGCAAAGAAATGGAGGAAAACAACAGAATAGGAAAGACTAGATATCTCTTCAAGAAAATTAGAGATACCAAGGGAACATTTCACGCAAAGATGGGCTCGATAAAGGACAGAAATGGTATGGACCTAACAGAAACAGAAGATATTAAGAAGAGGTGGCAAGAATACACAGAAGAACTGTACAGAAAAGATCTTCACGACCCAGATAATCACGATGGTGTGATCACTCACCTAGAGCCAGACATCTTGGAATGTGAAGTCAAGTGGGCCTTAGAAAGCATCACTACAAACAAAGCTAGTGGAAGTGATGGAATTCAAGTTGAGTTATTTCAAAACCTGAAAGGTGATGCTGTGAAAGTGCAATATGCCAACAAATTTGGAAAACTCAGCAGTGGCCACAGGACAGGAAAAGGTCAGTTTTCATTCCAATCCCAAAGAACGGCAATGTCAAAGAATGCTCAAACTACTGCACAGTTGCCCTCATCTCACACGCTAGTAAAGTCATGCTCAAAATGCTCCAAGCCAGGCTTCAGCAATACGTGAGCCGTGAAATTTCAGATATTCAAGCTGGTTTTAGAAAAGGCAAAGGAACCAGAGATCAAATTGCCAACATCCGTTGGATCATGGAAAAAGCAAGAGAGTTCCAGAAATCATCTATTTTTGCTTTATTGACTATGCCAAAGCCTTTGACTGTGTGGATCACAATAAACTGTGGAACATTCTGAAAGAGATGGGAATACCAGACCTCCTGAACTGCCTCTTGAGAAACTTGTATGCAGGTCAGGAAGCAACAGTTAGAACTGGACATGGAACAACAGACTGGTTCCAAATAGGAGAAGGAGTACGTCAAGGCTGTATACTGTCACCCTGCTTATTTAACTTCTATGCAGAGTACATCATGAGGAACGCTGGGCTGGAAGAAGCACAAGCTGGAATCAAGATTGCTGGGAGAAATATCAATAACCTCAGATATGCAGATGACACTACCCTTATGGCAGAAAGTGAAGAGGAACAAAAAAGTCTCTTGATGAAAGTGAAAGAGGAGAGTGAAAAAGTTGGCTTGAAGCTCAACATTTGGAAAACTATGATCATGGCATCTGGTCCCATTACTTCATGGAAATAGATGGGGAAACAGGGGAAACAGTATCAGACTTTATTTTCTTGGGCTCCAAAATCACTGCAGATGGTGATTGAAGCCATGAAATTAAAAGATGATTACTCCTTGGAAGGAAAGTTATGACCAACCTAGATAGGATGTTAAAAAGCAGAGACATTACTTTGCCAACCAAGGTCCATCTAGTCAAGGCTATGGTTTTTCCCGTGGTCATGTATGGATGTGAGAGTTGGACTGTGAAGAAAGCTGATCGCCGAAGAATTGATGCTTTTGAACTGTGGTGCTGGAGAAGACTCTTGAGAGTCCCTTAGACTTCAAGAAGATCCAACCAGTCCATTCTAAAGGAGATCAGTCCTGGGTGTTCATTGGAAGGACTGATGCTAAAGCTGAAAGTCCAATATTTTGGCCACCTCATGCGAAGAGTTGACTCACTGGAAAAGACTCTGATGCTGGGAGGGATTGGGGGTGGGAGGAGAAGGGGACGACAGAGAATGAGATGGCTGGATGGCATCACCGACTCGATGGACGTGAGTCTGAGTGAACTCCGGGAGTTGGTGATGGACAGGGAGGCCTGGTGTGCTGTGATTCATGAGGTCGCAAAGAGTCAGACACGACTGAGTGACTGAACTGAACTGAACCGAGTGCAGTTAATCTCCCATTCCACTAGATGACTCCTGCTGCTGCTGCTGCTAAGTCGCTTCAGTCGTGTCCGACTCTGTGCGACCCCATAGACAGAAGCCCACCAGGCTCCCCCGTCCCTGGGATTCTCCAGGCAAGAACACTAGAGTGGGTTGCCATTTCCTTCTCCAATGTGTGAAAGTGAAAAGTGAAAGTGAAGGCACTCAGTCGTGTCAGACTCTTCACGACCCCATTTTCCTAATTTTCAAAACTTTCATAACTTCTTACTATCCTCACTCTCATCTGATGATTTGTATCTTACTTAGCTGAAAAATAGAAGCAATCAAAAGAGAACTTTCCTATGTTCCCATTACCATATCTTCTCACCGACCTGCACTTGTGTCCGTATCCTTTGCCTTCTCACCTATTACTCTGACTGGACTGTCTATACTTCTAACGAAGACCAGTGCACTAGAGCCCATCCCCTTTAGCAAGAGCCTCAGTACAGTAATCCTCTGCTTTCTTTCTGGCTTGTTAGTTTTTCCCTCTTTACTGGATGTTTCCTTTTTTAAGAAATTATTTATTTGGCTATGCCAGTTGAAGCACTCAGGATCTTTGATCTTTCCTGCAGCACGCATTTGTGGTATGTGGCATCTTTAGTTGCGGCATGTGAACTCTTAGTTGAAGAATGTTGGATCTAGTTCCTTGACCACGGATTGAATCTGGGCCCCCTGCATTGACAGTGTGGAGTCTTAGCCACTGGACTACAAGGGAAGTCCCTCCTTTTTTTTTTTGGCTGTGCCACACAACTTGTGGGATTGAACCAACCAGGGACTGAACCTATACCCCAGCAGTGGAAGTGCAGTCCTAACCCCTGGGCCTCCTGGATCCTTCCTATCATTATGAAACCATGGTTTTATTTCTGCCATCTTAAAACAATTTAAAAAAACTACCATTGACCTCACTTTTCCCTTCAGTTACTCCTCTGTTTCATTCCTTCCCCCTTTAGCAAAAGTCCTTGAAATGGCTATAGGCTGTAGTCTGCTTGTAGCCATTATCTCCTATCTCTAACCTGTCTCCTCCCACTCTCTTGAATCCACATCGGTCAGGTTTTTATCCCACCACGTAATTAATTCTCTTGTCAAGATGACTGAAGATTGCCACATGGCTAAATCTAATGGCCAATATCAGTCCTCACCTTGCTTGACCTATTAGCAACATGTGACATAGTTCATCTCTCCTAACTTCTTGAGACAATTGCTTTACTTGACTTCCAATCTGGTTTTCTCCCTCCCTCACTGTTTGCTCCTTCTCAGTCTCCTTGGATGGTTTTTCCTTATCTTTCCAGCCTCTGAACATTGAAAAATCTCAGTCTTTGGATTTATTCTCTTCAATGTACTCATTTTGTGGTAGATTGAATTATGGTTTACAACTATCTGCTTTCTGTGAGAACTGTACATCTGCACCCTTTGAATTTGTCTTGAAATGCCTCTTCTGTGCACGATATACATCTTTGCCCCATGCAGGGCTGGGCCATGCGACTTTCTTTGTGGAATGGAACGCAACGGAATCAAGTGATAGATGCCACATGCAAAGAGAAGCTTAAAACTGAATTTCATTGTTGAGCCCCTTCTCATGGTCTTTTGCCGTGAGTATGGCGTGTCCTGCACAGCGGTTGTTTATTCTGTTAGGCCCAAAATTAGAATATACTTGAAAAAGACACATAGCTGTCCCACAGCCTTGAGCAGAAAAGTAATCAACCTGTTACCCATATGTGACAAGAACAAGAAATAAATGTTTGTTGCTGTAATCCACTGCGATTTTGGAGTTTTTTATTACATCAAAAAGGGTGACTAATAAAACTCCCTTTAAATTCTCCTGAATGCCAAGCTCACACTTCCAGTTGCCAGAAGACCTAAAAGGCAACTCAAATTCAATAGTCCAAAAATGAGCTCCTGACTTTCTCTACCAAATCTGGTCTTCTTGAAGTTTTTTCACTTTCAACTTATGGAAACTCTAACCTTCAGGACAAAAAAACAAAACAAAACCCTAAAGTCACTCTTAATTTCTCACTTTTGCTTATATTCCATGCCTAATTTATCAACAAATCCTTTTAGTTATACTCAAAATAAATTCAGATTCTGCAGACTTTACTAGTACCACCTTAGCCCAAGCCATTATCATTTTTGCCAATTTACTGTTATAACTATACTAATCCCCACCAAGGGCTTGGTCATTTTTGCCTTCTCCATCCAAAGTTTCAGTTACTAAGCATTATTAAAGTTCTTCTAGCATCAGTTCAGTTCAGTTCAGTTGCTCACTCATGTCCGACTCTCTGCGATCCCATGAATCACAGCACGCCAGACCTCCCTGTCCATCACCAACTCCCGGAGTTCACTCAAACTCATGTCCACAGAGTTGGTGATGTCATCCAGCCATCTCATTCTCTGTCATCCCCTTCTCCTCCCACCCCCAACTCTTCCCAGCATCAGAGTCTTTTCCAGTGAGTCAACTTGTTGCATGAGGTGGCCAAAGTATTGCAGTTTCAGCTTTAGCATCAGTCCTTCCAATGAACACCCAGGATTGATCTCCTTTAGAATGGACTGGTTGGATCTCCTTGCAGTCCAAGGGACTCTCAAGAGTCTTCTCCAACACCACAGTTCAAAAGCATCAATTCTTCAGCAATCAGCTTTTTTCACAGTCCAACTCTCACATCCATACATGACCACGGGAAAAACCATAGCCTTGACTAGATGGAGCTTGGTTGGCAAAGTAATGTCTCTGCTTTTTAATATACTATCAAGGTTGGTCATAACTTTCCTTCCAAGGAGTAAGCGTCTTTTAATTTCATGGCTGCAATCAGCATCTGCAGTGATTTTGGAGCCCAAAAAAATACAGTCTGACACTGTTTCCACTGTTTTTCCATCTATTTCCCATGAAGTGATGGGACCAGATGCCATGATCTTTGTTTTCTGAATGTTGAGCTTCAAGCCAACCTTTTCACTCTCCTCTTTCACTTTCATCAAGAGGCTTTTGAGTTCCTCTTCACTTTCTGCCATAAGGGTAGTGTCATCTGCATATCTGAGGTTATTGATATTTCTCCCAGCAATCTTGATTCCAGCTTGTGCTTCTTTCGGCCCAGCGTTCCTCATGATGTACTCTGCATAGAAGTTAAATAAGCAAGGTGACAATATACAGCCTTGACGTCCTCCTTTTCCTATTTGGAACCAGTCTGTTGTTCCATGTCCAGTTCTGACTGTTGCTTCCTGACTTGCATACAGGTTTCTCAAGAGACAGGTCAGGTGGTCTGGGATTCCCATCTCTTTCAGAATGTTCCACAGTTTATTGTGATCCACACAGTCAAAGGCTTTGGCATAGTCAATGAAGCAGAAATAGATGTTTTCCTGGAACTCTCTTGCTTTCTCCATGATCCAACGGATGTTGGCTTTTTGATCTCTGGTGCCTCTGCCTTTTCTAAAACCTGCTTGAACATCTGGAAGTTCACGGTTCACATATTGCTGAAGCCTGGCTTGGAGAATTTTGAGCATGACTTTACTAGCGTGTGAGATGAGTGCAATTGTGCGGTAGTTTGAGCATTCTTTGGCATTGCCTTTCTTTGGGATTGGAATGAAGACCTATCTTTTCCAGTCCTGTGGCCACTGCTGAGTTTTCCAAATCTGCTAGCATATTGAGTGCAGCACTTTCACAGCATCATCTTTCAAGATTTGAAATAGCTCAACTGGAATTCCATCACCTCCACTAGCTTTGTTCGTAGTGATGCTTTCTAAGGCCCACTTGACTTCACATTCCAAGATGTCTGGCTCTAGGTCAGTGATAACATTATCGTGACTATCTTGGTCGTGAAGATCTTTTTTGTAGAGTTCTTCTGTGTATTCTTGCCACCTCTTCTTAATATCTTCTGCTTCTGTTAGGTCCATACCATTTCTGTCCTTTATTGAGCCCATCTTTGCATGAAATGTTCCCTTGGAATCTCTAATTTTCTTGAAGAGATCTCTTGTTTTTCCTATTCTGTCATGCCCAAGGTAAGAGAAATCCAACTAAGACGGTAGGTATTGCGAGGGGGCATCAGAGGGCAGACACACTGAAATCATAATCACAGGAAACTAGTCGATCTGATCACATGGACCACAGCCGAATGTGGTCCACTGGAGAAGGGAATGGCAAACCACTTCAGTATACTTGCCTTGAGAACCCCATGAACAGTATCAAAGGGCAAAATGATAGGCTACTGAATGAGGAATTCCCTAGGTCGGTAGGTGCCCAGTATGCTACTGGAGATCAGTGGAGAAATAACTCTAGAAGAAATAAAGGGATGGAGCAAAAGCGAAACCAATACCCAGTTGTGGATGTGACCAGTGATAGAAGCAAGGTCCGGTGCTATAAAGAGCAATATTGCATAGGAACCTGGAATGTTAGGTCCATGAATCGAGGCAAATTGGAAGTGGTCAAACAGGAGATGGCAAGAGTGAACATAGACATTCTAGGAATCAGTGAATTAAAATGGACTGGAATGGGTGAATTTAACTCAGATGACCATTATATCTACTATTGTGGGCAGGAATCCCTTAGAAGAAATGGAGTAGACATCATGGTCAACAAAAGAGTCCGAAATGCAGTACTTGGATGCAATCTTAAAAATGACAGAATGATTTCTGTTTGTTTCCAAGGCAAACCATTCAATATTACAGTAATCCAGGCCTATGCCCCAACCAGTAACGCTGAAGAAGCTGAAGTTGAACCTACAAGGTTCTATGAAGGTTCTATGAAGGTTCATAGAAGGTTCTATGAAGACCTACAAGACCTTTTAGAACCCAAAAAAGATGTCCTTTTCATTATAGGGGACTGGAATGCAAAAGTAGGAAGTCAAGAAACACCTGGAGTAACAGGCAAATGTGGCCTTGGAGCACGGAATGAAGCAGGGCAAAGGCTAATAGAGTTTTGCCAGGAGAACACACTGGTCATAGCAAACACCCTCTTCCAACAACACAAGAGAAGACTCTACACATGGACATCCCCAGATGGTCAACATAGAAATCAGATTGATTTTATTCTTTGCAGCCAAAGATGGAGAAGCTGTATACAGTTAGCAAAAACAAGACCAGGAGCTGACTGTGGCTCAGATCATGAACTCCTTATTGCCAAATTCAGACTGAAATTGAAGAAAGTATGGAAACCACTAGACCATTCAGATATGACCTAAATCAAATCCCTTATGATTATACAGTGGAAGTAAGAAATAGATTTAAGGGACTAAATCTGATAGATAGAGTGCCTGATGAACTCTGGACGGAGGTTCATGACATTGTACAGGAGACAGGGACCAAGACCATCCCCATGGAAAAGAAATGCAAAAAAGCAAAATGGCTGTCTGAGGAGGCCTTACAAATAGCTGTGAAAAGAAGAGAAGTGAAAAGCAAAGGAGAAAAGGAAAGATATAAGCATCTGAATGCAGAGTTCCAAGGAATAGCAAGGAGAGATAAGAAAGCCTTCCTCAGTGATCAATGCAAAGAAATAGAGGAAAACAACAGAATAGGAAAAACAAGAGATCTTCTAGCATAAGAAAACAAAAATTAATCAATACCTAACAAATGCTATTCAACCTCAACTAGGTCATAGTTACTCATTGATTATCTACCAATTTTCTCTAATCACTTTTTTACCACTTCAGTATCACCTTAGCACAAGCCACCGTTGTCTCTCACCATTATGTTTCACCTGGATTATTCTTAAAGTCACTCAGTTTACTCCTGCCCTTGTCCCCAGAATGGGCCTTTTAAAATAGTAAACCAGATTGTGTTTCTCTTTTGCCCACATCTTTCCTTTTCTCAAATGGCTTCCCACTTCACCAAGAATAAAAAAGTCAAATCCTTATAACAACTACAAACATCCTTTACATTCTGCACATATACCTTCTCCATCTTACTGTTCAAATCTCACGTCTTGAAGATCAGTATGGGGATTCCTTAAAAAACTAAAAATAGGACTATGGTATGACCCAACAATCCCACTGCTGGGCATATACCCTGAGAAAATCATAATTCGAAAAGACACATGTACCCCAATGTTCATTGCAGCACTATTTACAACAGCCAGAACATGGAAGCAACCTAAATGCCCATTGATGGAGGAATGGATAAAGAAGAATTAGTACATATATACAATGGAATATTAGCCATTAAAAAGATCAAAATAGTTTACAGCCATACCACCCTGAACATGTTGACTCTCATCTAATCTCAGAAGCTAAGCAGAGTCAGGCCTGATTAATACTTGGATGGGAAAAAAAGATCAAAATACTGCCATTTTGCAGTAACATGGATAAATCCATAGACTGCCATATGAGTGAAGTAAGTCAGACACAGAAAGAGAAATATCATATAATATTGCTTATAAGTGTAATTTTTATTTTAAAAAGGTAAGATGAACTTATTTACAAAACAGAAGTAGAGTCACAGATGTAGAAAATCAACTTATGGTTACCAGGAGATAAGGGGGGAGGGATAAATTGGCAGTTTGGGATTGACATATCCACATTACTATATATATAAAATAGATAACTAAAAAGAACCTATCCTCCCAGTACTCTGTAATGGTCTAAATGGGAAAAGAATCTTTAAAAAGGAAGAGTGGGGACTTCTCTGGTGGTGCAGTGGCTAAGACTCCATGTTCCCAATGCAGGATGCTGGGGTTCAATCCCTGGTCAGGAAACTAGATTCCCACATGCCACAACTAAAGATCCAGCATTCCTTAACTAAGACCCGGTGTAGTCAAATAAATCAATATTTTTTTTTAAAAAAGAGGGAATATATGTATATGTATAAGTGATTCACTTGGCTATACACCTGAAACTAACACAATATTATAAATCAACTATACTCCAACAGAAATTTTTTAAAGCTGTGTTCTTACCAAAAACATTCCCTGTAAAAACAAAAATCCAAGTCTCATGTCATATGACTGTTTCCTCATTCAGCTTTAGTCACACTGGACCCCTTGCTGTTCTTTGAACATACCACTTATGTTCCACCTGCAGGGCCTTTGCATTTATTATTCTAAGATGCTCTTCCCCCAAACTTCTCTGTGGCTTGTTTCCTGACCTCCTTCAGAGTTATACTCAACAATCACCTTCCTGGGACTTTCTTGGTGGTCCAGTGGTTAGGAATCCATCATCCAATACAGGGGATGCAGGTTAAACTCCTGGTCAGGGAACCAAGATCCTGCATGCCTTGGGGCAGCTAAGCTTGGGTGTTGCAACTACTGACCCTGTGAGCAGCAAACGAAGAGCACGGCCTGGGACAACTAAGATCCAACCTGACACAGCGAAATTTTTTTTAAAGTTGTCTCCCTTGATCACTTGATTTTATTTATTGGCTGCACCATGCAACTTGCAGGATCTTAGTTCCTCTGCAGTGGAAATGCTAAGTCCCACAACCACCAGGGAATCCCCTTGACCACTTTTAAGTTTCAACCTGCCCTCAGAATTCCCTGCTTTATTTCTCACTATTGCATTTATCATAGAGTACATAAATTTTAATATATCTTCAGTTTTGTTTATTTATCATGCTTATTGTTTTTCTCCTTATACAGGAATGCAAACTTCATGAACTAAGAGGAATTTTTTGATCTGTATTGTTCACTGTTGTATCCTTTGAGCATAGTAAGTCCTCAAAACTTATTTGTTGAGAGAATCAGTATAACAAACCATAATATGTAGAATATGTAAAGTACTACTACATATAAAAAGGAATACAAAAAATACCTGAAAAACTAGCCAAGGATATGAATAATGACTTCACAGAAGAAACAGATAACCAACAAACCTAATAAAGGATTTTACCTCACTAGTAATCAGTGAATTAAGCAAAATGAACTCTTTCTTTTTCTTTTTGTGGCTGTACCTTGCAGCATGTGGGATCTTAGCTCCCAGAGCAGGGATTGAACCTGTGCCCTCTGCATCCCTGCATTGGAAGTGCAGAGTCTTAACCACTGACCCACCAAGGAAGTCCCAGAGGTCTCTTTTCATTGTCATCAGATTTGCAAAAATTTTGAAGTCTACCAATCCTTGGCAAGGAATAGAGCAACAGGAAATCTCACACACTGCTGGGATAACTTTGGATATTTGAAATAATCTAGTAAATACTAGATACAGACTTGCCGTTCACCCCACAATCCCAGTCCTGGATATAAACCCAAGAAATAAGTGCTAACATATTTTTTCAAGAGACATGAAAGGGATTGTTCATGTCAGCATTATTAATAATAGCCCCAAACTAGAAACTCAATTGTCCATTTATTGTAGAATAAATACATACATTCGGTGCATTCATACAATGGAATGTTTTGCAACAATGAAAATGAGTGAACTATAGCCAGACAACAATATGAAAACTATCTGAAATAACCAAACAAAAAGTCAAAGTGTAAGGAATCTTGGATGATTCAGTTCCCTGTGATATAGCACAGAGTAGGGAAAGGGTGGGAGATGGTTCTGAAAGCAAATAGGAAATTGACAGGCACCCGAACGAAGTTGGGTTTGGGTGAAACTCTTCTTGGAGAGACAGAAGGGCATGTAGTTCAGTCAGCCCATTTCAGGCCATTCATTTTGGTTTATCCAGTTTGTCATTCTACTGTACCTCTCCTTGTTCACTCTTAACCCCCTCTATTCACTGCCTCCCCAACAGTCACTCCTTCATTTATCAGATAGTACATTAGGTATTAGCTATAGAGAATGGAAGGAAGTATAAGATGTAGACTCCGTCCCCCAGGAGCTTAGAATCTAGGGTTTATTTTTTTTTCAAATAATTAATTAGTTAGGCTGCATCAGGTCTTAGGTACAGCATGACGGATCTTTAGTTGTAGTATATGAACTCTTGATTGCAACATACAGAAACTAGTTCTCTGACCAGGGATCAAACTCGGGCCTCCTGCATTAGGAGCACGGAGTCTTAGCCACTGGATGACCAGGAAAGACCATACTTGTTTTTTTATCCTGGCCACACCTCATGTCTTGTGGGATCTTAGTTCCCTGACCCACACCCTTGGCAGTGAAAATGAGGAGTCCTAATTAATGGATCATCAGAGAATACCAAAGAATCTAGTTTTCAAGATAATTCTTATTGATGATGAAGTGCCACATTCATTTGCTCATTTAAAAAAATGTTATCATAAGGTAATCTACTAAGTGTCCTGGGAACTTAGGCCAGAAAGAGATTGCTTCTGACTGACTGAGACAGGGACCTTTCCAGGAGACAGTGAATTTCAAATATATTTTAGAAAATGGCTAAGGTTCCTGAGCGCACAAATGGGGCAAAGCTCATGAATAATACTAATTCATGATGGTAGAGATGGAGTAGGAGATGGCAGCCCTCTCCAGCATTCTTATCTGAGAAATCCCATGGACAGAGGAGCCTGGCTACAGTCCATGGGGTCACAAAGAGTCAGACACAACTGAGTGATTGAGCACATGATTGTGGAGAACACAAAGGAGGTTCAGAAAAGGGTATTGAGCAAGGGTGGGTTGAAAGGACAGAGGAGTAGGTACAGAAGAGTAGGGAGAGAAGGGTAAAAAGGAAGGTTGAAATTGTAAATGGAAGAATTTGAAAGGGGTGCTAAGGAGTTTTAACTTCAATGAATAGGTTTTGATACAGAAATAACTTGGTCAAAAATGCTATGGAGAAAGAAACTGGCAGTAGTAATGCAGATTAGCTTGGAAAAGTGTGTCTGGAAGCAAATATATTTATTACAAGAAAAAGATTGTGTTAACTACTTCATGGGAGTTCCCTGGTGGTCCAGTAGTTAGGACTCAGAGCTTTCTCTGGTGAGGGTGCCTGTTCCATCCCTAGTCAGGGAAATAAGATCCTGCAAGCTGCACAGCACAGCCAAAAAAACAAAAACAAAAACCCAATACTTCCTATGCATCATTTCATTTAATCCTTACAGTAACTCTATGAGACTATCTTATGATCCTAATTTTTTTTAGGATAGAAAACTGAAGTTCAGAGGCAATATACCATTCATTCATACAGCAGAGAGATGATAGAGTTATTCAGTAGGCAGATGGTATGTCATTCCTCAGATTCAGGTCTCTTTTACTCCAAATACTGTACTTTAACTCTCTCCTGCATGGTCTCTATTATAATACTGCCAATTAGATTTTATCCATCTCCAAGGAAGAGACAGTGTATATCTGATCTAGGGTGGAACCATAAAGGAGTATTACTTCAGAAAGGTCAAAAGCAAACACTGAAAAAAGTGATTTTCCAACCAGAGGAAAGTACTGATGCATGGGTATGGTAGGCACTCTAAGGTGGCCTCCCAGTGATCTCTGGTTCCAGGTATTCATGTCCTGTGTAATATCCTCCTGTTGAGTATGGGCTGGATTTAGTGACTCATTTCTTTTTCTTTTTTTCCTTTCATAGATAACCTTTATTGTTTGCATATCATATAACCTAGATTATTCCTCATCACATTAAAAAAATGTAGAAACACTGATGAGAAATGCTGGGCTGGATGAAGCACAAGCTGGAATCAAGATTGCCAGGAGAAATATCAATAAACTCAGATGTGCAGATGACACCACCCTTATGGCAGAAAGTGAAGAAGAACTAAAGAGCCTCTTGATGAAAGTGAACGAGGAGAGTGAAAAAGTTGGCTTAAAGCTCAACATTCAGAAAACTAAGATCATGGCATCTGGTCCCATCACTTCCTGGGAAGTAGATGGAAAAACAGTGGAAACAGTGGCTGACTTTATTTTTTGGGGGGTCCAAAATCACTGCATATGGTGATTGCAGTCATGAAATTAAAAGATGCTTATTCCTCGGAAGGAAAGTTATGACCAACCTAGACAGCATATTAAAAAGCAGAGACATTACTTTGTCAACAAAGGTACGTCTAGTCAAGGCTATGGTTTTTCCAGAGGTCACATATGGATGTGAGAGTTGGACTATAAAGAAAGCTGAGCACAGAATTGATGCTTTTGAACTGTGATGTTGGAGAAGACTCTTGAGAGTCCCTTGGACTACAAGGAGATCCAACCAGTCCATTCTAAAGGAGATCAGTCCTGGGTATTCATTGGAAGGACTGATGTTGAAGCTGAAACTCCAATACTTTGGCCACCTGATGCGAAAAGCTGACTCATTTGAAAAGACCCTGATGCTGGGAAAGATTGAGGGTGGGAGAAGAGGATGACAGAGGATGAGATGGTTGGATGGCATCACCCACTCAATGGACATGAGTTTGGGTAAACTCTGGGAGTTGGTGATGGACAAGAAGGCCTGGTGTGCTGCGGTTCATGGGGTCACAAAGAGTTGGACATGACTGAGTGACTGAACTGAATTGAACTGAACATTAAAAAATAGTTGAACAAAATTTGTCCAAATAGAGCTTCACTTCTGTCATTTTTTGCCTTGAGAGTTACAGGGACAGTTGAAATAGATGATTTCAACCAAAGCACATTTTAACATGGTCTTAAGTTGTTTATGTCATTATCTCACTGTGTAGTGACTCATTTCTAATGAATAGAGAATATAGAAGTGATGGGCTGGCACCTCCAAGATTACGATATAAAAGAGACTATGGTTTCTGTCCTGGGGGCTCACTCATACTTTCTCTTGGATCTTTAGCTGTGAGGTCATGAGCATCACTACTGAGAAGTCCACGTGACAAGGAATTGATATCTCTGGCCAACAGTAGCAAGGACCAAGGCTTCCTAATAGCCTAATAACCTTAGAATGGTCAACGCTGAGTTCAGCAACCTCTCATGTATTTGTAAGAGGATCAGCTTCAATGATCCTCTCAGTTGGTCATTTTCATCTTGCGATGGCCAGCCACTTTACTTCTCATCTTCAAGGCTCTTGTCTTCTCTGCAAAACTTCTTGAACTACCACTGCACTGTATGTTTGTTAGCAGCTCCTGGCCAAATGTGTCATTGTAGTTGCAAGTTGTCTCCATTGCTTTACAACCCATTTTGAACGCAAATAAGAAAATCACTTGAATTTGCTTTTTGTCTGACATCACTTCCCTAGTCTAAAATAAATATAAAATAAACAGCAAATAATAAGTCACTAGCAAAAATCATAAAGCAAGAAATGTGTATTAAAATGATGTGTAACAAAACTGCATTTATTTAGGAAAGTATCCCAATATCAACCAGCAAACTCAAGAATGTAAAACCACAATTACTTTTGCACCAACCTAATAATTGATGGAGATCGATCCTGGGTGTTCATTGGAAGGACTGATGCTAAAGCTGAAACTCCAATAATTTGGCCACCTCATGAGAAGAGTTGACTCACTGGAAAAGACTCTGATGCTGGGAAGGATTGGGGGCGGGAGGAGAAGGGGACGACAGAGAATGAAATGGCTGGATGGCATCACCGACTCGATGGACATGAGTCTGAGTGAACTCCGGGGGTTGGTGATGGACAGGGAGGCCTGGCGGTGCTGTGATTCATGGGGTCGCAAAGAGTCGGTTACGACTGAGCGACTGAACTGAACTGAATAATTGATGTGGAATCCTAAAATACTGTAGAGAAATAAAACAGATTGTGTGGAGGGAGAAACAGAATGGCATTAGATGTCTCACAACAATACTGGAAGTTGGAACATAATGAATGAGTGATTTCAAAATTGTCAGCAAAGTAAATTTCCAGTCTAGAATTCTGCACAGTACATAAGGGTAGAATAAAAACATTTCAGACATACAAGACCTCAGAAAATTCACCTCCAAGAACCCTTTTTCAGGAAGATATTGGAGAAAGTATTCCACGAAAACAAATGATGCTGCTGCTGCTAAGTTGCTTCAGTCGTGTCTGACTCTGTGCGAACCCATAGAGGGCAGCCCACCAGCTCCGCCGTCCCTGGGATTCTCCAGGCAAGAACACTGGAGTGGGTTGCCATTTCCTTCTCCAGTGCATGAAAGTGAAAAGTGAAAGTGAAGTCTCTCAGGCATGTCCGACTCTTCGCGACCCCATGGACTGCAGCCTACGAGGCTCCTCCACCCATGGGATTTTCCAGGCAAGAGTACTGGAGTGGGTTGCCATTGCCTTCTCCAAAACAAATGATAGAAACCAGTAAACAGGCATAGGTGGAAAGCAGGAAAAGGAAGATGGTACACAGGATAGAGGAGAAGGAAATTACCAGAAGTCCCAGCTGAGCAACAGGCCTAGAAAGCAGCCTGTCAGAGATTGGAACAGGAGGATGGAAGCCTTGGATGGGCTATTTGTTTGTTCATTTTTTTGGCCAATTTGCTCAGCTTGTGGGATCTTAGTTCCCCAACCAGGGATTGAACCCATGTCCCTGACAGTGGAAGTGCAAGTTACTAACTACTGGACTGCCAGGAAATTCCTTGAAAGGATTATCTGTAAGGGGGTGGTGGGAAAACCCTGAAACTAGTGTATTTAAATACACAGGAATTTTACAGGTCTGGGGAGAGGAAAAGAAGAAATCATGATGAGTACATAGTAAAGAAAGCCAAGATAAAAACAAGGTAATTTTTATTGCAGTTATTATTATATAAAAGTATGATTAAAATATACTATATGTCTCAGCATTTACATTTACATGAACATAACAATATAAACATGAACACTGAAACAATCAAAGCTCCAATATTGGGAGGATAGAGGTACAGAGAAAGATGAGTTTTCTTTTATGCTGGTTGAGTTTAAGTTATACCTGATGGGATTCCAGGTGCAAATGTCAAAAAGCTACAGAAGGTCAAGGTAGAGGTACACTTTTTTTTTTAGCAATGTGCTTAAACTGTGGACATGGGTAAGATGACTAAAGTGGACAATATAGAGACCAAATCGAAGACCAAGAATAGAACTATGACCCTCTTTATTATGTCTAGTGAAAACTTTCAATGAACATGTAAAAAAGCAGTTAGAGGAAGAGGTACTTGAAATACAAAACTTTATGGAAGAAAGGGGAAAATATAGTCTTTAAAAAGGTATAATAATATAAAATGTATCTGTAAGTTCAAGGACGATGAACCAAATCTCTTCTCTTGGTTTTACTTTTTATGGGTGAAAAAAATACAAGTTAAAATTAGCCAGCTGGACTCAGTTTGCTGCTGCTGCTAAGTCACTTCAGTTGTGTCTGACTCTGTGCGACCCCATAGACGGTAGCCCACCAGGCTCTGCTGTCTCTGGGATTCTTCAGGCAAGAACACTGGAGTGGGTTGCCATTTCCTTCTCCAATGCATGAAAGTGAAAAGTGAAAGTGAAGTTGCTCAGTCGTATCCGACTCCTCGCGACCCCATGGACTGCAGCCCACCAGGCTCCTCCACCCATGGGATTTTCCAGGCAAGAGTACTGGAGTGGGTTGCCACTGCCTTCTCCGGGACTCAGTTTAGAGGATCTCAATTTATCAGTCGGGAAACAGTGGAACACATGCCTTTTTCTCTTCATCCAGCCTGATGAGAGTATTGACCTTGGCCACATCAGTGTCATAGAGCTTCTTCACAGTCTGTTTAATCTGGTGCTTGTTGGCCTTGATATCCACAATGAACACAAGTGCGTTGTCCTCTGTCTTCATGGCTGACTCAGTGATCAGAGTTACCTTGATGATGGTGTAGTGAACAAGCTTGTTCTTCCTCGCTCACCTGAGGACATTTGGGGTGCTTTCTGAGTTGCAGTGCTTTAGGCCATTGAAAGGTGGATGACATTCCTTTCTTCTCTTTTATTGTGGCTGTGAGTGCCTTTCATCACTGCCTTCCTTGCCTTCAAAGTCTTTGCTTTCATCTTCATGAAAAGCCAAAGGCTCTTGGTTTTCTTGGTAAGGAAGTCAGCAGTGACCTTCCACAGAAGAGAAAAGGGAAGGGAAGAAGAATTAGGGAATGGGGTAAAAGGCAGCAATATGAGAGTCTTAAAAGCTTCTTGGTATTACATGGGGCCAAAGTCTCACTGCACGGACTGATTATTTACTGACTGCAATGAAAAACAAATGCAACTTAACAGTGGGAAGATCTGGCTGTTGCCTCCTTAAGTCAGTGATTAGCGTTAGCATCACTAAAAGTGAGAAACTCGGAAGTTATATTCATAGAGACTTCCCTGGTGGTCCAGTGGTTAAGAATCCACCTTCCAATGCAGGAGATGTGGGTTCAATCCCTGGATGGGAAACTAATATCTCACATGCCTCGGGGGAACTAAGCCCATGCACTGCACCTATTGAGCCTGTGTGCTCTGGAGCCTGATGTAGCCATAAATAATAAAGAAAAAGAAAAAAAGGTATGTGCCTAAGATGTGATGCAATATAAAGCACATAGCACCAACTACCAATATTCACAACAAAAATGTTTAACTTGAATTGAAATCAGCCTTTATATCTTATCTCCAGATTACAGAAAATACAGGGGTAGATGAATCCCTAGTGACACTAAAAAATAAACAATTAGACAAATCCAGAAAGTGGAACATTCAATAGGGACAATGGGCCCACTCTCTTCAACAACTCAATGACATAAAAAGGGGGTGGAAAGCACTGTTGAAATCAAAAGAGAAGCCATATAGCAGCCAAGGCCATGCATGGTCTTTATTTGAATTTTACTTTAAAAAGCTAGCATTAAAGTACATTTTTTAGACCACTGGGAAAATTTAAACATGGTCTGTTACATAAAATGAAGGCATTATTATTAGTTTTGCTAATTATGATAATGACATTTTAAATAGGTACATTCTAAAGTATTTAGGGGTAAAATGTCAAGATGTCCATAATTTGATTTAATACTTCAGGAAAAGTGGGAGGGGGGTTCAAGAGGGGGAACACATGTACACCCGGGGCAGATTCGTGTCAATGTATGGCAAAACCAACCAATATATTAATGTAAAGTAATTTGCCTCCAATAAAAAAAAATACTTCAGGAAAAGAAAGATGAAGAAAATATGTCAACTCTTAAGACTGGGTGCAAGAATGTAGATATCTGTTTTGGTACTCTATTATGGTACTCTACTTTTCCGTATATTTGAAAATTATAATAAATTTAAAAATACAGTTAGTGGTGAAAAGGAAGTAGTAGCTTGAAGCTATAATTGGCTTAATATTGAAGCTATAATATTACTGTTGACATGCTTGCAAGCTGAAAGGCAGAAGGCAATACAGAGAGAGGGGAACTGATGGAGCAAAGCTGGAGAAGTGAGAGAAGATGGAACGAAAGGACACTTGAAGAGTTTAGACCCAGAAAGGAGTATCAGCACCTAGTCTTCTGAGACAAGAGGGACAAAAAATAATGAAAGAAGAGATAAGAACATTCTCAAGAGGAAATAGCCAAACTGGGGACTGGCTTTCCACTGGAGGAAGGCGAAAGGCAGACTAAGAATAATGAATGTAGATTTGGGAACTTGAAGAGAATGCACCCAATCAGCACGATTTCATAATTTCCTTTAGGCGTGCTCATCAACCTGGAAATGGAAGGCAAACCAGAGAATGCTAGATCTTTCCTAAAGTGGGGGAAGGAATGGTGACAGTCCTACAAATCAAATAGGTGAGAGTAGGTGTTCCAAGGTTTTTAATAAGCCCACATATAACTAGCCACTTGTAGGAAATGCCCTGTGTGGAGCTTTGAGTAAGACAGGAAAGATGTTAATAGACTAGAACTAGAAAGAATGAAAGGGTTAGGAAGTCATGTCTGTTGTGAGGGAAGGTGTGGGACAAGTAAAGGGAATGACAAGTTGTAGTCATGACAGAAAGCACAGAGGGTGAATGTTCGGAGAACATAAAATTCCAAGTGGTGTTGAGGTTCCTGGTATGGTTATACAGATTATGACTGAAGTAGAAACTAGTCAGTCAAGTTGTTAGAGGAAAACACAGTTGGATGTGCTTCTCAGGTGGCTCAGTGGCAAAGACTCCTCCTGCCAATCTGCCTGCTTATCCAGGAGCTGCAGGTTCGATCTCTGTGTGCGGAAGATCCCTTGGAGGAAGACATGGCAACCCACTCCAGTATTCTTGCTGGGAAATTCCATGGACAGAGGAGCCTGGTGGGCTTCAGTCAATGGGGCCACAAAAAAGTCAGACACAACTGAAGCGACTGAACAGAAATGCACACACTTGGATATAGTTAAGGCAGCCTCTAAGATTGCCCCCCCAAATCCGCACCTCCTGTTATTCGTACCCTGTGTAACCCTTCCCCTTGAGTACAGATTGGACTTAGTGATTTACTTTTAACAAATAAAACAAGGCAAAAATAATGGACTGTCACTCCTGAAATTACGGAAAGACTGGCTTCCATCTCACGTCCCCTTTCTTACTTTTTCACTTGTTTGCTCTATTAAGCCATATGGTGAGTTGCCCAATCGAGAGATCAACCAGGCGAGGAACAACCCATGAGGACACGAGGCCCACCATCAATCACACGAGTGAGTTTGGAGTGACTCCTCCCCGGCTGACACCTCAACTGCAGTCTTGTGAGAAACCCTGAGCTAGAAGATCCAGAGAAGTCTTGCCCAGATTCCTGATGCACAGAAATTGTGAGATGGTGAATGTCTGTTGTTTTAAGCCAGTAAGTCAGGTTGATTTTATAGGTAGTCACAGATAACTAATACGATGGATATTGATGACTTAAGAATACCAGGAGACAAGTTAGAAAGGAAAACCATGAGCCAGGAACAGCAGTCATCATAATGATTTAAGGCAGAGCTTCTCTAACTCAAATGTGCACACAAATCACTTGTAAGGGTCTTGTTAAAATTCAGATTCTGATTCAGTGGTTCTGGTGCCTGAGGGGCCATAGTTGCAACAAGTTCACAGGTGACGTTAATGCTGTGGGTCCTTTGAGAAGTAGGGATCTAAAAGATCAGTGGAGGAGGGCAGGAAGGCTAAAAGGTGAGCTGCTGCTGCTGCTGCTAAGTCGCTTCAGTTGTGTCCGACTCTGTGCGACCCCATAGACGGCAGCCCACCAGGCTCCCCTATCCCTGGGATTCTCTAGGCAAGAACACTGGAGTGGGTTGCCATTTCCTTCTCCAATGCATGAAAGTGAAAAGTGAAAGTGAAGTCACTCAGGCGTGTCCGACTCTTAGCGACCCCATGGACTGCAGCCTACCAGGCTCCTCCGTCCATGGGATTTTGCAGGCAAGAGTACTGGAGTGGGTTGCTGTTTCTAGGAGAATCCAAATCAATATGCTTGTGGAAGGGGTCACATTGTTCAATGAAACAAGGAAGCAGGCTGAGGCATACATAAGTTACGGCCTAAGATGCAGCCAGAGAAAAACACAGAAGGATCAAATGAGATTAGTCTGCAAGAAAATGTAAGGCATTAAGTATTGCCTAAGACTGGCTTTTATAGGTTTCCCATGGTATGATATTTGGCTAGGTCTCTCCCCATTTGTGAGTAGTATTCTTTCTCTCTCTCTCTCACATACACAAAAATTGGTCTTTTTTTTTTTAATGTGGATCATTTTTAAAATCTCTATTGAATTTGTTACAATATTGGTTCTGTTTTTTGTTTGATCTGTTTTTTTTGGCCACAAGGCATATGGGATCTTAGTTCTCCAACCAGGGGTCAATCTGGCACCCTCTGCATTGGATGGCGAAGTCTTAACTACTGGAGCACCAGGGAAGTCACCAGATTGCTCTTAATATCCATCTAGACCCACGTAATACAACTTGACTTAGAAGGTCATTGGGGTAGATGGAGAACACTTCATTTGTTCACTCATTCCTTCATTTATTCAGCAGCTCTACACTGAGTAATTATGTGCTAGGCATTGAGAAAACAAAAGTGGACAGGGACTCTGTCTCTGTCCCCACTATTGAAGCAAGGGAGACAGGTACATCAAGAACTAGTAGAATACAAGTGATTGGTGTTATAATAGGTATAAAAGTTCTGGTTACCTGGTTGGGTGAGTGACTCATTTTTCCCAAGGACCCAGGGGTACAAGAAGTTTCACAGAATAGGTGAAGTGTGAGCTAGACCTTTAGAGGAGTAGACATTGATAAAGGGAATCAGGGAACTCTAAGCAGATCAATTTATAAATAAATCTCTCTGAGACCAAAAACTTATGCTCTCACAGCAACAGACTTCTGGTCTTTTTATCCTTCGTGGGAAGAGAACTTGCAAACTGATCAACATAAATATCACCCCACTTGTCTGCTACCAATCATTTCTCTTTGTAAATTATTAAATTGATTTTCTGGTACAAACCAGACTCATGTGAATTTGGGATGCATGAGCCGGGTTTTCTTAGGTCTCGGCCAACTCAGGATAAGCCAAGATTGAGGATCTAGATTCACAAAGACAGAAAACCCAGAGAATCTAGAAGAGCAATATCTCTGACCATCAACCCACTAGGATCCAATTAGTGCTCGTATTGTCTGATGAAATATACAGTAAATACTGTAAGATTTAGAGTCAGGGGAAGAACCCTGGAAGAGAACTAGGAAGAGACCTAAAGAACACATTTGAATAGATACTGAAGTTCAGGTACTTCAGCAATTTGTGTGCATTAATAGTGGGATTTCAACGCCATGCTTTTATGAGATAAATACCAATAAAGAGAAGCGAACTCGGTGAATTGTTCCTGGAGCCTCTTGGAAACTGTGCTTAAGGTCAGTTTGACATCACAGACTGATGTTCTGCTTGATCAAGTCTGACCAGTTTTTCTCTTGGTTAAGAGGGCAGCTCTTTTGCTGCTCTGTAACTTCCCAGCGGCTTTGAGCTGCTGTGGCAGCAGTCCCTGCCGTGACCATGGACCAAGTGTGCATGTGCATCTGTGAGCACACTAAGGACAGCCATGGGCTGTGGGCTGTCTGTCCTGACCCCATTCTGACTTGAATTGACTCAACCACTGACATCCCAACATAAAACTCTCACTGTGTCCTTAGCCCAACCTGTTGTACTGAGGTGTCTGATTTTTCAAACCATCGAATCCCTCTTGTCTCCTTTTAATTTATTTTAAAAAATTTTAATCTATTTTTTTCGGCCATGTCACATGGCGTGAGGGATCCTAGTTCCCCAACCAATGACTGAACCCACATCCTCAGCAGTGTGGAGTACTAACTACTGGACCACCAAGGACTCCCTGTACTGAGGTCTTGGGTTTTTAAGCTCCATATCTAGTTTTTTCTTCATAGGATAAAAATCCTATGTGAGTGCCCCCAGCAGAAAATTCCAAGGGCATTATTTCTCCCATTAAAAGTTTTATGTCACACTTAAACAGGAAATCTGATTCACATACAATATCAAACATTTTATTACTGTCTAGTCCTTGTCAGTATGAACATGTATATTTTTACAGAGACAAAAGCAGGGTGTATAAGTTTATTTCATATTTTCCACCTTTAGATACACCTCCTGCCTCAGTACAGACCAGATTCTTATCATTTACAGGAGGTACAGAGTATTCCAGTGGGTTGATAGAGCAGGATTTGCTTAGCCCTGCCATTCATTGTTGGGTTTTGGTTTGTTTCCAGTTTTTTAATATCATGAGTAAAGCTATTATGTACATCCTTGTCCAAATTGCCCCTCCTTTTTTCTGTTAGGTTAAGCTTATCACACAGTTCCCCAAGGAAGGATTAATGAGTCAATTGGTGCAGAGAGAGGAATCACTGAAAGATTATTAATAGTGAAAGGGTCTGATCAGATTTTCATCTTTAAAATATCTGCCCAGTGAGGGTAATACCTACTACAGGGTGACTGTGAACATTAAGATGAAGTCAAGAAGCTTAAAGACCAGTAAAGAAGCTTTTCAGGTATAGATTATTATACTCAGAATTGGGAATTTAGAATTATTATACTCAGAAGTCTATCTGTCAAAATCTAATCACAGTTAATTGAAAATTATTGATTAATCCCACACTCCAAGTATTTTTCTTGGGTTCTTATTCTATCTTTGCCTGCTAAGGATGAGGCAGTGCCATGAGAAGCAATGAACTCCAACAAATAAATATTCAAACAGACTTATTCTTTATCCTGTGGGTAAATAACCTTCTTTAGGAGCCCAGGCCTACCTCAAAAGAATAGCGGTGGCCCACTCTGAAGCCTGACACATTCTCCAATCTGACAAAGAGAAAGGAGACATTATCTAGTCTAGACACCGGCTTAAGGGACAGCTCCTCACATTTCTTGTCTCTCTTTTCATTTTATCCATTGTAATCCTCTTTTTATATTTAAGTCCTATTTTTGTGTCTCTCTTTGTTCTTAGATGCTCAAAATTTCCTGATTTCATCATCTCTTGGCTCTATTTTCTCAACTGGAAAATGAGGAGGTGATCTTGATGGTCTTGTCTGGCACTTGGAGCTCTGATCTCAGGGGTTCTATGGTTCTGTCCATTCTCTCTAGTTGGCAAGGCCTAGTGTCTTGTTGCTTCAATTTCCCCACTGGCTCTTTAAGAACCACTGGCTCTTTAAGGAACTCTTTGTCAGACTATGGCATCCAAGTCACTTTAAAACAGGCTAAAAATGCATATTCCTGATCTCTAGGCCTACAGAATCAGAACCTCAGGGGTGGGACTTCTCTGGTAGGCCAGTATTTAATAATCTGCCTTGCAATGCAAGGGACAAGAGTTTGATCCCTAGTCAGGGAACAAAGATTCCAAGTGCTACAACTAAAACTTGATGCAGCCAAATAAATAAGTAAGCAAGTAAATATTAAAAAAAAAAGAATCTCAGAAGTAAAGCCTGGGAAAGCAGCTTTTATTTTGTAAAAGACAAATGTTTATTCAATACAAATAGTCACTGCCTTAGAACGCCTCCCTCTGCAATTCCCTTCACCTTTCACCTTCCTAGTCATTATCTCTTCTTTTTCAAGGTTCTGCCTCTATAACAGGTCAAAACAGTCACATCAGAGTCATTTCAAAAACAGCAGGTTCAAATGATGGGATTGGCAGGCATGAGACCCACAAAGAAGGCCTTTTCAATCCCACTGAATCTCAGTCCTATCTGGTCTGCAATTGCCTACCCTACAGTCATGAAGGTTGACAATAAATGTGACATTGCAAGACTATCATGGGTTGAATTGTGTCCCCCTCAACCCTAAATTTATATCTTGAAATCCCTAACACTCCAGGACCTCAAAATGTGAAATTATTTAAAAATAAGGTCTTTATAAATGTGGTTGGTTAAAAGGAGGTCATGTTGAAGTAGGGTGGGTTTCCAACACTATATGGCTGGAGTCTTTATAAAAAACGGAAATTTAGACCCAAACAGACAAAGCACACAGAGAAAACAACCACGTGAGATCAGGGTGATGTACCTATAAATCAGGGAAAGCCAATGATTACCACCAAATTCTAGCAGAGAAGAAGGGGACAGAAGGGGACATTCTCTCTCCCTGCCAATGTCTTGATCTCATCCTTCTAGATTCCAGAACTGTAAGACAATAGATTTCTGTTGTTGAGGCATTCGTTTGTGGTATGTTTTTATTGTGTGTGTGTCCAACATACACATTTATTATTCGTATCCAACTCTTTGTGACCGTAGGATCATAGCCCGCCAAGCTCCTCTGTCCATGGGGTTCTCCAAGCAAGAATACTGAAGTGGGTTGTCATGCCTTCCTTCAGGGTATCTTCCTGACCCAGGGATTGAACCCATATCTCCTGCATTACAGGCAGATTCTTTACCGCTGAGCTACGGGAGAAGCCCACTTTATCATGGTGGAAATGAATGCAGAGACCTTGGTTATGTTCCTGGCTTAGTCACAGGAACCAGGCTATCACTTTAGCTACTCTGGGTTAGGACATGCTATCTCATCAGAAAGGTAGGAAATCGACTGTATTCAATAGAAAGTGAGTGTTGAATGGGGTCTGTGTGACCTGTGAAGTACTGACTGTTAGTAAAATTATTGTTTACTAAATGGCTAATAGGGAAGTGCTTTGGGAAAATCATAAAGGAATTCCTTGGTAACCAAAACTTATTCTTATTTTTTACCACCAGGTCGTAGGTGTCTTAAGTTATCCAAAATATGCTGTTAGCATAGATGAATTCCCTGTGCTCCTGTTCAAAGCTAGTGCCTTTAATTGTACATACCAGACTGCATCCCCTCTCATCTAGTCAAGGACATCAATCTAGCATTTTTCCTTTTCTCTTCTAAAGTCCTCAATTTTCTCCTCCCATCAACATGCTATTATTTCTCCCAGCTTAAAAAACAAAACAAAAACAACTTTATTTAACCCTACTCCCTGTGAACTACCCCTCACAACTTTCCTCCCCTTTGCAGCAAAATTTCATGAAGAAGTTGCTATAACCCCTGTTTCTAGTTCCTCTCTTACCATTTTTAATTTTTAGTAAACTTTATTTTAGACATTCAGAACTGTGCAGAAAATCCTAAGTGCTTAGTTAATTTTCACCAAGTGAACAATTCTGGTAACCAGCACCAGATCAAGAATTAGAAGATTATAAGCACCAAGGACTTCCCTGGTGGTCCAATACAGGAGGCACGGGTTTGATCCTTGGTTGGGGAATTAAGATCCCATGTGCCAGATGGCGCAGCCAAAAGACGTTTTTAAAAAAGGAAGCTGGTCATCAGCACCCTTGAAACTCACCTCCTGACCCTTCCCAGTCACCAAACCCAAGGTAACTACTATTCTTACTTCTAGCATCCTAGATTAATTTTCCCATTCTTGAACTTTATACAAATGATGTTCTACAGTGTATACTCCTTTGTATCTGGCTTCTTTCCCCTCCACATTCTATTTGTAAAATTAGTCCATGGTGTTATGAATAGCAATAGTCCACTCATTCTGACTGCTGTAGACCAGAGATTTGCAAACATTTTCTGTAAAGGACAAGATAGTAAATATTTGAGGCTTTGTGGATATAGGCTTTAGCACAACTACTCAATTCCGCTGCTGTAGCCTGCTGAAGCAGCCATGAATATTATGTAAACAAATGGTTGTGTCTCTGTCTCAGTGCAACTTGATTGAAAAAAAAAAAGAAAAACCCTGTGCTGGATTTGACTCTCAGGCTGCAGCTTGCAGACCCCTTCTTAATCTATAATATTCCCTTGGATGACTATGCTGTAATTTATCTACTCATTCCAGTATTGATGGACGTTTGTGGTAATTCCAAGTTTTGGTTATCCTATTTCATACTTCCTCTCTTCTTGGGCTTTTTTTTTAAAGTTAAAATATTTATTATTTATTTATTTGGTTGCACCAGATCTTAGTTGCTGCACATCAGATATTTTAGTTGTTCCATCTGAACTCTTAGGTGTGGCATGTAGGATCTAGCTTCACTGATCAGGGATTGAACCCTGGCCCCCTGCATTGGGAACTCAGAGTCTTAACCACTGAAAGAAGAGGCTCTTCTTGAGCTTTAAAATCAACTTTATCGAGGTATAATTTATATATAATAAAATGCACCTATTTATTTGCACACATATTCCAATCTAGATTTTTCTCATCACTCCAGTAAAACGTTTGTAGCAAAATCACCAATGATTTCCATGTTGGTAAATCCAATGATCATTCCCAGTCCTCATCTTACTTGACTTTTCAACAGCATTTGACACAGTTGATGCCAGCTATGACATACATACTTCATGTCACGACAACTCCATAACATACTTTCTTCACTTGATTTCCAGAATTTAGCATTTAGGTTACCCTCCTACCTCTTGGTTATTCCATCTTGCTCTCCTTTTTTGAACCCTCTTTTTCTCCCAATCCCTTAATGTTGGAATATTAAGCTTAAAGGCCTACTCCTTGGACCTCTTCTCTATACATATAATTTCCTTTGTGACCTAATCCAGCCTTTGCCTTTAAATATTTCTGTGCACCAGCAACTCCACATCTATTTCCGTTTATCTCCAGAATTTTTCCTCTGACCTCCACAATTATATATCCAACGACCTGCCCCGTATGCAGTCTTCTCCATCTTAATGGTTGCAGTCATCTGACTTGTGTTTTCTTTCTTTCTTACATACCACATCTAATCCACAGCAATTCCAACTGTCTCTACCCTTAAATTCTACCCCAAATCTTACTATTTCTCACCACCTTCACTGTTACAATCTGGTCCCTGCCAGCATCTTTTCTTCTTGATAATTGAATTGCATTCTATCTGGTTTTCCAATTTCTACTCTTACAATCAACTTGCAACACAGCAGTCAAAGTGATCTGGTTATAACATAAGAGAGAGCATGTCACTTCTTTGCCCAAAACTCTTCTAGTAGAGTCCGTCTCATTCAGAGTAAAAATCCTACAGTGTAAAAGTATCCTGACAGTGGCCTACACACCCTCACGCGATCAGGTCCTTGTTACTTTTCTCCATCTTTCATGGTCCATCCCCCCTGCTCCACACCACCCCTCACCAACTGCTCTACCATCATAGCTTCCTACTATTCTTCAAACATACTGGGCACACTCCTGCCTTGCTGTTCCCTTTGCCTGCTATGCTCTTTCCCCAGATGTCCATAAGGCTAATCCTTTCAACTCCTTCAAATCTGCTCAAATGTTACCTTCTTAAGATGGTCTACCCTAACCATTCTATTTAAAATTGCAACCATCCCCGAACACTTTCAATCCTTCTTATTCTGCTCTTCTTTCTTTTTCTATAACACTGAAAGCCTCTTCATCTACACCATATTATTTACTTATTAATAAATAAGTCTACTGCTATTCATCTATCTCCCCACACTAGAGTACAAGTCCCATGCAGGCATGAATCTTTGTTTTGCTCACTGATGTATTTCAATCTCCAAAAACAGTGCTTATCACACTGTAGCTATTTAATAAATATTTGCTGAATGAATGAATGAAAGATTAATAAAATGGGTATTCATATTTCTTTCAAAAAAGCATTAGTCTTATTTTTTTGGTACAAATTCTCATCCTGGATTGAAAGCTAAAGGACTCATCTGTCAAGTTCCCAGAGAGTGGTTTGGCAATTATATCAACTACAAGCAGGTCCTCTTAGGTCGATAGACACCTGAGGCTATTTATTTTATTGGTGAAAGCTTGGTGTGAGAGCATTTTTGGTCCGGTTCACGAAAACAGCAGTGTTCTAACCAGCAGCTCCAATAAATCTTACACATTCTTGAGCCCATAAGTCCTGGCCTCCTGCCTCTCTACACATCCATTCATCCAACTAAGAAGAACCTCTTGTTGGAGCACACAGGGGCACTTGATTAGTATGAGCTATGGGAAGGAGCACAATCTTCTTTCCTTTCTGCCCTGGGGATAAGACTTTAGAGCAACCAACTCTTTGCTCAGGACACACAGACTGTGAAGAGAAAGACTTCATGCTTCTCTCCACATATACCAGATGGTTTATGGCCCACTGTCCAGAAACAGATAAAGTTAACACATAGAGCTCTTCACTGATATCGTCTTATTCCAAGGCAAGTTGTGTTTACTTCTAGGACTGGCAGTTACTACATGGCCATCAGAGTCTATATAGAAATAGTAGGCTGAGAGATGGTTCATCCAAAATTATGTGTTTCCTATAATAATTTTCTGATTCCAATCTTCCTGTGCCTCTTGCTCATCATTTGCCCCAATCAATACACTAGCAGTTTCTTATAGCTGAGACAGTGGTTTATTAATTTGGCTGCAAAGTATAGTAGTTAAGGGCATGAACTCTGAAGCCAGTCTGTGTGGGTCAAGTCCTAGCGTTAGTACCAGCTGCAGGGGCCAGGGAAACTTATTTAACCTCTTTGTGCTTTTATTTTCTGGACTATTAAATACTAATAACAGCCTGAAATTGTTGTAAGGATAAAATGTGTTGAAATATCTAAATCACTTAGTACAATACAAGATACATAGGAAGTATAATTGACATATATATATGTGTGTGTAATACACATAAAATATATCTATAAATATATGCATAGGCGGGATTGGGAGCAGGAGGAGACGGCGACGGCAGAGAATGAGATGGCTGGATGGCATCACCAGCTTGATGGACATGAGTTTGAGTGAACTCTGGGAGTTGGTGATGGACAGGGAGGCCTGACGTGCTGTGATTCATGGGGTCACAAAGAGTCGGACACGACTGAGCGACTGAACTGAACTGAACTGAATATAAATATATATTCTTAAATGTGTATACATGCATATGTACATATACATGTGTGTATAATAATTTATAATTTAGAAGCACTTTGTGACTTGGCAAGGAGACAGAAATTATCCTAGATTTTCTTTCAGTGTAACTTTTGCATTGGAATCAAGAATGAACAAACTGTTTGGTAAAAAGACTCTAACAAAACAATAAGGAGAAAAATCAGTGACTCTGTGTGTTCACTTCGAGAACACATTTTTGCCTTCCAGCAGAACTGGGCTAATCCCATAAAACAAGCTCTCCAGCAGACATTCTGGAAGGGAGACCTCAGGGAACTGGGGATTTCGTGTGACATCATCAAGGAGTGAAGGAGGAGAAGTAGTGGCAAAGTTTGGGACAAGTTTTTAATTTGCACCCCGCATCCCCGACAATGAATATTAAATCTTCATTATCATCATATTCATTCTTGAGTACTGTAAGCTTAGCCTTTATTCCCATCCATACATTGAAGCCCTAACCTCCCAGTGTGGTTTTACTTGGAGATAGGGCTTTTAGGAGATAATTAAGGTTAAATGAGGTCATAGGTTGGGGTCCTAATCAGACAGAATTGGCAGACTTATAAGAAGAGGGCTTCCCAGGTGGCTCAGTGGTAAAGAATCCACCTGCCAATGCAGGAAATGCAAGTTCCATCCCTGGGTTGGGAAGATTCTCCAGGGAAGATCCCCTGGAGAAGGGAATGACAATGCACTCCAGTATTCTTGCCTGGGAAATCCCATGGACAGAGGATCCTGGCGGGGTCACATGGGGTCCATGGGGTCACAAAGAGTCAGACACGACTTAGTGACTAAACAACAACAACATAATGAGAGGGACAGAGGGGCTTCCCTGCTGGCTCAGTGGTAAAGAATCCGCTGCCAATGCAGGGGACACAGGTTTGATCCCTGATCAGGGAGAATCCTACATGCCATGGAGCAACTAAGCGCGTGCACGACAACTGAGCCTGTGCTCTAGATCCTTTGCTCTGCAACAAGAGAAACCACCTCAATGAGAATCCTGGGCACCACAGCTGGAGGGTAGCCCTCACTCGCCACAGCTAGAGAAAAGCCTGTGCAGCACCGAAGACCCAGCACAGCCAAAGATAAACAAATAAAATTTTAAAAAGAAAAAAGGAAGGATAGAGATCTCTCTCTCTCTCTTCTCTCTCTCTGTGCACCCACCAAGGAAAGTCTTTGTGAGAACACAGAAAAGGAAGTGGTCATGTGCAAACCAGGAAGAGAGCCCTCAATAGGAATTTAATAGGTCCACACCTTGGTCTTGGATTTCCCAGCCTTCAGAATTGTGAGAGATAAATTTTTGATGTTTAGGTCACATAGTCTATAGCTTTTTGTCATGGCAGTCCAAGCAGACTAAGACAGGTTGAAACAGGAAGCATGCCCGAATGGTCTCTGATCATGGAGGTTTAGTGCTGGGACTCATGGAGCAGCATGAGGAGCCCCCCTGTCACCTGGGCAGCCATTCTTGGTCACAGAGCTTCCCAAACAGGGATGATCTATAGGCTCATGGAGAAATAAAACAAAGGCTCAGCATGGATTGGATTATTGCCTACTCTTTATTTAGTATTTACATTTCCTGGTTGAGTCCATTTGTCACTGTCCAATATACAGTGTCCTTCCTAGGCAGGTGGACACCAAGCTCTTTTTAGCCTCCTTCTGGCTAGCCCATTCCCATGGGACTTTGGCTCCAACCAAGTGTAGCCAAAGTAGTAGGGTTTGTTTCACCTGGCAAGAAATAGAACAGCTTTATGCAGAACAAACCACAAATGACCTATTTCTCAGAAAGGGGCTGTGGGCTTAAAATGCACTTACGAGATTCAAGGATTTCTTCTTAGTATAGAGCCTGGACCTTTCTATAGCAGAGCTTGAACACCCCATCCTATAATACTTGTACCAGTTTTCTGGAACTGCTGTAAAAACCAGCATAAACTGAGTGGCTTTAAACCAACATGAATTTATTCTCGACATGAATCAGCCATAGGTATACATATGTCCCCTCCTTCTGGAACCTCCCTCCCATTTCCCTCCCCATCCCACCCATCTAGGTTGATACAGAGCCCCTGTTTGAGTTCCCTCATGTCGAGGTTTGACAGAGAACAACAAAATTCTGTAAAGCAATTATCCTTCAATTAAAAAACAAATAAATTAGAAAAACATTTATTCTCTCACCATTCTGGAGGCCAGAAATCTGAAATCAAGGTGTCAGCAGGGCCATGCTCCCTTTGAAGGATCTCAGGAAGAATTTCATTTCTTCAAACTTTTGGTGGTCTCAGGCATTCCTTGGCCTATGGCAGCGTAACTCTAGTCTCTGCCCACCTTCATCTCAATATGGACTTCTCTGTGTGTATTTCTTGTGTCCTTTTATATTCTCATGAAAACCCCAGTCACCACCATTATCTAGCACAAAAACCTCATCCTAATTATATCTTCAAAGATCCTATTTCCATATAAGGGCACATTCTGAAGTTCTGGGTAGGTGTGATTTTTTTTTTTTTGGAGGGGGAGCTACTCAATCCACTATGTTGCTTTAGCTAAGATTCTTCAGTTGCAAATTACAGAAAAATGCTTGAGCCTTATTATGTCAAAAAAAAAAAAAGGATTTTATCTGTACGACACAAGAATGTTTTACAGAAACAGTAAAATAGGCCACAGGAGGAAGAACCCAGAGCTGTGCAGCTATCTTTTCTCCCTCCTATCAGCCTTATTCTCTCTCTGGACAAGTTTTCTGTACATCTCCATACTTCAGCATGCAGCCTATGGTCAACCTAGTACTCTAGAGTTGACATTTCTGTTCAGATGACCATTTCTAATTGGATAATCTTGGTCCCAATTCTAAATTCTCAGAAGAGAGAATCTAATGGGTCCATCTAGGATTCAGTGTTCAATCCTGATCCAATCAATTGTAGGCAGTGGGTGGAATGATGTGACAAATTCAACATGGGGAGTGGAATCATCCTGCTGGATGGTTAGGTGATGTTTTCAAACTGTGGTGCTAGAGAAGACTCTTGAGAGTCCCTTGGACAGCAAGGAAAGCAAACAAGTCAATCCTAAAGGAAATCAGTCCTGAATATTCATTGGAAGGACTGATGCTGAACTGAAGCTCCAATACTTTGGCCACCTGATGTGAAAAGCCAACTCATTGGAAAAGACCCTGAAATGCTGGGAAAGATTGGGGGCAGGAGGAGAAGGGGGCAAGAGAGGGTGAGACGGTTGGATGGCAGCATCGGCTGAATGGACAAGAGTTTGAGCAAACTCCAAGATACAGTGGAGGACAGGGGAGCCTGGCATGTTGCAGTCCATGGGGTTACAAGAGTTGGATGTGACGGAGTGATTGAACAATGACAAAGAGAAAGAAAAGTCTTTGTGAGATGGATAGAAAGCACAGAAAAAGTCTGTACTTATGCTTCATAGCATTTAACGGCATGCAAAGTTTTTCATGTAGACTGAAATCCGATTTGTGCATGTTCATCTGAGATAGACAGAACTGGCATTCTGCCCGTCTTATAGGTGCAGAAACTGACAGAGAGACGAGGTGACTGGCGCACAGCGACGGTCAGTGTCAAAGACCAGACACAACGTTATGTTGTCTGACTCCTGGCCTGGCTCTTCATGTCACCACACAAGACAGAAATGTAACTGACTTTGTAGTTTTTACTGCAACCAAATACCATGCATGCATAGTTATTATCCAAGTTTACAAATGTACTTTCAAAAGTAAGAAATTTAACAGTCTGATGTTCACAGCCATTCTATTCTTGCTTTGTTCATCCGAAGTTTTCCCCACTTCTCATTTTCCTTCTTCTTTTCCAATCCATAGTCTCTTCACAGTTCTAACCCCCTCCACGTTATTATTCTCAGAAAGTTTTCGCTAGGATTTATATACTAAAAGAAAAATGGAAATGATCTTTCTTTTAGCATTTGAACTCAAATCTCTCCTTTGCATTTTAGAATATCCTTCTTACTGGCATCCAATCAATTCACAGTGTTTGGGGAAATGCGGCTGTTATGGGGTTACACCTTTGAAATCCTTTTATTTATCTGATATTTTCTCTGAGGCTTGCTTTCCACAGTCACTGGTTCAGGCTCCTTCTTCTCATTTTCTCACTCACTGGATTCCCCAATCAGACAGCCTCTTAGTGAGTGGTTTTGCCTACTGTTCACTCTTAATTACCTTGTTTAATTCCCTTGAACTTTCTATTTCTATTTTATATTCACCTTCTTTCCATTACCTCAGGGGGAAAAAAAATCATTCCTGCTCTCCTTAGAGGTAAGAATTTTCTCTCCTAAAGATTCCTAAGGCCGTTAACCTCACTGAAGGTCTTCTTTGTAACAATTAAACATTTCCCCACCTCCAACAACTTTCTTTTCTTTAGTTTTCAATTTTAGCTTCTCATTTTTTTTTCCAGGAGAAAATAAATAAGCCAGCAACCCAAGCCTTTGACAGGTCTTGCTGCCTTTCCGTCTTTGTCATACACACATATTGAAGAAGTCAGACTTCTTAAATAATCGGTGTCTGCCCACTGTCCTCATCTTGCCCTCCTCGTGCCTTCCCTTTTTTCAGTCTGATATCCCTCTCCACTGCTTTGTTGAAACTTCATTTCTCTTTTATTGAATGTCCTCCATTTCTCTCCTCACTGACCATGTTTTAATTTAAATGGTCAAACATAATAGCTGCTTTGACATTCTTGTCTGTGAATTCTATGCATCTCTATCATTCCTGGGTCTCTTTCTTTTGAGCAATTTTTCTCCTGGTTATAGGCCACATATTTCTGCTTCTTGGCATGTTTAGTAATATCTTACTGGATATTGTGCATTTTACACTATTGAGTGTCTAGATTTTGTTACTTTTCCTTAAAGATTTGTGTTTTATTGTGACAGGTAGTAAAGGGTCCTTCATAATTTGGGGGCTTGCTTTTAAGCCTTTTTAGGGCAGATATAAAGTAGCCTTTCTTCCAGGACTAGTTTAGTAAGACTCCTGAAGCATGGCCTTTCTCTAGTCTCTATTGAACGTTCCTAGTGATCATAGAGAACACTCCTCTCTGGCTAGTCAGAACTTGAGCAATTTTCCTTGTGTAGCTCAGAAACTGTTCAGTTCACAGCTCCTAAACCTCTTTACCAAACTATGGAGTTTCATTGTATTCAGCAAAGATTCAAAATGAGTCTATATAGATTTCTGGAAGTCTCTTTCTAGGTAGCTTCCTCCTCCCTGCAACTCTGCCCTACAGCTTCCATCAGCTTTAGGTATCCTGAACTCTGATCTTTACCTCCTCAATCCTAGACAATCACTGTGGTTTATATGGGTTCCCTACTCCATGGCCAGGCTTGTGTCTCAGGGCAGAAGGTCAGGGCCATCTTAGGGCCATCTTTTCTCAGGGGTCACGGTCCCACAATGCCTGTTGTACAAAGTCTGAAAACAGTTGTTTCATATATTTTTTTCCATTTTCCAGCTGTTCAAGATTAATTCCAGTTTTAATGATTTCATTTGGTCAGATGTTGAAGTGTCTGAAATTGCTCTTTTGAAGAACACTGGTGATTGCTTCTAAGTAATTCCAAAGTCTTTTCCTTATTCCTCTTGTTCCTGGGGCAATATTTAAGTCACTGTCTTCTTAAAAATCTCCTTCCTTGAACCATCCTATCTCCTTTATCATTCCTTCACTATTTCTCTTCTCCAGAGGGCCTTGTGATTAGGCAAACACGATTATAAAATAGATCATAGATCAAACTGGCAATTTCTAGTTTGATTAGGGAACATGGCTGCAGGAGCCTAGGCAGTTGATCTCTAGGCAGATTCCCACAGGGAGCATTTAGTAAACGTTTGCTGATTGATTTTGGGTGCCATTAGTAGGGCAGTTGCGAGTTGACTGTGTTTCACATCTACATATTTCAGCATGAGTGCCATTATTTACCAATGTCTTTAGGGGAGTTTTGAAAGTTTTTCTAGACTCAAGAAAATATGGTTGAGTAATTTGAAATTCAAATTCAAATGATCAAGAATGTAATCTTTGCTAGATTTATCATGTCCTGTTTTTGTTTTGTTTTTCTTGATGGGTCCATTTCAACTTATACAACTCTCTGTTGGTCTTTTCCAGAGCAGACTCAATTTTTCCTTCTTTATATATGTACATCTATTCTGGGTAGTTTAGCAGTATGCTAACATTTTGGTTAACACTTTGTTTCTTATCTTGGATAAGATTATTGTAGGTTAATATACTCAATTATGTCTTTCATTTATCCTGGTTAATGATTCCAGACCCCTACAGGTAGAGGTATTTATGAATTCAAGATGATTATGCAATCCATGGGGTCGCTACTAGTCGGACATGACTGAGCGACTTCACTTTCACTTTTCACTTTCACACATTGGAGAAGGAAATGGCAACCCACTCCAGTGTTCTTGCCTGGAGAATCCCAGGGACGGCGGAGGCTGCCGTCTATGGGGACTCACAGAGTCGGACACGACTGAGGCGACTTAGCAGCAGCAGCAACAGCAGCATGCTGCCACTGAGACTGAAGCCTCCTTTTCCCCCTTAAGGATATTTTTATTAATTATATATAACTCCTACACATGTTCAATAGAAGACAAATTTAACTGCATAAAAAAGTTGTCTGTGATTAACAAAATAATGCTTAAAAATGATATAGTATCCACATATGTCAAAAGAAAATAATTTGGATATTCCAATCACTTGCTATAGGTTTCATTAATATTAGATGACATTCAGATAACCAAACATCAAACAAAGGATAATTATGTATCTTTCAATTATTTTTCCAACCCTTTTTAAAGGAACTTGCCAAACAGGCTTGATGCCTTGAGAAGTAATGCCACTTAAAAAAATCATTGTCAAGTTCAAACTGACAATTTAATGTTTAAAGTCAAGGACAGTTAAATATTTACTTATCCTAGGAGTTCATTTACTGCCCTTGAGACCTTGTTTCACCTCCTTTAAGAGTATTTAAAAAAAGAGAGGCAGATTTTTGATAAACATCCATCACAGATAATAATTTACTTAAAACAGAAAGCTTAAAAAAAATCAGGTACATCCTTGCCTATGTTTGAAAGAGAATTCAAACTCAAGTGGGATCCACAAATATATATGTATTTCAAATATACAATAAGAAAACTGATTCTGAATAATAGAATCTTTGTCTTACCCTAGAAAACTGAAGTTGAGGAAAGGGTATGTGCTAAGTGGAAAGAAGGGGATAATTCCAGAGCAGCGTGAGTGAATAAAATGGAAATTGATCAGGGATAGAGAAATAGCAAATGCAAAGTGGTCCTTTAGGGAATTGGCTCTGGTTTCCCCAGAAAACAGTGCGTTGCTTGGTCAAGCCATTTGGAATCATGGTCTATCGGGGTGGAAGGGGAAAAGGAAGGGAGTGCTGGCTTGTTTTTCTTTGATCAAACTAGACCACACAGACCTCAAAATGATTCCTGCAGCTCCAATCATTGCATCTCCACAGAGCAACATCCAGAAACAGAGGAAGGAAAGAGACAATAGAAACTTTCTTCTCAAGCATTTCCTTCTTTTCAAACAATTCTTTCTTAGAGGCTCCTTGTATGCATCCTTTTATACCCTATTAACCTAAACTGGGTTGCACGTCCCAACTTAGATCAATCAGTGAATACTGCTATGTTTAAAACAGATGACCAACAAGGTCCTATTGTATAGCACAGGGAACTCTGCTCAACGTTAGGTGGCAGCTCAGATGGGAGGGCAGTATGGGCGAGAATGGATACATGTATATGTATGGCTGAATCTCTGCCATCCACCTGAACTATCACAACACTGTTAATTGGCTGCTGTTGTTCAGTCACCAAGTTGTGTCCGACTCTCTGGTACCCCATGGACAGCAGCACACCAGGCTTCCCTCTTCCTCACCATCTTCTGGAGTTTGCCCAAGCTTATGTCAATTGAATTGTTGATGCCATCCAACCATCTGATCCTCTATCACCCTCTTCTCCTTCTGCCTTCAATCTTTCAAAGCATCAGAGTCTTTTCCAATGAGCTGGCTCTTTGCAGCAGGTGGCCAAAGTATTGGAGCTTCAGTTTCAGCATCAGTCCTTCCGATGAGTATTTAGGGTTGATTTCCTTTAGGATTAACTGGTTTGATCTCTTTGCTGTCCAAGAGACACTCAAGAATCTTCTCTAGCGCCACAGTTTGAAAGCATCAATTGGAGTAACTGGCTGTACTCTCATATAAAATAAAAAGTTTAAAAAAATCAGTGGATGGAGAGACAGAGATTGTCATTATTAACTTCATCAATCAAGATCTATCCTTCATGACTATTTTTTGCACATAATTAACTGCAGATCAAAATTGGCCTCCTTCTTGACCTTCTTGCTTCTAGCCAATATGCTCTTTCTAACAAACATGTTGATGATGTCACTGTCATGCTTGATGTTCTTCTAGGGCTTTTCCTCATCTATAGGCAAGTCCAGGTTCCATGACCATTCATATTTCTTCATGTTAACTCATCAATTTCACCTCCTCTCACTCTGCAAAGGGCACTGTGTTTCAGACACATGGAATTAGCTGGAATTCCAAGCACACATCATGCCTGTTGTTACCTCCTGTGTTTTCTGTAGTCTCTTCTGACTTTCCCCATTATCTTCATAGCAACTACAATTGAACTTTCAAACATAGACTTAAATGTGCCCTCCTCAGAGAGCCTGCCAAGACATTCCTCCTTTTTTCTCAATAGCATCACTTTTATGACATTGATAGCCTTGTGGTAATAATGTATTTCTTCCTCTACCCCCTTAATCTGACTGGAAATCCCCAGGGCTTATCTCAGCTCCCAGAATGCAGAAGCCACTTGAAACATCTTATTAAATGGAAGATTCCTGTAACTGTATGTGATCAATCTCAACCAGATCTTTATTTCTTTAATTTGTCACTTGGTGAAGCCTGACATCAGGGACTATCACAAACACTCCCCACTCTCCCAAGGCCCAAGTGTAGTCTTCACTTCCCTCATCCTCAACAGGTAATCTCTATTTCTTAGAGTCCATAGATGACATGAAGTTCAAAGTTTTTAATCTTCCCTCATTTGCCTCAACCTCCATTCCCAACATTTAACATTTCTCTGTTTTCACTCTCTTCATTGCTGTCACCTGAAAGGAAAAGGTGTCTGTTTTCCCTAAAGATCTCATGCCTCTGACCTGCTCCTTGGACTTCTTGCTCCAGAATCTTTAATCATCCCTTTGACACCAGCTAGCATTCCAGTCTCTAATTCACCCATCAGACTGGTTACTCTTGTACTGCCTTATATACAGAAGACTCCTGTCCTGTGGTCAGTGCCTTCAAACCTAGTAGAGGTTGCTAGAACTGGTGGCTCAGAAACCAGATATAATTGATAGACGAGTTCCACTTGACTCCCATGGAGTTTTTCCATTTGGGAAATTTAACTTAAAAAAAAAATAAGGATTTTGGTCTTCTCTGTAAAGATCAGACAGCTGGCTGCCCTGGGCCAGCCTTTCCACATGGCAACAATGGTCTAGGCACAGCTGCTGTGGATGGGGCATGTGATCAGTAGGTCATCTCAATCTCCTCTGACTCTCTCTGCTCACTTCAATCACCTGCCAGGGCTTACCTGGTGGCTCAGATGGTAAAGAATCCGCCTGAAATGCAGGAGACCTGGAATCGATCCCTGGGTCAAGAAGATCCCCTGGAGAAAGGAAAGGCTACCCACTCCCGTATTCTTGCCTGACGAATTCCATGGACAGAAGAGCCTGGCGGGCTACAGTTTATGGGGTTGCAGAGTCCGACATGAGTGAAGTGACTTAGTACACACAGTATATCACCTGCCAGGTCCTTATAAGCATTTGAATTTGCAGTCCCTTGCTGGAGTTTGATTTTATCCCTGTCTTTCACCTGGAAGTTCCCTCTTGAAAGGAAGGGATTTTCCTGGTGATCTGCTAGTGATGAAATACAACAGTGGATGCTCCATCCTCGTTGTCCTTGAAGTTTCTACATCTCTCTATCCTCTCAAGAGATCACATCCAGTTTGGCTTCCTTAGCACATAAGCTCCTGGTTCGATGAGCTCCATAATGCCAGTTTTGCTGGCTATTTTATTTCCACCCCCTACATGAAAGCTTTTCCTAAAATTCCTATTATTTTCTATCCAGGGTCCCATTCATCTCCAAGGGTTCATCAAGTCATGTGACTTTTGCCATCCATTCCTTTATTGTGAAGAGTTGCCAAATATCTCTGACATCTCTTTCTCATATTCTTTTCACAGATCTCCAATGATCGCTGGAAACATCCCAGGATGTATTTTCAGCATCGCAGTTTTAATCCATCTGATACACAATTCATTATCTTGCCCTCCACCTCTCCTTCCAACTACCCAGGTGCTTAATTAACTGTTGATGGAGTTTTCACTGCAATGCAGTTTGCAAATCACTCCACCCCTTTCCTTTGATATCCAAAGCATTTCTTCAGGTCCTCAAAACTCCTGGCCTCCCAACTGGCCTCCCTGCCTCCTGCCCCTCATTCCTGTCTCAATCCTTATACCCTGGCAAAATCATCCTTCTGAAACAGTGCTGTGACTATGCCTTTCTACTGCTCTGCATTCAGTAGCTGAAAGAATGAAACATGCAGTTAGTCAAGGTTCCTGTCCACATTCTTCTCAGCAATCCAGTTACATTTAAACCTCAAAGCAATGACAGTTCATCCTCCCCACACCATGCTTGGTAGATCAGAAACTTTTAGTAGTTCGCCATCTTTTGAAAAAGAAAATCTAAAACATGACTTGCAGCCATTCAAACTCAATTAGGTTTCCAACCTTTTCTCCCAACCGCTTGCTGACACCTACCTAATGTCACCTGGGCAACCTGAAATTCACCAGACAACTTGAAGATACCTCATGCTTTCTCCCTTTGCTGATGCAGGTCCATTGTTTGTAAGGTTCTCCCTACACCTTTCCAGGCCCATCTCGTCTGTTTCACTGATAATGCCACCTGTCACACACATTCTGACTTTGTATTTATGGCCAGGTCTTCTCTGAGGCACTGTCTTGCATGCTCCTTGAGAGCATCTTTCATCCCAACGGAGTATTTGGCACATGGCACCATTTCAATCACCATTTAGACAAGTCTTCTATAACAGCAGACATTGAGCCAGATGCTGGCATCCACATGTGGACAAGGCACAGCCCCAGCCCTGATGGATTTCTCAAGCATGATGACCACAGTAGAGGTACACACAAAGTAAGGAGGGATTTATTCATGGAGGGATGATTAAGAATGGGAAAGTGAAGCCTCACAGGATGCGATACTTGAATTGAGCACCAAAAAAAGAGAATAGTTAGAGAGGTAGGTGGGAGAAATGTTTGCAGTGAAACTTAATTGAGTTCAGTCACTAAGTCGTGTCCGACTCTTGAGATCCCATGGACTGTAGCCCACTAGGTTTCTCTGTTCGTGGAATTCTCCAGGCAAGAATACTGGAGTGGGTGGCCATTTCCTCCTTCCGAGGCTCTTCCTGACCCAGGGATCAAGCCCTGGTCTCCTGCATTGCAGGCAGATTCTTTACTGACTGAGCTACAAGGGAAGTGAAACTTAGGCCAGGCATATTTAAAACTTATTGGCAATGATGATGCTGATAAGGTAGCAAGGTTGAAGGGTTAGCCCAAATATATTTAGATCATGTGGGTTGTACTTTGATATAAAACAGATGAACCAGAGTTAAACGTTACTCAAGAATGGATTCTATCAAGAGAAATATGTGGAGGAAAAACCAACTGAAGTCACTCAAATTCTTGGTTGTTAACTCCCTCTAACACATACATCATTTTGTTGATAGGTATATATTTTAGATCAGCAGTTATTTATTGACACTTTAAAAAGAGGGATAGAGAATTGTCAATCAAGATTTGGTGCAGATCAGAAAACAAGTGCCTTATACAAATTGAAAGCAGAGTATCTATAGTCCAAAACTGACTTAGATTTTGGAAGTCTTCCATCCTCCAAACAGGACTAGAACAGCATTATCACCTGCCAAGGCTGAAGTCACTGCTAATATGGCTTCCTAACACAAGACAATCACCAGAAACTTTTTCAGAATGACCTTTGATTTCTTCACTAGAATACACAGCTTTATTTGACTAAGATAAACAAAAAAAGTCAGAAACTTTAAACATAACTGACTTTATTTGACCATCTTAACCGACATTTCTTTCTATATGAGAAAAGATTCCCCATCAGCACTTTTTAAAAGGGACATCTGGCTTCAAAGCTTTTACTGTTGTTGTTTGTTTTTTTTTTTCCTATTGCAAAAATATTAAGTAAAGCATTTCTGGGGAGGCATGCAACAAAAATGCCAGCATCAAACTAAGCCCTGCTGATTTGCACTGGGACTGTTTCCACAATAACAAGTGGTTGCTGTTATTTTTACAGAGACGCCAATAAATAAACAGTCCTAGAAGCACAGCCGGAGAAGGCAATGGCAAGCCACTCCAGTACTCTTGCCTAGAAAATCCCATGGATGGAGGAGCCTGGTAGGCTGCAGTCCGTGGGGTCGCTAAGGGTCGGACACGACTGAGCGACTTCACTTTCACTTTTCACTTTCACACATTGGAGAAGGAAATGGCAACCCACTCCAGTGTTCTTGCCTGGAGAATCCCAGGGACGGGGGAGCCTGGTGGGCTTCTGTCTATGGGGTCGCACAGAGTCGGATACGACTGAAGTGACTTAGCAGCAGAAGCACAGCACATGGACAATGATTGATAAAATGAAATAGTTCCCCACTTTAAAGCTAGTCCTAAAACATCACAGAATTCCTAGTGGAGAACACAGTAATTAGACTTGAAAAGCAAAGAATTTAGTCACAGAAGTTTTAGCTCCCACCCACGCAGCCTTTATGCTTTAGTAGCTGGTCATCCTTTCTCATCTGCCCCAAAGCTTCATAGGTATTCAGCCAAAATCTGATAATTCAACCATGATCAAACTAGGATCTAACCTTCCATCTCCCACCAAGTGTATTTTTACCATCAAAATTAAGCAATGGAAGTCGGTCAGTACATAGCCCTGAAAAGGGAGTGGACTGTCATAGGTCCCTTGTGATATTGAATCCAGACCTTGGTGAAGCCCGCCTAGGTCATCTGATGGTGGTGGGAAGGGTGCAGGGAGGTGGGCATGGAACGTGACCCACAGTGCATATCGAGCTGCCCTTTGAACCACATCAATGGAAATCTTTCCTTACTTGTGATAAGTGCCTTCACACACTGATAAGCACCATTTGGAAATCTTCACCACTCTGATAAACATCACAAGGCCACTGTGAGTGTTACTGCATTCTGGGTCTTTCCCTGGGATCAGAAATCACTTTGCAATAAGCCTCTCGGGCAAACTCCAGTTCCCTAGCTAGAAGACTGTAAATATAATAATCCAGAGAATTTCTTTTTTTTGTTGTTTGCTAGATAGCAAATTAAACACAGCAGAGGATTAAAAAACCTCAAAATTGTTTGTTGTTAATATTGTTTTACTGGCAGGAGAACAACTGATTACCCAGTTGAATTCTTTGTCCCTGTTTGCTCTTTGAAGCACAGCGTACAGGTGAGGGTTAGTGGGGGCATCCTTAAGAGAGCACGGAAGCTGGATGCGCTCTTCTTTCACTGAGGGGGGACTGACTGAGGGTCTGGAAGGTGCCAGGCCTGGAGGATCGGACTGCCTTTGGCTTCTAAGGCTGGTGTAATGGCTCTGTTCTCACAGAAGTGCTGACAGAACATGACAAATAGAAAACAGATGTGAACTGACCTTCCAAAAATGTATTTCAAGGCTTCTTAATCTTCACAGGAATCTTTCAGAGTGAGAGGTGCCACCTTCAGGCAGTGATGCATATGACATTGAAAGAAGGGCTGCTGTTCCCGCCTGGGGTCCCCACTCCCCTCTCTTATCCCTCCCTTCCTGCATCGACTTTCAGACATCTTTCCCCTCCCAGTCTGTTTCATCTATGGCCATCTCCCACCACCCGCGCTGTTCCCCCACTTGTCCCCCCAACACATAAGATCTTGGCTTTTATAGATGTACCACCTTTTACCAAGCATTGAGGCCAGTTCACTCTCAATTTTGCTTTGAAACCATCACTGTCACTGGGTCCATTACTAGCTCTATATATTTTTGTGACATGAAATGTTGGTTTGGAACCACTGAGTACACTGGACTTTTGTCCACTTAGAAATACTGGAATAGTGGGGTACAAAGGCCAAGCAGGGAAACAAGTTCTCCTGTTCCTCTCTTAAAGCCTTCAGGGCCCCTGGCTCTGAGGGCAAAGTACCACTCCTTGTGCACGTGATGCGGGCTTGAACCATGCATGATTCTGTGGGTTTTGAATCGGTCTGCTTATGCTCTTCATGAACATCTGTCTGCATCCTGCAGGAATCTGGGTGGGATTTCCCAAAATTTTGCCCTTCCAAGAGCTATGATACTTAGTCAAAGACCTTTTTTCCTTGACAAGTTGTTAATATCTCACAAAACAGTTTATGGCAACATTGTCCCTGAGAAAGAAAAGTCACATAAATTCATTCCAAGTGACGCTGATGAGCAATCAACTGCATCACCCTGGTTAATCCCAAGCCAGTCTGGCTTCAAAGTCTGGTCACTTCTCAGTGGCCCAAGCTAGCTCAGACCCTGGAAATCTGGGGTATTATCTGCTCAAGAAGTCAATGCATTCTCCTACTTTTGGACATCACATGCCAAGACATTCCTATCTTATTTTGAAGTAAACCAAATAGAAAGTTCTGGACAGAAGTGGATTGAGTTTGTGGAACTCAAACATTTGAATCTTTTTCTATTCCAGTATCACTTAAGACTAAATCATTTGTTCAATTTGTAGGACAATCAAAAATGCATCGTTTATCAGAACATGCCAGACTTCCGTGATGGTAGAGTGGATAGGAATTCCGGGATCACTTCACAAGTTAAAAAAAAACAAAAATTTAAACAACAATGGTATTTTCTTTTTTGGGCTTGGGGGAAGGGGTTGGTTTTGCTGTGTCGTTGCTGCACATGGGCTTTCTCTAGTTGGGGATAGCGAGGGCTTCTCTCTAGCTGCAGTGCGAGGGCTTCTAATTGCAGTGGCTTCTTTTGTTGTGGAGTATGGGCTCTAGGTGCATAGCTCCAGTAATTTGAGTTGTGAAGCGACTCTATTTGGGGGACACTCATGAGAAAAACTTCATGCTCAGATGTGAATTGGATGGAAACGAGTCCTTTTTTTATTATTCATTTATTTGGCTGTGGGTCTTAGTTGCGGCCCTTGGGATCTTCATTGCGCTGCTCAGGCTCCTCTCTTAATTACAGTGTTTCGGCTTAGCTCACTGCAGCATGTGGGATCCTAGTTCCCAGACCGGGGATTGAACCGTGTTCCTTGCACTGGAAGGTGGATTCTCAACTACTGGACCACCAGGGAAGTCTCTGAGCGCTCCTGATTTAAATGAGATAGCATAGCAGGGATCACATCTGGATAAGGTATTAAAGAAACTGTATAGATAACTTGTTTGTCAATGTGTAGGAATAGCTGGAAAAGAAGATTGATAATGGAGAACTCTATTTACCTAACTTTATAATGCATCCCACCCCTAACAGCCCTATCATTGAATGTTTTTTGACACTGAATCAGCTTCAGTGTCACTTTCTCCTTTCATCCTTTCATATGTCCCCTGTGACTCTTTTATATAACATCCCCATCATGCCCACCATCTCTAAGGGAGGCAGTCTGCAGCCCAACCCCATGAGTTTGAATTCTTACTTTGCCTGATTGTGCAAGTTCGGGCTACTCACCTACCCTCTCAGTGTTTGACTTTCCTCACCTTTAAATGGGGACAACAGTGGCACCTGAGCTCTCGAGGTATGTGCATATTAACTGAGAAAATACCTCTCAAGATCTTAGAGCCAACCTGACTTGCAGCAAGCCCTCTGTCCATGTTAACGATTACCATTAGCTGCTTATAGCAGTAGGGGAGGGACGGTTACTAGGCTGGTCACTACAGCGTTCTGGCACACAGCCAGTATCTATGAATGTTTGCTAGATAAAATAAATCTCCTGTTGCACAAGCATAGCACATCCTCAGCTCCCAAACCCAACCACCATCATCTCTTGTCTGGATTCTAAAATGAGCCCCCGATCCATGTTCCTGCTTCTCTCCTTTCTCCCCTGCAGTCCAGTCAGAGGGGTCTTTTGCAAAAATAAGTCAGATTGTGTTGCTTGTCTGGTCTTCATGTCCCTTGGAATAACAACTAAAGACCTTGTAAGGGACACCGAGACCTTACATGGCTTGGCACCCTATTATCCACCTAACCTCATCTTCCACTCCTTTCCCCTTGCTCCATCGGCTCCAGCCACAGTGACCTCTGGGGTCCCCTTGAACACACCAGGAATGTTTTTGCTTTAGGGAGTTTACCATAGCTGTTCCTTCTGCCTGGACCACTATTTCCAGAGACAGTTGCTAACTAAACCCACCCCCTCCTCTATGCCTTGGTCTAATGCCACCTTTCAACAAGGCCTACACAGATCACCTATTTAAAACGGCCACCCGACCACAGAAAGGAAGAAAAAAGGAAAGGAAAGAAAGAAGAAAGAGGGCAGGAGGAAACTTTTGGGGGTGATTAGATATGTTTTGATATTGAGAGCAGTGATGGTTTCACTTGATCTATACATGTCTCCAGACTCATCAAGTTTTATACTTAAATATGATTAGATTTTTGTATGTCAATTATACCTCAATGAAGTAGTTTTGTCAAAAGCAAAAAAATAAAATTGCCACCTTATCCATACACATCCCAATACTCCCAACCCCCTTACCTTGCCCTGATTTTTTTTAACTTAACACTTGACTTAAAGCTCTAGTTAACTTATTTATCATTACTGTGTTTAGTGTTTATTTCTGACTTTCTCTTTTAGAATGCTAATGTCACAAGCACAAGGACCTTTGTTTACTTGTTGATATATTCCCAAGTGCTTAGAACAGTATCACATGGCACACACAATAAATATTCTTGAATCAGTGGTTCCATATGCATGCATATGTACAGCTGTGTATAGTTTTAGTTTGTAGTTACTATGGGATGGTAAGGTTAATAGGAGACCAACCCTTCCAGGTGAGAAAAGCAAAGACTTCTTCACTTACAGTTCTGACATAACATCCTAGATAGATAGATTTCATCTAAACGGATTTTTTCAACAAAAGGGGCATGGTGAAAGCCCCATGTTTGTGGGAACTTGACATTATCTTTGGCAGTTTGGATGCTCTGCCATCTAGTGTGAGCCCCACATCTGGTCTTGATGGAATGTCCTGATTAGTTATCAGATATGCCCAACCGGTCTGGGGACTAGCTTTTCAGTTCAAGTCTCACCAAAGACAAATGGTTTCACACTAGCAGTTCTACTGAAATCCTCCTCAGGCTGTCTCTATCCTCCTGCGGCTCAAAAAAGCATTCTCCCTTATAGTCGGTTTTGTCAATCTTTTCCCCTATTGATTACTAAGAACAAAGCAATCATTTCTTAAGTTATGATTACAAATGCTCATTTTGACTGAGTATGTCAGTCCTAAGTGTTCTGTGGTACATGCAATAATTTTTGTCCTACTTCTATTGAAAATAAACTGTAACAGGAATACGTTATTGTATAGAGTTTACAGGGCAGATCTGGGTTCAATATAAGAAGATATAATAAACAGGTAAAGTATAGAATGGGCTGACTCTTAATATAAAGCATTTCTTAATCATTGGAGATTATTTATATGAGATGTCCAGAAAAGGCAACTCTATAGAGACAGAGAGGAAATTAGCAGTTATGTGGGGCCAAACGTGGGAATGGAGAGTGACTGCAAGTAGGGACAAGGTTTCTTTTAGGAGTGATGAAAATACTCTAATATTAGATTGCACAGCTCTGCTAATTTACTAAAAATCACTGAATTAGATACTAAAATAGGTGACTGTTATGGCATGTGTCTTAGTTTGCTAAGGAAAGAATACCACAGACTAGGTGGCTTAAACCATAGACATCTATTTTCTGAAAGTTCTGGAAGCTGGAGTTCTGACAACAAGGTGTCAGCAGAGTGGATTCCTTGGTAGGGCTGTAAGGAAAGAAGCTGCTCTGAGTCTCTCTCCTTGACTTGCAGGTGGCCGTCTTCTCCCTTTATCTTTGAACCATCTTCCCTCTATATGCCTGTATCCAACGTCCTCTTATAACGACACCAGTCATATTGGTTAGGGTCTAAGCTGGCTTTAGAAAAGGCAGAGGAAGCAGAGATCAAATTGCCAACATCCGCTGGATCATGGAGAAAGCAAGAGAGTTCCAGAAAAACATCTATTTCTGCTTTATTGACTATGCCAAAGCCTTTGACTGTCTGGATCACAGTAAACTGTAGAAAATTCTGAAAGAGATGGGAATACCAGACCACCTGACCTGCCTCTTGAGAAACCTGTATGCAGGTCAGGAAGCAACAGTTAGAACTGGACATGGAACAACAGACTGGTTCCAAATGGGAGAAGGAGTATGTCAAGGCTGTATATTGTCACCCTGCTTATTTAACTTACATGCAGAGTACATCATGAGGAACGCTGGGCTGGAAGAAGGACAAGCTGGAATCAAGATTGCTGGGAGAAATATCTGTAACCTCAGATTTGCAGATGACACCATTCTTATGGCAGAAAGTGAAGAGGAACTAAAAAGCCTCTTGATGAAAGTGTAAGAGGAGAGTGAAAAAGTTGGCTTAAAGCTCAACATTCTGAAAACGAAGATCATGGCATCTGGTCCCATCACTTCATGGGAAATAGATGGGGAAACAGTGGAAACAGTGTCAGACTTTATTTTCTTGGGCTCCAAAATCACTGCAGATGCTGATTGCACCCAGGAAATTAAAAGACGCTTACTCCTTGGAAGGAAAGTTATGACCAACCTAGATAGCATATTAAAAAGCAGAGACATTACTTTGCCAACCAAGGTCCATCTAAATATCCAATAAGAAAAGAATATGGTACCTGGGAGGTCCCAGGTGGTCCTGTGGTTAGGACTCAGTGCTTTCACTGCCAGGGCCTGGGTTCAATCCCTGGTCAGGAAACTAAGATCCCTGAAGCTGTGCAGTGTGGCCAAAAAAAGAAAAGTATGGTACAGTCAGAATGGGATAATAGTCAAGTCCTTGCTTATGGTGTTACTTTTTATTATTGTTCTAGATAAAGTTCATGCTATATAATAATAAGTGAAAAAACCAAAAAACTAAAGCCAGGTGCAAGGCAGTTCACCAAAAAAGAAACTCAAATGGCCAGTACATACATAGAAAGATATTCAGTCTCACTCAGAATTTAAAGAAATGCAGTTCGAAACAATGAAATATTTTTCACCTATGATTGGCAAAGAGTTGATCAAAGGATAGGGAAACACCCTAATACACAGTTGTTGAAAGTATAAACTGATAAACTTTGGGGAGAAATTTGGTACTATCACTAGATCTTAAAAATATTAAAATTTAAATATTAAAATGTAAAATTAATATTAAAATTTAAAAATTGGACCTAGCAATGTTACTTCTAACAATTTTACTTTGTTTATGGCAGAAAGGGAAGAGGAACTCAAAGGCCTCTTGATGAAAGTGAAAGAGGAGAGTGAAAAGTTTGGCTTGAAGCTCAACATTCAGAAAACGAAGATCATGGCATCTGGTCCCATCACTTCATGGGAAATAGATGGGGAAACAGTGGAAACAATGTCAGACTTATATTTTGGGGCTCCAAAATCACTGCAGATGCTGATTGCAGCCAGGAAATTAAAAGACGCTTACTCCCTGGAAGGAAAGTTATGACCAACCTAGATAGCATATTAAAAAGCAGAGACATTACTTTGCCAACCAAGGTCCGTCTAGTCAAGGCTATGGTTTTTCCCGTGGCCATGTATGGATGTGAGAGTTGGACTGTGAAGAAAGTTGATTGCCGAAGAATTGATGCTTTTGAACTATGGTGCTGGAGAAGACTCTTGAGAGTCCCTTGGACTGCAAGGAGGTCAAACCAGTCCATTCTAAAGGAGATCAATCCTGGGTGTTCATTGGAAGGACTGATGCTAAAGCTGAAACTCCAATACTTTGGCCACCTCCTGTGACGAGTTGACTTACTGGAAAAAGAGTCTGATGCTGGGAGAGACTGGGGGTGGGAGGAGACGGGGAGGACAGAGAATGAGATGGCTGGATGGCATCACCAACTCGATGGACATGAGTTTGAGTGAGCTCCGGGAGTTGGTGATGGACAGGGAGGCCTGGCGTGCTGTGATTCATGGGGTCGCAAAGAGTCGGACACGACTGAGCCTCTGAACTGAACTGATAGAAATACATATATATGCAAAGATGTTCATTATAGCACTAATTGTAGTAGGAAAAATATTGAACATTCAAAAAGTGAAACATAGGCAGTTCTCAAAGTAAATGATTTAGAGTTCTGTGTGCTTATTTGCAGAGACATTTACATTAGTTTCAAGGTACAGCCAGGAGCACAAAAGTCACCTTAGATAACTCAACAGAGGGAATTTAACATAGGAATTAATTGCAAAATGAAGATTCAGTTCAGTTCAGTTCAGTCGCTCAGTTACCTTTGTTGGCAAAGTAATGTCTCTGCTTTTTAATATGTTGTCTAGGTTGGTCATAGCTCTTCTTCCAAGGAGCAAGTCTTTTAATTTCATGGCTGCAGTCACCATCTGCAGTGATTTTGGCGCCCAAAAAAGGAGTCTGTCATTGTTTCCATTGTTTCCCCTTCTACTTGCCATGAAGTGATGGAACCAGATGCTATGATCTTAGTTTTCTGAATGCTGAGTTTTAAGCCAACTTTTTCACTCTCCTCTTTCACTTTCATCAAGAGACTTTTTAGTTCTTCTTCACTTTCTGCCATAAGTGTGGTGTCATCTGCATATTTGTGGTTATTGATATTTCTCCCGGCAATCTTGATTCCAGCCTGTGCTTCCTCCAGCCCAGCGTTTCTCATGATGTACTCTGCATATAAGTTAAATAAGCAGAGTGACAATATACAGCCTTGATGTACTCTTTTCCTGATTTGGAACCAGTCTGCTGTTCCATGTCCCGTTCTAACTGTTGCTTCTTGACATGCACACAGGTTTCTTAAGAGGCAGGTCAGGTGGTCTGGTATTTCCATCTCCTTCAGAATTTTCCAGTTTGTTGTGATCCACACAGTCAAAGACTTTGGCATAGTTAATAAAGCAGAAGTAGATGTTTTTCTGGAACTCTCTCACTTTTTTGATGATCCAGCAGATGTTGGCAATTTGATCTCTGGTTCCTCTGCCTTTTCTAAATCCAGTTTGGAACATATGGAATTTCACAGTTCACATACTCTTGAAGCCTGGCTTGGAGAATTTTGAGCATTACTTTACTAGCTTGTGAGATAAGTGCAATTGTGTGGTAGTTTGAGCATTCTTTGGCATTGCCTTTCTTTGGGATTGGAATGAAAACTCACCTTTTCCAGTCCTGTGACCACTGCTGAGTTTTCCAAATGTGCTGGCATATTGAGTGCAGCACTTTCACAGTATTCTTGAAAGTTTGTTTTCACTTTTAGGATTTGAAAGGGCTCAACTGGAATTCCATCACCTCCACTAGCTTTGTTTGTAGTGATGCTTCCTAAGGCCCACTTGACTGCACATTCCAGGATGTCTGGCTCTAGGTGAGTGATCACTCCATCGTGATTATCTGGGTCATGAAGAACTTTTTTGTATAGTTTTTCTGTGTATTTTTGTCATTTCTTCTTAATCTTCTGCTTCTGTTAGGTCCATACCATTTTTGTCCTTTATTGTGCCCATCTTTGTATGAAATATTCGCTTGGTATCTCTAATTTTCTTGAAGAGATCTCTAGTCTTTCCCATTCTATTGTTTTCCTCTATTTCTTAGCATTGATCACTGAGGAAGGCTTTCTTATCTCTCCTTGCTATTCTTTGGAACTCTGCATTCAAATGGGTATATCTTTCCTTTCTTTGTTTGCCTTTTGCTTCTCCTCTTTTCATAGCTATTTGTAAGGCCTCCTCAGACAACCATTTTACCTTTTTGCATTTCTTTTTCTTTGGAATGGTCTTGATCAAATCAAGATTATCTAAGCCATTTCTCCTACTCTTTCTGCTTTTCTTTGTGTATCAACTTCAACTGCTCTCTATAGACCAACTTTCAAATTCCTCTCCACGCACATAGATGCACCAGCTACAGTTCAAGCACCAGTAATGGTTGAAGATAATCCCAGGAGATAATCGGAGTCAGATAAATCCAATCATTTCTAGCCAGGGGCAAGGGCCACAGGACTCACCTCTGTGAGTAGAGATTGTAGTTCTCACCAGAGGCACCTGCCATGGGAAAAGCCTGTCTACTCTTAACAACATGGGAAACTAGACTGGCACTGATGCTATCTATCAAAGCAGGGAATTCATGATGGGGTGAAAATAGGGATGGAAGATGGTAACTTCAGTTTTGGACATGCTCAATAGAGATGCTCACAGGACACCCAAGTATACTTTAGGAAATAAGTGAATGTAAAGTCTGGAGTCCAGCATGAGAATCTGGACTAGAAATCCAGGCTTAAGACAGTCAGCACAAAAAGTGTTTGAAGCCATGGTTATGTGAGAAAAAAAAAATCGCTAGTTTAAGACAGAACCCCAGAGAACAGAAAATACAGAATAAACACAGTAAGAGGAGACACTGAGAGACTGAAGAACACTGCTGAAAGGACTGGCCAAAAGAAAAAGAAACAACACAGTAAAAATCATGGAAGGAGAAAGATGTTTCAAGGGAAATAAAGTGGTCACTTCTACTGGACAAGAAAAACTCTGAAAATCTCCCAGTTGGCTATGACCCCAAGGCTCTGATGATGGACATCAGAATGAAGGAAAACTCTAAATGACAATGAGTTTAGGAGGTCAGGAAATGAATTCCTCATGATTTAATACTTTTGTAGCCACTCATGAAGCAGCAAGGTGACAAGCATTGGTGAAATTAAATGGAAGGAATTAGTTCGTGTGCTTTTGCTTCACAGTTCTCCAGCAAATCTGTACTGTATAGAGTAACTTGGATTGACTTAGTTAACTGGGGACATTTATAAAGCCCAATCTCAGGTTTTTACTCTGAATTCGCAAAGCAAATGTTAGAGCTCCCTCTTGGGGTTGGCAACTCTTGTATATTCCTCATCTTGGAAATATTAAAAGGATCAGCAAACTGTGGCCCTGTGGCTGCATCTGGTCCTCTGCCTCTTTTCGTATGGCCTGTGAACTAAGGATGTTTTTTCACATCTTTCAATGTTTGGAAAAAGAAGAAGGAAAGAATTATTTGACATAAAACTTATATGACATTCAAATTTCAGTGTCATTAAACACATTTTTGTTGGGAGACAGTGCTCATCTGTTTCAAAATAAATGCTTTCATGCTACAACAGCAGAACTGAGCAGCAGTGACAGAGGGTATATAGCCTGCAAAGCCTAAAATAGTCTTTTTCAGAAAACATTGTGGAGCCCTATTCTAGAAGATTGGACAGGGACTTCAGATTGCTCTTTAGAGATACAAAGATAGTTTAGTTTTTGGTCACCGAATCTCAATAAAAACATTGTATAAATTTGTCTAATCTTCAGAAATTGTAAATATAGGAACAACCCTAGCATGAATGGACCCATGTAAATAAATGGCTCCATTTTAGGCCAAATCCAAGAGTACTTATTTGTGATATTATTTGTACTTATTTGTGATATCTGGAAACAGAGCTGGGCAAGACTCTGTGCCTAGCACTGGGACAGGCTAGAGTGAAAGTGAAAGTCGTTTCAGTTCAGTTCAGTTCAGTCTCTCAGTCGTGTCCGACTCTTTGCAATGCCATGAATCACAGCACGCCAGGCCTCCCTGTCTATCACCAACTCCCGGAGTTCACTCAAACTCATGTCCATCGAGTCGGTGATGCCATCCAGCCATCTCATTCTCTGTCGTCCCCATCTCCTCCCACCCCCAATCCCTCCCAGCATCAGAGTCTTTTCCAGTGAGTCAACTTGTCGCATGAGGTGGCCAAAGTATTGGAGTTTCAGCTTTAGCATTAGTTGTGTCCAAATCTTTGCAACCCCATGAACTGTCCATGGAATTCTCCAGGCCAGGATACTGGAGTGGGCAGCCGTTCCTTTCTCCAGGAGATCTTCCCAATCCAGGGATCAAACCCAGGTCTTCTGCATTGCAGGCAAATTCTTTACCAGCTGAGCCACATGGGAAGCCCAAGAATGCTGGAGTGGGTAACCTATCCCTTCTCCAGGGGATCTTCCCAACCCAGGAATTGAACCGGGGTCTCCTGCATTGCAGGCAATTCTTTACCAACTGAGCTATTAGGGAAGCACCGGGACATATTAGAATAGATGAAAGGAAAGTCAGAATCTGCAGTTAGACTTGTGCTTTCATGGGGAACAGATCCCATGCAGGCGCTGGAAATTAAATGGCAGAGAACAATAAAATGCCAGCAACCATTTATTCTATATGGTAGGCACACCAAGTGTTTTACATTCTGTTATCAAGACAAACAAAACTAACTGTCCCCACCCCGCTTTTTTTTTTTGGCCAAGAGTGAAGTCTGAAGGATGGTGATATAAGTATAGGGTTAACATGGAAATGTTAACCCTATGTATGCATGGTTAATATGCATACATATATATGCATATATATATATGTATATATATAGTCATATATATGTAGCAGGACCCAGCTGTTCATCTACTTCAGTTTTCCCTTTTCAGGGATGTGAACTACAGCACAAAAGAGAAGCGAGCAAGATGCTTATGGTAGTTCAGAGGAAGGTGAACTTACCTGAGAGTGGGAAAAGGAAATTTAAGTCTGGAAGAAAGAAAATATTTTAACAAAGAAGATGGAGAGGGTGAAAGACAGAAGAGTGCAAGGTACATTTAAGGAACAGCGTGAAGATCCTACTGGTTGAAAAAGAGGGTTTTTATAAACTAACATTTTAACTTACAACTTTATTTCCAATTTGCATACAGGCCCTTCCAACCATGCCTAACTGGTGGGGGATTGGGGGGAGCAGTCTCTTTAGGTTCAACCACACATTAACTTAGAACTCGACTGTAAACTACTCTTGGATACTCCAAAAGGTACAGTGCAGGAACCACACAGATTGCAGCCAGGGCATGGGCAAGCACCCCTGGAAGCCCTGGCTGCAGACCCCTGAGTAGTACTGCTTAGGCTCAGGGAAGCAAGCATGGAAGCTGCCTTGGTTTATAGGCCTCACTCTGTACAGGAACTAACATCTCTTCTAACAACTGCACAGGCATTGTTTCCAGGTTCCTAATTACCAGAGTCACATCACACAGGGAAATCCAAATACAGGACTTCTACTAGGGATGGAGAAGTTCTGTCACTCTGGAGGTAGTTTACCAAACAGGAGTCATTTATCCTAGGTCCAGTGTTGCCTAGCAGCATGGTCGACACATTACCCTTATCAAGTTGCCTGAGAAACAGAACTAGAAAGTTAACCAAGGGTCTAATTGTTAATCAGGAAGGGGAAAGGTTTTGTTAACCCATCTTCCCCAACACCGAATCCAAAAGTAACTCCTTTTAATAACTTTTCTAAGAATGAACATAAAATTGTGTACATATAGGTAGGCGTTTTGGGCTTTCTAGTAAAGAACCCGCCTGCCAATGCAGGAGACATAAAGAGACAAAAAGACATGAAGATCTTCCCTCGCTAGGGAAGATCCCCTGGAGATCTACTTAGCAAATAAAATGGTTTATTTGTTAATTCAAACATTGGCTACCTACTCCGGTATCCTTGCCTGGAGAATTCCATGGACAGAGGAGCCTGGTGGGCTACAGTCCAAGGGGTTGCAAAGAGTCAGACACAACTCTGCAACTAACACTTTCCTTTTTCAGGAAGGCATTTAGTTTACATCCAATTTTTCACTATTAAAAGCAATGAATATTTTTATGTACATATGACAGTTTTTTAGCAGTGAAATTATTTGCTTAAATGATAAATTTAAAATTCCTAACATTAAATTGCTGTTAATTTTACTGTATACCAAAATATCAACAATGTGTACAATGTACTTTGCCAACAAAAAGTCCATCTAGCCAAAGCTATGGTTTTTCCAGTAGTCCTGTATGGATGTGAAAGCTGGACTATAAAGAAAGCTGAGCACCAGGAGTTGGTGATGGACAGGGAGGCCTGGCGTGCTGTGATTCATGGGGTCGCGGAGAGTCGAACACGACTGAGCGACTGAACTGAACTGAACTGAGCACTGAAGAATTGATGCTTTTGAACTGTAGTGTTGGAGAAGACTCCTGAGAGTCCTTTGGACTGCAAGGAGATCCAACCAGTCCATCCTTAAGGAAATCAGTCCTGAATATTCATTGGAAGGACTGATGTTGAAGCTGAGACTCCAATACTTTGGCAACCTCATGCGAAGAGTTGACTCATTGGAAAAGACCGTAACGCTGGGAAAGAGTGAAGGCGGGAGGAGAAGGGGACGACAGAAGATGATATGGTTGTATGGCATCACCAACTTGATGGACATGAGTTTGAGTAAGCTCTGGGAGTTGGTATGGACAGGAAGGCCTGGCATGCTGCAGTCCATGGGGTCGCAAAGAGTCAGACATGACTGAGCGACTGAATGGAACTGAACTGAACTGAACAATGTATGAATACCAATTTCCCTTCACTCTCCGTGACATTGTATATTAAAAATCTTTAAATGTTGTCGTTATAATAAATAAGAACAGTCTTACATTAATCTGTATTTCTCTGAATACTACTGAGTTCACACATCTTTTCAAATGTTTGACCACCATTTGCAGTTTTCCTTTTGTGAATTACTTGATCATATTTTTTGCCCATTTTTCTATTGCATTGACTTGATTTTTTAAGATTGATTTGTGGGTAATAAATATTACATTTTTATATAACATATATACTACATATCAATATATACTTCGTATTATATAGTATAATAATAGTATACATTTATTGCATATATATACTACATCTGTATTACTACATATTTTCTATATATTGGTATGGCATATATATATTGAAGTAATGTTTATATATATGCACACATATAAATATTCCCTTTGAGTCTTATCAGATATGTAACAGGAACTATTTTTTTTTTTTTGGTGAGTCACAGATTTTATTCTTTCCTTATAATTATTTTCTTAACTTTTTATTTTGTATTGGGGTGTAGCGAATTAACAATGTTCTGATAGTTTCAGGTGGACACGAAGGGACTCAGCCACACTTACACATGTATCTATTCTCCTCCAAACTCCCTTCCCCTCCAGGCTGCCACTTGAGCAGAGTTCTGTAATGGGAACTATTAATCTTTGATCAGGGCAGCCTGGTGTTGGGAGTGATTAAACGCTGGGTCTTTGGAATTAGACCTGAGTTTCAGCTCAGATATCTCAGCACAGGTGCTTCCTTGGCAAAACACTTAATCTCGAATTTAGGTTTTCTTATTTGTTAAGTAGGAACAAAGACATGCACTCACTAGGTTGTCTTCAGCTAAGTGTGGGGCCTTGAAGCATTCAGTAAATGGTAACACTTAGCATTATTAGTTTTTTAAATTGAGATATAATTCACATATCATAAAGTGATATAATTCACATACCAAAAGTCAGTAACTTTTATTCACAAGGTCGTACAACCATCGCCATGATCTAACACCAGATCATCATCCCCAAAAGAAATCCTTACTCTGTCACTCCCCACCTCGCATACCCTTTTCCCTGGTAACCCCTAATCACTTTCTACTTCTGTAGATTTGACTATTTTGGACATTTCATATAAGTGGAATGATACAATATGTGGCCTTTGTGCTTGACATCTTTCATTTAGCATAATGTTAACAAGGTTCATCCATACTATAGAAGGTTTCAGCATATTATTCATTTTTATTCTGAATAATAACCTATTATATTGATATACCACGTTTGCTTTATTCATTCATCAACTGATAGACATTTGGGATGTTTCCACTTTTGGCTATTATGAATCATGCTTTTTGTGTGGACCTGTATTTACAATTCTTTTAGGTGTATACCAAGGAGTAGAACCGCTAGAACACTATGTTTAATTTTCTGGAACTCCCAAACTGTTTTCTTTAGCAGCTGCACCATTTAACATTCTCATCAATAGTATATGAGCATTTCAATTTCTTCACATCCTTGCAAACACTTGTTATTGCCTGATTTTTTATTACAGTGATTCTAGTGACTACGAACTGATATATCATTTTGGTTCTGATTTCGCTAATGATAAACGATTAATATATATTACCCACAAAAGCTTATTGGCCATCTTATTTTCATGTGCTTATTGGCCATCTGAGCATGACTTTACTAGTGTGTGAGAGGAGTGCAATTGTGCAGTAGTTTGAGCATTCTTTGGCATTGCTTTTCTTTGGGATTGGAATGAAGACTGACCTTTTCCAGTCCTGTGGCCACTGCTGAGTTTTCCAAATTTGCTGGCATATTGAGTGCAGCACTTTCACAGCATCATCTTTCAAGATTTGAAATAGCTCAATTGGAATTCCATCACCTCCACTAGCTTTGTTCGTAGTGATGCTTTCTAAGGCCCACTTGACTTCACATTCCAAGATGTCTGGCTCTAGGTCAGTGATCACATTATCGTGACTATCTTGGTCGTGAAGATCTTTTTTGTACAGTTCCTCTGTGTATTCTTGCCATCTCTTCTTAATATCTTCTGCTTCTGTTAGGTCCATACCATTTCTGTCCTTTATCGAGCCCATCTTTGCATGAAATGTTCCCTTGGAATCTCTAATTTTCTTGAAGAGATCTCTTGTTTTTCCTATTCTGTTGTTTTCCTCTATTTCTTTGCATTGATCACTGAGGAAGGCTTTCTTATCTCTCCTTGCTATTCTTTGGAACTCTGCATTCAGATGCTTATATCTTTCCTTTTCTCCTTTGCTTTTCGCTTCTCTTCTTTTCACAACTATTTATAAGGCCTCCTCAGACAGCCATTTTGCTTTTTTGCATTTCTTTTCCATGGGGATGGTCTTGGTCCCTGTCTCCTGTACAATGTCACGAACCTCCGTCCAGAGTTCATCAGGCACTCTATCTATCAGATCTAGTCCCTTAAATCTATTTCTCACTTCCACTGTATAATCATAAGGGATTTGATTTAGGTCATATCCGAATGGTCTAGTGGTTTCCCTACTTTCTGCAATTTAAGTCTGAATTTGGCAATAAGGAGTTCATGATCTGAGCCACAGTCAGCTCCCGGTCTTGTTTTTGCTAACTGTATAGAGCGTCTCCATCTTTGGCTGCAAAGAATATAATCAATCTGATTTCGCTGTTGACCATCTGGGGATGTCCATGTGTAGAGTCTTCTCTTGTGTTGTTGGAAGAGGGTGTTTGCCATGACCAGTGTGTTCTCTTGGCAAAACTCTATTAGCCTTTGCCCTGCTTCATTCCGTGCTCCAAGGCCACATTTGCCTGTTACTCCAGGTGTTTCTTGACTTCCTACTTTTGCATTCCAGTCCCCTATGATGAAAAGGACATCTTTTTTGGGTGTTAGTTCTAAAAGGTCTTGTAGGTCTTCATAGGACCATTCAACTTCAGCTTCTTCAGCGTTACTGGTTGGGACATAGGCCTGGATTACTGTAATATTGAATGGTTTGCCTTGGAAACGAACAGAAATCATTCTGTCATTTTTAAGATTGCATCCAAGTATTGCATTTTGGACTCTTTTGTTGACCATGATGTCTACTCCATTTCTTCTAAGGGATTCCTGCCCACAGTAGTAGATATAATGGTCATCTGCGTTAAATTCACCCATTCCAGTCCATTTTAGTTCACTGATTCCTAGAATGTCTATGTTCACTCTTGCCATCTCCTGTTTGACCACTTCCAATTTGCCTCGATTCATGGACCTAACATTCCAGGTTCCTATGCAATATTGCTCTTTACAGCACCGGACCTTGCTTCTATCATCGGTCACATCCACAACTGGGTGTTGGTTTTGCTTTTACTCCATCCCTTTATTCCTTCTAGAGTTATTTCTCCACTGATCTCCAGTAGCATACTGGGCACCTACCGACCTGGGGAATTCCTCATTCAGTATCCTATCATTTTTCCCTTTGATACTGTGAAGTCATGCTCAAAATTCTCCAAGCCAGGCTTCAGCAATATGCGAACCGTGAACTCCCAGATGTTCAAGCAGGTTTTAGAAAAGGCGGAGGAACCAGAGATCAAATTGCCAACATCCGCTGGATCATGGAGAAAGCAAGAGAGTTCCAGAAAAGCATCTATTTCTGCTTCATTGACTATGCCAAAGCCTTTGACTGTGTGGATCACAATAAACTGTTGAAAATTCTGAAAGAGATGGGAATACCAGACCACCTGACCTGCCTCTTGAGAAACCTGTATGCAGGTTAGGAAGCAACAGTCAGAACTGTACATGGAACAACAGACTGGTTCCAAATAGGAAAAGGAGTACGTCAAGGCTGTATATTGTCACCCTGCTTATTTAACTTCTATGCAGAGTACATCATGAGGAACGCTGGACTGGAAGAAGCACAAGCTGGAATCAAGTTTGCTGGGAGAAATATCAATAACCTCAGATATGCAGATGACACTACCCTTATGGCAGAAAGTGAAGAGGAACTCAAAAGCCTCTTGATGCAAGTGAAAGAGGAGAGTGAAAAGGTTGGCTTGAAGCTCAACATTCAGAAAACAAAGATCATGGCATCTGGTCCCATCACTTCATGGGAAATAGATGGAAAAACAGTGGAAACAGTGTCAGACTGTATTTTTTTGGGCTCCAAAATCACTGCAGATGCTGATTGCAGCCAGGAAATTAAAAGACGCTTACTCCTTGGAAGGAAAGTTATGACCAACCTAGATAGTATATTAAAAAGCAGAGACATTACTTTGCCAACCAAGGTCAGTCTAGTCAAGGCAATGGTTTTTCCCGTGGTCATGTATGGATGTGAGAGTTGGACTGTGAAGAAAGCTGATTGCTGAAGAATTGATGCTTTTGAACTGTGGTGCTGGAGAAGACTCTTGAGAGTCCCTTGGACTGCAAGGAGATCCAACCAGTCCATTCTAAAGGAGATCAATCCTGGGTGTTCATTGGAAGGACTGATGCTAAAGCTGAAACTGCAATACTTTGGCCACCTCATGCGACAAGTTGACTCACTGGAAAAGACTCTGATGTTGGGAAAGGTTGGGGGTGGGAGGAGAAGGGGACGACAGAGAATGTGATGGCTGGATGGCATTACCAACTCTGTGGACATGAGTTTGAGTGAACTCCGAGAATTGGTGATGGACAGGGAGGCCTGGTGTGCTGTGATTCATGGGGTCGCGGAGAGTCGGACACAACTGAGCGACTGAACTGAACTGAACTGAACTGATTGGCCATCTATATTTCTTCTTTAGAGTAATGCCTATTCAAATATTTTCCCCAATTTTTAATTGGTGTCTTTTTCAGATATATAGTTCACAAGTATTTTCTCCCAGAAAAGAGTTGTCTTTTTATTTTCTTGATAGTGTCCTTTAAAGTATAAAATTTTTAATGGTACAGTCCAATTGATCTATTTTTTTTTCTTTAGTTAGTTAAGCTTTAGGTGTCATATTCCTAAGTATTTCAATCTTTTTGATGCTATTATAAATGGAATTGTTTTCTTAATTTTATTTTCAGTTCATCATTAGTATATCGAAATATAACTGATTTTTGTATATTGATCTTGTGTCTTGCAACTTTGCTAAACCCATTTATTAGTTAAATACCGTGTGTGTATGTGTATTTCTTAGGATTTTCTAGGTACAAGAACATGTTATCTGCAAATAGAGTTAGCTTTACCTCTTCCTTTCTCATCTAGATGCCTTTTCTTTCATTTTCTCACCTAACTGTCTCAGCTAGAATCTCCAGTAGTACAATGTTGAACGGATATGTTGAAAGCAAACATCACTGTTTTGTTTCTGATCTTACAGGGAAAGTGTCCAGTCTTTCACAATAATGTATGATATTAACTGTAGGTTTTTCATAAATGCCCTTTATCAGGTTGAGGAAGTTTTCTTATATCCCTAGCTTGTTGAAAGTTTTTATCTTAGGAAGGTATTGTATTTTGTCAAATGCTCTTTCTGCATCTATAGAGATGATCATATATGGCTTTTGTCTTTTATTCTATTAATATGGTGTATATATTAGTTGGCTAGGGCTGCCATAACAAATTACCATGGACTGAGTGACTTAATAAACAGAAAATTTTCTCATACTTCTGGAGGCTAGACATCTGAGATCAAGGTGTTGACAGGGTTGGTTTCTTCTGAGGCCTCTCTCCCTGGCTTGCAGACGGTCATCTTCTCCCTGTGTCTTCACATGGTCTTCCTAATCTCTTTTTATAAGAACTCAGTCATATTGGATTAGGACCCGCTCTGATGACCTCATTTTAGTTTAATTACCCCATTCAAAGACCTGATCTCCATATTCAGTCACATACTGTCCTAGGGGTTAAGACTTCAATATATGAACTTTGACTTCATATACCATTCAGCACATAACAGTGTATTACACAGACTGACTTTTTTGGGGAAGGAGGAGGTTAAGGTTTATTTTCTTTCTTTAAACAGCCTGGTCCCTGATGGGGGTCTTTCCATCTCCCCTCTCCAGTTTGGCTACAGTTCTGAACATCGCTGAATTTTGATTAGCTCCACACAGAACACCAAGGTTGCCCCACTTGGAATCTTTGGGGGAGCTCCCCATGCTCCATAATCCAGCTCTGATGGAATCACCAGCTTCTGCTTTCCCCCTCTCACATCCCTAGCAGCCCCTGGTCCCAGTACTTGATGAGCTGGCCTGTGCCCAGAGAGAAGACAAATGGTTGGTTCTGGGGCACCGTTTCATCTTCTAGCTTCCCCGTGTAGTGCCTGTGCAGGATGTACCCTTTGTGCTATTTGATGGGACAGTGGTCTACTCGTTTCTTGACTCTGATCCGCAGCTTCCAGGAAGGTCACCTCAGCCAGGGTACGGCCCCTTTGCTCACTGCCTGCCCTTCTCACCCTCCGGGTCCCCAGCTCTGCTTGTCAATTCCCACCCATCCCCTTCCACAAAGTCCAGACCCTATCTGGCTGCAGAGCAGCTGCCCCAACCGGGGGTGGGGGGACTCCCATTCACACCACATCCAGTTGCTTCCCGCCCAGCACACCCACATATCTGCGGCTGTTGCAGGGGATTGGCCCCGAGGCACCCACATGTCATCACTAGGTGGTTCCTGGGAGCCCCAGTCCTTCAGGGGTACTCTCCAGGTACCTGTGTCTCCTCCCCAATTGTGGCCCCAACTTTCCACCCTCTGGGGACCTGCGGGACACTCAGACTGGTCCCCTGTCGGCCACAGATTGATTTTTATATGCTGAGCCAACTTTGTATTCCTGGAATAAATTCCACTTGATCATGAGATCACTTAATTCTTTCTATATGTTACGGGATTTAGTTTGCTAGTATTTTGTTGAGGATTTCTATGAGCAGCTACTAACATTATTATAGTCTTTATTCCCACCATTCAAAGTATGTTTATATGTGCTATTTCACTTAAATAGAATAGCATGAGGTGAGTAGTCCAGTCATAATCACACTAAAGTAAACTGAGGCTCAGGAAAGTGAAGTGATTTTCCCCTAATTATAAATTTGCAGTAGTACATAGTATAAATTGAAACCAAAACTACAGATGAGAAGAACATTAGGGAGATGAGAGAAAGGAGGGTTTGGTGATAACAAAGAGAAATTTTGTATGGCTAGAAGTTTATGGGGTCAGTTTGAAAGGCATCCATGATCTCGATGACAGAAGAATTGAGGTCATCTGCGGATGTGCACAATAAAAGTAAATAGACTTGTGTTTTCAATCATGCATATTATTAAACCAATTAGGGGTGACAGTTCTCATTAATTTTGAGATCATGATTTGACTAGAAAAACTGGAAGGGGAATAAACCAAAAATTTGATGATACGGCTTTGACTGTATCAGTATGAGTGTATACTGCAACTTAGATTCCTTCTTTCTTGAAAAGCTTTTCTCCAAGTAATCAATTTATACCCTCTCCTCTAAGCCTCAGTGGAGCTGTACAGTGATGTACCATGACTCCTCAGTCAATGGATACTGAGTTCAAATTCTACCTCTGGCCCCGGTGGATTGTGTGACTTTGCAAGTCATTTAATATCTGTAAGACTTTCAGTTCAGCTCAGTTGCTCAGTAGTGTCTGACTCTTTGAGACTCCCTGGACTGCAATACACCAGGCTTCCCTGTCCATCACCAACACCCAGAGCTTACTCAAACTCATGTCCATTGAGGCAGTGATGCCATCCAACCATCTTATCCTCTGTCGTCCCCTTCTCCTCCTGCCTTCATTCTTTCCCAGCATCAGGATCTTTTCCAAGAAGTCAGCTCTTTGCATCAGGTGGCCAAAGTATTGGAGTCTCAACTTCAGCATCAGTCCTTCCAATAAATATTCAGGACTGATTTCCTTTAGGATGGACTGGTTGGATCTTCTTGCTGTCCAAGGGACTCTCAAGAGTCTTCTCCAGCACTACAGTTCAAAAGCATCAATTCTTCAGTGCTCAGCTTTCTTTATAGTCCAACTCTCACATCCATACAGGACTATTGGAAAAACCATAGCTTTGATTAGACAGACCTTCGTTGGCAAAGTAATGTCTCAGTTTTTTAATATGCTGTCTAGGTTAGTCACAGCCTTTCTTCCAAGGAGCGTCTTTTAATTTCATGGCTGCAATCACCATCTGCAGTGATTTTGAAGCCCAAAAAAATAGTCTGTCACTGTTTCCATTGTTTCCCCATCTATTTCTCATGAAGTGATGGGACTAGATGCCATGAGCTTCTTTTTTTGAATGTTGAGTTTTAAGCCAGTTTTTCTCTTTCATCAAATGAGGGAATTGAATTAGATGTTCTCTAAGCTACATTTCCAGTTTTATGACTCTATTAATTTAGTGAATAAGGGGAGTGGTGATTCAGTTGACTGAAAATTTTCAAACAGCATGGATGAGGAATTCACTAGGGGTTGATAAGGAATTACTGAAGAGCAATGATACCTGGTGGAGAACAGAGAGCAGGTAAGCTAGGGAGGGTAGACAGTGAAAGTGAGAAAGTAAACATATTGGGGTGGGGGAGGCTACCCAGAGTTGGGGATGTCATGGGGCATATTACACAGCTACTGGAATCTAGATAGTTAATTCATTAAAAATTATTTTAATTAAAAATAACTTAAAGAAGGACTTCCCTGGTGGTCCAGTGGCTAAGACTCCAAGCTCTCAATGCAGGGGGACTGGGTTCAATCCCTGGTCAGGGAACTAGATTCCACAAGCCACAGCTAAGAGTTTGCATGCTGCAATGAAGACCCTATGGGGTTGCACAGAGTTGGACAAGACTGAAGCGACTTGGCAGCAGCAGCAGAACCAAATAAATTAAATAAATAAATACATTTTAAATACAACTAAAGAAATTAAAAATCCAGATCAGAGAGTCCAGGCTGGGACAGAAGACAGATAAACCCCACCACCTAGTTTTACATCAGGATCACAATGTTATTCATCTCATTTACTGGATGATGTACTGAAGAGCAAGGACCTTACCCATAAGCTCCTTCAGCAAAGTTCCAGAAGAAGCCCTGCCCCAAGAGCTTCTTGCTTCATTCACAGGTCACATTTCATTTCTCTGACTGTCACATGATGCTTCATAATAATCTGGTTCATAGGAAGTAATGTTCTGATAATGAAAAGATAATGGTTTCTGTACAGCAGAAAGTAACACATTATAAATCAACTATACTCCAACAAAAATTTTAAAAACATAAATTTTTCCTTTTCATATAACTTTTGAGCTATTTTAAAATTCTCTTTAATGCAAATAAAATGCACTGTTATTGTAAAAAATTCTAACATGCACACACATAATGTAGTGACAATCCCATTCCTTTTCCTATTGTCTCCTCCAAGTCACGGAGAAGGCAATGGCACCCCATTCCAGTACTCTTGCCTGACAAATCCCATAGATGGAGGAGCCTGGTAGGCTGCAGTCCATGGAATCTCAAAGAGTTGGAAACGACTGAGCGACTTCACTTTCACTTTTCACTTTCATGCATTGTAGAAGGAAATGGCAACCCACTCCAGTGTTCTTGCCTGGGGAATCCCAGGGACGGGGGTGACTGGTAGGCTGCCATCTATAGGATGCCGTCGCACAGAGTCAGACACGACTGAGGTGACTTAGCAGCATCAGCAGCCTTCAAGTCAAACTTTCTCTCTATACACTAATGTAACATTATTTACAAAAAATGGAATCATGAACACTGTTTTGCAAATTGTCTTTTCTTTTTTCTTTTAAATTATTTTAATTGGAGGCTAATTACTTTACAATATTGTGGCGGTTTTTGCCATACATCAACATGAGTTTTTGCTAACCAACCATTATAATCCAGTTATTTTTTCATGTCACAGCATACACACGTGCTTTACCCATTTTGACAGCTACAGGGGAGTCCATCATATCACGATATCATAATTTATGCCGCTCCTATTAATGGGCATTTACCTTGTTTCCAATTTTTTGATATGTAAACAATACTGCAGTGAACATCCTTGTATATATCTTGCATATTTGGGTAAATGTTTCTAAATAATACATTCTTAAAACTAACTGCTTCAATAAAAAGTTAAGTGTACAAATGTAAATTTTAAAAGTGAGGTTGCTGGCTCAAAGAGTATTTTAGTAGACACTGCCAAATTATCCTCCAAAATGTCGAACCAATTTATAATCTCACCAGAGTATGAAAGCAGATGTTTCCTCACTCTCTAGCTAGCACTGGGCAGTCTTTTTGCTTTTTTAAAAAATCTTTCTCATCTTATGTAGATGGAGAATTGTCAGATTTAGCAAGTAAAATGTAGAATGTCTAGATAAATTTGAATTCAGATAAAAAGATCAACCATCTTCATCTGCGAACTGGCTTCCTTGTCTGGTCTCTCCTTTGGTATCATCAGTGATCATCTTCTCTGATTATCAACACATTTTGTAGACATTTTTTTCATCCTAATGAGAAATACTTGCTATTTAAATTTGCATATTCTTAAGACTTAGTGGGATCAAGGGAACTTCCCTGGCAGTCCAGCAATTAAAACTGTGCTTTTCAATGCACGGGACTTAGGTTTGATCGCTGGCCTTGGAACAAAGATCCCATGCCACTTGGTGCGGCCAAAAAAGAAAAAAAAAACAAACCCAGTAAGACTTAGTGAGAGCAGGTATAAGTATAGGACACTTTCCTGTCCTCTTTAGTGCACTACCTGTTTTTATATTTGCTCCTTTTGCCAGTGGTTTATTTGTCTTCCTTAATGATTTTTAAGAATGTTTTTTATCATTAAGGAATTAGACACATATATAACTCAGTTTTCCTTTTAACTATTTTTGTTTTATCCCCCATCTAAAAGTACTGTGTGTACCAGTTTCTCAAGCCATATCACTATGAATGAATGTGTGTGCTCAGCTGTGTCCAACTCTTTGAGGCTCTGTGGACTAGCCCGCCAGGCTCCTTTGTCCATGAGATTTCCCAGGCGAGAATACTGGAGTGGGTTGCCATTTCCTCCTCCAGGGGATCTTCCTGACCCAGAGTCTTCTGTGTTCCCTGCATTGGCAGGTGGATTCTTTACCACTGAGCCACCTGGGAAGCTATACTACCATGACAGCTTCTCAAATCACTTGGATGTTTTGTATAAATACAAATCCCTGGACCCCATGCTAGATGTAGTCAATCAAATTTCTGGGGATAAAACTTGGGACTCTGTACTTAAAAATCTCTGTTGGGGGGTTTCTTTCTATCTCCATCTTTTATTTTTTCCTTCTTCCTTACTTCCTACCCATCCTTCCAGACTTTTATTTAGTGATCAAGAGTAAAAAATTTGCTAGAATTATTAAAATTATAGAGATAAACATGCAAACAATGTGACTGGAAGCTATATTTTTTGAGAGAGTACACTGTGATTAAAATGACTATTCTTTATCAGTTCTTGACTTTAGGGAGAAGAAAAAGATTTTTCAACTTTTTTCCTCCTAACATTAAAGAAGTCCCCTTTATTATGGAAAAATTTAAGGACTTATAAAAGTAGAGAGAGTAATTCCCACGTACCATTGCCCAACCTCAGAAATGATCAACATATGGTCTATCTTGCTTAATCTATGTTCCCTATTTCCCTCTGCTGCTGCTGCTACTGCTGCTGCTAAGTCACTTCAGTCGTGTCTGACTCTGTGTGACCCCGTAGACGGCAGCCTACCAGGATCCCCCATCCCTGGGATTCTCCAGGCAAGAATACTGGAGTGGGTTGCCATTTCCTTCTCCAATGTGTGAAAGTGAAAAGTGAAAGCAAAGTTGCTCAGTCGTGTCTAACTCTTAGCAACCTGTGGACCGCAGCCTACCAGGCTCCTCCATCCATGGGATTTTCTAGGCAAGAGTACTGGAGTGGCTTGCCATTGCCTTCTCCACTATTTCCCTCTACCATCTCCCATTTCCCCAGATTCAAAGCACATCCTAGGAGATTCCTAAACTCATTTGAGATCCTGAACTTTAGGATTTCGGGTTTCCGATTGTGTTTTACAAGTTCTTTACAGAAAAATATTTACTCATGTCTTTTCTAGCTAGTCCCTGTATAATCTCATTTTCTCTGGTTTCACCTTAAGAATTTGAAGTCTATAACTATCTTTTTTTTTTTTTTAAACCAAAGACAAAAATCAGCTGGGGACATTTAGGGTAATGCTAAGGAGTAAGCACCTGAAACGTCCTCTATCGGAGATTTCAAATACCTCTTCAATATTCCATCAAACAGGACTTAACACCATAATTTTCTTACGTTACTAATTTTAAACACCAGAATTTTCTTACTTGTTTCTCATCTCAGATTCACATTCATGCCACCTGATGTTCATAAAGTCTTAAATTACTCCATTTAGTTAAAGAAAGGAGATTTGAGGAATATTTAGGCATGAGCATCAGACAATTAAAAATGATGAGACTTTGAATATGAGAAGTACTATTGAGGCAGAAAGATGGTCTGAGTCACATTGTTAGTTGACTCAGCATCTAGCTACAGTCTCTTAATCTCCTACCTATAAAATATGGATAGCAGCACCTACCACACTGCTTAGAAAAATGAGACTTATACTTTGATCTTTAAAGAAGTGAGCTGCCTAATTAGATGAGTTTCCTTTAATTATTCTTCATGTTTATCTCAATGAATTAATCTTTGGTGGGCTTCCCTGATAGCTCAGTTGGTAAAGAATCTGCTTGTAAGGCAGGAGACACTGGTTTGATTCCTGGGTTGGGAAGATCCCCTGGAGAAGGGATAGGCTACACACTCCAGTATTTTTGGGCTTCCCCTGTGGCTCAGTTGGTAAAGAATCCTGCAATGTGGGAGACCTGGGTTTGATCCCTGGGTTGGGAAGATCCCCTGGAGAAGGGAAAGGCTACCCACTCCGGTATTCTGGCCTGGAGAATTCCATGGACTGTATAGTTCATGGGGTTGCAAAGAGTCTGACACGACTGAGACTTTCACTTTAATCTTGGTAAATATTTTCTTCTATTTGTAGAAGAATAGGGAAATAGAAATCAAGACATGGTAGAATATTTTTAAAGTTTTTATCATTCTAAACAGAATTCACCACTTAAATGTTTTTGAAATAAAATTCACATAGTACTCACCAAAATCAATGTAAAAATGTACAATTGAGTGTTTTTAATATAAGATTGTGCAATCATCATCACTAATTCCAGAAAACGTCATCATCCCAAATTGGAAATCCCCTTCGCATCACCTGGCAACAACGAATCAACTGTTTTTTGTTTGTTTAACAGATTTGCCTATTCTGGACATTTCACATCAATGGAATCATACAGTATGTGTCTTCTGTGCCTGGCTTCTTTCACTTGGCATATGTTTTCAAGATTCGTTCATTCTATAGCACAATCAGTACTTATTTCCTTCTTCTGAATGAATACTATTCCATTGTTTAGATATACTATTTTTACTCATTCATCAGTTGATGAATATATGGGTTGTTTCCTTTTTGACTATCATAAATAATTCTGCCATGAATATACATGTACATTCAAGTTTTCATGTGAATGTTTTCATTTCTCTTTGGTACACATCTAGGGTCATTGTAATTGCTGGGTCATTAGTGTAACCAATCTTAACTCTTTGAGGTATAGCCACACTATTTTTCAAAGTGGCTGCACCATTTTATATTACTGTCAGCAATGTATGAGGTTCACGATTTCTTCATATCCTCACCAACTTACTTTTGGTTTTGTTTAAAATTATAGGCATCCTGGTGGGTGTAAAATGGTATCCTGTTGCGGTTCTGCTTTGCATTTACGTAATTGCCAACAAAGGTCTGTCTAGTCAAGGCTATGGTTTTTCCCGTGGTCATGTATGGATGTGAGAGTTGGACTGTGAAGAAAGCTGATCGCCGAAGAATTGATGCTTTTGAATTGTGGTGTTGGAGAAGACTCTTGAGAGTCCCTTGTACCGCAAGGAGGTCCAACCAGTCCATTCTAAGGGAGATCGATCCTGGGTGTTCATTGGAAGGACTGATGCTAAAGCTGAAACTGCAATACTTTGGCCACCTCACGCGACGAGTTGACTCACTGGAAAAGACTCTGATGCTGGGAAAGGTTGGGGGCGGGAGGAGAAGGGGACGACCAAGAATGAGATGGCTGGATGGCATCACCGACTCTGTGGACATGAGTTTGAGTGAACTCCGGGAGTTGGTGATGGACAGGGAGGCCTGGCGTGCTGTGATTCATGGGGTCGCAGAGAGTCGGACACGACTGAGCGACTGAATTGAACTGAACTGAATGACTAATGATGTTGGGCATCCCTTCATGTACTTTCTGGCCATTTGTACTTCTTTGGATAAATGTCAACTCAATCCTTTGTTCATTCAAAAACTGGGTTGTTGTTGTTATTTTGATTATAAGGATTCTTTGCATACTTATGGGAGATCTTACTTAAAGCCACCACAGAAATAAGACCTGACGAAGGTCTAGATTAACTCATGATTATGTATTTTAAACTCTTGTATTCATCCATGCATAAAGTCAGAATTACCTCTATGAACTTTAGCTTTATGAATAAATTCTTAGGGGCTAATCTAATGGAATAATGGAGGGATGATCTCCCATGTCAGGGTTCAAGTAGAATGGGACTTTCACCCCATTCTTTTCTCTGATCTATCCCCAAGCCTACTCCACACTGTGGGCATTGGGCTAGAGGTAGGGTAAAGCTGAATGATGCCTGGCATAACTAGAAGTGCCATCTCCAACACCCCCAATCAGATCCCCTGGCAGAAATTTCAGACCACAGAGAATTTTGCATACCTCCATAATGAAACAACAGACTGGTTCCAAATAGGAAAAGGAGTACGTCAAGGCTATATACTGTCACCTTGCTTATTTAACTTATATGCCGAGTACATCATGAGAAACGCTTGGCTGGAGGAAGCACAAGCTGGAATCAAGATTGTCGGGAGAAATATCAATAACCTCAGATATGCAGATGACACCACCCTTATAGTAGAAAGTGAAGAATAACTAAAGAGCCTCTTGATGAAGGTGAAAGAGGAGAGTGAAAAAGTTGGCTTAAAGCTCAACATTCAGAAAATTAAGATCATGGCATCTGGTCCAATCACTTCATGGCAAACAGATGGGGAAACAGTGGAAACAATGTCTGACTTTACTTTTTGGGGCTCTAAAATCACTGCAGATGGTGATTGCAGCCATGAAATTACGACGCTTACTCCTTGGAAAGTTATGACCAACCTAGATAGCATATTAAAAAGCAGAGACATTACTTTGCTGACAAAGGTCCATCTAGTCAAGGCTATGGTTTTTCCAGTGGTCATGTATGGATGTGAGAGTTGGACTATAAAGAAGGCTGAGCGCCAAAGAATTGATGCTTTTGAACTGTGGTGTTGGAGAAGACACTTGAGAGTCCCTTGGACTGCAAGGAGATCCAACCAGTACATCCTAAAGGAAATCAGTCCTGGGTATTCATTGGAAGGACTGATGTTGAAGCTGAAACTCCAATACTTTGGCCACCTGATGCAAAGAGCTGATTCATTTGAAAAGACCCTGATGCTGGGAAAGATTGAGGGCAGGAGGAGAAGGGAATGACAGAGGATGAGATGGTTGGATGGCATCACCGACTCGATGGACATTAGTTTGGGGGAGGCCTGGCGTGCTGTGGTTCATGGGGTTGCAGAATCGGACATGACTGAGTGACTGAACTGAACTAATAATGTTTATAAATGTCACAACCCCCAAAAATAAAGCAACAAAGTAAGAATTAACCAATCCACCAGGGGAGATAGATTAAAAGTATCTGCAACCAGTTCATTCTAAAGGAGATCAATCCTGGTTGTTCATTGGAAGGACTGATGCTAAAGCTGAAACTCCAATACTTTGGCCACCTCATGCGACGAGTTGACTCACTGGAAAAGAGTCTGATGCTAGGAGGGATTGGGGGTGGGAGGAGACGGGGACGACAGAGAATGAGATGGCTGGATGGCATCACCAACTCGATGGACATGAGTTTGAGTGAGCTCTGGGAGTTGGTGATGGACAGGGAGGCCTGGCGTGCTGTGATTCATGGGGTTGCAAAATGTCGGACACGACTGAGCGACTGAACTGAACTGAAAGTACTAGTGGCTAGTTATCACTCTTCAGAAGGTACAGAATCTGCATAAGGCACAGGCATGGTTTCCATTTTTAGAAACTTGTAACATATTAGTATTATGTTTTCCAAAATACTTTCCTACTTACTGTTGTTCCTAGGTTGCCAAGATGGGTTAGCCAACAAGGCCTTAAAAATTAAGTACCACTAGTGTTCAAATTCAGAGGCACTGGCGACCCACTCCAGTACTCTTGCCTGGAAACTCCCAAGGACGGAGGAGCCCGGTAGGCTGCAGTCCATGGGGTCGCTAAGAGTCGGACATGACTGAGCGACTTCACTTTCACTTTTCACTTTCATTCATTGGAGAAGGAAATGGTAACCCACTCCAGTGTTCTTGCCTGGAGAATCCCAGGGGCGGGGGAGCCTGGTGGGCTGGTGTCTATGGGGCCGCACAGAGTCGGACATGAGTGACGTGACTTAGCAGCAGTAGCAGCAGTGTTCAGATTAGATGACTCAAAAGTAGAGGGCTGGTATGTCCCTGGTGGTCCAGAGGCTAATGCTCTGTGGTTCCAATGTAGGGGCCTTAGGTTTGATCTGTGGTCAGGAAACTAGATCCCTTATGCTAAAACTAAGACCCAGCACAGTCAGGAAAAAAAAAAAAATGTAGAGGGCTCACCATGTGGATTTGAACAAGACAGCCTGAGGGAGAAGGTAGAGAAATCAGGAGTAGTGAGAAAAATTGCTCATAGATGCATCGTATGTGTCTTTGAAACATGCACAAGGGATTGAATATTGTTCTCTGTGAAAACTAATGACACTGTGGTAGTTAGGCAGAACAATACTTCATATATGATCTTGGCCATCTGAGAGCTTTGGTATGTTACAATGACTGCAAATCAGAGATATATGGTCACAATACTATGGAGATACTTAAATCGTAATGAGAGAGTTCCAGGGGCTTCAAGACAAAGAAACCCATCAAGAGACAGAAACAGCATATGCAGACTACATTTATTCAGTGCTTACTGGACACTGGGCACATCAGATACAAAAGAGCTGGGATGGGGGAGGTAAAAATTTAATATACACATTAACTTTACAACTAATTCTAACTACTAGGGGAAGTACAAAATTTCTACAAGTTATACTTTATAATGAAATTTCAATGCCTGTCAAAAGGATAAGCTATACATACAATGCAATAAAAATGTTTTAAAATTGTGCTTAACATCACAGAACTACTCCGAAATGGGTTGGTAAAATACCTATACACCATTCATTCTTATTATACACATATATTTCACATTAAAGATTGCTGGTAAAGTACAAATACTTTGACCCCATTGCTGAAAAATCTATGGTCGACAACTATATACAAAATTCCTCTTAGAAACACTGCAGCATTTGTAGTCCATCTCTCCTTTAAAGTCCACCTTATTTTTAGCTTAGCTTACTATCAAGTTGTCTTCAGAACTGTTTATATTTCCTTTGTCTGATCATCTTCTTCCAGTTTCCTGATTTCATTTTTTAAACAATTTATAGTTTCACGACTTGCTTTTAATCTCTCTTTAAGCTCTGCAATTTCAAAGCTTGTTTTTTTTTTTGCAGCTTCTAATTTTTCTCTGGTTTTCACTTCAAGTTCTGCAACTAAAGAAAACAGACTGTTACTAATTTATTGCATTTTTCTCATATGTCCGAGATATGTCACAGAGTAATAAATGTGACATTTCGTTAGGTCAATGTTTCCATGATGAAATGCAAACAACTTAAGATATATAACTTTAAACACAAGAGGGTGGGTGAGAAAGTTTGAACTCTCAAGAGAGGATCTAAGACGTTTCCTATCACAAAGAATAAAATTTGGGCCACTAGTATTTTAATTCACACTTAAGATTTTAAGACATAATGTCTGTGTTTTTCTCCATTTACATATTAATTTGGAAATTACGGAGCATATAGTCCAAGAGACTTCCAACTAATAAGACTTCACTAAAAAGAGTATTCTTAAATTTATGTACAGGTAAAGCTTACGTAAACAAAATCACACTGGTAAACCCGTATCTTTTTTCAAAACAGAGTAGTAACTGTCTAGGTTTGAATTCTAGCTCTACTAGTTGTGCCACTCTGAATAAGCTATTTTTTTTAATCTCCATGCTCATTTTCTCATTTCTAAAATACAGATTATAATTGCAAACACCTTGTGATGTTATTTGCTTTAAAGATTTAAAATGAGTATCATCTGGCACATAAAAAACATATTAAATACTATTTTGACAGAGGAACATTAAATATTTAAAACATTATAGCTGGCTATGTAACAAATTACTAAAGAAAAATATCATTACTGCAAAATAGACTATATTTATTTAAATATTCCACTTGGATAGTGTAGTACCATGTTTTATAGAGAAAAAAACGTCTACTATCACCCACCATTTCCACCTTGTAGACAGTTCAGTTAACTGCTGCTGATGACTGTGTTAAGGCACAATTGTACTTGTGTTAATGTAAAATGATCACTAGTTGGAAGCAGCATGGATTGAAGGAAAAAAAACCAAAACTCTTTGAAATCAAAAAGACTTGAGTTCAAAAACACATTTGGTCCCTTACTAGCTGAATGCTGATATCTCTCTCACTCAATTTCTTCTTTCTATATAATACAGTTAAAACTCTGTATTTCACAGAGGATTTAGGATTAAGTATTTGAAAAGACCCTGATGCTGGGAAAGATTGAGGGCAGGAGGAGAAGGGGACGACAGAGGATAAGATGGTTGGATGGCATCACTGACTCGATGACATGGGTTTGGGTGGACTCTGGGAGTTGGTGATGGACAGGGAGGCCTGGCGTGCTGCGGTTCATGGGGTAGCAAAGAGTTGGAAATGACTGAGCGACTGAACTGAACTGAATACATGTAAAAGGCAACCAGCACGTTAAAAACACCGCATGTTCTTATTTTGCTCACTGCTGGTGACTTTCTTTTTGTGATACATTTCGCAACAGAGCTAAACTTTTACATTGCCAAAACAATCCACATTTTTCTTTGTAATTTTACATTGCATTTATTTTTAAAATTATTTTTGAAAATAGGCAGTACATACAAAATTAAAAGGCTGAAAATTGTGTGATAAATTCCTATAAATAGTAATTGTTAGGTTGAAGAATAATTGTGTTTGTAATTTTTGAAGAATGCTAAGTGATTCTTAGAGGTTCTATTATTAATTTATAATCTCACTAGCATAGTATGTCTGTTCCCCTACTGCATCAATTTTTTGGTCTTAAATAATCTGGAAGGTTAAAAATTATATTTCAGAATAGTTTTAATTTGTACTTCTATTACTTCTGAAATTGATATTCTTTTAATATGTCTAGGGGATATTTCTCCCTTTCTTTTTATGAACTGCCTATTTATCCTTTCCTCTGTTTTCTATTAGGTTACTGGCCCCTGCCTTTTTAAAAACTGAGGTATAATTGACATACAACATATTAGTTTCAGGTGTACAACATGAGTCAATACTTGTATATATTGCAAAATGATCATCACAGTAAGTCTGAAGTTAACATCTGTTACCATATATACAAAACAGATCTTCATGACCCAGGTAATTGCAATGGTGTGATCACTCACCTAGGGCCAAACATCCTGGAATGTGAAGTCAAGTGGGCCTTAGGAAGCATCACTACGAACAAAGCTAGTGGAGGTGATGGAATTCCAGTTGAGCTATTTAAAATCCTGAAAGATGATGCTGTGAAAGTGCCGCACTCAATATGTCAGCAAATCTGGAAAACTCAGCAGTGGCCACAGGACTGGAAAAGGTCAGTCTTCATTCCAATCCCAAAGAAAGGCAGTGCCAAAGAATGCTCAAACTACCGCACAATTACACTCATCTCACACGTTAGTAAAGTCATGCTCAAATTCTCCAAGCCAGGCTTCAATAATACGTGAACTGTGAATGTCCAGATGTTCAAGCTAGTTTTAGAAAAGGCAGAGGAACCAGAGATCAAATTGCCAACAGAGATCAAATTGCCAACATCCGCTGGATCATCGAAAAAGCAAGAGAGTTCCACAAAAACATCTATTTCTGCTTTACTGACTATGCCCAAAGCCTTTGACTGTGTGGATCACAATAAACTGGAAAATTCTGAAAGAGATGGGAATACCAGACCACCTGACCTGCCTCTTGAGAAACCTGTATGCAGGTCAGGAAGCAACAGTTAGAACTGGACATGGAACAACAGACTGGTTCCAAATGGGAGAAGGAGTACGTCAAGGCTGTATATTGTCACCTTGCTTATTTAACTTATATGCAGAGTACATCATGAGAAACGCTGGGCTGGAAGAAACACAGGCTGGAATCAAGATTGCTGGGAGAAATATCGATAACCTCAGATATGCAGATAACACCACCCTTATGGCAGAAAGTGAAGAGGAACTAAAGAGCCTCGTGATGAAAGTGAAAGAGGAGAGTGAAAAAGTTGGCTTAAAGCTCAACATTCAGAAAACAGATCATGGCAAATGCCTATCACTTCATGGCAAACAGATGGGGAAACGGTGGAAACAGTGGCTGACTTTATTTTTTTGGGCTTCAAAATCACTGCAGATGGTGATTGCAGCCAGGAAATTTAAAAGACGCTTACTCCTTGGAAGGAAAGTTATGACCAACTTAGCCAGCATATTGAAAAGCAGAGACATTAATTTGCTGACAAAGGTCCGTCTAGTCAAGGCTATGGTTTCTCCAGTGGTCATGTATGGATGTGAGAGTTTGACTATAAAGAAAGCTGAGCGCCAAGAATTGATGCTTTTGAACTGTGGCGTTGGAGAAGACTCTTGAGAGTCCCTTGGACTGCAAGGAGATCCAATCAGTTCATCCTAAAGGAAATCAGTCCTGGGTGTTCAATGGAAGGACTAATGTTGAACCTGAAACTCCAATATTTTGGCCACCTGATGCAAAGAGCTTACTCATTTGAAAAGACCCTGATGTTGGGAAAGATGAAAGCAGGAGGAGATGGGGACAACAGAGGATGAGATGGTTGGAGAGCATCACCAACTCAAGGGACATGAGTTTGGGTAGACTCTGGGAGTTGGTAATAGACAGGGAGGCCTGGCGTGCCGCGGTTCATGGGTTCGTGGGAGTCGGACATGACTGAGCGACTGAACTGAACTGAACCATATGTAATTAAGAATATTTTTTCTGTAAGGAGATATTTTAAAATTTACTCTCAGCAACTTTGAAACAGACAACATAATATTATTAACTACAGTCACCATGCTGTAAATCACATAATCACTTAATTTATTTTATAACTAGAAATTTGCACCTTTTTGACCATGCCCCCCCAACCCCATCCTCTGGCAACCACTAATCTGTTCTCTGTTATTTTTGAGCTTTTTTTTTTTTAGTCTACATATAAATAAGATTATACTGTATTTGTTTTTCTCTGATTTATTTCACTTAGCATAATGCCCTTGAGGTCCATCCATGTTGATGCAAATGGAAAGATTTCTTTTTAATGGCTGAATATTATTCCATTATGTGTGTGTGTGCATGTGTATATATGTATGTACGTACGTATGTGTGTGTATAAAAAAACACTTCTTTATCCAGTCATCTATTGATGAATACTTATGTTGTTTTCCTAATTTGGTTATTGTAAATAAAGCCGTAATGAACATGGGGTGTATATATCTTTTCTAGTGTTTTTTTTCTTTAGAGCCATATCCAGAAGTGGAATTGTTGGATCATATGGTAGTTCTATTTTTATTTTTTTGAGGTCCGTCCATACTGTTTTCCATTAATGGCTGCACCAATCAACATTGAATAAGGGTTTCCTTTTCTCCACATCTTTGCCAACACTTGTTATTTCTAGTCTTCTTGATAATAGCCATTCTAACAGACATGAAGTAATATCTTTGTGGTTTTGATTTGCATTTCCCAGATGATAAGTGATATTGAGCATATTTTTGGTATTTGTTGGCCATGTGCATGTCTTCTTTGAAAAAATATCTACTTAGCTCTTCTGTCCAGTTTTAATTGAATTGTATGCTTTTTTTGACCACTGAGCTGTATGAGTTGTGTATATATTTTGGAAATTTACTCTTTATCAGAGACATGATTTGCAAATATTTTGTCCCATTCAGTAGGTCTCCTTTTAATTTTGTTGATGGTTTCTTTTGCTCTGAAGCTTGATGTGCAGGAGCTCTTTACACAGAAAAGAAACAAGTCATCTGTGATAGAAGTACAATATTTCTTTTCATGGCTTGTCTGTCTTTAGACTTGGTTGATAATGCAGAAATTTTTACCCTTTTGCTCCCCTACTCTCTTCATATCAATTAAAAGACATACACAGAATGAAAGCAGGCTCCCCGGGTGGCTCAGTGGTAAAGCTCTGTCTGCAATGCAGCAGACGTAAGACAGGTAGTTTCAATCCCTGGGTTGGGAAGATCCCTCGGAGAAGGAAATGGCAACCCACTCCAATATTCTTGCCTGTGAAATCCCATGGACTTTTGGGCTTCCCTGGTGGCTCAGATGGCAAAGAATTTGCCTGCAATGAGGGAGACCTGGGTTCTATCCCTGTGTTGGGAAGATCCCCTGGAGGAGGGCATGGCAACTCACTCCAGTATTCCTGTCTAGAGAAACCCCATGGACAGAAAAGCCTAGTGGAACAGTCCATGGGGTTGCAAAGAATCAGACACATCTGAAGTGACTGAGCACACACATGCATTTCCAGAGAAGCCTGATGGACTACAGTCCATGGAGCCACGAAGAGTTGGACACAACTGAGTGACTAAACAACAGCAGAGTGAAAGGTACATTGACAGAGGCTGGGACACACATAGGAGATAGACAAGAAAGAAAAATGCATTACAGTGCCATGAGGTAATTAGGGAGCTATATACCGTGAACTCCCAGATGTTCAAGCAGGTTTTAGAAAAGGCAGAGGCACAGAGATCAAATTGCCAACATCCGCTGGATCATGGAGAAAGCAAGAGAGTTCCAGAAAAACATCTATTTCTGCTTCACTGACTATGCCAAAGCCTTTGACTGTGTGGATCACAATAAACTGTGGAACATTCTGAAAGAGATGGGAATACCAGACCACCTGACCTGCCTCTTGAGAAACCTGTATGCAGGTCAGGAAGCAACAGTCAGAACTGTACATGGAACAACAGACTGGTTCCAAATAGGAAAAGGAGTACGTCAAGGCTGTATATTGTCACCTTGCTTATTTAACTTATATGCAGAGTACATCATGAGGAACGCTGGGCCGGAAGAAGCACAAGCTGGAATCAAGATTGCTGGGAGAAATATCAATAACCTCAGATATGCAGATGATACCACCCTTATGGCAGAAAGTGAAGAGGAACTCAAAAGCCTCTTGATGCAAGTGAAAGAGGAAGTGAAAAGGTTGGCTTGAAGCTCAACATTCAGAAAACCAAGATCATGGCATCTGGTCCCATCACTTCATGGGAAATAGATGGAAAAACAGTGGAAACAGTGTCAGACTTTATTTTTTTGGGCTCCAAAATCACTGCAGATGCTGATTGCAGCCATGAAATTAAAAGACGCTTGCTCCTTGGAAGGAAAGTTATGACCAACCTTGATAGTATATTAAAAAGCAGAGACATTACTTTGCCAACCAAGGTCTGTCTAGTCAAGGCTATGGTTTTTCCCGTGGTCATGTATGGATGTGAGAGTTGGACTGTGAAGAAAGCTGATCGCCGAAGAATTGATGCTTTTGAACTGTGGTGTTTGAGAAGAATCTTGAGAGTTCCTTGGACTGCAAGGAGATCCAGCCAGTCCATTCTAAAGGAGATCAATCCTGGGTGTTCATTGGAAGGACTGATGCTAAAGCTGAAACTGCAATACTTTGGCCACCTCATGCAACGAGTTGACTCACTGGAAAAGACTCTGATGCTAGGAAAGGTTGGGGGCGGGAGAAGGGGACAGCAGAGAATGAGATGGCTGGATGGCATCACCTACTCTGTGGACATAAGTTTGAGTGAACTCCGGGAGTTGGTGATGGACAGGGAGGCCTGGCGTGCTGTGATTCATGGGGTCGCGCGCGGAGAGTCGGACACGACTGAGTGACTGAACTGAACTGAACTGAAAGCAGACAGGATTCATACCAAGGGGAAAGAATGTATATATATACATCAAGGAATGCTTCTTGGCAGAAGTAAAATCTGAACTGAGTTTTAAAGAATAAGATAGGAATTAGACAAAGTGGGACACAGCAGGCCTTGGAGACAGTACAGAAAGATTTGGGAAACAACAAGGACTTTATGACTGTAACAGGTAGTTTTAAATCTAGTCAGGAAGACTTAATTTAACTCATCTGTCAGAGGACAGCATTCATTGTAGATATAGATCTTTGTTCTTTGATTTAGTCACCATATTCTATTTTTGAAAAATCATAAAACTGCCAAGGGTACCACATATTGGAGAAATGGGTTAATTAATGATGAGATCCTAAAAGAAAACATTTAAATGTTTTAGCCTGTTCTAGTTTTCTACTTCCTGTATATTAAATGTTTACACATACATTTAAGATACATATATGTGCATATAGATGTGTGTCCGTGTGTATATGTATGTATGTACACATGTGTATGTATGCAAGTATGCATGTATGTGTGTGTGTGTTCGTGTCCGACTCTGAAATTCCATGAGCTGTAGCATATATAAATATATATAAAATTTCTATTTTAAATTCCAAATGAAGCCTCAGTTTATAGTAATTCAATCCAAAGAAGCATTATTAGTTTTGCAAAGTGAATGTCACTCACTGGTTAGAAGCAGACTGTAAGGCTTTTTACAAAGAGAAATAACAGCTTATTGGTTAAGGGTACAGACTCTGTGTGGGTTTAAATCCTGGCTCTGCTGAGTGATTTGGGGCAAGATCAAAACTCTCTATGCAAAATGGGGTTAACAGTAGTACTTCTGTCTCAGGGCTATTAAGGGAATTCCTAAGGGCTTCCCTTGTGGCTCAGCTGGTAAAGAATCTGCCTGCAATGCAGGAGACCTGGGTTCAATCCCTGGGTTGGGAAGATCTCCCGGAGAAGGGAAAGGCTACCCACTCCATTATTCTGGCCTGGAGAATTCCATGGACTGTACAGTCCATGGGGTTGCAAAGAGTCAGACACACTGAGCAACTTTCACTTCACTTAAGAAATGTAAAGCACTTATAAGCTCTATTCAATATCAGTTTAGTCATTCCTTGTAGAAGCAACTTCTATTAAAAGCTAGACCATTAGTGCTTAAGTAAATTTCTGCAGGTTTACCAGTATAAATATCTTTATAAACTTTTAATGTGCTTTATAATGAGCAACTTCTATCCTTTTACTTTATCTACAAATATTACAATGCTTTTAGACCCTAAGTTCTGAGGACTGCATAGGAGACTGGGCTGTACCACTAACTCATATTAATGTGGGCAAGTTTCTTACCAATGTGTACTTCAGTTTGCTTTTCTAAATGGATTACATAAAAAAGTTATTATAGATATAAATGAGCTAATACTTGTACAGATTAGAAAAGTACAAATGGTAAATACTCAACAAATCTGATATTATTACCAAATATTGAGTATAATGTTCTCAAACTGGTAAAAGTGCACCTTTTTTTTACACCTGATTAATATTCCCAAATTGCTTTCCTAAAAGGCCTATTCACATAAACAATTCATGAGAACACAGTGTTCACCACATCCTTGCTAGGTACAACTGTGAAAGATTTCTTTTGCATATTTGATAAAAATATAGCCATCCATTATTACTGATTTGCATTTTAAAAATTACTAGCAGGGTCAAAAATTTTTCTTTTTATTTACTAATGATCTTTTTTCTGTCTGTCCACTCCTTTGTCCATTTATCAACTAAAGTTTAAAACTATATTCTATTTTTTTATTTTAGAGTTTTACAGATATTTAATCCTTTGTCATATTTTCCAAAAATCGACTTTTTCTTTTTTTGCCCTTTTGAAATGCATAAGTTACGTATCTTTTACAAAAAAATTTTTTGTCTTTCAATGTAATTTCTTCTAACATCTCAAATTTAGAAAGTCTTCCCTAGCCAGGATAGACAGTCATTTCTCTAACTTTTTAAACAGGCTAAATGATATAAAAAAAAATTTAGGGACTTCCTGGGTGGTCCAATTGTTAAGACTCTGCACTTCCAATGTAAGAGGCACAGGTTCGATCCTTGCTTGGCCATATGCCACATGGTATGGCAAAAAAACTCAAAGACAATTAACTATCATTAATTAAACTGGAACTGATTAAGTGCCATGAAGCAATGATCTAAATTAAGTTTTCTTCTCAAAAGTTATCAACTGTGCCAATAGCATTTACAGAATTATCTTTTTTTTCCTTATAGATTTGATGCTGTTAAGAAAATAACCTCAAGATAATACAAAAAATGCAGTTTACTAATAAAAACCTCCCAAGGTTGGGGATTCCCTGGTGGCCCAGTGGTTAAGAATTCAGCTGCCAATGCAGGGGACACATGCAGACCCCTAGTATGGGAAGATTCCACATGCAGTGGGGCAACTAAGCGCATGCTCCACAACCACTAAGGCTGTGCTCTAGAGCCTCTGCTCCCCAACAGGAGACGCCACTGCAATGAGAAGTCCATGCACTGCAAGGAAAAGTAACCTCCACTTGCTGGAATTAGAGAAGGACTTCCTGCAGCAACAAAGACCCAGTGCAGCCAAAAATAAATTTGAAACACAGACCAAGGAGTCTAACACGTGTGCGAGTCAGGACTCTGTACAAAAGCTAGGCGTGGGGGGAGGTAGGGGTTGGAGCAGATCGTGCCTGGGGCCTGGGGGGTCTTAGTCACGCCAGTTGGCGAAGCGAGCACACAGGGTGAGCGGTGATAATGTCGGCCACCCACCCACCTTGAAAAAATAAACTAAATAAATTAAAAAAAAAAAAAAAGCTTTCCAAGGTTATAAAGCTCCACATATAAGCTTTAATATAGCAAAAGTAGTTTGTGGAAAAGTCTTTTTATAAAACACATTTGTTTTTACTATTACACATATATGAATTAATGATATTAGTCTTGTTGAAAACATAGAAATGCAGGCACTTGAATTTTAAGAGAATTTTCCTCTATGAATATGAAATGGCAGAAAGATTTATAATGAAGAGAAAATGACCAGTAACTAATTAAAACACCACATTACTAGTGCTTTTTACCTTCTTGAAGTGATCATACACATTTCCGTTTTATGTTCACAACAAAGTAGGCCATATTTTCAGATGTAGAAAATGCAACATAAATCCTTTTAATAAGTGTGATTTGAAATTTTAAATGACTACCAAGTGGCAATTTTAATCAGTATTCAGATCATTTAACTCTTAGTCTTGGGTTTCATGAAAACACAAACAAAACACTACTATAACCATTAATGGTTAAACAGCAATCTTTTTCCCACCTGCGTTCTCATCCCCTCACCCTTTTCTTTTACTGGATCACTTCTTTCAGCCTACACCTACACTCACTGGTCTACTTCCCCCGGAAAACACTGGCCTATGGACCCCAAATCCTGGTTTTCCTACTGCTTCAAGAGCTACTTTCCCTTTACAGGTCAAACTCCAAGACAGGCTTATCCATAGCACCTGTCTCCAGCCTCTCATCTCATTCTCTCTGGATCCACCTCAACTGATGTTCTGTCCTTACTATTCTCCTTCAACTGCCCCATTAAGGTCACCAAGGAATTTCATGTTGCTGTCGCCTATTTCTTGGCTCTTATCTTACTTGCCCTATAAGAGGTACTGGACACAGCTAACGACTATTTCCTGATGAACCTTCTTCACTTGGCTCCAGGGTATTAAGTGCACCTAGCTTTACTCCCTCCATACTCACGTTTATCTTTTTTTTTTTTTTACTAATTTCCTTAGCCGGTCATCTCCTTAATCTCTATATTTTAGGAAAGCCCAGGGCTCAATCCTTGAACCTCTGGTTATCTTCACTTACTCTATTGATGATATCATATGGCCTCACAATTTATAAATCCATCTATATGCCCAGACCCCTCCTTGAATACCAGACTTTGAGTACAATTCCCTTCTCAACATCTCCACTTACATGTCTTACAGGCATTTCACACCCATCATGTCCAAACTTTACTCCTAATCTTTCCCCTCAAAGCTGCCCCTACCAGACTTCCCATCTCTATGAAATTTTTTTTTGTCTGTTTCCTTCTTCGGGCTCCAAACCTTAAGAGTCATGCTTTGTATTAATACACCTCCTTCTCTCACATCTTATTAAACCATCAGCCATCCTATTGTACCTATCTTTAAAACAGAACCTCCATTGCTGTCCCATTGGTACTACTCACAACTCTATCACATCTGGACAATTGCAACAGCCTCCTAACTGCTCTTCTACTCTTTCTGGTTTATAGTCTGCTCTCAAAATAGCAACCAGGGTGACTGATCTTTTGAAAATGTTATTCTTATAATGTCACTCTGCTGCTCAAAACCCACAAAAAAACTTCACATCTCCTTCAGTTTAAAAATCTAAAGTCCTTATAGTTACCCATAAGATTTGACCTGGTCCTCTATTAACTTCTTATTTCTTTGGCCTTGTCTCCCACTCCGTGTTCCCTCTACTCCAGTCACACTGGCCTTCTTGGTGTTCCTCGGATATGCCAAGCCTGCTCTTTCCTCAGGGCTCCTGCCCTTGCCGCCCGTCTACACATAACATTCCTCCCTCAAGCAGCTGCATGGCTCATTTCCCCACTCCTTTTGGTATCTGCTCAAACGCCACAATTTCAGGAAGCATTCTCTGACCTGATATTTAAAACTCTAACAATCTCCTTGCACCAGAAGCACTCCCTCACCTGCTCTAGGTTTTTCCATGCCATCCAATCACTACCTAACATTTTATTGTTCTCTTTATTGAATATTTTTCTTCCTTCCACTAGAATGTAAGTTCCACGAGGACAGGGCTTTTGTCTGGTTTAGACACTGCTTTATCTTCTGAACCTAGAACAATGCTTGGCATAGTACTGATGCTCAATATATATTGTAAGCAAATAAATGAAAGATCAAAGGAACAACTAAATAAATGGTGACATAAATGTCAACATGGGGTTGGTAAATAGGTTTCATCTTGAATGACAAAAGCAAATGATTAATACAGCTGCATGAAATGTGTAGAGAGAGATGCTAATCACAGTACTCTAAAGTATAATGTTCCGCAAGGTTCTTCACACCAACCGGTAGCAAAGACTAGTACACACAGAAAATGATTGAGTGACAGGTTAAGTGAGATTAATAATGACAAGCTACACTTAATTAATAAAAGACAAACAGTATTTCAGAGTGTGTGAACAGCTGTCTTTTACATTTCTCAAAGTTCGCCTATTCTGAGAGCTATTTAAAGTATCCTTTTTACTTGTTCTTTAGTAATACATATTTTGTTTTTAACTTCTAAAAATTTTACCTATACATAAAAAAACAATTTAATAGTCACTTATCATACAATCCTTTCACCATCACTGAATACATTATTACTCAGGATTAATTATAAACTCATGGCACTTACATTCTGTTTCATGCTTATAGGCTCCTAAGGTAAGCTGACGAGATGTTGTCAATAATTGTTGCATCATTGCTGTTGGGTCTTGAAATATCTAATGGGATACAATGGAAAAAGCAGCCCTGTAACTTCAAAATATACAAATTGAAAATGCTTTAAAAACTCTCATTATAAAATCTTCTTACCATTTCATCATAAAACTCTGAAACCACTGTTTTTTTCCCCAGCATTGCATTGGTGTCTGACTGAAACAGCTTTAATAAATGATACAGTGTTACCTGTGAAATAAAAACAGACACAACATCCGTGGATGGTTTTATCATCATCATGTGAGATTATCATTTCTCTAACTGATTTACAGTTACAGAAGTAACTACTAAAGTAAAGTAGTTCAGTTCAGTTCAGTCGCTCAGTCGTGTCCGACTCTCCGCGACCCCATGAGTCACAGCACGCCAGGCCTCCCTGTCCATCACCAACTCCCGGAGTTCACTCAAACTCATGTCCACAGAGTCGGTGATGCCATCCAGCCATCTCATTCTCCGTCGTCCCCTTCTCCTCCCGCCCCCAACCTTTCCCAGCATCAGAGTCTTTTCCAGTGAGTCAACTCATCGCATGAGGTGGCCAAAGTATTGGAGTTTCAGCTTCAGCATCAGTCCTTCCAATGAACACCCAGGATTGATCTCCTTCAGAATGGACTGGCTGGATCTCCTTGCAGTATAAGGGACTCTCAAGAGTGTTCTCCAACACCACAGTTCAAAAGCATCGATTCTTCGGCGATCAGCTTTCTTCACAGTCCAACTCTCACATCCATACACGACCACGGGAAAAACCATTGCCTTGACTAGACGGACCTTGGTTGGCAAAGTAATGTCTCTGCTTTTTAATATACTATCTAGGTTGGTCATAACTTTCCTTCCAAGGAGTAAGCGTCTTTTAATTTCATGGCTGCAATCAGCATCTGCAGTGATTTTGGAGCCCGAAAAAATAAAGTCTGACATTGTTTCCACTGTTTTTCTATCTATTTCCCATGAAGTGATGGGACCAGATGCCATGATCTTCGTTTTCTGAATGTTGAGCTTCAAGCCAACCTTTTCAGTCTCCTCTTTCACTTTCATCAAGAGGTTTTTGAGTTCCTCTTCACTTTCTGCCATAAGGGTAGTGTCATCTGCATATCTGAGGTTATTGATTAAACCTAGCAAATTCAGGATCTTGTCACAACTACAGCTTACAAGTGGCAGATCATCCGAACTCTGACTGTACTTTTATTTTCCTATTAGGTATTAACATCTATCCATATCTATTCAATATGTATGCTACAAAGAGGATAAGTAAAGACTGGCTACAAAGCATTCCAGAGAGGGACTACAACACAAGATACGGCTATGCAAATTAAACTGGGAAATCACTAAGACAAAAAGTCTTTTACTCATACAAATGAAATTTGCTTAACTGTGACAGATAAAATTTACAAATTTACTGTGAGGAAAAAAGATTTGATTTCAAAAGGAATGATCAATACTAAAATACTCAAGTTTTAGAGGACAAGTTAATTTCTCTGGTTTAGAGGACAAGTTAATATAATCCTAATAATAAGATTATAACATAAGTAGCATAATAAGCCACTGATAATTCACTTCAGCAAGAGCAATCTCTCTTCAAAATACTTGGAAACAGATAAAATAAGACATCAATGGAAAAGCTTTGCAGCACGATTGTTTGAACAAAACAAAATCTAGCAGGTAAAAAATCAGGAGTTCATGATGAAGTTGGAGAAGCAACTAAGAGGGATTGAAGAATTTTCCAAAAAGTCAGCTAAAATCATCATAAAAAGCAGGCATCATATTTAAACAGATAATTTGACAAATTTCTAGGGTGACAGAAAGCAGATGAGACTACACCAATAGATAAACCTTAATGGGGAAATCCATAACCTAAAAACTTAGGGAAGGAAACTGCATCAGAGGTGAGAGACAGTGGCCCCAGTGAGCCCAAGAGAGACTGGAAGCTCAAAGTTGGCAGGGGTAGAAATCAAGAATGCTTTGGGTGGCTGGGTTGGTTAATCTTCCTTCTTCTCCTTTTACTCACAGCCAAGACAGCATATCCTCCTGTGGATCCTAGAATTCTTCATTCAATCAATCAAGTATGAAGTAAAAATAAAGATATTTTCAGAGAGCACTGACTTTGAAAATTTATTTCTTAGGCATCCTTTCTGAAGAAATTCCTCCAATAAAATGAAAAAAGAAAGAAACATGAAGATAAAGGATCATGTGTCATCCTCAGGAGTTGAGAGGCACTATCTAAAATAGAAAAATCCAAACTTAGGGATTTAAATACATCAGATGCATGGGAGTTAATTCCAAGAGGAACTGAAAACCGTAACTGTCGCTTTCTTGAAGAAGGGGTCAGAAATGGGGTAACTTCTATGTTATGGGGTTAAATTATATCCCCCCAAAGATAGTGAAGTATCTATACTTATCCTCAGTACCTGTGAATGTATTTGCAAAGAGAGTCTTTGTAGATGTAATCAAGTTAAGATGAAGTCACGGGGGGGCCCTAGCCCAATATGACTGGCATGTTCATAAAAAGGGAAGAGACGCAGAGATGGGGAGGCAAGAGACTGGAGTTATGCCGCCACAGCCAAGGAGCGCCTGGGGCTACCACAAACTAGAGGAGGCAAGAAAAGATCGTCCCCTAGAGGCTTTGGAGACAGCATGGCCAACACCTTGAAACTGGACTTCTAGTCTCCAGAACCAAGAGAATGAACTGTTGTTTCACCCATTCAGTTTGTGATACTGTTACGGCAGCCACAGGAACCTAATACAGGAAGCTTGTACATTTTATTTTTTAATTTTTTAAAAAACTATATGTTTTATAATTTGAGCAGTATTGAAAACTACATCATAAAACTGTCCTTTCCCAAACTTATCCAGATTTTCGAGGCATTCATGCAGATAAAGACAATGAAAAATTTCAAGACATATGTCTCTAATTTACACTGATACTTGAAGATTCTTAGAGCAATGAAAATGCCTATACCTGCTGGCAATACTTCTAGGAATAAAACCCTAATATTAGTATTTTGCTTTAAGAAACAACCATTCATTTTACATAGTGTCTTGACCTGTAATAGGTTACCGGATAAGGGAAGCAAATCACAAGTTACCCATGTCTTTCTTTTATAATTTAAATAAATCTTCATATGACTTATTTTCTATAAGAGTCAACTGAAAAACTATAATAGTTTCACTGCACTGAAAGAACAAGAGAACAGTTTGTAGTGGATAAAATTCAGGTCCATGTAGATCTACATGAAAACCTATCAATAAATTAATCACTGCAGAAGTGCAAAAAAATGTATTACCTTCCTTTCCCAAGAGTAGACTTTGAGAGCTGTCTCATAATGAGTTTACATGATACAATGATTTCTTTCAGAGATGTATTTTCCAAGGAGGGGTAGAGAGGTGAGATGGAGGAGACAGATGAGGAGGCAGATAGGTAAAGCAGCACATTCTCCAAGTAAAATGAATTCAAAGCAACCTTACAAAGTTAACAAGAACCTCACCTCTAATAACATTTCTAACAACATTAACAATTTCTCCCTCTCCCTTCTCTCAATATCAGCCATAGTCTGTGCTCTATATTCCCAAATAGACTATTTTGATCAAGAATAGGTGTAGTGTCTGATCTTTGTATCCTGCTCACTGAGAAGTATCTTGCAAATACATTTAATAATTTTTTGCCAGAGTATCTGTGAGAGTATCTCAGAAAGACAAGAATGGTAGGAGATACCAAAATGTTACCACATGGAAGATATTTAAATAACCATTTAGATGGATCTTCAGGAGGAAAATAAACTAATCTATGAATAGTTATCAGGAAAAAGTTCAAAGAAGCTTATATAAAGTAGAACTTTCTGAAAACTAGAACTTCTCCAAGTCTGAACAGGATGTTTCACTTCATGATGGAAGTCAGTCTTCTTTTCTTACTATACTGAAGGGGCTAAAGGAAACGTCTATGTAGTGGCCTACGTCAACCGGTCCTAAATCTTACTGTGCATCAAAATTACCTGGGGGTGCTGGCCCCTCTCCAAACTTATGAATCACCATCCAGAGAATGGGGACTAGATGTCTAAACTTCTAAAAAATACCTCAGGCATTTCTGACATAGTTAGTTAGGAACTAATTCTCTGTATCACTGGTCCAGGTGCTATTTCAACTCCTTTAAAAGCACACAGTTTTACAAATGTAATCAGATAATTAAAGTGTAAATGTTTGGGGCTGAAGGAATGAACTCAGTCTATCAAGATGAAAATTGATGATGATGAATATTAAAACCCTGAAAGTGAAGTTAAACACTGGCCATACAAATGTGCAATGAAATAGCCTGAGTTGTAACTCTTTGTGTTTAACAATAAAACAAGCTTAGTGGTTTTAGTCAAAAGAGTAAAGAGTATGACACATGAATGCAAATATACAGGTTCAAAAACTAGCTCAACAACAATTAACTGCATTTTTGAGCACAAGACTTTATCTTTGAGCCTTAGTATCCTCATTTCTAAAACGAGGATCTCACCAACCTTACCAAGTTGCTGAGGGCTCAAAGTGAAAACTTTCGGGACTTTTTTACATTAGATAGCAACAATCGGAAGAAGAGAGCAAATTATGAAAAAGTCAGTAGTTATAATAAGGCATCATGAATAAGATAAAGCTGCTAGTACTGATGACAGTATGAAAAAGTAAAAAGGCATTCTAGTGTTTTTAACTAAAAAAACTAGACACTCCCAATTCAGAGAGTGTATGGACTCAACTTGTTTATTACTAATAACCAAAAAATAGTAATGAATTTTAGACTTTTTTTGCTATAGTAATCATATAATTTCCATGATTTCTTTCAAATAACTGTTCTTACTATATTCCTTCTTTTTATATGTGGAAATAAAAGATTTTTGAAAGGCACTTCATTTAAAAAAGAAAAACCTTAATGCATGGCAAGATATAGCAAGACATAAACTTATATAAAGTATACCTGATTAAAAAAATGTCAACATACATACAGCTTGTATATGTTGTCTAATGTACTACTACATTTTCACAATTACTAAAAAATCCATTTTATATCTACAAAGAGTAACATTACTCACGGGTCTTTCATTAGGATCAATGAAAAATATTTTGATGATTATTTCGAATTCACCCCATCCTGTTTCAGTAATCTCATACGGAGGCTTAGTAACAACTAAAAGAAAGAAAAAAGAAAACAATTAGGAATTTTAAACTGCTGATACAGTTTCCTCGTTCTTTTATATTTTGTATGTTATGAATCACAGAACTACTGTACCTCTTAAAGGATTGCCATAGCTTTCATGTAATTTAAATTGGATTTTCTTCACATATGCTGACATATCCTAAAATACAGAGGAATTAATTAGTTCTGCCATCTACCTATAAAAATTAGGAGGGAAATACATTGAGCATATGTACTAATTTTATAGACAAGAAATGCCTAAGAAATATGAATTACAACCTGAAGCTTTTATTTTTATTTTAAACAAAGGAAGCCTGTGGCAGATTCTTTCATAATTCATCACATATATAAATATATATGTCTCTATTCACTTGTGTTGCAAATCCTATGTTTATGTACCTTTGAGTATTGTTTGATATATCCCTGTTGACAATATTCAAAATCTATTCTGATTTTTCTATAAAAACAAATACATTTCTTCCATGTGGTAGTAGAATGTATCATTACTTCATTTTATTGCTTAATAATATCTCACTATATGACTACACCGTATTTTATTTATCCACTTATCAGTTTGGAGACACTTGGGCAATTATGAGTAATGTCACTGAATATTTACATACAAGTTTTTGTGTGGACTTTGAAAGTTTTTTGTCTTTTAATTTTGTTTAATACAGGATAGTATAAATGCTGAAGAAGAAACATTATCAAGCTTAGTTAGTTTCACTATTTTAATTCAGTCTTTTGCTGAAATATACTAAGAAAAGATAAACAGAAATCAAAGGTCAACTAGAATCTTCTTTGCCCTTGAAATTAAGATAACTTTGGGTTGCATCACTACTTGCTGTGCTGTATTTTGCTCAATTTCAGCTCCAAAGGCCTACATTCAACTAGTCACCTTTAAGTTGTGGCTAGACTGAGTTCTATGTGGGTGTCCCTGGTGGCACTAGTGGTTAAAGGACCTGCCTGCCAGTGCGGGAGACAAGAGATGTGGGTTCGATCTTTGTGTGGAAGATCCCTTGGAGAAGGACATGGCAACCCACTGTAGTATTCTTGCCTGAAGAATCCCAGACAGAGGAGCCTAGAGGGCTACAGTCCATAGGGCTGCAAAAAGTCGGACACGACAGAAGCAAGTTAGCATGCACGTGCTGAGCTGAGTCATTATAAACTGTCCTACATGGCAGTTTAATGTGTGGCATATGACCTCTAAACTGATCATCTCTTAATTTATTAAACATGACTGAACACAGTGTGGGGTTACACGGGAAGACAACCCTTAAAACTGACATTATAAAGTTATTTTGAATAGATACTAGATTCCTTCACAAAATGTGCCCACTCCTTGATAAAGTATAAGTCCAAAATTCTTCTCTTACATGTGGTAAAAGTATTTGAAGCAGGATATCTTTATCATTATCAAGCTATGAATCTATCCTGTGGTATTTGGCACCATTTTCAACTTTTCAGAAGTTAACATCTCTTCATGACGCCTCTAAAGGCTTTTTCAGATGTTTCCAGACGGTGACAAATGATTACAATGATAATATAAATTCTCACTTGCCTTATTGCTTCCACTATATTGGATCAATAACAGCTGACATACAAAATGAAGAGTTTTAAACAGAGGAATATTTATTCATTCAGTATCTACTGAATACCTACTATGTACTGACTACATTCCAGGCATTAGAGATTCAGCCACAAAACCAAACTACCAGCAGCCAGATTATGTAGCAGTTTTGTCTTTCATCTTCTCTGATTATCAAATTAAAACTTAAACTTATCATTCCTGAAACATGTGATTATACACTAGGCTACCTTAAGAGGTGGTGATTAGAAGACATACTATGTATACAGGATAGCTCTTGTTACCATTGTTGTTGCTGTTTAGTCGCTAAGTTGCATCCAGCTCTTTTGCGACCCCACAGACCATAGCCTGCCAGGCTCCTCTGTCCATGGGCTCTCCTAAGCAAGAATATTGGAGTGGGTTGCCAATTCTTTCCCAGGGAATCTTCCTGATCCAGGGACCGAACCTACCTCTTCTGCACTAGCAGGTGAATTTTTAACCACTGAGACAGTAGGGAAGCTTATAACTTAATTTTAATTATAAAACAGTTTTGGAAGATTGATTTCTACTAACAAGTATACAAAGATGACAGCTCTTACTTTATTCTTTCAACTTTTGGGGTAACATTTCTACAATGGGCAATTTTTTTTACTTTTTAAAAAAAACTTTTTATTCTGTACTGCAGTAAAGCTGATTAACAATGTTATGACCGTTTCAGGTGAACAGTGAAAGGACTCAGCCATACATACACATGTACCCATTCTCCCCAAACTCCCCTCCCAATAACATTCAGCAGAGTTCCATGAACTACACAGTAGGACCTTGGTTATCCTACAATGGGACAATTTTATTATCAGTTACTATAAAATGATGTTACAATTTATCTTCAAGCAAAACAAACCACAGCTTCAAAAAGGTTTTAGGAAAAAGAAATATTTACCTCATTTCTATATGGTTTTACATATACTGTCCACTGATGGGTGTGCCCATCTTCTTCTCTTTTCTTTCCAAAATATCGAGCAACATTACCATAAACTATTGGTTTAACGATAGTAACACCCTAAAAGAAAAACAATTTCAACATAAATTAACAACCTAGGTTTGCATTTACCATGGATTTCCCTTAAAAATCAATTCCAGACAATTAGCCTCATTTTATATTACCACCGCAGAAGGCAATGGCAAGCCACTCCAGTACTATTGCCTAGAAAATCCCATGGATGGAGGAGCCTGGTAGGCTGCAGTCCGTGGGGTCGCTAAGGGTCGGACACGACTGAGCGACTTCACTTTCACTCTTCACTTTCACACATTGGAGAAGGAAATGGCAACCCACTCCAGTGTTCTTGCCTGGAGAATCCCAGGGACGGGGGAGCCTGGTGGGCTTCCGTCTATGGGGTCACACAGAGTCGGACACGACTGAAGTGACGCAGCAGCAGCATATTACCACAAATAACTAAACATCACAGTAATTACAATGTTCCCACTTTGAAAACATCTATTTAAATCATATAAAGTACTTTGAGTGTTTCTATTTTTGCTTTGGTTTTTTTTAAATACAGAAATAGAAAAGGTTCTTTATTTACAAACTTTAAAGAACAACAAGGAATTAATAGTCACTAACTTTGATTGTCATCACCTGACGGTAATGTCCTTATTAATCAGCTTACAGCAGGGTTTTCCAAAGTACAGTAGAAAAATTAAAGGCAGTTTGGAAGAGAATTTTTTGGTAGAATAAGGGAAGCATTTTCTTTTTATTACTAGTACTTACTTTAATCTGTATTAGAAAAACCACAACTACAACAAGCAATTCAAATCACAATTTCAAGAATAGTAATGCTTAGGAAGGGACTTTAAAAATTAGATTTAAACAAACAAGTTAAATATTACATTTGAATTCAGATAATGGCAGAGGCACTTGGAGGACTCAAGCTTGATAAACACTTGACTAATGACATGTTTGCTACATTTGTGCTCAGTTCTGTGATGCATGTACATGTTTCTGTGCACATCTCAGAACTGTAAAGGCAGATTATGATGAAAAGGAGAGAGAAAAAAATTCAGGAGAAAATGCTGAATGTTGCATGTGAATTTGAGACTAACTGTTGAATAGTAGGAATGTACCTGAAGACCAAGATATATCATATGTACAAAGTGTTGGGCCAATGTAATCAATAAGTAATAATAATAAGAAAAGCGGTGAACAAACAGAAAAACTTTTTCTTTCCTTTTTTTTAAAACTTGTTATTCTGTATTGGGGTATAGCTGATTAACAATGTTGTGACAGTTTCAGGTGAACAGCAAAGGGACTCAGCCATACAACACATGTATCCATTCTCCCCCAAACTCCCCTTCCATCCAGGCTGCGAGAGATGCACCTGCTATACAGTAGGTTGGTCATAAAGGGAAAAACTTCATTGTGACTAGGTAATCCTCAAATAACTTCAATAGCTACTAGCCTAGAGTTAATTCAGAAGAAGGCAAGCAGTCTGTATGGGAATTTAAAAAACATCACAGCAAGTGCACTTGTGGGGCACACAAAGCGGGGCCTCACCTTTAAGGATTGAATGAATAAACACAAAGGAGCATGGCAAGGTGAGGAGATAAGAGAGTGCACAGCGCCAGTGCTGACGGGAGCCTGCAGAGCTCTTCGGATATGTGAAGGGCATTCGTTTGCCAGTGGACTTTCTACTAGGATGAAACTTATCTAAATTGGAAAAAGGTGCTTACAAGCTCAGGTAACAATCAGCAAGGAGAAGAAATAGGTCCCTAATTTTAAGTTTTAAATGACGAACTCACATCCATTTTTGGTGGAAAAGCATTTGAGGACTACAAGCCTAATCTCCTCACTTCACTTTGGACTTAAAAGACTTTTAGAACCTAACATGATTACAAACTGAGAAAGTTCTGTAAATTCTTCTCTGAAAGCTAATCTTATAATCCTCTTTTCTGTTTTCTCTTTTTTCCCTTATTTATTATTATTATTTTTCGATCATTTTTATAATCCTCTTTTCTGTAGTACTTTCTTATCATTCCAAAATCTGTCCCCAAAGCAGAGAGAAAATATGTTTATGAAACTCCTGCTACTATGAATTTTACCTGGCCATCTCTTTCCCCTTCCATTTAATTTCAGTAGCTTTTGAAACTTTCAAAGAGCTCTCACGTTATAAGAAGCATTAAAGCACTGTGTAGGACAACTGCATATACAGCATAAATTTATGTGAACAATATGATATGGAGAAGGATTCTTAAAACCGAGAGCAACTAGACTGGTGCAAAAATTGGGTGATTTCTTTTTGAAAAGATTTTTCTTTCTGTGGCACAAAAAAAATCTGAAGGGAGTAAAAATCAATGTTATATCAGGAACCAGCTGGTCGTGACATAAAAAATTAATGTGCCAGGTAACGTATTTAAGTGGGAGGGAAATTTGTCACGGTGACAAACATCACGTTAGGCTCGATTAGAACTTTAATTACAAACTAAGAAACTTGACGTGTACTGAATGTTGCCTGTGTGCCAGGCATCTTCTTTGCCTTGATTAATCAGTATCCTGGCCGTAGCCTTGAGGCTTTATGAACACTACGAACTTGGGGAAGTCTTCGGAACTTCTCTATTCGCCAGCTCTATAGTTACCACATTTGTAAATATTGGGAGTAACGCTGCCTTTGTAAGGCTGCAATAGAGGCTGAGAGAATCCGGTAAAACATTCACCCACGTGCTTCCTTCGCATGGAATCGGCAATTGTTATCCTACAATAGGTGGGTGCCCCCCGACCCCGATTTACAGGTGACCTGGGTTGGCAGCGGATGAACACCAAGCCAGGATCTGCCAGTCCTCCAAGTGGCTTCTTCCCTGGCGACGAAGTCCATCTCTCCCTCAGGCACCAAGGATTACGTCAGTTTATTTTGGCTGGGATGGAAGGGAGGGGGTTTCACCTGAAGTTGGGGCCCAATGAAACCACGATTTTCCCTTTGGGGCTCTGAGTCGCCGTCCTCCTAGAAACCCCGCTTTCAGTCTGAGGCAAGAAGGAGCGAGAGGGAACAAGCTGACCCTCCCCAGGCCGCGCTAGAAAGAGCCGGGACTAAAAGATACTCCGTGAGGGGAGCACCGGCCGCGCACTGACCTTCACTCTCCCGCCGGAGTCAGGCCCAAATTCGGCCATTCTCTTGAACATATTGTCTTACGGTAGAAGCCGCCGCCGCCAGGGAAAGAGACCGGGGCCGGCGGGCTCGCCGCTCCCTCAGAGACCCGACTCCTCCCGCGCGGGCCCAGGAGGAGGGTTTCTGGTCGAAGGAGGACGAGTCAGCGGGGCTCCGGTCGCCTAGGAAGCGCCAACTCCTCGCCGCGGACGGCGTCGCGGAAGCCCATTCACCTCCGCGCCGGGGGAGGTCGGCTCTGGAGTGGGCGGCAGCGGCGACGTCGTGCGCAGGCGCGACGCGCTCTCTCACACTGCGCACGCGCGGGGCTGCGGCGGAGGGTGTCGCCGGACCAATCTCTGCTGCTGGGGTCCGAGGAACCCGGGAGTTTCCAGTCAGCGTGTCGCCGCCCCAGACCACCTGGCTTCGCAATGACAGAGAAACTGGCTGTTGGAGGTGATACATTCCCATCGCCAAAGCGTTACAGTTGTGAAATTATGTTCATGAAATCTCGTCTACTCACCGCTTTTCTTTGCGTTCACCTAGCCGTCTCAGGGGACGACCGAGGATGAGATGGTTGGATGGCATCACCGACTCAATGGATGTGAGTTTGAGTAAACTCCGGGAGTTGGTGATGGACAGGGAGGCCTCGCGTGCTGCAGTCCGTGGGGTCGCAAAGAGTCGGACACGACTGAGCGACTGAACTGAGCAGTCTCAGACTTCCATGGTTACATCGATAATGTATTTATTATATTTTTAGTATTTAAATTTATTAAATTTATTTATTTTATTATTTATTTATTATAATTTATTTGCTGCCTTCTTCATCTCTTTCCTTCCTTTTTCTGCTCAGTTTCGATTCTAAGATCCCTAACGTGACAACAAACCTCCCCTCCTTTGCCCCTTCTGTGGTACTAACTACTTTGCAAGTTTTGTTGTTTGTTGTTCAGTCGCTCAGTCGTGTCTGACTCTATGCCACCGCATGGGCTGGCATACACCAGATTTCCCTGTCCTTCACTATCTCCTGGAGTTTGCTCAAACTTCTGTCCATTGAGTCGATGATGCCATCCAACCATCTCGTCCTCTGTTGCCCCCTTTTCCTCCTGCCCTCAATCTTTCCCAGCATCAGGGTCTTTTCCAGTGAGTTAGTTCTTTGCATCATGTGGCCAAAGTATTGGGCTTCAGCTTCCACATCAGTCCTTCCAATGAATATTCAGGGTTGATTTCCTTTAGGATTGACTGGTTTGATTCCCCTGCTGTTGAAAGGACTCTCAAGACTCTTCTCCAGCACCACAGTTCAAAAGCATCAATTCTTCATTGCTTAGATTTCTTTATGGTCCAACTCTCGCATCTGTACATGACTACTGGAATAATAGCTTTGACCAGGCGTACCTTTGTCAGCAAAGTTGTCTCTGCTTTTTAATATGCTGTCTAGCTTTGTCCTAGCTTTTCTTCCAAGGAGCAAGCATCTTTAATTCATGGCTGCAGTCACCATCCACAATGATTTTGGAGTCCAAGAAAATAAAGTCTGTTACAGATTCCATTTTTTCCCCATCTATTTGCCATGAAGTGATAGACTGGATGCCTTGTTCTTAGTTTCTTGAATGTTGAGTTTTAAGCCTTCTCTTTCACTCTCTTCTTTCACCTTCATCAAGAAACTCTTTAGTTCCTCTTCACTTTCTGCTTTAAGGGTGGTATCATCTGCCTATCTGAGGTTATTGATATATCTCCCTGCAATATTGATATATCTCCCTGCAAGCTTGAGTTTCATCCAATCTGGCATTTCATATGATGTATTCTGCCTATAAGTTAAATAAGCAGGGTGACTATATACAGCCTTGATGTACTCCTTTCCCAATTTTGAACTGGTCCGTTTTTCCATGTCCAGTTCTATCTGTTGCTTCTTGACCTGAGAAATACCGTACAGAAAATAGGCAGTTTAGCTAAACGCATGCCTGGTACCAAGACTTCATCTGTCACTTAACTCTAAAATACTGGCAACCAGGCCTTTTTTTTTTCTAGTAGAAAATAGGGAGAGGCTGCCCTGGGAATGTGGCCAGTCTAAGATGAGAGATTTAAGGGGCCTCAGTGAAACTGACTCAACCAACCAGGTCATCCTTCAGTGAAGTACACATGGTCAAATCCACATAGGCCCTTGGAACCTCAAGTGACTTTTAAAGTTTCCCAATCCTGAATTTAAGTAGATAACCAAGGATTGCCAAATAACAGAGAAACACCTCTAGTATGAAAGATGTAATCCAAAGTAAACAGACAAAATGGCAGATAAGAGGAAACAAAGAAGTCAACTAAAACCAAAATCAATCAAACTGTTATTATTAATATGCTGTTTGCTGTGCTTAGTCACTCAATCATGTCCAACTCTGTGACCCCATGGACTGTGGCCCACTAGGCTCCTCTGTCCATGGTTATTCTGCGGGCAAGAAAACTGGAGTGGGTAGCTATTCCCTCCTCCAGGGGATCTTCCCAACCCAGGGATTGAACCCAGGTCTTCCACAATGCAGGCAGAATGTTTACCATCCAGGCCACCAGGGAAGCCCAAGAATACTGGAGTGGGTGGCCTATCCCTTCTGCAGGGGATCTTTCCAACCCAGGAATCGAACTGGGGTCTCCTGCATTGCAGGTGGATTCTTAACCAGCTGAGCTCCCAGGGAAGCCCTTATTATACTATATCCAAAATATAGTAAATATAGCCCATATTAATACTATATATAGAATAAGAAATATCAAGCATGACATAAAACAAGGAGAAAAGAATATTCAAAAATGAAAAGGAGTTGTTGAAAATTAAAATTGTGATAATAGAAATGAAAAAAAACTCAGAGCAAGGTTAGACTAATGAAATTCTAGCTGCCTCTGAAGACCTGAGAGGAGATTTAAATGGAAGACATAGATAGCAGTAGGGATTGCGAGGTCCAAACTAGCACGTATAAAATAAACAGACTTCCTTGGCCGTCCAGTGGTTAGGACTCATCACTTCTACTGCAGGGTGCATGTGTTTGATCCCTGCTTTGGGAACTAAGATCTCACTAACCATGCAGCACAGTCCAAAATAAATAAGTTACAAGAATATATTGTACCATACAGGGAATATACCCAATAACTAAATGAAATATAACCTATAAAAATTGTGAACCACTATGTCGTACACCTCAAACTTAGTAATATTGTACATGAACCATACCTCAATAAAGAAAAAAGAGGCCTAGAGTTTGGGAATTGAACTAATGATAGATACAAATCAAGGTAAGCCAATATAATAATTTTGCAGTTACTGGCTCTAGGGAAAATAAAATCTTGCATAAGAGAAGAAAGTAATTGTATCTACGGCTATGTAAATACTGAGTATTGATCTTAAAAAGTATATGTAATGACATTGGAAGGATGGGTTTTAGGGAAAGGTGCCATGTGTGTTGAGATACAGGAGGAGGAGATAGAACTTAATCCTTAACTCCCACTGAGGGAACCAACATCAGGAAGAATACAAACCTGACACTTTAAACCATGGGAGAAAAAATAACTTTTTTTCTTTTTTTGGTCCTATTTCACAGCTTCTGAGATCTCAGTTCCCAGACCAGGGATTGAATCCAGGCAATGGCACTGAAAGTACCGACCTAACAGGTAGGCCACCTAACAGGTAGGGAACTTCCTAGGATTCTGTTTTAAATTTAATCAAATTTATTTATTGACTGTGCTGGGTCTTTGTGCTGCGCAGGGGCTTTCTCTAGTTGCAGCAAGTGGGGACTACAGTCTAGTTGTGCGCAGGCTTCTCATTTCGGAGGCTCCTCTTGCTGGAGGGCATGGGCTCTAGGGCACATGGGCTTCACTGGGTGTAGCCGTGGCGTCCAGTATTTGTGGTGCCTGCTGCCTAGAATTCCTGACATTAAGCTAACTAAGTATAAAACTGCTGCATGTGAAGAGGGAAAAATGGGGAGTTACATAAAAATCTTGCAGAAGTATCTGACTGTAAACATTGAGAATTTATAACCTTGTCAAAATTTTTAATGATTTAAAATTAATTTGTATAATAAACATGTATTTAAATGAAAAATATTTTATCTATGAATGATATTAGTCACTCATGACTATAACTTTTCGTAATTCCCTTTGTGCCTGCTAAGTCGCTTCAGTCATGTCCGACTCTGTGCGACACTATGGACTGTAGCCTGCCAGGCTTTTCTATCCATGAGGTTCTCTGGGCAAGAATACTGGAGTGGGTTGCCATGTTCTCCTCCAAGGGATCTTCCCAACCCAGGGCTTGAACCCGCGTCTCTTACATCTCCTGCACTGGCAGACAGTTTCTTAAGCACTAGCGCCACCTGGGATGCTCCTTAGCAACTTTAAAGAAAATATTTTTAAAGTAAGTCTGCTAAATACAAATGGAAGAAATATGCTCAGGGCTCAGTTATAATTAGTGCCACATGAAAGCCCAGTTTTATTCTGGAATATCACTCTGCGTTTCAAATAATATCCTGATGCGATGGTAAGCAACATTGGAATTGAGTTTCTTTTAAAAATGATGAAACTTTCATATTGACTCTGAATAAGGGTGAAAATTTGGTTTGGGAACTTGATTGCATTAAAATAACAGGTATAAGTAAGACATGACATTTATCAAAAACACTAAGCAAAATCTCCAGCAAGAATTTCTTTCTCTCTTAGGCCAACTTTTGCTAATCTCTGGTCGTTTCTTCAGTCAGCCATTGTCATGGGTCAGTCCTGGTGCTTCTCAGAGCATCTCTGCATCTGAGCTATCACTCTTCAAGCCTCTCTCCCCTACCTTGACTCATTCTTCTTGCTCCTGTGGATATCCTGGTATGAATAAACCCACATTCTTTCCTGTTGATTCATGTCAAAATGGTCCCAGAATCCTGAAATCTGAGGAGGCACCTGAGCTGGGCCCCTCTGCTGTCCTCCAGGGGACTGGTCACATAGATTTGAGACCTGACCCTTGGAGCCACAGAAGCTGCAGTACTAGAATTATGTGAGATTGGAGAGTAAAAGACTCTCCGAGTGCCCAGTGTGGGGGAATATACTAAATCATCAGGGAGATTCATTCGAGCAGCTGGTTTTTATTGAGCATATATCATGTTACAGGCACTGTTCTAGGTATTGGGAATGTGGGCATAAACAAGAGGAAAAACTTTCTGCCCTCCTTGCTGTAAAAAGAGTGTCCCAGCATGGTATGTCAGAGATGTGATGCGGTAAAGATGTCCCAGTGTGGAAGAAGGGGTGACCGCCTGAGGAGTATCAAAGCCTGAGTGGAGACCATCTATTCCATTGTGTGGCACTGTTGGGAGATGGGTTACATACAGGCAAACTGATTAAATATGTGCATGTACTCAGGATACATTTTAAGAATATTAAGGAAAATGAGTACCTGCTTTCTGACTGTATAACAAGGAAGTTATCAACATAAGAAAAGAAAAAAATGTACAATTAACCTTGTGGTATGGGATTGGAATAGGAGGTATTCTATGAATTCAAGTAGATACACGTTAGGTAAATACAGACATCCTCTAGCTCTGTCCTTTGATGGGATGTGGGAACAGTGCCACTCTACTTCCCAGAATTGTTTTTTAAAATACTGTTATCCACTGTGAGGGCTAAGAGCTTTTGGAGAAATAGCTGATTCTAGGCTGAAGCAGAAAAGGAACAAGGTGAGCATTAGGACAGCTTATGCCAGAAAACAAAAAAGTACCCAAAGAATGATGAGGTCATGTCAGGATGACACAGAAGCTAGCTTGCAGAGTCATAAAAGTCAAGGGAAACATGAAGAAGTTATCTAGATTGAAGGAAACTGAAAAACGTAACAACCAAATATAACATGATTCTGAATTAGGATTTGTGCGATACTTGATGAAATTGCATAGATCTGATGATTCAGTTCAGTTCAGTCGCTCAGTCGTGTCCGACTCTCTGCGACCCCATGAATCACAAACTGCCAGGCCTCCCTGTCCATCACCAACTCCCGGAGTTCACTCAAACTCATGTCCACAGAGTCGGTGATACCATCCAGCCATCTCATTCTCTGTCGTCCCCTTCTCCTCCCGCCCCCAACCTTTCCTAGCATCAGAGTCTTTTCCAGTGAGTCAACTCGTCGTGGTCCTAATTTTGTCAGGGTTCTGCTCCTGATATGGATGATGTTTTGAGGTTCTGTAGAAATTACACACTGAAGGATTCGGAGCCACGGGTACCATGTTGGCAGTGTATTCTCTAACTGTTCAGAAGACGTAAAAGGCTGTACTGTACTTATAAATTTGGGGAAAGATTGAGATTATTTCAATCTCTTTAAAAAGTGGGGAAAACTATTCTTTTGAAAGTTACACTTCATCAAAAAGAATAAATAAAAGAATAAGTAAAACATGTCTATCAAATGGTTACAGGTTTGAGTCCTGGGACACTCCAACACTTAAAAATCAATCAGCAGAGAAACAGTCAGCCAGGAAGCACTGAGAAGGAGCCATCAATGAGACAATATAAAGGAGGAGAGCTGAGGAAGAAAAAGTTTTCAGAAGCAGCAAGTGGTTCACTCTGTCAAATGCTGCTGAGAGATCAAGTAGATTGAACAGAAATCAGGTGGTCACTGGAACTGGCCCCAGTGCATCCTGGGAGGAGTCGTGTTTGAGCCGTTTTCAGCTGAATGAGGACAGCAGTCAGATTAAGAAGAGATGAAAACACAAAGGGAGGTGAGAGCATGGAGTGGGTTAATATAGATATCTCATCCCAGAAGTGTTACTGGAAAAGGGGGCAGAGAATGATGTTGTAGTTGGAGGGTTATGTGAAGCCCACAGAGAGTTCTATGTAACAAGCAAGGTTACCAGGGCAGTATGGTGATGGGCCACATGTGGAGACACTGCCACTGCGCTGGAGCAGAGGCCCTTCATCCTAGTGATAAAGGGGAAGGAAGGGAAGGTGGCCCAGGGAAAGATGTGAACTCTGTTATGATGGCCAGCAGAGGAAAATTTTGCGTGAGTTGCTTCTGTTCTGTCTTTGTAATATGAGGCCAGGTCATCTACTGAGAGCACGTGTCAAATACCAGTGGTTGGGCATGTTTACTGGGAGTTTGAAAAGACTGGAGAAGTAAATAGTGACAGTCATTTTGGAGAGTGGGGACACCAGTACAGAAGGATTGAAGAGAAGTGACTAAGATGATTAGGCTGACTTGAGGGCCCACTTAAGTTTTATGTTTATGAAATTAAAGTGAGGGGAATTCCTTGGTGGTTCCATGGTTAGGACTCTGTGCTTTCACTGTTTAGAGTAAGAATTCAAGTCCTCTTGGGGAACTAAGGTCCCAGAAGCTGTGTGGCACAGCCAAAAAAAATTAAAAATTTAAAACATTAAGTGAGATATCAGCCTGCTTATGGATTTCTCTAGCAGTATACACCTGTTTCAGTACAAGTGAGGATGTAGAAAATACTAAGTGTCAGATCGTTATTTCCCAAATATATACATATGTATTTCTTCAGAGACATTAAATGGCTGTAAACAAAGGAAGACAAAGTATGAATTGCAAAGCTTTTAATGAAAACGTTTTTCTTTTACAACATGCATACTTTCACATCAGTTTAATAGCAATTAATTCAACCCTTGCAAACTCATCTGCATCTGAATTTAGTCATAATGCATGAATTTAAGCTAATAAAGCTAAGGAAAATCAACAGCTCATCTAATCCTTCTTTATATTCCTTCAGGATCAGCAAGATGCATAAATGAGTTCTTTGCAAAGGCTAAAATAGGTTGATGTATAAATTGTGAGTTTATTTTTAAAATTCTGTGTAGACGCAACATTTCTACTAAAACATTTAAACCAAAGGTCACACTTATGAAAACAAAATTCTTAATTTGGGCTGTTTTCATTTTTAGCCATTTGACGTTCTGCTCTTTTTGACTGACTAGATGAGAGGTCACATGCCTGCACAGGTGTGACTTTGCCTAAGATCAATTTGCTTGAAGATATTCCTTTGTTATATTTTTGTTGACTATTGGGGAGTACTTATATCATTCAAGATTAAGTCTGGGTTATCCCTTTGATTAAGAACCAAATGTACTAGAGATACATTTGATAATGCAGATTTTAGACAAATATTCACCAGCATTAGTTCTGTTAGAAAGCTGAAAAGTGTTGTAGGCCTAATATCAAACAATAAACATGTGAGGTAAACACCAAGCCTCTTAGAAGAAAGACCACACGCTCCTGCTTCTGTGAAAACATTATTTGTTTGAAAGAATGATAGTATAACCTTTTACTCAACGATTACTTCCTTAATATGAAAAAGAGACAAAATGAGCTGAAGAAGAAAACTCCACAGTTACACTCCGCAACCCTGAACATAACTCCTGAGATCTCGGTTTTGACATTTGTTTTTCCATGCCACCCTGTAGAAAAAGATGAAACAAATGATAATAAGATTGAAACATATCTTCATTGTGTTATACATACTTCAAATCCTTTGCAAGAACAAAATAGTTAATCAGTACATGAAATACAAGCTACGAACAGATCCAAATGTTGCTGTTTATTAAGTGGAGATACATATACCAGGAATGTCACATCTCCACAAACCTACTCTATAGCACAGAATGCTGAACACAATTGTTGAGTCTTGCGAAGTCCACAACAGCACTGCAAAGTGCACTCCACATTTACTTAAATCCAAAAATAATTTCAAGGTATGGTGTAGACAATCTTAAAACCTCTAGAAATTCCCTAAAATAAACTGAGTAGTAAAAGAGTCAAAGATTCTGAATCAGGTAAAATAGATTGTTTCTATGTAATACACTGTTTAGCATAAATCGAAAGCTGCAATTTTCAATTCTCAGTAGCGTACTATAGTCTTTGGAATATTCTCTCACTTCTCTAACATCAGCAGGATAAATCAGCTCTCCTCTTTAATGCTTAACACATACCGTGCTCTGTAAGAGAAACTAAAGACTCATACGGTTAATCTTATGCTAAAGACTAATCTACACCTGTTGTAGGTCCATTATACTTCAAACACAAACATACAAACAACCTCATAGGAAAGTGGTCAGATTTGTGGTTACCTGGTGAGGGGCTTGTAGGTGGGGTGAGGGGTAAGGAACTGGACAAAGGTTTTGGAAGGTACTACAGACTTGTAGTTATAGTAGTAGCGATGCAGTGTACCACAGGCCTATGCTGGTGGCTCAGTGGTAAAGTATCCCCTGCAATGCAGAAGATGAGGGTTCGATCCCTGGGTGGGGAAGATCCGCTGGAGGAATAAATGAAAACCCACTCCAGTATTCCTGCCTGGGAAATCCCATGGACAGAGAAGTCTGGCGGGCTACAGTCCATGGAGTCATTAAAGATTTGGACACAACTTAGCAACTAAACAACAAGAGTGCAATATACAACATGATAAATATAATTAACATTGCTATATGTTATCCATATAGAAAGGACGCTGACATTAAATTTTAACACTTTTCATTTCACACAAAATTTTTTTCTTCTCTTTCTCTGATTTTTTATCTATATGAGATAAAGGATGCTTACTAAACTTATTATGATAATCATTTCATGATTAATATAAATCAAATCATTATGCTGTATACCCTAAACTCTTACCATGCTCTGTGTAAATTATATCTCGATAAAACTGGAAGGGGGAAAAAAACATACCATGCTCTAATGCCTTGTGGATCACTGACAACCCTCTTTGCACATGCTACAGCTTGAGTGATGTCATCTTTCAGCAAAGCTGAAAAAGAAGTGGTGAGAAATGGAAACAATCTTCATAGAAATTTCATTTTAAGTTTAGGTTCAGTCAGCTTTCTTCTCTTAGACTGAGGAAAGAACAACTAATATTATTTTTTAAGAGTCCTTATATCTCTGTGAATTTTGGAGGAAAACTCTTTCTTCATTCCATCCCATTTGGTATGAAATAAAGCCCTCTGTTTCTCATTTACCAAAGTCAGTGGATGTTCAGGAATTATTAACTAATGTGATACAAGGAACTGTTTATACTAGGCAGTGTAAAAACAAAACAAACAAGCAGAAACAGTCTAGCAGTTTTTTACTCAGCAATTCTCCTAATGGAAATTTATCCTAAAGAAATCATTGGTATGTGCCCAAAGATGTGTATACAAAGTGTTTCATAGCAGTTAATATAAAAGGAGAAAATGGAAGCAGCCTAAGTACTTAACAGTGAGAGACAGACTAAGGGACTCCCTGGTGGTCCAGTGGTTAAGAGTGCACTTTCCAGTGCAGGGGATGCTGGTTCAATCCTTGGTGGGGGAACGAAGATGTCAAATGCTGCAGGGCAACTAAGCCTGCACATCCCGACTAGAGAGACGCCTGCATGGCACAATGAAGATCCTGCCTGTGGCAACTCAGACTTCACATGGCCAAAAATAAACAAATGTTAAAAAAAGAAGTGGATTGATAAATTATAGAATATCTACACAGTGTAACTCTATTCATCTTAAAAAATAATAAAGACTGGTATTTGTTAACAAAAATAATTTTGTGTTTAATAAAGAGCAAATTGTATAGCAGTACATTTAGCAACAGTTTCTGTTATGTTGAAACGCATTGCTTTTATGTTTGCATGTGGATAAAAATGTGCATAATATAGCCTTAATTCATTCACATGAGTGATGTAGATTCTGAAAGATGTGGATACTAAAAGTTACCAGTGGTCATGCATATCTCAGTATTAAAAATTTCTATTCAATGACCACAGGTTATTCTATAATGTAAAAAATATTTTTAAAATATTATTTTTTATTTTTAAATATTTTATTTTTAAAATATTATTTTAAAATATTTTAAAAATAAATTAACGATATAAAATAATATCCTAAAGACATCTTTTTATTAGGATTTTGAATATTTAAAAATATAACTCAGTTTTGCAATATTTTTTCAATATTTTATGCACTGAAGATTGATGTTATCCCTACTTTAAATGGAACTCAATAGATTATTTATTTCATCCCAATTAAACAAATCTGAAAATTAGCTTGTTAGAATGATTATGCTTATAAAGGCACTGTATTTTTTGGAGATGCAAGCCAAAGAATTTAGAAATGAAATGTCATAATGTTTCTAAATCAGTTTAAAATCACTCATCAAGAAAAACCCCACATACATAAAATAAGTAAATATGACAAGATGTAAATAACTGTAAAGGTATATGGTGAGCATATTGATTTTTATTATGCTAATGTTTTTAATTTTCCATATATTTAAAACATTTCATAATGAAAAGTAAAAGTTACATTTTAAAAAGACCACACATATTCCCTTTCTTTGGGTAATCACTAACCCTTTCATTTTCCAATAAAGGAGGGTAGATTTAAAAAAAAGAAAAACCCCTATAACCAAATTATCCCTAAACCTCCACAAACAAGGAAAGTAGGAGGAATGGCATTGTTCTCCACAAAGCATCAACATATCCAGTTATGATGAAGTGATAGGTCACTCCAGAAACTCTTGTATGTTAGCAAACAGCAACCTTTTATGATATCAGCTCTTTAATTTCTTACTTAAGGAATTATGAGGGGCAAAATAAGGAGTTTCAAGACATTAAGATGGAGTTTTTCAAGGTCCCTGATGAGCCCTTCAAGATCTTTTTATTTCTATTGAATCTTGATCTAAAGGATCATTCCAGTTTTCCCATAAGATGTCTACAGAAAAACCTGAATGAACTTTTTGGATAACCCAACAGGTATAACCAGTGGGGTCCTGTGCCATCACTCCACATTATCTTGTCTTACCGCTGCAGGGTATATGACAGGCGTTAACTGCTCTTGGGGTTTTGCCATCGTTACACCACCAGCGGCTATTGATTTGAAATATCCCATAATCAGTGCTTTTGTCTCCATGATTGTAGTTTGTAGCACGTGTGTTGTAATTGCTTTCCCATCTGGCCAAACACATCCCTGAAAAAAAACAGTAATAAACAGCAACACGACATAACTTATACTTCACAGCATAGTTCAGTTCAGTTCGGTTCAGTCGCTCCATAGTTCAGTTCAGTTCGGTTCAGTTGCTCAGTCATGTCCTATTCTTTGCGACCCCATGAATTCTGTTTAATTCTACTTTGCTAACAACTTGTTTTATAAGTATAAAGATGTATTTTACTTGTAAAAAATTGTAACACTTTCATGTTAAAGGGCCCTTAAGAGAATTCTTTTCATAGCAAAATGTTTGTTAATACTAATGAAACAATTTTTCATATTTTAATTTTTAAAAATATTAAAATAGATGTTTCCTCCGTTGCTATTACCCTTCTGCTCCCATCCGTCACATAAGATTCAGCCTAGAATAGAAAAATCAACTGAGTTGAGTGGATTCAGTCATTAGCAGCATATGTGTGAGGTAAGTCACTTCAGTCATGTCCGACTCTATTCAACACCATGGACTGTAGCCTGCCAGGCTCTTCTGTCCATGGGATTTTCCCACGCAGGAATACTGGAGTGGGTGGCCATGCCCTCCTCCAGGGGATCTTCTCAACCCAGGTCTTAAAATCCATGTCTCTTGTGTCTCCTGCATCAGCAGTTGGATTCTTTACTGCTGCGCCACCTGGGAAGCCCAATTAGTAGTATATGCATACACTAATGGAAAAATACTTTTATCAGGAAAAATAAGGAGTTTTTGAGAGAAAAAAAAATTTCTTATGATACCTAAAGTTGAATTTGGATATCAAATTAGAATCCAGAAAAGAGTCATAGAATAGGAAAGACTATGTTATCCATCCATCCATCTAGCCAGTTACTCATTCATTCAAAAATAGTTATGGAGGGGAAATGTCTGAATTCGTTCTGAAAAATACAGTGATGACATTGACAAATATGGACTAAAATACACAGTCACTTTTCCTTAGCACACATCTTGAATTTTGTGGAAATAAAAATAATTCATTAACTGGAGTAAGAATAATGAAATGTCTTTCAGGCTGCATTTCAGGGATCCTTATATAAATACTGATTGAGGGTCTGTCCCTGTTTTAAAGAGTTCTAAAGGAAATCTATAAAAACTTTGCCCAATGTCATAGTAGGGGGATTAAAAATGAGAAAATACTGCCTTACTCAGGCTTGCAGAACTCAAGTTCCACACTGGAAATGGCTAGAGTCAAACACCAAGGGTTTGACAGACATATCTCAGGTGCTGAAATATTTCTTATAGTCAGCCTCCATATGCCAGCTGGTAAATTTAGTGGCACTAGAGGAGTACAGTGGGACCTGGCATGCTTCTAATTGTATAGAATTTAACCCTCCTATGCTTCAATCGTTTACTTGGTACATCTGATTCTCGAGGAACCATTGATGTTTTAACCATTGTAAATGTACAAACCCGCCAAGAAATAAGAAATGTCCATTCACATAATATCCCTTATTATTCATCCTCTATTAGCATCTGTTCCACACCTAGCTAACTATCTATTTGGAAGGAGAAAGAATAGTTGACTTACAGTTTGCCAGGCTAACTCCCTTGTAGCCAGCCAATCCAAGTTTCTTCAGAGTTCTGGCAAGCTCACACCTCTGAAATTTCTTGCCCTGGACAGCAACAGAAAGGAGGAGAAGCCCCAGAATGAGGACAGTCTTCATGTTGACTGAGAAGCCAGACGTCCAGGCTGACCAGGGAGAGCTGGACTTGGTATTTAACATCTTTTCACTTCCCTCTTCTCTGACCAGTTTGGGGCTCCACCCTTGGAGACATGTGGAAAGCAGGGCCTGTGTTTTGGTCCACTGACTTTAAAAGTTTTCTTCCTTGTGTTTAAAGGAATATGCTGATATCCTAAGTATTAACCTGCAAGAAAATAATAAAATGAGATTGCTTAACAACCTTGCTCAGGAAGAACTGGGATTAGCACTATAGCCCAAAGAGGAACTTCGTCCTATTTAAATATAAATTTGAGCAACTATAAAGAAAAAAAACCTGAATGTTTTACACAACTGAAAATGAGCTCAAATCTTTCACTAATTTTTTTTTTTCATCACATTGTTTTATGTGCTTTCACTCTGTAGTCTTCATCTTTTTCACTTGAAATTGTTTTATATATATATTTTTTCCACAGAACAACATGACACACTGCCTGATGTTCTGATAAGTATGTAGCACCTCACCATGTTGTTCAACCAGATTCCTCTACTAACTTTTTTGGCGTCTATTGTAAATTCTTAATTTATGAATCAGTGTTTTACTATGATAAGTAAGCTCACTAGAGCAACATTCCTAACTCCTTTCTGACAATGCCTTACTTCACATTTCCATGTTAGAACATAAAAGGTCATTGCAAAGCAAAATAACAGTAAAACCTTCAGAGGGATAACGGAATATGCACCCCAAATCTTCCCCTCTGGCATAAGGATTATTTTGAGCTGAAGGCAATTGAAAAGAAGGAGATCCAAGAAAAATTCTCTGCCCTCCCCCTAGTTTCCTAAAAGCAGAACATAAATTTGTGCAGATATTAATCGCCAACAACTATTGACACTTATCAGCCGCAAGACAGCATTAGAGGACTGACAAAACAACATTTACTGAGTAGCTGCTGCTGCTGCTGCTAAGTCACTTCAGTCGTGTCCGACTCTGTGCGACCCCACAGACGACAGCCCACCAGGCTCCGCCATCCCTGGGATTCTCCAGGCAAGAACACTGGCGTGGGTTGCCATTTCCTTCTCCAATGCATGAAAGTGAAAAGTGAAAGTGAAGTCACTCAGTCAAGTCTGACTCTTCGCGACCCCATGGACTGCAGCCTACCAGACTCCTCCGTCCATGGGATTTTCCAGGCAAGGGTACTGGAGTGGGGTGCCATTGCCTTCTCCGACTGAATAGCTAGTATCTTCCATTAGCTTCTAATGTATTTATCATCCCACAGTCTGCCACCCTTGAAGCTAGAACTCTTTTCCTTTGTCTTGTTGCTACTCTAATAATTTATTAGATATTAGATATCTCTAATAATACGATAATCTGTAAATCCCGGTTGTAGCCATATTTATGAGTTACTGCTGCCTGTATTTCTCATAAGTATGTATGAAAGGTACATGTGAATAAACATGTTTGCTTTTCTCTTAATTTTTTGTTACAGAGCCCCAGTCAAAAACCGTAAAATGGTAAAAGGAAACAATGTTTTCCTCATGTACATTTTGTAGTGATGAGGATAAGACAGTGAAAGACTGGAACACTCCACTCTCCCTGGAGACTGCAGTTGAGATTTGGGATAACTGACAACAGACCAGCAGAAAGTAAGAATTCTTACCATGTCAGTCTCCTGGACATATTTTGAACAACGGACTGGTTCAAAGCAGTACGTCAAGGCTGTAAACTGTCACCCTGCTTATTTCACTTATATGCACAGTGCATCATGTGAAATGCCAGGCTGGATGAAGCACAAGCTGGAATCAAGATTGCTGGGAGAAATATCAATAACTGCAGATATGCAGATGACACTACCCTTATGGCAGAAAGTGAAGAGGAACTAAAGAGCCTCTTGATGAAGGCTAAAGAGAAGAGTGAAAAAGCTGGCTTAAAAGTCAACACTCAAAAATCTAAGATCATGGCATCCGGTCCCATCACTTCATGGGAAATAGATGGGGAAACAATGGAAACAGTGACTGACTTTATTTTCTTGGGCTCCAAAATCACTGTGGACGGTGACTGCAGCCATGAAATTAAAAGATGCTTACTCCTTGGAAGAAAAGCAAGACAAACCTAGGCAACATATTACAAAACAGAGACATTACTTTGCCTACAAATGTCCTTATAGTCAAAGCTATGGTTTTCCAGTAGTCATGTATGGATGTGAGAGATGGACACTAAAAATGGCTGAGTGCCAAAGAACTGATGCCTTTGAACTATGCTGGAGAAGACATTTGAGAGTCCCTTAGACAGCAAAGAGATCAAACCACTCAATCTTAAAGGAAATCAACCCTGAATATTCATTGGAAGGACTGATGCTGAAGCTGAAGCTCCAATGCTTTGGCCGCCTGATGCATAGAGCTGATTCCTTGGTAAAGACACTGATGCTGAGAAAGATTGAAAGCAGGAGGAGAAGGGGATGACAGAAGATGAGATAGTTGGATGGCATCACCAACTCACTGGACATGAGTTTGAGCAAACTCCGAGAGTTGATGATGGACAGGGAAGCCTGGCATGCTGTAGACCATAAACAGTCACAAAGAGTTGGACACGACTGAGCTATTGAACAACAACAACAACAACAACAGTCTCCCAGCTCTCTGCCTGTAGTGCACAGTCAAGAGAGGAGGATAAACTTTCTCCTTGTCCCTTCCTTTACAAATTCACAGTGGCAGGAGAAAAACATTTGTGAAAACAGATCTTGAATTGTGACTCTTGTGAATTGGTTTTTGGTCATCAACACCTATGGTTATTGATTCTTAGCCTCCCTGAAAGAGTCATGCTTTCCTTTATCTCTCTCATTTGTCATAAGGATGAAAAACCATAAGAAGAGAATCTCTGTTTGTCTTGTTTTATATACTGAGAACTTTTGTAACGAGTGAGAATATTCCCTCTGGTTTCTGCCACTTGGGTGATGCAGGTGGTCTGTCAGGCTTGTATTAGCAGCTAGCCAGCCAGCTAGAAGCCTAAGATATGAAGTTACAGGCAAGCTTCTCTTTGTCCAACCAGGCTAGCTGTCAGGGGAGTTTGTCTTAATAAAGTTATAACAGGCTCTTATCGCTTTTACAAGATTGGGAGGGGAAGATCAGAGAACAAATGTTAAGAACTACAGATGGCACTCAGTCAGTGTAAAACTTATGTAAATACTGATAGCCAGAAAACTACTTTAACAGAGGTCCAGAAAATTTACAGAAAAGCTTGATTTATTGTCCCTTACTCTGTAAGCAGAACCTACCAGGTCCAGACCTTTGTGTATTTGGGGATGGCACTTCACACACAAAAAATACTGAACTAATCTTCCTACCATTAAAGAAAAGAAAAAGATTATAGCAATTATCTTGGATTTCTGCTAACAGGCAAATAAATATGTCCCTGACTTCCTTCTTAGATAAAATCTACAATCCCTAATCCCTTGAAACATTATTCTTATATCTTTGAAATGTAGGCATTCAAAAAGATAATTGTTGGCTAAAACAATCTTGGGACTTGAAAAAAAAAAACAGATTTTAAAAAGCAAAATGCTATTTAATATTTCCATAACTCCTATGCCAAAAGCTTCCTTGCCAGGTCCCTGATAAGATATCTATTAAAGACAAGTTAATACTCTGGTTTCTCTTCCTATCATAAAAATCTTTCGCCTTTTACTAAAGATTTCTGTGGAGAAGAATAATTCTGAGTTCAAGAGGGAGATGATATATGTATAATTATGGCTGACTTGCATTTAGTTCAGTCGCTCAGTTGTGTCCGACTCTTTGCAACCCCATGAATCACAGCACGCCAGGCCTCCCTGTCCATCACCAACTCCTGGTGTTCACTCAAACTCATGTCCATCGAGTTGGTGATGCCATCCAGCCATCTCATTCTCTGTCGTCCCCTTCACCTCCTGCCCCCAATCCCTCCCAGCATCAGAGTCTTTTCCAGTGAGTCAACTCACAACAAAAACCAATACAACATTGTAAAGCAATTTTCCCCCATTTAAAAATAAATTTTAAAAAAAGGCAAGTAAAAATCTTAAAAAGTCTTCCCATAAATATTGGTAAAAGGTTTCAGCCAACTGAGTGGGTAAACTTAACTTGTTCCATCTGCCAGAAACAGCATTTATATCCAACTATTCTCGCTTAACTAGAGAAGGAAATGGGAACTCACTCTATATTCTTGCTGGGAGAACTCTAAGGACAGAGGAGCCGAGCGGGTTACAGTCCATGGCATTGGAGAGCCAGACACAACTTAGCTACTGAAAAACAATAATAAATTTTTGCTTAATAGTTATAAGAATATAACTGTTCTCTTCAGTATCTTTAAAAACTGTTCTAAGTTCGGCCCAAGGTGCAGTGGGAATGTTTTAGGATTTTTAATCTCTTAAAGGGAGTTCGCTTCCTGCCCTAGGAATTTGCTGCTGCTGCTAAGTCGCTTCAGTTGTGTCCGACTCTGTGCGACCACGTAGACGGAAGCCCACCAGGCTCCGCCGTCCCTGGGATTCTCCAGGCAAGAACACTGGAGTGGGTTTCCATTTCCTTCTCCAATGCGTGAAAATGAAAAGTGAAAATGAAGACGCTCAGTCGAGTCCTACTCTTAGCGACCCCATGGACTGCAGCCCACCAGGCTCCTCCGTCCATGGGATTTTCCAGGCAAGAGTACTGGAGTGGGTTGCCATTGCCTACCAGCTGAGAATTGTCTAAGTGAATATTCTTGTTTCAAGATTAGTTCTCATGAATTTATACTATTCTGAGCCTCTGCCAGGTGATTTTTAATCAGGAGTTTTGTGTTTTTGAAAGAAGAGGGGAGTTTATATACAGATCTTCGTTGATTTACTGTGGGGTAACATTCTGACACTGGACTTCTCTGAAGGTAAAGTAAAGAATCTGCCTGCAACAAGGGAGACCCAGGTTCAATCCCTGGGTGGGAAAAATCCCCTGGAAAAGGAAATGGCAATCCACTCCAGTATTCTTGCCTGGAGAATTCTATGGACAGAGGAACCTGGCGGGCTACAGCCCATGGGTTCACAAAAAGACAGACATAAAACCATCATAAATGAGAAATAAAGTAAAAAATGCATTCTATACACCTAACCTACCAAACATCATAGTTCTGATCAGCATACCTTAAACTTTGCTGGAATGCATACATTAGCCTAGAGTCAGGCAAAATCATCTGACACAAAGCCTATTTTAGAATAAAGTGTTGAATATCTCATGTAATGTATTGAATATGCTCCTGAAAATGGAAAACAGAATGGCAGTCTGGGTACAAAATGGTTATAAGTATATTGGTTGTTTACCCTCATAAACAAAAAATGTCACTAGTCTGGGACAAGATCACATTTCAAACTCCAAGTATATTCTCTGCTGAATGCATACCACTTCCACACCGTTGTGAAGTTGAAAAACCTTTAGCCATCATGAAGTTGGGGATTTTCTGTATTATAATAGCAAATTCAGACACAGGGCTTGCCATGTTCCAGGCATTATGCTAAAAAGCTTAATATGTATTAACTTACTTTCTCCCCTTGAAAAAGGTATTGTCAACATCCCCATTTTACAGATGAGGAAACAGAAACCCACTGAAGTTCAGCAACTTGCCCATGGCCCTTCTGGGAGTGAGTAAAAGGCCACCCTGCTCGTGCACTGCTTTCTGTAAGCTCTACCCAGTTTTTCAGTAAAACCACCTAATAAGGGCCCATCAGAATGCCTCTAATGGGCAGTTCATCTGAAAGCAGTTGGGATCTGTGGGAAATGGAAGGACAGTCTTGATGTCAAAGTGCTCTATCATCGTTCCTTTTATTGTTGCTGTACATTTAGCATTCCATTTAAGTGGTTATACTAAGTTCCATAGAAGGACACACCTACCTGTATTTTTGTTTATAGGTTCTGTTGCATGCAAGAAGCTGACAGGGCAGATAATCAAACCCTGTGTTCATTGTGCTCATTGTTAGTAGGGGAATTCCCTGGATCCAGGAGAAGAATAGCTCCAGGGTAAATCACAGTTCCCAGGAGCCACCACATACTTTCTTCCTCATCAAGAATGAGCCTCTCCAAAGAAACACAGGAAACTGAGTATGCAGATTCTTGAAAGCATACCCTTGTCTGGAGTGAATCACTACTTGCTTAATTCAGTGCTTAATTAAGAAAACAGCTGTATAAGGACTGGGGGAGAAAAGGGGCCAGGGTGGTGGTGATTGAAATGGTGCTGGAAAGAAGTGGGCAGGATAAATAACTGTCAAGTGAACTGAATTAATTCCATCTGTAGGTTTTTGGGTTTTTTTAATTTTTGTTGTTTTGGATTTGGGGGAGTTTTTGGGTTTTGGTTTCATTTTGGTTTGTTTTTTGGCAGATCTTTCTCTTTAATTCTACAAGGTGAGAATGACCAGGTAGACGACAGACCTTCTGATCTTAAAGTTTCCAAAGTTATTTGTTACACATTTGGTGGCTGTTGAACTCAGAAATCTCCTCTTCCTCTTTCTGAGAAAGGTGAGTATTTGGCATTTTTATAAGTTTGCACACAAACAGAAAACATCAGGATTCTGTAAATTTCAGAAGCAGCTGGGTTTTGGCTTTGTGTCTGGGAGAGAGTTCCTTTATCTAGGAGAGTTGATTTTAATCTTTCTAAGCTAGGAGGCTTACCATGAATGCTCCTCTGTCTTCAGCAGCCACAGGTCTGCTTGTTGCCTAGTATGTGCACCCTCCCCTCATTTTAGCCACCCTGTGTGGACACAGGAGATTAATTAAACCCTGTGCCATTCCTTTTCTCTGAAGTGGAGTTCTAGGAGACTCTAATTGAGAGGATGTTCTGATTTTCAAGTGAGAAAATTTGCTAAAGTTCTAGTTGTTCTGGAACAACACCCTGAGGCATCTTGCCACAAGTTAGAATCCTTGAATTATGGGAGGCAACAACTTAAATTCAAATCTTTTTCTTGCATTTGTGATCTCTCAAGGAAAATGTTCCTTGTCCACCACTTTTCAGTAAAACTGAGCATGTTATTTTCTGTGTGACTGATAAAAGATGCTTGTCTGAGAATACACAAGAAAGTACTTCTGAGATACTTAGAAATTGAGAACTTGTTTGTCAGCCTTCAGGAAAGCCCAAATCTCATTGCCTTTGTTCCAGATAAACTTTCTGTGGGATTTTGTGTGCTGGGGAAGGGTATGTGCTTTAGGGAAGACAAAGAGTTAGTGTGCAGGGTGTGGATGAGGCCAGGAATGATATTCCTGTCCCCTGTGTCATATCTGTGTCACCCTCCACCCGCATCTTGCTTTTAAAATTTTTGTTCTTTTGCAAGTAAGGTGATCCAAGCAGAGGCATAGTAGGTCTCGGGAGAAAAGTTGCTATGAAGCTAGTAGTTGGAAAAGGGCGGTGTCTATGATTTGTTGGATGATATTTCAAGACTAAAATGAAGCTATTACTCTGTTTCTTTATGGACCACCTGCAGAATTACTAGAGGTGATTTTTAAAAGGAAGATTTTTCTATACTCCACTCCAAAGCTACCACTAAACCCTGAGAATCTGCTGCCTTAACAAGTACCCCATGATTTTTCAAATATTAACCATAAATCTTAGAGCTCTGCAGAGTATTTGATAGATTGAAAGGAAATATCTACGTGTACAGTTCTCTCTCTTTAAACAAATTACTTCCACATTGAGAATAATGGCCAGGTTGCAAAGAGACTCCCTGCCTGCTTCATTTATCTCTGGAAAGGACCCTGTGCCTTGACAGTGGCTAATTGGATTTTAGTTGGACTTGGATACAAGGCTGTTGATCATTTTATATGATCGACTTTCTTAAAATGTCAAGTTAAGAAACAAAGCAATTGTAGTTAGTCCATGATGGGTACTCGTATAACAGGGGACTGAATACACCAATGGGCCTTGTATCAGGGGCAGAGAGAGAGACCGCAAAGACAAGTTGAGCCTCTACCACGGACAGCTTTGCCCTGTCCAGGTACCTACAATGGATAGGTTTTGACAAAAGGTTTGTCCCCAGTTTCTCTTGGTAAATCAGGTTTGGTCATTATATTAGTCATACATTGCCATCAGTTCAGTTCAGTCGCTCAGTCGTGTCCGACTCTCCGCGACCCCATGAATCACAGCACGCCAGGCCTCCCTGTCCATCACCAACTCCCGGAGTACACTCAAACTCATGTCCACAGAGTCGGTGATGCCATCCAGCCATCTCATTCTCCGTCGTCCCCTTCTCCTCCCGCCCCCAACCTTTCCCAGCATCAGAGTCTTTTCCAGTGAGTCAACTCGTCGCATGAGGTGGCCAAAGTATTGCAGTTTCAGCTTTAGCATCAGTCCCTCCAATGAACATCCAGGATTGATCTCCTTTAGAATGGACTGGTTGGATCTCCTTGCAGTATAAGGGACTCTCAAGAGTCTTCTCCAACACCACAGTTCAAAAGCATCGATTCTTCGGCGATCAGCTTTCTTCACAGTCCAACTCTCACATCCATACATGACCACGGGAAAAACCATTGCCTTGACTAGACGGACCTTGGTCGGCAAAGTAATGTCTCTGCTTTTTAATATACTATCAAGGTTGGTCATAACTTTCCTTCCAAGGAGCAAGCGTCTTTTAATTTCATGGCTGCAATCAGCATCTGCAGTGATTTTGGAGCCCAAAAAAACAAAGTCTGACACTGTTTCCACTGTTTTTCCATCTATTTCCCATGAAGTGATGGGACCAGATGCCATGATCTTTGTTTTCTGAATGTTGAGCTTCAAGCCAACCTTTTCACTCTCCTCTTTCACTTTCATCAAGAGGCTTTTGAGTTCCTCTTCACTTTCTGCCATAAGGGTAGTGTCATCTGCATATCTGAGGTTATTGATATTTCTCCCAGCAATCTTGATTCCAGCTTGTGCTTCTTCCAGCCCAGCGTTCCTCATGATGTACTCTGCATATAAGTTAAATAAGCAAGGTGACAATATACAACCTTGACGCACTCCTTTTCCTATTTGGAACCAGTCTGTTGTTCCATGACCGGTTCTAACTGTTGCTTCCTGACCTGCATACAGGTTTCTCAAGAGGCAGGTCAGGTGGTCTGGGATTCCCATCTCTTTCAGAATGTTCCACAGTTTATTGTGATCCACACAGTCAAAGGCTTTGGCATAGTCAATGAAGCAAAAATAGATGTTTTTCTGAAACTCTCTTGCTTTCTCCATGATCCAGCGGATGTTGGCAATTTGATCTCTGGTGCCTCTGCCTTTTCTAAAACCTGCTTGAACATCTGGGAGTTCACGGTTTACATACTGCTGAAGCCTGGCTTGGAGAATTTTGAGCATGACTTTACTAGCGTGTGAGATGAGTGCAATTGTGCGGTAGTTTGAGCATTCTTTGGCATTGCCTTTCTTTGGGATTGGAATGAAGACTGACCTCTTCCAGTCCTGTGGCCACTGCTGAGTTTTCCAAATCTGCTGGCATATTGAGTGCAGCACTTTCACAGCATCATCTTTCAAGACTTGAAATAGCTCAACTGGAATTCCATCACCACCACTAGCTTTGTTCGTAGTGATGCTTTCTAAGGCCCACTTGACTTCACATTCCAAGATGTCTGGCTCTAGGTCAGTGATCACATTATCGTGACTATCTTGGTCGTGAAGATCTTTTTTGTACAGTTCTTCTGTGTATTCCTGCCACCTCTTCTTAATATCTTCTGCTTCTGTTAGGTCCATACCATTTCTGTCCTTTATCGAGCCCATCTTTGCATGAAAAGTTCCCTTGGAATCTCTAATTTTCTTGAAGAGCTCTCTTGTTTTTCCTATTCTGTTGTTTTCCTCTATTTCTTTGCATTGATCACTGAGGAAGGCTTTCTTATCTCTCCTTGCTATTCTTTGGAATACATTGCCATACCTAGTTACAAAAATTTTTTTCTTGTGTTTAGGACATTAAACATGTTCTCTTAGCAAATTTAAATATGCAATAGAGTTAACTATAGTCACTGTGCTGTATGTCACATCCCCATGACTTGTTTTGTAACTGGAAGTTGGTACCTTTGGACCCCCTTCACCTATTTCTCCCACTCCCCATCCCCTTCCCCGACTTCTGGCAACCATTCATCTGTTCTCTAAACGTAGAAGCTTGGTTTTCTTTCCTGTTGTTGTTTGTTTATTTAGGCCATGCCGGTCTTTGTTGTGGCCTTTGATATCTTCAGTCTTCACTGGGGCATGTGAAATCTTTAGTTGCAACATTTGGGATCTTTTTTTTAAAAATGGCGTCATGTGGGATCAGTTTCCTGACCAAGGATCCAGCCTGGACCCTTGCAGTGGGATAGTGGACTCTTAACCACTGGAACACCAGGGAGTCCCTGTTGGTTCATAAAGTATTTGTCTTTCTCTGACTAGTTTCACTTAACATAATGCCCTCAAATCAGTTCAGTTCAGTCACTCAGTTGTGTCCGACTCTTTGTGACACCATGAACTGCAGCACGCCAGGCCTCCCTGTCCATCACCAACTCCCGGAGTCTGCCCAAACTCATGTCCATTGAGTCGGTGATGCCATCCAACCATCTCATCCTCTGTCGTCTGCTTCTCCTCCTGCCTTCAATCTTTCCCAGCATCAGAGTCTTTTCCAGTGAGTCAGCTCTTCCCATCACGTGGCCAAAGTATTGGAATTTCAGCTTCAACATCAGTCCTTCCGATGAACACCCAGGATTGATCTCCTTTAGGATGGACTGGTTGGATCTCCTTGCAGTCCAAGGGACTCTCAAGAGTCTTCTCCAACACCACGGTTCAAAAGCATCAATTCTTCGCCATTCAGCTTTATTTATAGTCCAACTCTCACATCCATACATGCCCTCAATGTCTATCCATATTGTCACAAGTGCAAGATTTCTTTTTTTTTAATGGCAGAATAGAACTCCATTGTGTATATATGTACATATATACTCAGTTCAGTTCAGTCTCACAGTTGTGTCCGACTCTTTGAGACCCCGTGAATTCCAGCACGCCAGGCCTCCCTGTCCATCACCAACTCCCGGAGTCTGCCCAAACCCATGTCAATTGAGTCGATGATGCCATCCAACCATCTTCTCCGCTGTCGTCCCCTTCTCCTCCTGCCCTCAATCTTTCCCAGCATCAGGGTCTTTTCCAATGAGTCAGCACTTCACATCACATGGCCAAGGTACTGAAGTTTCAGCTTCAACATCAGTACCTCCAGTGAACACCCAGGATTGATCTCCTTTAGGATGGACTGGTTGGATCTGCTTGCAGTCCAAGGGACTCTTAAGAGTCTTCTCCAACACTACAGTTCAAAAGCATCAATTCTTCGGTGCTCAGTTTTCTTTATAGTCCAACTCTCACATCCATACATGACTACTGGAAAAACCATAGCCTGAATAGACGAACCTTTGTTGACTAATGTCTCTGCTTTTTAATATGCTATCTAGGTTGGTCATAACTTTCCTTCCAAGGAGTAAGCATCTTTTAATTTCATGGCTGCAATCACCATCTGCAGTGATTTTGGAGCCCAGAAAAATAAAGTCAGCCACTGTTTCCACTGTTTCCCCATCTATTTGCCATGAAGTGATGGGACCAAATGCCATGATCTTAGTTTTCCAAATGTTGAGCTTTAAGCCAACATTTTCACTCTCCTCTTTCACCTTCATCAAGAGGCTCTTTAGTTCTTCTTCACTTTCTTCCATAAGGATGGTGTCATCTGCATATCTGAGGTTATTGATACTTCTCCCAGCAATCTTGATTCCAGCTTGTGCTTCTTCCAGCCCAGCGTTCCTCATGATGTACTCTGCATATAAGTTCAATAAACAGGGTGACAATATACAGCCTTGACATACTCCTTTTCCTATTTAGAACCAGTCTGTTGTTTCATGTCCAGTTCTAACTGTTGCTTCCTGACCTGCATACAGGTTTCTCAAGAGGCAGGTCAGGTGGTCTGGGATTCCCATCTCTTTCAGAATGTTCCACAGTTGATTGTGATCCATACAGTCAAAGGCTTTGGCATAGTCAATAAAGCAGAAATAGATGTTTTTCTGGAACTCTCTTGCTTTCTCCATGATCCAGCGGATGTTGGCAATTTGATCTCTGGTTCCTCTGCCTTTTCTAAAACCAGCCTGAACATCTGGAAGTTCACGGTTCACGTATTGCTGAAACCTGGCTTGGAGAATTTTGAGCATGACTTTACTAGCGTGTGAGATGAGTGCAATTGTGTGGTAGTTTGAGCATTCTTTGGCATTGCCTTTCTTTGGGATTGGAATGAAAACTGACTTTTTCAGTTCTGTGGCCACTGCTGAGTTTTCCAAATTTGCTGGCATATTGAGTACAGCACTTTCACAGCATCATCTTTCAGGATTTGAAACAGCTCACCTGGAATTCCGTCACCTCCACTAGCTTTGTTCATAGTGATGCTTTCTAAGACCCACTTGACTTCACATTCCAGGATGTCTGGCTCTAGGTGAGTGATCACACCATCGTGATTATCTTGGTCATGAAGATCTTTTTTGTACAGTTCTTCTGTGTGTTCTTGCCACCCCTTCTTAATATCCTCTGTTTCTGTTAGTTCCCTACCATTTCTTTCCTTTATTGAGCCCATCTTTGCATGAAATGTTCCCTTGGTATCTCTAATTTTCTTGAAGAGATCTCTAGTCTTTCCCATTCTATTGTTTTCCTCTTTTTTTTTGCACTGATCATTGAGGAAGACTTTCTTATTTCTCATTTCTATTTTTTGGAACTCTGCATTCAAATGGGTTTATCTCTCCTTTTCTCCTTTGCTTTTCACTTTCCTTCTTTTCACAGCTATTTGTAAGGCTTCCTTAGACAGCCATTTTGCTTTTTTGCCTTTCTTTTTCTTGGGGATGGTCTTAATTCCTGTCTCCTGTACAATGTCACGAACCTCTGTCCATAGTACATCTTCTCTTTCCATTCATCCATTGAAAGATACATAGATTGTTTCCACACCTTGGCTATTATAAATAATGTTGCAATGAAAATGGGATTTCAAATTAGCATTTTTTCCCAGATTAATATCCAGCAGTAGGATTGCTGTATCATATGGTAGTTGTATTTTTAATTTTTTGAGGAACTCCATACTGTTTTCCATAGTGACTATACTAATTTACATTCCCACCAACAGTGCGCAAGTGTTTCCGTTTCTTCATATTCTGGTCTCTCTCTCTTTTTTTTTTCTCCTGCTGCAATGTACAGCTTGCAGAATCTTAGTTCCCCGACTTTGAATTAAATCTGGGCCATAACTGTAAATGCACCAAGTCTTAACTGGCAAGAGTTGTCATCTTTGTCTTGTTCCTCATCTTAGGGGGTAAGTTTTCAGTGTTTCATCATTTAAGAGGATGGTGGCTGTGGACTTGTCACCTATGACTTTTTATGTTGAGGTACACTGTTTCCTCTATACCCACAATGAAAATTTTTATCGTAAAGGATGTTTAATTTTATTTATCAAATTCTTTTTCTGCATCAATTGAAATGATCATGTTTTACCCTTCATTTTGTTAATGTGGTGTATCACGATTGATTTGAGTATATTGAACCATTCTTACATCCTTATGCTAAGGATCATGGATTATGTATCTTTTAATGTGTTGCTGAATTCAGTTTGCTAATATTTTGTTGAGGATTTTTGCTCTATATTTGTCAGGGATTTTGGCCTGTAATTTCCTTTTCTTGTGGTGTACTTATTTGGTTTTGGTATGAGGGTAATGCTGACCTTATAAAATGAGTTTGGAAGTGTTTCTTCTTTTCTACATTTGGAAGAGTTTGAGAAAGACTGGTATTAGTTCCACTTTGAATGCTTGGTAGAATTCACCAGTGAGCCTTCCTGGTCCTAGGCTTTTGTTCATTGGGAAGCTTTTGATTACATTCAATCTCCTTACTTCCCAGGTAGCGCTAATGATTAAGAACCTGTTTGCCAATGTAGGAGACTTAAGAGATGTAGGTTCAATCCCTGGGTCAGAAAGATCCCCTGGAGGAGGGCATGGCAACTCACTGCAGTATTTTTTTTTAATATAAATTTATTTATTTTAATTGAAGGCTAATCACCTTACAATATTGTATTGATTTTGCCATACATTGACATGAATCCACCACCGGTGTCATGTGTTCCCCATCCTAAAACCCCTCCCACCTCCCTCCCCATCCCATCCCTCTGGGTCATCCCAGTGCACCATCCCCAAGCATCCTGTATCATGCATCGAACCTGGACTGGTGATTCGTTTCACATATGATAATATACATGTTTCAATGCCATTCTCCCAAATCATCCCACCCTCGCCTTCTCCCACAGAGTCCAGAAGACTGTTCCATACATCTGTGTCTCTTTTACTATCTTGCATACAGGGTTATTGTTCAGTTCAGTTCAATTCAGTCACTCAATCATGTCCGACTCTTTGTGACCCCATGAATCACAGCATGCCAGGCCTCCCTGTCCAGCACCAACTCCCAGAGTTCACTCAAACTCATGTCCATCGAGTTGGTGATGCCATCCAGCCATCTCATTCTCTGTCGTCTCCTTCTCCTCCTGCCCCCAATCCCTCCCAGCATCAGAGTCTTTTCCAGTGAGTCAATCTTCTCATGAGGTGGCCAAAGTATTGGAGTTTCAGCATTAGCATCAGTCCTTCCAATGAACACCCAGGACTGCTCTCCTTTAGAATGGACTGGTTGGATCTCCTTGCAGTCCAAGGGACTCTCAAGAGTCTTCTCCAACACCACAGTTCAAAAGCATCAATTCTTCGGTGATCAGCTTTCTTCACAGTCCAACTCCCACATCCATACATGACCACTGGAAAAACCATAGCCTTGACGAGACGGACCTTTGTTGGCAAAGTAATGTCTCTGCTTTTTAATATGCTATCTAGGTTGGTCATAACTTTCCTTCCAAGGAGTAAGCATCTTTTAATTTCATGGCTGCAATCACCATCTGCAGTGACTTTGGAGCCCCCAAAAATAAAATATGACACTGTTTCCACTGTTTCCCCATCTATTTCCCATGAAGTGATGGGATCAGATGCCATGATTTTTGTTTTCTGAATGTTGAGCTTTAAGCCAACTTTTTCACTCTGCTCTTTCACGTTCATCAAGAGGCTTTTTAGTTCCTCTTCACTTTCTGCCATAAGGGTGGTGTTTTTCTAAATTCCATATATATGTGTCAGTATACTGTATTGGTGTTTTTCTTTCTGGCTTGCTTCACTCTGTAGAGTAGGCTCCAGTGTCATCCACCTCATTAAAACTGATTCAGATGTATTCTTTTTAATGACTGAGTAATACTCCATTGTGTATATGTACCAAAGCTTTCTTATCCATTCGTCTGCAGATGGACATCTAGGTTGCTTCCATGTCCTCGCTATTATAAACAGTGCTGCGATGAACATTGGAATACATGTGTCTCTTTCAATTCTGGTTTCCTTGGTGTGTATGCCCAGCAGTGGGATTTCTGGGTTGTATGGCAGTTCTATTTCCAGTTTTTAAGAAATCTCCATACTGTTCTCCATAGTGGCTGTACTAGTTTGCATTCCCACCAACAGTGTAAGAGGGTTCCCTTTCCTCCATACCCTCTCCAGCATTTATTGCTTGTCGACTTTTGGATAGCAGCCATTCTGACTGGTCTGAAATTGTACCTCATTGTGGTTTTGATTTGCATTTCTTTGATAATGAGTGATGTGGAGCATCTTTTCATGTGTTTGTTAGCCATCTGTATGTCTTCTTTGGAGAAATGTCTAGTTTAGTTCTGTGGCTCATTTTTTGATTGGGTCATTTATTTTTCTGGAATTGAGCTGCAGGAGTTGCTTGTATATTTTTGAGATTAATTCTTTGTCAGTTGCTTTGTCAGTTTGCTATTATTTTCTCCCATTCTTAAGGCTGTTTTTCACCTTGCTTATAGTTTCCTTTGTTGTGCAGAACTTTTAATTTTCGTTAGGTCCCATTTGTTTATTTTTGCTTTTATTTCCAATATTCTAGGAGGCGGGTTATGGAGGATCCTGCTGTGATTTATGTTGTCAGAAAGTGTTTTGCCTATGTTCTTCTCTAGGAGTTTTATAGTTTCTGGTCTTACGTTTAGATCTTTAATCCATTTTGAGTTTATTTTTGTGTATGGTGTTATACAGTGTTCTAGTTTCATTCTTTTACAAGTGGTTGACCAGTTTTCCCAGCACCACTTGTTAAAGAGATTGTCTTTTCTCCATTTTCTTGCCTCCTTTATCAAAGGTAAGGTGTCCATAGGTGTGTGGATTTATCTTTGGGCTTTCTATTTTGTTCCATTGATCTGTATTTCTGTCTTAGTGCCAGTACCATACTGTCTTGATGACTGTGGCTTTGTAGTAGAGCCTGAAGTCCAGCATGTTGATTCCTCCAGTTCCATTCTTCTTTCTCAAGATTGCTTTGGCTATTCGAGGTTTCTTGTATTTCCACAAAATTTTTAAATTATATTTTCTAGCTCTGTGAAAAATACCGTTGGTGGCTTGATAGGGATTACATTTAATCTATAGATTGCTTTGGGTTCAGTTCAGTTCAAATTAGTTGCTCAGTCGTGTCTGACTCTTTGTGACCCCAAAATCACAGCACGCCAGGCCTCCCTGTCTATCACCAGCTCCCGGAGTTCACTCAAACTCATGTCCATCGAGTCGGTGATGCCATCCAGCCATCTCATTTTCTGTCATCCCCTTCTCCTCCTGCCCCCAATCCCTCCCAGCATCAGTCTTTTCCAGTGAGTCAACTCTTTGCATGAGGTGGCCAAAGTATTGGAGTTTCAGCTTTAGCATCAGTCCTTCCAATGAACACCCAGGACTGATCTCCTTTAGAATGGACTGGTTGGATCTCCTTGCAGTCCAAGGGACTCTCAAGCGTCTTCTCCAGCACCACAGTTCAAAAGCATCAATTCTTCGACGATCAGCTTTCTTCACAGTCCAACTCTCACATCCATACATGACCATGGGAAAAACCATAGCCTTGACTAGACGGACCTTTGTTCGCAAAGTAATGTCTCTGCTGTTTAACATCCTATCTAGGTTGGTCATAACTTTCCTTCCAAGGAGTAAGCGTATTTTAATTTCCTGGCTGCAATCAGCATCTGCAGTGATTTTGGAGCCCAAGAAAATAAAGTCTGACACAGTTTCCACTGTTTCCCCATCTATTTCCCATGAAGTGATGGGACCAGATGCCATGATCTTTGTTTTCTGAATGTTGAGCTTCAAGCTAACTTTTTCACTCTCCTCATTCACTTTCATCAAGAGGCTTTTGAGTTCCTCTTCACTTTCTGCCATAAGGGTGGTGTCATCTGCATATCTGAGTTTATTGATATTTCTATATATAGGTCTTCTGTTTCTTTAGGTAGATATATTCCTAAATATTTTATTCTTTTTGTTGCAATGGTGAATGGAATTGTTTCCTTAATTTCTCTTTCTATTTTCTCATTATTAGTGTATAGGAATGCAAGGGATTTCTGTGTGTTGGTTTTATATCCTACCACTTTACTATATTCATTGATTAGCTCTAGTAATTTTCTGGTGTAGTCTAAGGTTTTTCTATGTAGAGGATCATGTCATCTGCAAACAGTGAGAGTTTTACTTCTTCTTTTCCAATTTGGATTCCTTTTATTTCTTTTTCTGCTCTGATTGCTGTGGCCAAAACTTCCAAAACCATGTTGAATAGTAGTGGTGAGAGTGGGCATCCTTGTCTTGTTCCAGACTTTAGGGAAAATGCTTTCAATTTTTCACCATTGAGGATAATATTTGCTGTGGGTTTGTCATATATAGCTTTTATCATGTTGAGGTATTTTCCTTCTATTCCCGCCTCCTGGAGGGTTTTGATCATAAATGGATGTTGAATTTTGTCAAAGGTTTTCTCTGCATCTATTGACATAATCATATGGTTTTTATTTTTCATTTTGTTAATGTGGTGTATTACATTGATTGATTTGTGGATATTGAAGAATCCTTGCATCCCTGGAATAAAGCCCACTTGGTAATGATGTATGCTCTTTTTACTGTGTTGTTGGATTCTGTTTGCTGAATTTTGTTAAGGATTTTTGCATCTATGTTCATCAGTGATACTGGCCTGTGGCTTTCTTTTTTGTGGCATCTTTGTCAGATTTTGGTATTAGGGTGATGGTAGCCTCATAGAATGAGTTTGGAAGTTTACCTTCCTCTGCAATTTTCTGGAAGAGTTTGAGTGGGATAGATGTTAGCTCTTCTCTAAATTTTTGGTAAAAATCAGCTGTGAAGCTATCTGATCCTTGGCTTTTGTTTCCTGGAAGTTTTCTGATTACAGTTTCAATTTCCATGCTTGTGATGGGTCTGTTAAGATTTTCTGTCTCTTCCTGTTTGAGTTTTCGAAAGTTGTACTTTTCTAAGAATTCGTCCATTTCTTTCAAGTTGTCCATTTTATTGGCACATAGTTGCTGATAGTAGTCTCTTATGATCCTTTGTATTTCTGTGTTGTCTGCTGTGATCTCTCCATTTTCATTTCTAATTTTATTGATTTGATTTTTATCCCTTTGTTTCTTGATGAGTCTGGCTAATGGTTTGTCAATTTTGTTTATTTTCTCAAGGAACCAGCTTTTGTCTTTATTGATTTTTGCTATGGTGTCTTTAGTTTCTTTTGCATTTATTTCTACCCTAATTTTTAAGATTTCTTTCCTTCTACTAACCCTGGGGTTCTTCATTTCCTCCTTTTCTAGTTGCTTTAGGTGTATAGTTAGATTATTTATTTGATTTTTTCTTGTTTCTTGAGGTATTGCTATGAACCTTCTCCTTAGCACTGCTTTTACAGTGTCCCACAGGTTTTGGGTTTGTTGTGTTTTCATTTTCATTCATTTCTATGCATATTTTGATTTCTTTTTTGATTTCTTCTGTGATTTGTTGGTTATTCAGCAGCGTGTTTTTCAGCCTCCACATGTTGGAATTTTTAATAGTTTTTCTCCTGTAATTGAGATCTGATCTTACTGCATTGTGGTCAGAAAAGATGCTTGGAATGATTTCAATTTTTTTGAACTTACCAAGGCTAGATTTATGGCTCAGGATGTGATCTATCCTGGAGAAGGTTCCATGTGCACTTGAGAAAAAGGTGAAATTCATTATTTTGGGGGTGAAATGTCCCATAGAGATCTATTAGGGCTATTTGTCCATTGTATCATTTAAAGTTTGTGTTTCCTTGTTAGTTTTCTGTTTAGTTGATCTATCCATAGGTGTGAGTGGGGTATTAAAGTCTCCCACTATTATTGTGTTATGGTTAATTTCCCCTTTCATACTTGTTAACATTTGTCTTACATATTGTGGAAGAGTTACATATTGTGCCTGAAGAGTTTCTATTGAAAGATCAGCTGCTATCCTTATGGGAATCCCCTTGTGTGTTATTTGTTGTTTTTCCCTTGCTGCTTTTAATATTTGTTCTTTGTGTTTGATCTTTGTTAATTTGATTAATATGTGTCTAGGGGTGTTTCGTCTTGGGTTTATCCTGTTTGGGACTCACTGGGTTTCTTGGATTTGGGTGATTACTTCCTCCCCATTTTAGGGAAGTTTTCAACTATTATCTCCTCAAGTATTTTCTCACGGTCTTTCTTTTTGTCTTCTTCTGGGACTCCTATGATTCAAATGTTGGGGCATTTAACATTGTCTCAGAGGTCTCTGAGCTGTCCTCACTTCTTTTAATTCGTTTTTCTTTTTCCCTCTCTGTTTCATTTATTTCTACTATTCTATCTTCTACCTCACTTATCCTATCTTCTGCCTCCGTTATTCTACTGTTGGTTCCATCCAGAGTGTCTTTGATCTCATTTATTACATTATTCATTATATATTGACCCTTTTTTAAATTTCTTCTAGGTCCTTGATAAACCTTTCTTGCATCTTCTCAATCCTTGTCTTCAGGCTATTTATCTGTAGCTCCATTTTGTTGTCAAGATTTTGGATCATTTTCACTATCATTATTCAGAATTCTTTATCAGGTAGATTCTCTATCTCTTCCTCTTTTGTTTGGTTTGGTGGGCATTTATCCTGTTCCTTTACCTGCTGGGTATTTCTCTGCCTTTATATCTTGTTTATATTGCTGTGTTTGGTGTGGTCTTTCTGTATTATGGCAATTTGTGGAGTTCTCTTTATTGTGGAGTGTCTTCGCTGTGGGTGGGGTTGGACAGGTGGCTTGTCAAGGTTTCCTGGTTAGGGAAGCTTGTGTCAATGTTCTGGTGGGTGGCGCTGGATTTCTTCTCTCTGGAGTGCAACGAAGTGTCCAGTAATGAGTTATGAGATGTCAGTGGGTTTGGTGTGACTTTGGGCAGCCTGTATGTTGAAGCTCAGGGCTATGTTCCTGTGTTGCTGGAGAATATGTGTGGTATGTCTTGCTCTGGAACTTGTTGCCCCATGGGTGGTGCTAGGTTTCAGTGTAGATATGGATGGGTAATGATGGAGAGGTCTGACAGAATGTGTTCCACTGGAGAAGGGAATGGCAAACCACTTCAGTATACTTGCCTTGAGAACCCCATGAACAGTATCAAAAGGCAAAATGATAGGATACTGAATGAGGAATTCCCCAGGTCGGTAGATGCCCAGTATGCTACTGGAGATCAGTGGAGAAGTAACTCCAGAATGAATGAAGGGATGGGGCCAAAACGAAACAAATACCCAGTTGTGGATGTGACTGTTGATAGAAGCAAGGTCCGATTCTGTAAAGAGCAATATTGCATAGGACCTGGAATGTTAGGTCCATGAATCAAGGCAAATTGGAAGTGGTCAAACAGGATATGACAAGAGTGAACATCGACATTCTAGGAATCAGTGAACTAAAATGGACTGGAATGGGTGAATTTAACACAGGTGACCATTATATCTACTACTGTGGGCAGAAATCCCTTAGAAGAAATGGAGTAGCCATCATGGTCAACAAAAGAGTCCAAAATGCAGTACTCGGATGCAATCTCAAAAACAACAGAATGATTTCTGTTTGTTTCCAAGGCAAACCATTCAATATTACAGAAATCCAGGCCTATGCCCCAACCAGTAATGCTGAAGAAGCCGAAGTTGAATAGTTCTTTGAAGACCTACAAGACCTTTTAGAACTAACACCCAAAAAAGATGTCCTTTTCATTATAGGGGACTGGGATGCAAAAGTAGGAAGTCAAGAAACACCTGGAGTAACAGGCAAATTTGGCCTTGGAGCACGAAATGAAGCAGGGCAAAGGCTAATAGAGTTCTGCCAAGAGAACGCCCTGGTCATAGCACACACTCTCTTCCAACAACACAAGAGAAGACTCTACACATGGACATCACCAGATGGTCAACACCAAAATCAGATTGATTATATTCTTTGCAGCCAAAGATGGAGAAGCTCTATACAGTTAGCAAAAACAAGACCAGGAGCTGACTGTGGCTCAGATCATGAACTCCTTATTGCCAAATTCAGAATTAAATTGAAGAAAGTAGGGAAAACCACTAGACCATTCAGATATGACCTAAATCAAATCCCTTATGATAATACAGTGGAAGTGAGAAATAGATTTAAGGGACTAGATCTGATAGAGTGCCTGATGAACTCTGGACGGAGGTTCGTGACATTGTACAGGAGACAGGGACCAAGACCATCCCCATGGAAAAGAAATGCAAAAAAGCAAAATGGCTGTCTGAGGAGGCCTTACAAATAGCTGTGAAAAGAAGAGAAGTGAAAAGCAAAGGAGAAAAGGAAAGATATAAGCATCTGAATGCAGAGTTCCAAGGAATAGCAAGGAGAGATAAGAAAGCCTTCCTCAGTGATCAATGCAAAGAAATAGAGGAAAACAACAGAATAGGAAAAACAAGAGATCTCTTCAAGAAAATTAGAGCTATCAAGGGAACATTTCATGCAAAGATGGGCTCGATAAAGGACAGAAATGGTATGGACCTAACAGAAGCAGAAGATATTAAGAAGAGGTGGCAAGAACACATAGAAGAACTGTACAAAAAAGATCTTCACGACCAAGATAATCACGATGGCGTGATCACTCACCTGGAGCCAGACATCTTGGAATGTGAAGTCAAGTGGGCCTTAGAAAGCATCACTATGAATAAAGCTAGTGGAGGTGATGGGATTCAAATTGAGCTATTTCAAATCCTGAAAGATGATGCTGTGAAAGTGCTGCACTCAATATGCCAGCAAATTTGGAAAAATCAGCAGTGGCCACAGGACTGGAAAAGGTCAGTCTTCATTCCAATCCCAAAGAAAGGGAATGCCAAAGAATGCTCAAACTACTGCACAATTGCACTCATCTCACACGCTAGTAAAGTCATGCTCAAAATTCTCCAAGCCAGGCTTCAGCAATATGTGAACCGTGAACTTCCAGATGTTCAAGCTGGTTTTAGAAAAGGCAGAGGCACCAGAGACCAAATTGCAACATCCACTGGATCATGGAGAAAGCAAGAGAGTTCGAGAAAAACATCTCTTTGTGCTTCATTGACTATGCCAAAGCCTTTGACTGTGTGGATCACAATAAACTGTGGAACATTCTGAAAGAGAAGGGAATCCCAGACCACCTGACCTGCCTCTTGAGAAACCTGTATGCAGGTCAGGAAGCAACAGTTAGAACTGGACATGGAACAACAGACTGGTTCCAAATAAGAAAAGGAGTACGTCAAGGTTGTATATTGTCACCCTGCTTATTTAACTTATATGCAGAGTACATCATGAGGAATGCTGGGCTAGAAGAAGCACAAGCTGGAATCAAGATTGCTGGGAGAAATATCAATAACCTCAGATATGCAGATGACACCACCCTTATGGCAGAAAGAGAAGAGGAACTAAAAAGCCTCTTGATGAAAGTGAAAGAGGAGAGTGAAAAGGTTGGCTTGAAGCTCAACATTCATAAAATGAAGATCATGGTATCTGGTCCCATCACTTCATGGGAAATAGATGGGGAAAGAGTGGAAACAGTGTCAAACTTTATTTTTGGGGGCTCCAAAATCACTGCGGATGCTGATTGCAGCCAGGAAATTAAAAGACTCTTACTCCTTGGAAGGAAAGTTATGACCAACCTAGATAGCATACTAAAAAGCAGAGACATTACTTTGCCAACCAAGGTCCGTCTATTCAAGGCTATGGTTTTTCCCATGGTCATGTATGCATGTGAGAATTGGACTGTGAAGAAAGCTGATCGCCAAAAGAATTGATGCTTTTGAACTGTGGTGCTGGAGAAGACTCTTGAGAGTCCCTTGGACTGCAAGGAGATCCAACCAGTCCATTCTAAAGGAGATCAGTAGTGGGTGTTCATTGGAAGGACTGATGCTAAAGCTGAAACTCCAATACTTTGGCCACTTCATGCGACGAGTTGACTCACTGGAAAAGAGTCTGAAGCTAGGAGGGATTGAGGGTGGGAGGAGAAGGGGATGACAGAGAATGAGATGGCTGGATGGCATCACTGACCTGATGGACATGAGTTTGAGTGAACTCCAGGAGTTGGTGATGGACAGGGAGGCCTGGCATGCTGTGATTCATGGGGTCACAAAGAGTCGGACACGACTGAGCGAGTGAACTGAACTGAACTGATGGAGGCGTTTGATGAGCTCCTATGGATTGATGTTCCCTGGAGTCAGGAGTTCTCTGGCGTTCTCAGGATTTGGACTTAAGCCTCCTGCCTCTGGTTTTCAGTCTTATAGTGGTCTCAAGACTTCTCCATCTATACAGCACCAATGATAAAACATTTAGGTTAAAGATGAACAGTTTCTCCACAGTGAAGGACAACAGAGGGTTTCACAGAGTTACATGGAGGAAAGAAGAGGGAGGAGGGAGATAGAGGTGACCAGGAGGATAAAGGGGGTAATCAAAAGGATAGAGGCAGATCCAGCCAGTAATCACTTCCCTATGTGCTCTCCGCAGTCTGGACCCCTCAGAGATGTTCACGGATTCACACAGAGAAGACAAGAGGGAGGAAGGAGACAGAGGTGGCCAGGAGGATAACGAGGGGAATCAAAAGGAGAGAGACAGATCTAGCCAGTAATCAGTTCCCTAACTGTTGTCCACATTTCGGAACACACAAAGACATTTGCAGAGTAGGGTAGAGAAGAGAAGGGGGAAGGAGGAGATAGAGGCAATCTGGTGGAGAAAAAGGTGAGTCAAAAGGAGTAGAGAGCAGTCAAACTAGTAATCTTGCTCCCAAGTAAAAATGGGCACTGAAGATTGGGTTCTTAAGGGTACAAAATTGATAACAAATACCAAAAAGCAAAGATTAGAAATCTAGAGTAGAGGCTGGATTCTCAAAAATACAATATTGAAGAAAAAAACAAAGTCACAAAAATTATAAAATATATATATATATATATATATGACGTTTGCTTTTAAAAATAGGGTATTTTTTTTTGCAAAGAAACAGTAGGTTATGGAAATGAAAATTAAAGGAGTAATAGAGGATTTCCACTGTATAATCATAAGGGATTTGATATAGGTCATATCTGAATGGTCTAGTGATTTTCCCTACTTTCTTCAATTTAAGTCTGAATCTGGCAATAAGGACTTCATGATCTGAGCCACAGTCAGCTCCTGGTCTTGTTTTTGCTAACTATATAGAGCTTCTCCATCTTTGGCTGCATAGAATATAATTAATCTGATTTTGGTGTTGACCATCTGGTGATGTCCATGTGTAGAGTCTTCTCTTGTGTTGTTGGAAGAGGGTGTTTGCTATGACCAGTGCGTTCTCTTGGCAGAACTCTATTAGCCTTTGCCCTGCTTCATTCCATGCTCCAAGGCCAAATTTGCCTGTTACCCCAAGTGTTTCTTGACTTCCTACTTTTGCATTCCAGTCCCCTATAATGAAAAGGACATCTTTTTTGGGTGTTAGTTCTAAAAGGTCTTGTAGGTCTTCATCAAACCATTCAACTTCAGCTTCTTCAGTGTTACTGGCTGGGGCATAGGCTTGGATTACTGTAATATTGAATGGTTTGCCTTGGAAATGAACAGAGATCATTCTGTCATTTCTGAGATTGCATCTAAGTACTGCATTTCGGACTCTTGTTGACCATGATGGCTACTCCATTTCTTCTAAGGAATTCCTGCCCACAGTAGTAGATATAATGGTCATCTGAGTTAAATTCACCCATTCCAGTCCGTTTTAGTTCACTGATTCCTAGAATGTCTACGTTCACTCTTGCCATCTCCTGTTTCTGCTGCTGCTAAGTCACTTCAGTCGTGTCCGACTCTGTGTGACACCATAGACGCAGCCCACCAGGCTCCCTCGTCCCTGGGATTCTCCAGGCAAGAACACTGGAGTGGGTTGCCATTTCCTTCTCCAGTGTGTGAAAGTGAAAAGTGAAAGTGAAGTCGCTCAGTCATATCTGCCTTGTAGCGACCCCATGGACTGTAGCCTACCAGGCTCCTCCGTCCATGGGATTTTCTAGGCAAGAGTACTGGAGTGGCTTGCCATTGCCTTCTCCTCATCTCCTGTTTGAACACTTCCAATATGCCTTGATTCATGGACCTAACATTCCAGATTCCTATGCAATATTGCTCTTTACAGCATTGGACCTTGCTTCTGTCACCAGTCACATCCACAACTGGATATTGTTTTTGCTTTGGCTCCATCCCTTCATTCTTTTTGGAGTTATTTCTCCACTGATCTCCAGTAGCATATTGGGCACCTACTTACCTGGGGAGTTCCTCTTTCAGTATGCTATCATTTTGCCTTTTCATACTGTTCATGGGTTCTCAAGGCAAGAATACTGAAGAGGTTTGCCATTCCCTTCTCCAGTAGACCACATTCTGTCAGACCTCTCCTCCATGACCCACCCATCGTGGGTGGCCCCACATGGCATGGCTTAGTTTCATTGAGTTAGACAAGGCTGTGGTCTGTGTGATGAGATTGACTAGTTTTCTATGATTATGATTTCAATGTGTCTGCTCTCTGATGCCCTCTCGCAACACCTACCATCTTACTTGGGTTTCTCTTACCTGAACGAGGGGTATCTCGTCATGGTTGCCCCTCCTGACCTTGAACATGGAGTAGCTCCTCTTGGCCTTCCTGCACCCGCGCAGCCACCGCTACTTGGACGTGGGGTTGTTCCTCTTGGCCGCCGCCCCTGACCTTGGTCATGGGGTAGCTCCTCTCAGCCTCCACTCCTGACCTTGGGTGAGGGGTAACTCCTCTCAACCATTCTTCTCTGTGGTCCATCCAAGCTGGTGCAGCTATGACCTAAATCAAATCCCTTATGAGTATACAGTGGAAGTGAGAAATAGATTTAAGGGACTAGATCTGATAGATAGAGTGCCTAATGAACTATGGATGAAGGTTCGTGACATTGTATAGGAGACAGGGATCAAGACCATGCCCATGGAAAAGAAATGCAAAAAAGCAAAATGGCTGTCTGGGGAGGCCTTTACAAATAGCTGAGAAAAGAAGAGAAGTGAAAATCAAAGGAGAAAAGGAAAGATATAAGCATCTGAATGCAGAGTTCCAAAGAATAGCAAGGAGAGATAAGAAAGCCTTCCTCAGCGATCAATGCAAAGAAATAGAGGAAAACAACAGAATAGGAAAGACTAGAGATCTCTTCAAGAAAATTAGAGATATTAAGGAAACATTTCATGCAAAAATGGGCTTGATAGAGGACAGAAATGGTATGGACCTAACAGAAGCAGAAGATATTAAGAAGAGGTGGCAAGAATATATAGAAGAACTGTACAAAAAAGATCTTCACAACCAGAGAATCATGATGGTGTGATCACTGACCTAGAGCCAGACATCCTGGAATGTGAAGTCAAGTGGGCCTTAGGAAGCATCACTAAGAACACAGCTAGTGGAGGTGATGGATTTCCAGTTGAGCTGTTTCAAATCCTGAAAGATGATGCTGTGAAAGTGTTGCACTCAATATACCAGCAAATTTGGAAAACTCAGCAGTGGCCACAGGACAGGAAAAGGTCAGTTTTCATTCCAATCCCAAAGAAAGGCAATGCCAAAGAATGCTCAAACTACCACACAATTGCACTCATCTCCCACGCTAGTGAAGTCATGCTCAAAATTCTCCAAGCCAGGTTTCAGTAATATGTGAACTGTGAACTTCCAGATGTTCAGGCTGGTTTTAGAAAAGGCAGAGGAACCAGAGATCAAATTGCCAACATCTGCTGGATCATGGAAAAAGCGAGAGAGTTCCAGAAAAACATCTCTTTGTGCTTCATTGACTATGCCAAAGCCTTTGTGTGTATCACAGTCAACTTTGGAAAATTCTGAAAGAGATGGGAATACCAGACCACCTGACTTGCCTCTTGAGAAACCTGTATACAGGTCAGGAAGCAACACTTAGAACTGAACATGGAACAACAGACTGGTTCCAAATAGGAAAAGGAGTATGTCAAGACTGTATACTGTCATCCTGCTTATATGCAGAGTACATCATGAGAAACGCTGGTCTGGAGGAAGCACAAGCTGGAATCAAGATTGCCGGAAGAAATATCAATAACCTCAGATATGCAGATGACACCACCCTTATGGCAGATGAAGAGGAACTCAAAAGCCTCTTGATGAAAGTGAAAGATGAGAGTGAAAATGTTGGCTTAAAGCTCAACATTCAGAAAACAAAGATCATGGCATCTGGTCCCATCACTTCATGGGAAATAGATGGGGAAACAGTGTCAGACTTTATTTTTTGGGGCTCCAAAATCAGCAGCCATGAAATTAAAAGACGCTTACTGCTTGGTAGGAAAGTTTTGACCAACCTAGGTAGCGTATTAAAGAGCAGAGACATTATTTTGCCAACAAAGGTCCGTCTGGTCAAGGCTATGGTTTTTGCAATGGTCATGTATGGATGTGAGAGTTGGAATGTGAAGAAAGCTGATCGCCGAAGAATTGATGCTTTTGAACTGTGGTGTTGGAGAAGACTCTTGAGAGTCCGTTGGACTGCAAGGAGATCCAACCAGTCCATTCTAAAGGAGGTCAGTCCTGGGTGTTCATTGGAAGGACTGATGCTAAAGCTGAAACTCCAATACTTTGGCTACCTCATACTCATTGGAAAAGACTCTGCTGCTGGGAGGGATTGGGGGCAGGAGGGGAAGGGGCTGACAGAGGATGAGATGGCTGAATGGCATCAACAACTCAATGGAGGTGAGTTTGAGTGAACTCCGGGAGTTGGGATGGACAGGGAGGCCTGCTGTGCTTCTTTTCATTGGGTTGCAAAGAGTTGGACACGACTGAGCGACTGAACTGAACTGAATAGAGGACTTAAAAATTAAAAAACAATTTTTTTTTTAAAGAATGATAATAGTAAAAATATATCTAGGACTTTCTCTGGTGTTGTGAACAGTGTGGTGTCAGTTCATTTTCAGATAGTCCTTGATCCAGTTTATACTTCTCAAGATCCATAGGCCCCTTCCTATGTAGTCAGTGTTAACTACAGGGTTTTAATCTACTGCATCTGTCACTTCCAAGGTGGTTCCCTCCTGTTTTAGCTTCTGTTTGCTGGTCTCTTCAGTGTCTAATTTCCGCCCTGACACAAGGGGGCGGTGGTGGACACCTTTTTAGGCTAACTTGTTTAATTGTGCTATGGGGAGGGAGGACCACTGCAAACAAATAACACTGGCATGTGCTCGCAGTGTCTTGGCCACAGTGCGTTTGCCCTCGCTCACGGCATATGTACTTTCCCTGTCTACACTGATTAGGCTCTAAGTTGCCCTGCTGGGAACTGTCTGAGGCCGGCCCTGCGTTGTATGCACTTCCCAGGTCTAAGCTGCTCAGGTTCAGGTACTCGGGTACTCCACAAAGGCACAGACTCGGTTGGGCTTGTGTTTTGTGCCCTTCCCAGGTCGGAGCAGCTCAGGTGGGTGCTTGGCGAGCGCAGTCACTGCAACTTATTGCCTTCCTGGTCCCTGCTGCTCGGTTTTCTGGGTGTACAACTGGCGAACCTTCTCAGGTGTGCCATGTGTCTCTTTGGGGGAGCTGATCTCTGGCTGCAACCCTCCCGTGGATGTCGACTGTCCAGAATCCCAAGAAGTCTTGGTTAGCAATGAAGCCTGCTTGCAGTTTGGTAGATGATGCCTTTCTGGGGCCTCGATTGCCCCCTTCCAGCTCTGGCTCCCCTCGCCTGTCTGTCTCCAGTGGGGATTGGCCGGTCCCCATCCGGCTAGCTCTGCTCAGTCCTTTGTTCTGTGAGTGGGCCTGGTCGTGTCTTAAGTTAGGGCTTTTCGCAAGGTAACTATCCCACAGTCTGCTTTACTATCTCAAGTTAGTTCCCTCAGATTGCCCTCTGGGCATTCAGGCCCGGTCCTTACTCTAAGCAATGCAGCCTGCACCTCCCTGCCCAGCCCCTGCTTGCTAGTGGTGGACTCCAGCGTCTGCTCTGCTTCTCCGCTGGGAGTTACCATTGGGCATGTAATCTGTGGGTTTTAATTATTTCTTTATTTTTCCTCCAGGTTATTTTGCCCTGTGAGGTTCCAAGACTCTCCACAGACTCGCCAGTGAGAGTGTTTCCTGGTGTTTGGAAACTTCTCTCTTTTTTAAGACTCCCTTCCTGGGATGGATCTCCATCCCTACCTTTTGTCTCTCTTTTTATCTTTTATATTTTTTACTATCTCCTTTTGAAGACAGTGGGCTGCTTTTCTGGGTGCCTGATGTCCTCTTCCAGAATTCAGAAGTTGTTTTGTGGAATTTACTCAGTGTTCAAATGTTCTTTTGATTAATTTGTGGGTGAGAAAGTGGTCTGCTTGTCCTATTCCTCTGCCATCTTAGGACTGCCTCCCCACTCCAGTATTCTTGTCTGGAGAATCCTATGGACAGAGGAGCCTGGCAGGCTATGGTCCATAGGGTTGCAAAGAGTTGGACATGACTGAAGCAACTTAGCACGCATGCAATCTCCTTATTAGTGATCAGACTATTCATATTTTCTATTTATTCATGATTCAGTCCTGGAAAGTTGTATGTTTCTAAGAATTTATCCATTTCTTCTGAGATCAAATTTGTTGACGTCTAATTGTTTGTGGTACTCCCTTATTATCCATTGCATATTTGTGGTATTAGTTGTAATGTCACCCCATTCATCTCTGATTTTATTTGATCCCCTCTAAACTCGATGGACATGAGTTTGAGTGAACTCCAGGAGTTGGTGATGGACAGGGAGGCCTGGCGTGCTGTGGTTCATGGGGTCGCTAAGAGTCGGACACGACTGGGCGACTGAATGAACTGAACTGAACTGAACTCTTGGTGAGTCTAGTTAAAGGTTTGTCAGAGGAGATCTTTTTCACTTTGTTTTCAAAAGTCAGGCTGTGGAGCAGGACAAGAAATCATTTGAATGGTAGTGTCAACTCCCTTTCTTAGTCTGAAACTATGTTTTCCCTGTAAATACAGATATTAGGGACAAGTTTTCTTTTCAATCTACATGATAATGTCCTGGAGGTCAGAAGGAAATAATTCCTTCATAACCCAGCTCACTTCCAGGCAGAGTAGGCACTCAGGTATATGAGGGAGGGTAAAGTCCAGGAAATTAAAAGATGCTTGGAAGGAAAGTTATGACCAACCTAGATAGCATATTAAAAAGCAGAGACATTACTTTGCCAACCAAGGTCCGTCTAGTCAAGGCTATGGTTTTTCCCATGGTCATGTATGCATGTGAGAGTTGGACTGTGAAGAAAGCTGATCGCCGAAGAATTGATGCTTTTGAACTGTGGTGCTGGAGAAGACTCTTGAGCGTCCCTTGGACTGCAAGGAGATCCAACCAGTCCATTCTAAAGGAGATCAGTCCTGGGTGTTCATTGGAAGGACTGATGCTAAAGCTGAAACTCCAATACTTTGGCCACCTCATGCGATGAGTTGACTCACTGGAAAACAGTCTGATGCTAGGAAGGATTTGGGGGTGGGAGGAGACGGGGACGACAGAGAATGAGATGGCTGGATGGCATCAACAACTCAATGGAGGTGAGTTTGAGTGAACTCCAGGAGTTGGTGATGGACAGGGAGGCCTGGCATGCTGTGATTCATGGAGTCGCAAAGAGTCAGACACGACTGAGCAACTGAACTGAACTGAACTGAACTAAAAGTCCTTAGATCACAAAGACAACAGTTTAGTAAAAAGATGTCTTCAAAACCCAAATCTTTGAAATCTTGACTTTTGACTAATTAGCTTTGTGAGCTTGAATAAAGGAAGCTGAGGGAAAAACCTAGTCTACAGGGCCCTTTTTATCACAATAAATGCTAATCACAACCATTCTTTGTATTTCACCGCCCTTTGAAGACCTATCAGCATGTCACAGCATGTCACAAAGATCTAGATCTCAGGTCTCACCAGCTGAAGGTGTCATGAAACTTCCTCTCAAAGACTGAGAGTTAGAACTGTCATCTGTTCTGTGGTCCTCCTGAAGCCAGCTCCCATATCCTATATGTAAATCTTGTCTTATGTAGGAATCCCTACGCCATCAGTAAAGGTCTCTGCATCAAGCTTTCAGCTTGGGGCCTTAGGCTGCTCTTGCCACAATAGACTTCAAGGTATACATATGACTATCATATTAAACCCATGGTGAAACAAATACTAAAGAAAGAAAGATGAAACAAATACTAAATCTGTATGGTGTTTGGTTCCACAGGGCAGGGTACAGTCTCAGTGGGAACAGAGAGGGTACAAGTTAGAAAAAATGGATGGAGTAGTCTATACTTACACTCACTTTGAGTCTATGCAAATAAACATTCTCTTCTCCCTTGGTGACTTGATACTGTGATAAACCCAAGTACTTGTTTTTCTGATGCTAGTCTGGAAACTTAATGGGTGTTTCTTCACCTCCTGTTTTTCTGCTTGGTGTTCAGAACTTCTAAGAGGCAACCTACTAGGTCTGGGGTTTGCAAATTATGACTTTTTTCTTTTTTTTGGTAAAGTTTTGTTGGAACATAGTCATGCATATTATTTGTGTGTTGTCTGTGGCTACTTTTGTAATGAAACAGCGAATTAAGTATCTGTGATAGAGACATGGCCTGCAAATGTAAAATACTAACTGTTCCTTTAAGAAAAAGTGTGTCAACCACGGTAGGACTACACTTCTCATTTAGGGCAATGGATTATATGACTGGACATCAAGGCAAGGCACCTCTGAAGGTGAGCTTCAGTTCAGTTCAGTTGCTCAGTTGTGTCTGACTCTTTGTGACCCCATGGGCTGCAGTACGCCAGGCCTCCCTGTCCTTCACCAACTCCCGCAGTTTATTCAAACTCATGTCCATTGAGTCAGTGATGCCATCCAACCATCTCCTCTTCTGTTATCTGCTTCTCCTCCTGCCTTCAATCTTTCCCAGCATCAGGGTCTTTTCCAAGAAGTCAGTTCTTCACATCAGGTGGCCAAAGTATTGGAGTTTCAACTTCAGCATCATTCTTCCAATGAATATTCAGGACTCATTTCATTTAGAATTGACTGGTTGGATCCCCTTGCAGCCCAAGAGATTCTCAAATGTTCTCCAACACCGCAGTTCAAAAGCAACAATTCTTAGGCATTCAGCTTTCTTTCTATAAAGAAAACTCTCATATTCATACATGACCACTGGAAAAACCATAGCCTTGACTAGATGGACCTTTGTTGGCAACATAATGTCTCTGCTTTTTCATATGCTGTCTAGGTTGGTCATAGTTTTTCTTCCAAGGAGCAAACATCTTTTAATTTCATGGCTGCAGTCACCATCTGTAGTGATTTTGAAGCCCAGAAAAATAAAGTCAGTCACTGTTTCCATTGTTTCCCCTTCTATTTCCCATGAAGTGATGGGACTGGATGCCATGATCTTAGTTTTCTGAATGTTGAGCTTTAAGCCAACATTTTCACTCTCCTCTTTCAATCAAGAGGCTCTTTAGATCTTCTTCACTTTGCCATAAGGGTGGTGTAGTCTGCATATCTGAGGTTGTTGGTATTTCTCCCAGCAGTCTTGATTCCAGCTTATGCTTCTTCCAGCCCAGTGTTTCTCATGATACATTCTGCGTATAAGTTAAATAAGCAGGGTGACAGTATACAGCCTTGACATACTCGTTTCCAGATTTGGTACCAGTCTATTTTTCCATGTCCAGTTCTAACTGTTACTTCTTGACATGCAAACAGATTTCTCAGGAGGCAGGTCAGGTGGTCTGGTATTCCCATCTCTTGAAGAATTTTCCACAGTTTGTTGTGATCCACACAAAGGCTTTGGTGTAGTCAATAAAGCAGAAGTAGATGTTTTTCTGGAAGTCTCAATGATCCAGTGGATGTTTTCACTTTGATCTCTGGTTCCTCTGCCTTTGCTAAAACCAACTTGAACTTCTGGACATTCATGGTTCATGTACTGTTGAAGCCTGGCTTGGAGAATTTTGAGCATTACTTTGCTAGTGTGTGAGATGAGTGCAATTGTGCGGTAGTCTGAGCATTCTTTGGCATTGCCTTTCTTTGGATTGGAATGAAAACTGACCTTTTCCAGTCCTGTGGCCACTGCTGAGTTTTCCAAATTTGCTGGCATACCGAGTGCAGCACTTTCACAGCATCATCTTTTAGGATTTGAAATAGCTCAACTGGAATTCCATTGCCTCCACTAGCTTTGTTTGTAGTGATGCTTCCTAAGGCCCACTTGACTTCACATTCCAGGATGTGTGGCTCTAGGTGGGTAATCACACCATTGTGGTTGTCTGGGTCATGAAGATCTTTTTGCATAGTTCTTCTGTGTATTTTTACCACCTCTTCTTAATATCTTCTGCTTCTGTTAGGTCCATAACATTTATGTCCTTTATTGAGCCCATCTTTGCATGAAATGTTCCTTTGGTATCTTTAAATTTCTTGAAAAGATCTCTAGTCTTCCCCATTCTATTGCTTTCCTCTATTGCTTTACATTGATCCCTGAGGAAGGCTTTCTTATCTCTCCTTGCTATTCTTTGGAACTCTGCATTGAAATGGGTATATCTTTCCTTTTCTCCTTTGCCTTTTGCTTTTATTCTTTACTCAGCTATTTGTAAGGTCTCCTCAGACAACCAATTTGCCCTTTTGCATTTCTTTTTCTTCGGGATGGTCATTGCCTCCTGTTCAATGTTATGAACCTCTGTCCATAGTTCTTCAGGCACTCTATCAGATCTAATCTAAACAAGGTTGTGGTCCATGTGATCAGTTTGATTGATTTTCTGTGATTGTGGTTTTCATTCTGTCTGCCCCCTGATGGATAAGGATAAGAGGTTTATGGAAGCTTCCGATGATGGGAGAGACTGACTGAGGGGAAACTGGGTCTTGTTTTCATAGGCAGGGCCATGCTCAGTAAATCTTTAATCCAATTTTCTGTTGATGGGAGGGGCTGTGTTCCCTCCCTGTTGTTTGACCTGAGGTTAAACTATGGTGGAGGTAATGAAGATGACAACCTCCTTCAAGAGGTCCCATGCACACACTGTCACACTCAGTACCCCCGACCCTGCAGCAGGCCACCACTGACCTATGCCTCTGCCAGAAACTCCTGGACACTCATGGGCAAGCTTGGGTCAGTCTCTTGTGAGGACCTGCTTCTTTCTCCTGGGTCCTGGTGCACAGGTTTTATTTGTGCCCTCCTAGAGTCTGTTTCGGGCTGCGCAACCAACCACGCATAGAAGCGTGGCTGAGAGGAGCTACCCCATACCCGATGTCAGAGGCAGCAGCCAAGAGAAGCTACCCCACGTCCAAGTGGCGGTGGCTTTGTGGGTGCACGAGGTCTGAGAGGAGCTACTCCACGTTCAAGATCAGGAGGGGCGGCCGTGAGGAGATACACCTCGTCCAAGGCAAGGTGCAGCGGCTGCGCTTTGCTGGAGCAGCCGTGAAGAGATACCCCAAGACCAAGGTAGTTCAGTTCAGTTCAGTCGCTCAGTCGTGTCCGACTCTCCGCGACCCCATGAATCACAGCACGCCAGGCCTCCCTGTCCATCACCAACTCCCGGAGTACACTCAAACTCATGTCCACAGAGTCGGTGATGCCATCCAGCCATCTCATTCTCCGTCGTCCCCTTCTCCTCCCGCCCCCAACCTTTCCCAGCATCAGAGTCTTTTCCAGTGAGTCAACTCGTCGCATGAGGTGGCCAAAGTATTGGAGTTTCAGCTTTAGCATCAGTCCCTCCAATGAACATCCAGGATTGATCTCCTTTAGAATGGACTGGTTGGATCTCCTTGCAGTATAAGGGACTCTCAAGAGTCTTCTCCAACACCACAGTTCAAAAGCATCGATTCTTCGGCGATCAGCCTTCTTCACAGTCCAACTCTCACAACCATACATGACCACGGGAAAAACCATTGCCTTGACTAGACGGACCTTGGTTGGCAAAGTAATGTCTCTGCTTTTTAATATACTATCAAGGTTGGTCATAACTTTCCTTCCAAGGAGCAAGCGTCTTTTAATTTCATGGCTGCAGTCAGCATCTGCAGTGATTTTGGAGCCCCAAAAAACAAAGTCTGACACTGTTTCCACTGTTTTTCCATCTATTTCCCATGAAGTGATGGGACCAGATGCCATGATCTTCGTTTTCTGAATGTTGAGCTTCAAACCAACCTTTTCACTCTCCTCTTTCACTTTCATCAAGAGGCTTTTGAGTTCCTCTTCACTTTCTGCCATAAGGGTAGTGTCATCTGCATATCTGAGGTTATTGATATTTCTCCCAGCAATCTTGACTCCAGCTTGTGCTTCTTCCAGCCCAGCGTTCCTCATGATGTACTCTGCATATAAGTTAAATAAGCAAGGTGACAATATACAACCTTGACGTACACCTTTTCCTATTTGGAACCAGTCTGTTGTTCCATGTCCAGTTCTAACTGTTGCTTCCTGACCTGCATACAGGTTTCTCAAGAGGCAGGTCAGGTGGTCTGGGATTCCCATCTCTTTCAGAATGTTCCACAGTTTATTGTGATCCACACAGTCAAAGGCTTTGGCATAGTCAATGAAGCAGAAATAGATGTTTTTCTGAAACTCTCTTGCTTTCTCCATGATCCAGCGGATGTTGGCAATTTGATCTCTGGTGCCTCTGCCTTTTCTAAAACCTGCTTGAACATCTGGGAGTTCACGGTTTATATATTGCTGAAGCCTGGCTTGGAGAATTTTGAGCATGACTTTGCTAGCGTGTGAGATGAGGGCAATTGTCCGGTAGTTTGAGCATTCTTTGGCATTGCCTTTCTTTGGGATTGGAATGAAGACTGACCTCTTCCAGTCCTGTGGCCACTGCTGAGTTTTCCAAATCTGCTGGCATATTGAGTGCAGCACTTTCACAGCATCATCTTTCAAGACTTGAAATAGCTCAACTGGAATTCCATCACCTCCACTAGCTTTGTTAGTAGTGATGCTTTCTAAGGCCCACTTGACTTCACATTCCAAGATGTCTGGCTCTAGGTCAGTGATCACGTTATCGTGACTATCTTGGTCGGGAAGATCTTTTTTGTACAGTTCTTCTGTGTATTCTTGCCACCTCTTCTTAATATCTTCTGCTTCTGTTAGGTCCATACCATTTCTGTCCTTTATCGAGCCCATCTTTGCATGAAATGTTCCCTTGGAATCTCTAATTTTCTTGAAGAGGTCTCTTGTTTTTCCTATTCTGTTGTTTTCCTCTATTTCTTTGCATTGATCACTGAGGAAGTCTTTCTTATCTCTCCTTGCTATTCTTTGGAACTCTGCATTCAGATGCTTATATCTTTCCTTTTCTCCTTTGCTTTTCGCTTCTCTTCTTTTCACAGCTATTTGTAAGGCCTCCTCAGACAGCCATTTCGCTCTTTTGCATTTCTTTTCCATGGGGATGGTCTTGGTCCCTGTCTCCTGTACAATGTCACGAACCTCCATCCAGAGTTCATCAGGCACTCTATCTATCAGATCTAGTCCCTTAAATCTATTTCTCACTTCCACTGTATAATCATAAGGGATTTGATTTAGGTCATATCTGAATGGTCTAGTGGTTTTCCCTACTTTCTTCAATTTCAGTCTGAACTTCGCAATAAGGAGTTCATGATCTGAGCCACAGTCAGCTCCTGGTCTTGTTTTTGCTAACTGTATACAGCTTCTCCATCTTTGGTTGCAAAGAATATAATCAGTCTGATTTCGGTGTTGACCATCTGGTGATGTCCATGTGTAGAGTCTTCTCTTGTGTTGTTGGAAGAGGGTGTTTGCTATGACCAGTGAATTCTCTTGACAAAACTCTATTAGCCTTTGCCCTGCTTCATTCCGTGCTCCAAGGCCAAATTTGCCAGTTACTCCAGGTGTTTCTTGACTTCCTACTTTTGCATTCCAGTCCCCTAGAATGAAAAGGACATCTTTTTTGGGTGTTAGTTCTAAAAGGTCTTGGTAAGAGAAACCCAAATAAGATGGTAGGCATTGCGAGAGGGCATCAGAGGGCAGACACACTGAAATCATAATCACAGAAAACTAGTCGATCTGATCACACAGACCACAGCCTTGTCTAACTCAATGAAACTAAGCCATGCCGTGTGGGGCCACCCAAGATGGGCGGGTCATGGAGGAGAGGTCTGACAGAATGTGGTCCACTGGAGAAGGGAATGGCAGACCACTTCAGTACACTTGCCTTGAGAACCCCATGAACAGCATGAAAAGGCAAAATTATAGGATACTGAATGAGGAATTCCCCAGGTCAGTATGCTACTGGAGATCAGGGGAGAAATAACTCCAGAAAAAATGAAGGGATGGAGCCAAAGCAAAATAAATACCCAGTTGTGGAGGTGACTGGTGATAGAAGCAAGGTCCAATGCTGTAAAGAGCAATATTGCATAGGAACCTGGAATGTTAATTCCATGAATCAAGGCAAATTGGAAGTGTTCAAACAGGAGATGGCAAGAGTGAACGTCGACATTCTAGGAATTAGTAAACTAAAATGGAAGGGAATGGGTGAATTTAACTCAGATGACCATTATATCTACTACTGTGGGCAGAAATCCCTTAGAAGAAATGGAGTAGCCTTCATGGTCAACAAAAGAGTCTGAAATGCAGTACTTGGATGCAATCTCAAAAACGACAGAATGATCTTTGTTCGTTTCTAAGGCAAACCATTCAATTTTACAGTCATCCAAGTCTACCCCCCAACCAGTAACACTGAAGAAGCCGAAGTTGAATGGTTCTATGAAGACCTACAAGACCTTTTAGATGTAATACCCAAAAAAGATGTCCTTTTCATCATAGGGGACTGGAATACAAAAGTAGGAAGTCAAGAAACACCTGGAGTAACAGGCAAATTTGGCCTTGGAGCACGGAATAAAGCAGGGCAAAGGCTAATAGAGTTTTGCCAAGAGAACGCGCTGGTCATAGCAAATACCGTCTTTCAAAAACACAAGACTCTGCGCATGGACATCACCAGATGGTCAACACCAAAATCAGATTGATTATATTCTATGCAGCCAAAGATGGAGAAGCTCTATACAGTTAGCAAAAACAAGACCAGGAGCTGACTGTGGCTCAGATCATGAACTCCTTATTGCCAAATTCAGAATTAAATTGAAGAAAGTAGGGAAAACCACTAAAGCATTCAGGTATGACCTAAATCAAATCCCTTATGATAATACAGTGGAAGTGAGAAATAGATTTAAGGGACTAGATCTGATAGATAGAGTGCCTGATGAACTATGGACGGAGGTTCGTGACATTGTACAGGAGACAGGGACCAAGACCATCCCCATGGAAAAGAAATGCAAAAAAGCAAAATGGCTGCCTGAGGAGGCCTTACAAATAGCTGTGAAAAGAAGAGAAGCGAAAAGCAAAGGAGAAAAGGAAAGATATAAGCATCTGAATGCAGAGTTCCAAAGAATAGCAAAGAGAGATAAGAAAGCCTTCCTCAGTGATCAATGCAAAGAAATAGAGGAAAACAATAGAATAGGAAAGACAAGATATGTCTTCAAGAAAATTAGAGATACCAAGGGAATATTTTATGCAAAGATGGGCTCGATAAAGGACAAAAATTGTGTGGACCTAACAGAAGCAGAAGATATTAAGAAGAGGTGGCAAGAATACACAGAAGAACTGTACAAAAAAGATCTTCATGACCAAGATAATCACGATGGTGTGATCACTGACCTAGAGCCAGACATCTTGGAATGTGAAGTCAAGTGGGCCTTAGAAAGCATCACTACAAACAAAGCTAGTGGAGGTGATGGAATTCCACTTAAGCTATTTCAAATCCTGAAAGATGATGCTGTGAAAGTGCTGCACTCAATATGCCAGCAAATTTGGAAAACTCAGCAGTGGCCACAGGACAGTAAAAGGTCAGTTTTCATTCCATTCAAAGAAATGCAATGCTAAAGAATGCTCAAAGTACCACACAGTTGCACTCATTTCACACGCTAGTAAAGTCATGCTCAAAATTCTGCAAGCCAGGCTTCAGCAGTACGTGAACCGTGAACTCCCAGATGTTCCAGCTGGTTTTAGAAAAGGCAGAGAAACCAGAGATCAAATTGCCAACATCCGCTGGATCATCGAAAAAGCAATGAGTTCCAGAAAAACATCTATTTCTGCTTCATTGACTATGCCAAAGCCTTTGACTGTGTGGATTACAAGAAACTGTGGAACATTCTGAAAGAGAAGGGAATCCCAGACCACCTGACCTGCCTCTTGAGAAACCTGTATGTAGGTCAGGAAGCAACAGTTAGAACTGGACATGGAACAGCGGACTGGTTCCAAATAGGAAAAGGTGTACATTAAGGTTGTATATTGTCACCCTGTTTATTTAACTTATATGCAGAGTACATCATGAGAAACACTGGGCTGGAAGAAGCACAAGCTGGAATCAAGATTGCTGGGAGAAATATCAATAACCTCAGAAATGCAGATGACACCACCCTTATGGCAGAAAGTGATGAACTAAAGAACCTCTTAATGAAAATGAAAGAGGAGAGTGAAAAAGTTGAAGCTCAACATTCAGAAAACTAAGATCGTTGCATTTGGTCCCATCACTTCATGGGAAATAGATGGGGAAACAGTGTCAGACTTTATTTTGGGGGGCTCCAAAATCACTGCAGATGCTGATTGCAGCCATGAAATTAAAAGACGCTTACTCCTTGGAAGGAAAGTCATGACCAACCTAGATAGCATATTAAAAGCAGAGACAGAAGGAACAAGATGGTGGAGGAATAGGACGGCGAGACCACTCTCTCCCCCACAAAAATAATCAAAAGGACATTTGAACGTGGAGTAAAGTCCACAAAACAACTTCTGAATGCTGGCAGAGGACATCAGGCACCCAGAAAAGCAGCCCATTGTCTTCGAAAGGAGGTAGGAAAGAACATAAAAGATAAAAAGAGAGACAAAAGAAGTAAGGACGGAGCTCTGTCCTGGGAAGGGAGGCTTTAAAAAGAGAGAAGTTTCCAAACACCAGGAAACACTCTCACTGGCAAATCTGTGGTGAGCCTTGGAAGCTCAGAGGGCCACGTAACCAGGAGGAAAAAGAAATAATTAAAACCGACAGATTACCCACCAAATGGTAACTCCCAGTGGAGAAGCAGTGCAGATGCCTGCATAGGCCATTAGCAAGCGGGGGCTAGGCAGGAAAGAGCCGGCTGAACTGCTTAGAGAGAGGACTGGGCTTGAATGCCATGAGGGCAGTCTGAGAGAACTGGGGATAGCAAAGCAGACTGGGATAGCTTTCCCACGAAAAGGCGGAAAGCTCTAACCTAAGACCCCGCCAGCCCTGCTCACAGAGCAAAGGACTGAGCAGAGCGAGCTGGCTGCGGTTGGCCCACCCCCCATCCCCTGCCGAGACAGGCAGGGAAGTCAGCCAGAGCCGGAGGGGGAAACCGCGGCCCCAGAAAGGCATCCAATACAAACTGCAGGCAGGCTTGTTGCTAATCAAGACTTCTTGGGCTCCAGCCGGTCGATATCCGCCTGAGAAGGTATGCTGGTTGTACACCCAGAAAACCGAGTGGCAGGGACTGGGGAGAGGATAAGTCGCAGTGACCGCGCTCGCCAAACACCTGGTCACCTGAGCTGCTTGGACTGGGGAAGGCACAAAACGCAGGCCCAACCAAGTCTGTGCCTTTGTGGAGTACCCGAGAACCTGAACTTGAGCCGCTCAGACCTGGGAAGTGTATACAACCCAGCACCGGCCTCGGACAGTTCCTGGCAGAGCAACCTAGAGCCTGTGCAGTTTAGACTGGTACAGCACACGCACTATGAGCGGGGGCAAACCCAGTGTGGCTGAGACGCTGCGAGCACTCCCCACAGACCCCAGAGATATTCGTCTGCAGTGTTCCTCCCTTCCCAGAGCAGGACTGAACAACTGAGCCTTAAAAAGTGTCCACCCGCACCCTAGTGTCAGGGCGGAAATTAGACACTGAAGAGACCAGCAGACAGAAGCTAAAACAGAAGGAACCACCTTGGAAATGACAGAGTAGTCTAGAGGCTACTCCAAGAATAAGACCAAAAACCAGAGGCAAGAGGCTTAAGCCCGAATCCTGAAAACACCAGAGAACTCCTGACTCCAGGGAACATTAATCGATAGGAGCTCATCAAATGCCTCCATATCTACACTAAAACCAAGCACCACCCAAAGGTCAACAAGTTCCAGAGCAAGACATACCACGCAAATTCTCCAGCAACTCAGGAAACTAGCCCTGAGCTTCAATATACAGGCTGCCCAAAGTCACTCCAAACCCACTGACATCTCATAACTCATTACTGGACACTTCATTGCACTCCAGAGAGAAGAAATCCAGCTCCACCCACCAGAACAGTGACACAAGCTTCCCTAACCAGAGAAACTTGACAAGTCACCCGCCCAACCCCACACACAGCGAGGAAACTACATAATAAAGAGAACTCCACAAACGGCCAGAAGAGGGAAAGGCCACCCCAAGCAAAGCAATATAAGAAAGATGAAGAGACAGTGAAATACCCAGCAAGTAAGGAACAAGATAAATGCCCATCAACACAAACAAAAGAGGAAGATATAGGGAATCTACCTGATAAAGAATTTTGAATTTTGGTGGTGAAAATGATTCAAAATCTTGAAAGCAAAATGGGGTTACAGATAAATAACCTGGAGAAAAGGATTGAGAAGATGGAAGAAAGGTTTAATAAGGACTTAGAGGAAATAAAAAAGAGTCAATATACAATGAATAATGCAATAGATGAGATCAGAAACACTCTGGAGGGAACAAACAGTAGAATAACAGAGGCAGAAGACAGGATAAGCGAGCTAGAAGATAGAATTGTAGAAATAAATGAAACAGAGAGGAAAAAAGAAAAACGAATTAAAAGAAATGAGGACAATATTAGAGACCTCTGGGACAATGTTAAACGCTCCAACATTCGAATCATAGGAGTCCCAGAAGAAGAAGACAAAAAGAAAGACCATGAGAGAATACTTGAGGAGATAATAGTTGAAAACTTCCCTAAAATGGGGAAAGAAATAATCACCCAAGTCCAAGAAACCCAGAGAGTCCCCAACAGGATAAACCCAAGGTGAAATACTCCAAGACACATATTAATCAAATTAACAAAGATCAAACACAAAGAACAAATATTAAAAGCAGCAAGGGAAAAGCAGCAAATAACACGCAAGGGGATTCCCATAAGGATAACAGCTGATCTTTCAACAGAAACTCTTCATGCCAGGAGGGAATGGCAAGACATACTTGAAGTGATGAAAGAAAATAACCTACAGCCCAGATTACTGTACCCAGCAAGGATCTCACTCAAATATGAAGGAGAAATCAAAAGCTTTACAGACAAGCAAAAGCTGAGAGAATTCAGCATCACCAAACCAGCTCTCCAACAAATGCTAAAGGATCTTCTCTAGACAGGAAACACAGAAAGGGTGTATAAACTCAAACCCAAAGCAATAAAGAAAATGGTTACGGGATCATTCAGTTCAGTTCAGTTCAGTTCAGTCGCTCAGTCATGTCCGACTCTCCGCGACCCCACGAATCACAGCACGCCAGGCCTCCCTGTCCATCACCAACTCACGGAGTTCACTCAAACTCATGTCCATAGAATTGGTGATGCCATGCAGCCATCTCATTCTCTGTCGTCCCCTTCTCCTCCTGCCCCCAACCTTTCCCAGCATCAGAGCCTTTTCCAGTGAGTCAACTTGTCACATGAGGTGTGAGATATATAAATGGAAAGAATCTATTCATTGATAAATATAACTCTCAAAATGTCAGTGTCCTGAATGTCATAATTATTTAATTCTAATATGTAGCAATTAGCAAATTTTACCATAAGAATTAATTTTTCATACAGCTAGATAATTAATGACTTTACTATCATCCCCTAAATTAATGTAATGCTCAATCTTTCAAGCTTGGATGAAAACTTCCTTTTGGAAAAAAGAAATGCTTCAATTCAAAACTGTAGGAGTATTATATGTTATGTCTCTTATTTGAAAATGCAATTTTTCAAGAGTATATTCTTTAATTATATTTTAAAGTATGACTGCATCTATACAGGAAACACAGTGAAACTCATTGCCAATTTATTCCAAAACTCATTTTTTTGGGCAAATGGACCATAACTTAGAAATAGCAGTTCATTACCAGTATCCATGACTGTCTGAAAAGAAATTTCCTATATGTAGAATGATATTAATTTCCAAGGATAGAAAAATTTTAAGTCTAAACTATAGCATACCTCTCTGAAACAATGAATATGTATTCAATTTTATAAAAATAGATATGTGCACTAGTAGTGTTATTTTATTCTATGCAAGCCAAATATTCTTTCAAATAATAAATAAGCCACAGGTATATTTAATAGAAGAAAAATTCCTTAAAATATTTATTATATTAAATATTCATTTCAAATATTTATTAAATAGTTATTAATTAAAATAAATTATTTATTTATTTATTATTAAATATTTATTCTCTAGTTACTATTTGTATACTTTCTAATAAGGAACCAACATAGTGTTTAAAAATACAGACACATTCAGGGACCCAAGACATGTAGTAAACTCTGTGCTCATTGCTAAGATGATAATAAAAGTACATTTCTCATAAAATTATTAGCACGATAAAATAAGTTTGTATATAAATCCTTAAAGATGTCATATATATGTATAACTCCAGAAAAAAACTTATGATTATTATTAATGGTTTATGTAATACAATTTTATCACTGACATTTTCACAAATCCAGTTATAAAACTAGGGAAAGAGTACATGAAAACAACGCATTTTAATGTCATGTGCCATGAAAATTAAGCAGATATCTTATGGCAGACAAATGTGCATGCTGAGTATTACCAGCATACTCATTAAAGCTTCAATATTCTAGCTAACTCGCTGTGAAGGAAGTTCATTAGTCTGACCCTGTAAGACATCTTTACTCCCAGAGTGTCACACAAAGACTTTTCCATCCCAATTGTGGAATAGCTATTAATTTGTTTGGCATAAAGTAATTCATGGTGAAGAAATTTAGTGGGAAAACAGTAAATAAATTGCAAGTTTGGCTTTTTCTTACCCATTTCAACTCAACTCCTTTCTTCTATTTAGTACTAATGCATAATGGCTTAACTGAACAAAGTGACACTGATAATCATCTAGCTTAAATATTGCATTGGAAGAGTACTCACTAGTGGAAGTCCTGAATGTCATACATTATTGTTCTAAAAATGCACTCCAAAACTTTTGACAGGAGATATGAGAAAAGCTCTTTAAAACTGGCTTTCACTAAACAGAAATTCAGAGCTGAGCTGTGTTCAGTTCAGTTCAGTTCAGTCACTCAGTCGTGTCCGACTCTCCGCGACCCCATGAATCACAGCACGCCAGGCCTCCCTGTCCATCACCAACTCCCGGAGTTCACTCAAACTCATGTCCACAGAGTTGGTGATACCATCCAGCCATCTTATTCTCTGTCGTCCCCTTCTCCTCCCGCGCCAACCTTTCCCAGCATCAGAGTCTTTTCCAGTGAGTCAACTCGTCGCATGAGGTGGCCAAAGTATTGCAGTTTCAGCTTTAGCATCAGTCCTTCCAATGAACACCCAGGATTGATCTCCTTTAGAATAGACTGGTTGGATCTCCTTGAAGTCCAAAGGACTCCCAAGAGTCTTCTCCAACACCACAGTTCAAAAGCATTAATTCTTCGGCGATCAGCTTTCTTCACAGTCCAACTCTCACATCCATACATGACCATGGGAAAAACCATAGCCTTGACTAGATGGACCATGGTTGGCAAAGTAATGTCTCTGCTTCTTAATATGCTATCTAGGCTGGTCATAACTTTCCTTCCAAGGAGTAAGCGTCTTTTAATTTCATGGCTGCAATCAGCATCCGCAGTGATTTTGTAGCCCAAAAAAATACAGTCTGACACTGTTTCCACTGTTTTTCCATCTATTTCCCATGAAGTGATGGGACCAGATGCCATGATCTTTGTTTTCTGAATGTTGAGCTTCAAGCCAACCTTTTCACTCTCCTCTTTCACTTTCATCAAGAGGCTTTTTAGTTCCTCTTCACTTTCTGCCATAAGGGTAGTGTCATCTGCATATCTGAGGTTATGATATTTCTCCCAGCAGTCTTGATTCCAGCTTGTGCTTCTTCCAGCCCAGCGTTCCTCATGAGGTACTCTGCATAGAAGTTAAATAAGCAAGGAGACAATATACAGCCTTGACGTACTCCTTTTCCTATTTGGAACCAGTCTGTTGTTCCATGTACAGTTCTGACTGTTGCTTCCTGACCTGCATACAGGTTTCTCAAGAGGCAGGTCAGGTGGTCTGGTATTCCCTTTTCTTTCAGAATTTTCGACAGTTTATGGTGATCCACACAGTCAAAGGCTTTGGCATAGTCAAAGAAGCAGAAATAGATGTTTTTCTGGAACTCTCTTGCTTTCTCCATGATCCAGTGGATGTTGGCTATTTGATCTCTGGTTTCTCTACCTTTTCTAAAACCTGCGTGAACATCTGGGAGTTCACGGTTCACATATTGCTGAAGCCTGGCTTGGAGAATTTTGAGCATGACTTTACTAGCGTGGGAGATGAGTGCAATTGTGCGGTAGTTTGAGTATTCTTTGGCATTGCCTTTCTTTGGGATTGGAATGAAGACTGACTTTTTCCAGTCCTGTGGCCACTGCTGAGTTTTCCAAATTTGCTGGCATATTGAGTGCAGCACTTTCACAGCATCATCTTTCAAGATTTGAAATAGCTCAACTGGAATTCCATCACCTCCACTAGCTTTGTTAGTAGTGATGCTTTCTAAGGCCCACTTGACTTCACATTCCAAGATGTCTGGCTCTAGGTCAGTGATCACGTTATCGTGACTATCTTGGTCGTGAAGATCTTTTTTGTACAGTTCTTCTATGTGTTCTTGCCAACTCTTCTTAATATCTTCTGCTTCTGTTAGGTCCATACGATTTCTGTCCTTTATTGAGCCGATCTTTGCATGAAATGTTCCCTTGGAATCTCTAATTTTCTTGAAGACATATCTTGTTTTTCCTATTCTGTTGTTTTCCTCTATTTCTTTGCATTGATCACTGAGGAAGGCTTTCTTATCTCTCCTTGCTATTCTTTGGAACTCTGCATTCAGATGCTTATATCTTTCCTTTTCTCCTTTGCTTTTCGCTTCTCTTCTTTTCACAACTATTTATAAGGCCTCCTCAGACAGCCATTTTGCTTTTTTGCATTTCTTTTCCATGGGGATGGTCTTGGTCCCTGTCTCCTGTACAATGTCACGAACCTCCGTCCAGAGTTCATCAGGCACTCTATCTATCAGATCTAGTCCCTTAAATCTATTTCTCACTTCCACTGTATAATCATAAGGGATTTGATTTAGGTCATATCTGAATGGTCTAGTGGTTTTCCCTACTTTCTTCAATTTAATTCTGAATTTGGCAATAAGGAGTTCATGATCTGAGCCACAGTCAGCTCCTGGTCTTGTTTTTCCTAACTGTATAGAGCTTCTCCATCTTTGGCTGCAAAGAATATAATCAATCTGATTTCGGTGTTGACCATCTGGTGATGTCCATGTGTAGAGTCTTCTCTTGTGTTGTTGGAAGAGGGTGTTTGCTGTGACCAGTGCGCTCTCTTGACAAAACTCTATTAGCCTTTGCCCTGCTTTATTCCGTGCTCCAAGGCCACATTTGCCTGTTACTCCAGGTGTTTCTTGAGTTCCTACTTTTGCATTCCAGTCCCCTATGATGAAAAGGACATCTTTTTTGGGTGTTAGTTCTAAAAGGTCTTGTAGGTCTTCATAGAACCGTTCAACTTCAGCTTCTTCAGCATTACTGGTTGGGGCATAGGCCTGGATTACTGTAATATTGAATGGTTTGCCTTGGAAATGAACAGAAATCATTCTTTCGTTTTTAAGATTGCATCCAAGTACTGCATTTCGGACTCTTTTGTTGACCATGATGTCTACTCCATTTCTTCTAAGGGATTCCTGCCCACAGTAGTAGATATAATGGTCATCTGAGTTAAATTCACCCATTCCAGTCCACTTTAGTTCACTGATTCCTAGAATGTCTATGTTCACTCTTGCCATCTCCTGTTTGACCACTTCCAATTTGCCTTGATTCATGGACCTAACATTCCAGGTTCCTATGCAATATTGCTCTTTACAGCACCGGACCTTGCTTCTATCGCTGGTCACATACACAACTTGGTATTGGTTTTGCTTTTGCTCCATCCCTTCATTCCTTCTAGAGTTATTTCTCCACTGATCTCCAGTAGCATACTGGTCACCTACCAACCTGGGGAATTCCTCATTCAGTATCCTATCATTTTGCCCTTTGATACTTATCAATAATTACCTTAAACATAAATGGGTTGAATGCCCCAACCAAAAGACAAAGGCTGGCTGAATGGATACAAAAACAAGACCCCTATATATATTGTCTACAAGAGACCCACCTCAAAACGAGGGACACATACAGACTGAAAGTGAAGGGCTGGAAAAAGATATTCCATGCAAATAGAGCTCAAAAGAAAGCAGGAGTAGCAGTACTCATATCAGATAAAATAGACTTTAAAACAAAGTCTGTGAAAAGAGACAAAGAAGGAAAGTACATAATGATCAAAGGTTCAATCCAAGAAGCAGATATAACAATTATAAATATTTATGCACCCAACATAGGAGCACCGCAATATGTAAGACAATTACTAACAAGTATGAAAGGGGAAATTAACAACAATGCAATAATAGTAGGAAATTTTAACCCCCCACTTACATCTATGGATAGATCAACTAAACAGAAAATTAACAAGGAAACACAAACTTTAAATGATACAATAGACCAGTTAGACCTAATAGATCTCTATAGGACATTTCACCCCAAAACAATGAATTTCACCTTTTTCTCAAGTGCACATGGAACCTTTTCCAGGATAGATCACATCCTGGGCCATAAATGTAGCCTTGGTAAATTCAAAAAAATTAAATCATTCCAAGCATCTTTTCTGACCACAATGCAGTAAGATTAGATCTCAATTACAAGAGAAAAACTATTAAAAATGCCAACATATGGAGGCTGAACAACACGCTGCTGAATAATGAACAAATCATAGAAGAAATCAAAAGAGAAATCAAAATATGCATATAAATGAATGAAAATGAAAACACAACAACCCAAAACCTCTGGGACACTGTAAAAGCAGTGCTAAGAGGGAAGTTGATAGCAATACAGCACACCTCAAGAAACAAGAAAAAAGTCAACTAAATAACCTAACTCTACATCTAAAGCAACTAGGAAAGGAAGAAATGAAGAACCTCAGGGTCAGTAGAAGGAAAGAAATCGTAAAAATTAGGGCAGAGATAAATGCAAAAGAAACAAAAGAGACCATAACAAAAATCAACAAAGCCAAAAGCTGGTTCTTTGAGAAGGTAAATAAAATTGACAAACCACTAGCCAGACTCATCAAGAAACAAAGGGAGAAGAACCAAATCAATAAAATTAGAAATGAAAAATGGAGAGATCACAACCAACAACACAGAAATGCAAAGGATTATTAGAGAATACTATCAGGAATTATATGGCAATAAAATGAATAACCTGGAAGAAATGGAAAAATTCCTAGGAAAGTAAACCTTTCCAAAACTGAACCAGGAAGAAATAGAAAATCTGAACAGACCCATCACAAGCATGGAACTAGAGGCTGTAATCAGAAATCTTCTAGCAAACAAAAGCCCAGGTCCAGACGGCTTCACAGCTGAATTCTACCAAAAATTTAGAGAAGAGCTAACACCTATTCTACTCAAACTCTTCCAGAAAATTGCTGAGGAAGGGAAACTTCCAAACTCATTCTATGAGGCCACCATCACCCTAATCCCAAAACCTGGTAAAGATCCCACAAAAAAGAAAACTACAAGCCAATATCACTGATGAACATAGATGCAAAAATCCTTAACAAAATTCCGGCAATCAGAATCCAACAACACATTAAGAAGATCATACATCATGACCAAGTGGGCTTTATCCCAGGAATGCAAGGATTCTTTAATATCCGCAAATCAATCAACGTAATACACACATTAACAAACTGAAAATTAAAAATCATGATAATCTCAATAGATGCAGAGAAAGCCTTCGACAAAATTCAACATCCATTTATGATAAAAACCCTCCAGAAAGTGGGAATAGAAGGGACATACCTCAACATAATAAAAGCTATATATGACAAACCCACAGCAAACATTATCCTCAATGGTGAAAAACTGAAAGCATTTCCCCTAAAGTCAGGAACAAGACAAGGGTGCCCACTTTCACCACTACTATTCAACATAGTTCTGGAAGTTTAGGCTACAGCAATCAGAGCAGAAAAAGACATAAAAGGAATCCTAATTGGAAAAGAAGTAAAACTTTCACTGTTCGCTGATGACATGATCCTCTACACAGAAAACCCTAAAGACCCTACCAGAAAACTACTAGAGCTAATCAATGAATATAGTAAAGTTGCAGGATATAAAATCAACACACAGAAATCCCTTGCATTGCTATACACTAATAATGAGAAAATAGAAAGAGAAATTAAGGAAACTATTCCATTCACTGTTGCAACGAAAAGAATTAAATACTTAGAAATATATCTACCTAAGGAAACAAAAGACTTGTACATAGAAAACTATAAAACACTAAGAAAGTAATCAAAGAGGACACTAATAGATGGAGAAATATATCGTGTTCATGGATTGGAAGAATAAATATTGTAAAAATGAGTATACTACCCAAAGTAATTTATACATTCAATGCAATCCCTATCAAGCTACCAACGATATTTTTCACAGAACTAGAACAAATAATCTCACAATTTGTACTGAAATACAAAAAACCTCAAATAGCCAAAGCAATCTTGAGGAAGAAGAATGGAACTGGGGGAATCAACCTGCCGGACTTCAGGCTCTACTACAAAGCCACAGTCATCAAGACAGTATGGTGCTGGCATAAAGACAGAAATATAGATCAATGGAACAAAATAGAAAGCCCAGAGATAAATCCACGCACCTATGGACACCTTATCTTTGTCAAAGGAGGCAAGAATATAAAATGGAGAAAAGACAGTCTCTTTAACAAGTGGTGCTGGGAAAACTGGTCAGCCACTTGTAAAAGAATGAAACTAGAACACTTTCTAACACCATACACCAAAATAAACTCAAAATGGATTAGAGAGCTAAATGTAAGACCAGATTCTATAAAACTCCTGGAGGAGAACGTAGGCAAAACACTCCGACATAAATCCCAGCAGGATCCTCCAAAACCCACCTCCCAGAATATTGGAAATAAAAGCAAAAATGAACAAATGTGACCTAATTAAAATCAAAAGCTTCGGTACAGCAAAGGAAACTATATGCAAGGTGAAAAGACAGCCTTCAGAATGGGAGAAAATAATAGCAAATGAAGCAACTGATAAAGGATTAATCTCCAAAATATACAAGCAGCTCCTGCAGCTCAATTCCAGAAAAATAAATGACCCAATCAAAAAATGGGCCAAAGAACTAAACAGACATTTCTCAAAAGAAGACATAAAGATGGCTAACAAACACATGAAAAAATGCTCAACAGCGAGAGACGCCTGGCTCCCGGCGGCGCAGACGCGAGAGACGCCCGGCTCCCGGCGGCGCAGACGCGAGAGACGCCCGGCTCGCGGCGGCGCAGACGCGAGAGACGCCCGGCTCCCGGCGGCGCAGACGCGAGAGACGCCCGGCTCCCGGCGCAACCGACCACGTGCAGAATCGTGGCTGAGAGGAGCTGCCCCGCGCCCAGGGTTAGGGCGGTGGCCGGGAGGAGCTGTGCCACGTCCGGGGGGCGGTGGCTGCTTGGGCACCGGAGGGCCGGGAGGAGCTGATCCACATTCAAAGCAGGAGGGGCGGCCTTGAGGAGATACCCCTCGTCCAAGGTAAGCTGCAGCGGCTGCGCCTTGCTGGAGCAGCTGGGAAGAGATACTCCACGACCAAGTGGAATATAAGAATCCAGTGTTCTGGGGAGGAAGGAACAAGACGGCGAGACCACTTTCTTCCCCACAAATTCATCAGAAGAACATTTGAACGTGGAGTAAAGTCCACAAAACAACTTCTGAATACTGGCAGAGGACATCAGGCTCCCAGAAAAGTAGCCCATTGTCTTCTAAAGGAAAGAGAAGAAATCCAGCTCCACCCACCAGAACACTGACACATGCTTCCCTAACCAGGGAACCCGGACAAGTCACCCGTCCAACCCCACACACAGCGAAGAAACTACATAATAAAGAGAACTCCACAAACTGCAAGAAGAGGGAAAGGACACCCCAAGCAAAGCAATATAAGCAAGATGAAGAGGCAGAGAAATACCCAGCAAGTAAAGGAACAAGATAATTGCCCACCAACACAAACAAAAGAAGAAGATATAGGGAATCTACCTGATAAAGAATTTCGAATTTTGATGGTGAAAATGATTCAAAATCTTGAAAGTAAAATGGAGTTACAGATAAATAACCTGGAGAAAAGGATTGAGAAGATGGAAGAAAGATTTAATAAGGACTTAGAGGAAATAAAAAAGAGTCAATATACAATGAATAATGCAATAGATGAGATCAGAAACACTCTGGAGGGAACAAACAGTAGAATAACAGAGGCAGAAGACAGGATAAGCGAACTAGAAGATAGAATTGTAGAAATAAATGAAACAGAGAGGAAAAAAGAAAAACGAATTAAAAGAAATGAGGACAATATTAGAGACCTCTGGGACAATGTTAAACGCTCCAACATTCGAATCATAGGAGTCCCAGAAGAAGAAGACAAAAAGAAAGACCATGAGAGAATACTTGAGGAGATAATAGTTGAAAACTTCCCTAAAATGGGGAAAGAAATAATCACCCAAGTCCAAGAAACCCAGAGAGTCCCCAACAGGATAAACCCAAGGCGAAATACTCCAAGACACATATTAATCAAATTAACAAAGATCAAACACAAAGAACAAATATTAAAAGCAGCAAGGGAAAAGCAGCAAATAACACTCAAGGGGATTCCCATAAGGATAACAGCTGATCTTTCAACAGAGACTCTTCAGGCCAGAAGGGAGTGGCAAGATATACTTAAAGCGATGAAAGAAAATAACCTACAGCCCAGATTATTATACCCAGCAAGGATCTCATTCAAATATGAAGGAGAAATCAAAAGCTTTACAGACAAGCAAAAGCTGAGGGAATTCAGCATCACCAAACCAGCTCTCCAACAAATGCTAAAGGATCTTCTATAGACAGGAATCACAGAAAGAGTGTATAAACTTGAACCCAAAGCAATAAAGAAAATGGCTACGGGATCCTACTTTTCAATAATTACCTTAAATGTAAATGGGTTGAATGCCCCAACCAAAAGACAAAGGCTGGCTGAATGGATACAAAAACAAAACCCCCATATATGTTGTCTACAAGAGACCCACCTCAAAACGAGGGACGCATACAGACTGAAAGTGAAGGGCTGGAAAAAGATAGTCCATGCAAATAGAGACCAAAAGAAAGCAGGAGTAGCAATACTCATATCAGATAAAATAGACTTTAAAACAAAGGCTGTGAAACGAGACAAAGAAGGAAACTACATAATGATCAAAGGATCAATCCAAGAAGAAGATATAACAATTATAAATATTTATGCACCTAACATAGGAGCACCGCAATGTGTAAGACAATTACTAACAAGTATGAAAGGGGAAATTAACAATAACACAATAATAGTGGGAGATTTTAACACCCCACTTACATCTATGGATAGGTCAACTAAACAGAAAATTAACAAGGAAACACAATCTTTAAATGATATAATAGAAGAGTTAGACCTAATAGATATCTATAGGACATTTCACCCCAAAACAATGAATTTCACCTTTTTCTCAAGCGCACACGGAACCTTTTCCAGGATAGATCACATCCTGGGACATAAATCTAGCCTTGGTAAATTCAAAAAAATTGAAATCATTCCAAGCATCTTTTCTGACCACAATGCAGTAAGATTAGATCTCAATTACAGGAGAATAACTGTTAAAAGTGCCAACATATGGAGACTGAACAACACGCTGCTGAATAATGAACTAATCATAGAAGAAATCAAAAGAGACATCAAAATATGCATAGAAATGAATGAAAATGAAAACACAACAACCCAAAACCTCTGGGACACTGTAAAAGCAGTGCTAAGGGGGAAGTTCATAACAATACAGGCATACCTCAAGAAACAAGAAAAAAGTCAACTAAATAACCTAACTCTACATCTAAAGCAACTAGAAAAGGAAGAAATGAAGAACCCCAGGGTCAGTAGAAGGAAAGAAATCATAAAAATTAGGGCAGAGATAAATGCAAAAGAAACAAAAGAGACCATAGCAAAAATCAACAAAGCCAAAAGCTGGTTCTTTGAGAAGGTGAATAAAATTGACAAACCACTAGCCAGACTCATCAAGAAACAAAGGGAGAAGAACCAAATCAATAAAATTAGAAATGAAAATGGAGAGATCACAGCTGACAACACAGAAATACAAAGGATTATTAGAGAATACTATCAGCAATTATATGGCAATAAAATGAATAACCTGGAAGAAATGGACAAATTCCTAGAAAAGTACAACTTTCCAAAACTGAACCAGGAAGAAATAGAAAATCTGAACAAACCCATCACAAGCACGGAAATTGAAACTGTAATCAAAAATCTCCCAGCAAACAAAAGCCCAGGTCCAGACGGCTTCACAGCTGAATTCTACCAAAAATTTAGAGAAGAGCTAACATCTATTCTACTCAAACTCTTCCAGAAAATAGCTGAGGAAGGGAAACTTCCAAACTCATTCTATGAGGCCACCATCACCCTAATCCCAAAACTTGGTAAAGACCCCACAAAAAAAGAAAACTATAGGCCAATATCACTGCTGAACATAGATGCAAAAATCCTTAACAAAATTCTAGCAATCAGAATCCAACAACACATTAAGAAGATCATACATCATGACCAAGTGGGCTTTATCCCAGGAATGCAAGGATTCTTCAATATCCGCAAATCAATCAACGTAATACACCACATTAACAAACTGAAAAATAAAAATCATATGATTATCTCAATAGATGCAGAGAAAGCCTTCGACAAAATTCAACATCCATTTTTGATAAAAACTCTCCAGAAAGTGGGAATAGAAGGGACATACCTCAACATAATAAAAGCTATATATGACAAACCCACAGCAAACATTATCCTCAATGGTGAAAAACTGAAAGCATTTCCCCTAAAGTCAGGAACAAGACAAGGGTGCCCACTCTCACCACTACTATTCAACATAGTTCTGGAAGTTTTGGCCACAGCAATCAGAGCAGAAAAAGACATAAAAGGAATACAAATTGGAAAAGAAGAAGTAAAGCTTTCACTGTTCGCTGATGACATGATCCTCTACACAGAAAACCCTAAAGACTACCAGAAAACTACTAGAGCTAATCAATGATTACAGCAAAGTTGCAGGATATAAAATCAACACACAGAAATCCCTTGCATTCCTATACACTAATAATGAGAAAATAGAAAGAGAAATTAAGGAAACTATTCCATTCACTGTTGCAATGAAAACAATTAAATACTTAGGAATATATCTACCTAAGGAAACAAAAGACTTGTACATAGAAAACTATAAAACACTAGTGAAAGTAATCAAAGAGGACATGAATAGATGGAGAAATATACCGTGTTCGTGGATTGGAAGAATAAATATTGTAAAAATGAGTATACTACCCAAAGTAATTTATACATTCAATGCAATCCCTATCAAGCTACCAACAATATTTTTCACAGAACTAGAACAAATAATCTCACAATTTGTATGGAAATACAAAAAACCTCGAATAGCCAAAGCAATCTTGAGGAAGAAGAATGGAACTGGGGGAATTAACCTGCTGGACTTCAGGCTCTACTACAAAGCCACAGTCATCAAGACAGTATGGTACTGGCATAAAGACAGAAATATAGATCAATGGAACAAAATAGAAAGCCCAGAGATAAACCCACGCTCCTATGGACACCTTATCTTCGACAAAGTAGGCAAGAATATAAAATGGAGAAAAGACAGTCTCTTTAACAAGTGGTGCTGGGAAAACTGGTCAGCCACTTGTAAAAGAATGAAACTAGAACACTTCCTAACCCCATACACCAAAATAAAGTCAAAATGGATTAAAGATCTAAATGTAAGACCAGAAACTATAAAACTCCTAGAGGAGAACATAGGCAAAACACTCTCCGACATAAATCACAGCAAGATCCTCCAAGACCCACCTCCCAGAATATTGGAAATAAAAGCAAAAATAAACAAATGGGACCTAATTAAAATCAAAAGCTTCTGCACAGCAAAGGAAACTCTAAGCAAGGTGAGAAGACAACCTTCAGAATGGGAGACAATAATAGCAAATGAAGCAACTGATAAAGGATTAATCTCCAAATTATACAAGCAGCTCCTGCAGCTTAATTCCAGAAAACTAAGTGACCCAATCAAAAAATGGGCCAAAGAACTAAACAGACATTTCTCCAAAGAAGACATAAAGATGGCTACCAAACACATGAAAAAATGCTCAACATCCCTCATCATCAGAGAAATGCAAATCAAAACCACAATGAGATACCATTTCACACCAGTCAGAATGGCTGCTATCCAAAAGTCTACATGCAATAAGTGCTGGAGAGGGTGTGGAGAGAAGGGAACCCTCTCACACTGTTGGTGGGAATGCAAACTAGTACAGCCACTATGGAGAACAGTGTGGAGATTCCTCAGAAAACTGGAAATAGAACTGCCATATGATCCAGCGATCGCACTCCTGGGCATACACACCGAGGAAACCAGAATTGAAAGAGACACATGTACTCCAATGTTCATTGCAGCACTGTTTATAATAGCCAGGACATGGAAGCAACCTAGATGTCCATCTGCAGATGAATGGATAAGAAAGCTTTGGTACATATACACAATGGAGTATTTCTCAGCCATCAAAAAGAATGCATTTGAATCAGTTTTAATGAGGTGGATGAAATTGGAGCCAATTATACAGAGTGAAGTAAGCCAGAAAGAAGAACATCAATACCGTATATTAACGCATATATATGGAATTTAGAAAAATGGTAACCTGAACCCTGTATAAGAGACTGCAAAAGAGACATAGGCATTTAGAACAGTCTTTGGGACTCTGTGGGAGAGGGTGAAGGTGGAATGATTGGAGAGAATGGAATTGTAGCATGTATATTATCATAAGTGACCAGTCCAGGTTCGACGCATAAATTTTCCTCTGTTCATTTCTTTGCATTTGTGCTTTTTTAATAAAATTCTTTTTTAGATTAAAAAATAAAAAAAAAAAAAAGAAAAAATGCTCAACATCCCTCATAATCAGAGAAACGCAAATCAAAACCACAGTGAGATACCATTTCATACCAGTCAGAATGGCTGCTATCCAAAAGTCTACATGCAATAAATGCTGGAGAGGGTGTGGAGAGAAGGGAACCCTCTTACACTGTTGGTGGGAATGCAAACTAGTACAGCCACTATGGAGAACAGTGTGGAGATTCCTCAAAAAACTGGAAATAGAACTGCCATATGATCCAGCAATTGCACTCCTGGGCATACACACTGAGGAAACCAGAATTGAAAGAGACACATGTACTCCAATGTTCATTGCAGCACTGTTTATAATAGCCAGGACATGGAAGCAACCTAGATGTCCATCTGCAGACGAATGGTTAAGAAAGCTTTGGTACATATACACAATGGAGTATTACTCAGCCATTAAAAAGAATGCATTTGAATCAGTCCTAATGAGGTGGATGAAACTGGAGCCTATTATACAGAGTGAAGTAAGCCAGAAAGAAAAATACCAATACAGTATACTAATGCATATATATGGAATTTAGAAAGATGCAAATGATAACCCTGTATACGAGAGAGCAAAAGAGACACAGATGTATAAAACAGTCTTTGGGACTCTGTGGGAGAGGGTGAGGGTGGGATGATTTGGGAGAATGGCATTGAAACATGTATGTTGTCATATGTGAAACGAATCACCAGTTCAGGGTCGATGCATGTTACAGGATGCTCGGGGCTGGTGTGTGGGGATGAGCCAGAGGGAGGATAAAGGGAGGAGGGAGTTGGGGGGGGGTTCAGGAAGGGGAACTCATGTACACCTGGGGCGAATTCATGTCAATGTATGGCAAAACCAACCAATATAATATTGTGAAATAATTAGCCTCCAATAAAAAAAAGAAAAAAAATTGATGATAAAAAATAAAAATAATTCACTTGAAACAGTAAAAAAAAAAAGAATAGAATGAAAGAATTATTATGAAGCCAGTAAGAAGAATGAAATAGAGGTACATAGATTATGGAAAACTATGAGCATCATGGAATGACGTCCAGTGTTTTCCAAAATGAATCACAGATCTCAGAAGACTTGTGACTGATCAACTATAGTATCCAGTTGGTTTAAAACTAAATAGGAATGAGAGAAATCAGAACAGTGGTTTCCTAGTATGGGGGTCACAATGCAGAGAATTTTCTGGTAATGGAAATGGTGTATATCTTGATGGGGGTGAGTCCTGACTATATAGTTGTATGAAAAGTAGCAAAACTCAGCACACTTAAGTAAGACTCCTCCATTCTCTAATGCAACGTTCTTCTTAACAAAAATATACAATAAGGAGTTTAACAAACTCAAATTTTTTAACTGCAAAAGTAATACTTATTTACAGTAAATAAATAAACCAGAAATGTTACAATTAGAGCCTCTTCTTACCTAGTTTCTCCCAACCTCCTCAGAGTTAAGCACTCAGAATTAATCCCTGTTAACAGTTGGGTATATTATACCCTCCAGACTTTTTTCTGTGTATAAATAGATATACATAAATCTGTAGTATTTAATTGCAAAAGAAATGGGATTATCCTACACAGAGCATCATGTTTTGGGTATTTAATTAATTGTAAATATAATTTATTTGTACACAAAATTCTCCCACATTAAAGGCTGTGTAATATTCCACTGAATGGATAAACCAAAAACCATTGCTCTACTGTTGACCACTAAATTATCAATACCTTAAAGCTTTAACAAAATGAATATTTTTGTGTTTATTACTACTCTTAGGGGTATTAAAACTTTTTTTTTCCTTTTTTAAACACATGCCTTTCAAACACAGTATCTCTTTTGTTTAGCTGTGCTTAGTTGCTCAGTCACGTCCAACTCTTTGCAACCCCATGGACTGTAGTCTGCCAGGCTCTTCTGTCCATGGGATTCTCCAGGCAAGAATACAGGAGTGGGTTTCCATTCCCTTCTCCAGGGGATCTTCCCAACCCAGGGATCAAACCCAGGTCTCCCGGATTGCAGGCCGATTCTTCACCACCTGAGCCACCAAACCCAGGTCTCCCGCATTGCAGGCCGATTCTTCACCACCTGAGCCACCAGGGAAGCCCAAGAATACTGGAGTAGGTAGCCTATCCTTTCTCCAGGGGATCTTCTCACCCCAGGGATGGAACTGGGGTCTACTGCATTGCAGGAGGATTCTTTACCAGCTGAGCTACCATGGTAGCCCGTTCTACTCAGAGAATACAGTAATTTATCATCATCATGAATTAATAAAATTTTATAAATATATCACTTGTGGAAAAAAAAAAAGCAGAGACATTACTTTGCCAACCAAGGTCCGTCTAGTCAAGGCTATGGTTTTTCCAGTGGTCATGTATGGATGTGAGAGTTGGACTGTGAAGAAAGCTGAGCGCCGAAGAATTGATGCTTTTGAACTGTGGTGCTGGAGAAGACTCTTGAGAGTCCCTTGGACTGCAAGGAGATTTAACCAGTCCATTCTAAAGGTGATTAGTCCTGGGTGTTCATTGGAAGGACTGATGCTAAAGCTGAAACTCCAATACTTTGGCCACCTCATGCTAAGAGTTGACTCACTGGAAAAGACTCTGATGCTGGGAGGGATTGGGGGCAGGAGGAGAAGGGGACGACAGAGAATGAGATGGGTGGATGGCATCACTGACTCAATGGAGGTGAGTTTGAGTGAAGTCTGGGAGTTGGTGATGGACAGGGAGGCCTGGCGTGCTGTGATTCATGGTTTTGCAAAGTTTGGACATGACTGAGCGACTGAACTGAACTGAGAGTCTGTTTCCATAGTCCTGTGTAAGTTCTGGCAACTCCTTGGTGGGGTTAATGTTGACCTCCTCCAAGAGGGCTTATGCCATACCCAGGTCTGCTGCTCCCAGAGCCCCTGCCTCTGTGGCAGGCCACTGCTGACCCGTACCTCCACAGGAAACACTCAAACACGCAAAGGCAGGTCTGGCTCAGTCTCTGTGGGTTCTCCTGGTGTGCACAAAGTTTTGTTTGAACCCTCTGAGCATCTCTGGCAGTATGGGGTTTGATTCTAAACATGATTTTGCCCCTGCTGCTGTCTTGTTGGGGCATCTCCTTTGCCCTTGCATGTGGGGTATCTTTTTTTGGTGGGATCCAACATTTTTCTGTTGACGGTTGTTCAGCAGCAAGTTGTAATTCTGGAGTTCTCGTAGAAGATGAGTGCTCGTCCCTCTACTCCACCATCTTGGATATTATATGAAGGTGAGCTTGCTGCTGCTGGTGCTGCTGCTAAATCACTTCAGTCATGTCCGACTCTGTGCGACCCCATAGACGCAGCCTACCAGATTCCCCTGTCCCTGGGATTCTCCAGGCAAAAACACTGGAATGGGTTGCCATTTCCTTCTCCAATGTGTGAAAGTGAAAAGTGAAAGTGAAGTCACTCAGTCATGTCTGACTCATAGCAATCCCATGGACTGCAGCCTACCAGGCTCCTCCATCCATGGGATTTTCCAGGCAAGAGTACTGGAGTGGCTTCCCATTGCCTTCTCCAGAAGATGAGCTTAGTTTATCTAATTAAAGCTGGTCAAGTTAAGGACTGATGTTGAAGCTGAAATTCCAGTACTTTGGCTACCTGATGTGAAGAGCTGACTCATTTGAGAAGACCCTGATGCTGGGAAAGATTGAGGGCGGGTGGAGAAGGGGACGACAGAGGATGAGATGGTTGCTTGGCATCACTGACTCAATGGACATGGGTTTGGTTGGACTCTGGGAGTTAGTGATGGACAGGGAGGCCTGGCATGCTACGGTTCATGGGGTAGCAAAAAGTCAGACACGACTGAGCAATTGAACTGAACTGAAAGCAAGTTTTTTCCTTTTTTTTTTCCTCCAAACTGTAAATGCATAAATATTTATCAGGAAGTATTTTCTGCATGGTGCTCATCAAGGAGACTCGTCAGCAGGGACACATATATGAGCTTTCCAGGTAGGGACTATAGTACCCTATGGAAACAGCCTGTCTCCAGTATTAGGTGAGCGATTTAAGCATTAAAGACTTTATGGCAGAAAAAAACCCCACATCTTGTCTAAGTTACTACTTGTGGACTAAAACAAAGGACACATTCCCACTAGAACAGAAATAAACTTTAATTCATTGAAAAGTGCAGCAGTGAACAGGGTCCTATGAAGACCTTTCTTTCTAAGTCAAATGACTCAGATAACACAGAGCCAGAGCAGAAGAACTTCCAGGAACAGATGATGCAAACACAGGAATTCCACAAAGTCAGTTGGACATAAGTGAGGGTAAAACGAAAGAGCCAAACATTCCCACCAAGTTCCACTGGTTCAGTTCAGTTCAGTTCAGTCGCTCAGTCGTGTCCGACTCTTTGCGACCCCATGAATCACAGCACGCCAGGCCTCCCTGTCCATCACCAAAGCCTGGAGTTCACTCAAACTCATGTCCATCAAGTCGGTGATGCCATCCAGCCATCTTATTCTCTGTCGTCCCCTTCTCCTCCCGCCCCCAATCCCTCCCAGCATCAGAGTCTTTTCCAGTGAGTCAGCTCGTCGCATGAGGTGGCCAAAGTATTGGAGTTTCAGCTTTAGTATCAGTCCTTCCAATGGTAGATCAGTTTAAATACTCTTTGCTTTCTCTTAATAAGGATCCTGGACAATTTATCTTATGTTAACAACACTAGTCCTTAGACACTTAAAAACAAATTTAAGAACATTTCTCACAGATTAAGGAATAACTTTCCATGAATACCATTACTACTTTATACAAAAACCCTAATGCTGTCAATTAAAATGTATTTTGCAACAGCACTGTTGGTCAAATTCAAAGATGCTCAAAAGGCATTTTCTTCTTTTCACTTGTAGGGAATATTATTGTATCTGAGGGAGGAAGAGCTTTGTAATAGGAAATCTTTTAAGGCAAAATCTCTATTCATTCCCAGGACCTCTGTTTATTCCTAATGGTCACAGTTTCCTATCACCAATACATATGGACCTGGTCTTCCTAAAAGGAAAAATAACCAAAATTCAAATCAGTACAATTAAGAGAGAAATAAAGCAAGCCTCTTGCACTGGGGCCCTTGAGCATACCATTCTGAAAAATTTCGGTGCATTGTGTGGTCTGCTAGACACTTAAAAATAAAATTTTAACTATAAACTGAGGCCTCTTTATGAAAGATGATTTTAGCTTAGATCCATAATGAAACCTGTCCAAAAGAAAGTCACATTAGAGGCCATTCAAAAATGAGAGGTACAGTATTTGCTTTGGCAGCGCATATACTAAAATTGGAATGATACAGACATTAGCATGGCCTCTGCACAAAGATGACACACAAATTAGTGAACTGTTCCATACTTTTTTCAAATTAGAGATACAAAAAAAGGGCTTCAGTGCATCCCCCACCCCCTCAACAAAAACAGAAGTCTACTGAATGTAAGAGCAGCTGATCTGTGTCAGTCTTATGACTTCATCTGCTTTCAGGAACCAGCATCATAAAATTGAATAATATGACATCACAGTACAAGACCTGGTAAGAGTTGGTTTCTTTTTATTCTGGAATAACTAGGCCAACTTTCATTAATGTGGAAGCTGACTGATTAATGTTACGAATCAAAGAATAGAATAAAGCCAATACCCATACTCAACACTGTTGTTTGCTTTTAGTTACAAAACTGTTAGAATTTCTTTTTCTAAAATGTTCATGGCAGAGGTATTCATTTCACTTCTAATTTCTACCAGGGTGATTGGGATTGTGTGAGGTAAAGGAATAAACCCAATGGGTATTAACCCAACATCAGTTCAGTTTAGTCGCTCAGTCATGTCCGACTCTTTGTGACCCCATGGACTGCAGCATGCCAGTCCATCACCAACTCCCAGAGTTCACTCAGACTCATGTCCATCAAGTCGGTGATGCCATCCAACCATCTCATTCTCTGTTGTCCCTTTCTCCTCCTGCCCCCAATCCCTCCTAGCATGAGAGTCTTTAACCCAACATGGTGATTTGAAATTGTGACAGAAAGTTACTTATGTCCATGTGTTGCTGTTGCTGCTGCTGCTAAGTCGCTTCAGTCGTGTCCAACTCTGTGCCACCCCATAGACGGCAGCTGACCAGGCTCCGCCGTCCCTGGGATTCTCCAGGCAAGAACACTGGAGTGGGTTGCAATTTGCTTCTCCAATGTGTGAAAGTGAAAAGTGAAAGTGAAGTCGCTCAGTCGTGTCTGACTAGTAGCGACCCCAGGGACTGCAGCCTACCAGGCTCCTCTGTTCATGCGATTTTCTAGGCAAGAGTACTGGAGTGACTTGCCATTGCCATGTGTTCAGTTCAGTTCAGTTCAGTCGCTCAGTCGTGTCCAACTCTCCGCGACCCCATGAACCACAGCACGCCAGGCCTCCCTGTCCATCACCAACTCCCGGAGTTCACTCAAACTCATGTCTACATAATCAGTGATTCCATCCAGCCATCTCATTCTCGATCGTCCCCTTCTCCTCCCACCCCCAACCTTTTCCAGCATCAGAGTCTTTTCCAGTGAGTCAACTCGTCACATGAGGTGGCCAAAGTATTGCAGTTTCAGCTTTAGCATCAATCTTTCCAATGAACACCCAGGATCGATCTCCCTTAGAATGGACTGGTTGGATCTCCATGCGGTACAAGGGACTCTCAAGAGTCTTCTCCAACACCACAGTTCAAAAGCATTAATTCTTCGGCGATCAGCTTTCTTCACAGTCCAACTCTCACATCCATACATGACCATGGGAAAAACCATAGCCTTGACTAGACGGACCTTGGTTGGCAAAGTAATGTCTCTGCTTTTTAATATATTATCAAGGTTGGTCATAACTTTCCTTCCAAGGAGTAAGCGTCTTTTAATTTCATGGCTGCAATCAGCATCTGCAGTGATTTTGGAGTCCCCCAAAATAAAGTCTGACACTGTTTCCACTGTTTTTCCATCTATTTCCCATGAAGTGATGGGACCAGATGCCATGATCTTTGTTTTCTGAATGTTGAGCTTCAAGCCAACCTTTTCACTCTCCTCTTTCACTTTCATCAAGAGGCTTTTTAGTTCCTCTTCACTTTCTGCCATAAGGGTGGTGTCATCTGCATATCTGAGATTATTGCCATGTGTTACAAAGTGCTAAATGCTCAACCTAGGACCTTACTTAAAGCTAAAATCAATGACTGCCTATGTTGGTCAGGTTATAAACCACAGTTCCTCCTGTTATGCCCTGAGTCCGGTCCCCCCATACTGGTAGAATAAGACACTGGCAGCAATGCAAAAGCAAGAATGGGGTTTATTTCTAGCTCGAGCTAGGGCTCATGCTTCCTCCAGTGCAGTGGAGTGGGACAAGAGCCCCGAGCCCAGGTCACAGTGGTTTTTATAATCTCAGGTTACATAAGCACCTATTTCTGTTCAAAAGATCAATCTGGCAGAAGCTCATTGGCCAGTTCATGCACGCACGGAAGCTCATTGGCCAGTTTATACACGCGCGGGGTTTTTCTGGGGGATTTCCCTTTTTACTCTGATTGGCCCGACTTTTGGCGCGCGGGACTTTTCTAGGGAGGAGTTTCTTAATTTTGGCGCCAGCGGGATCTTCTTAGGGAGGAGTTTCTGTGGACTTAGCCTCCACCCTCTCTCCAGGAAATCAAAACTTAGGCCTAAGCAAGGTCTCAGGCCTATCCTGGCTACTCAGATGTTAGGGCTCCTAACACTCCTCTCCCTTGCTGCCCCACCACCAATTAGCCTTCTTGTGAAGACAATATAAAAATGGTCTTCAAGCCAAGAGAAAGAAATGTAGGCATTCTAAACAGCGAGGAAACCTCAGGATCTAGTTTTGACAGAGGAATAGTGAACAAGGCCCAAATTACACAAGGTTCCAAAAACTCAGGAAGAAGTTTTCTGAAAGGGAAGAAGCTACATAGCTAGTATTTTGTTGTTGTTTAGTTGCTAAGTTGTGTCCGACTCTTTGTGACCCACAGACTGGAGCCCACCAGGCTCCTCCATCTATGGGATTTCCCAGGCAAGAATACTGGAGTGGGTTGTCATTTCCTTTTCCAAGGTATCTTCCCAACCTAGGGATCGGACCTGGGTCTCCTGCATTGGCAAGTGGATTCTTTACCACTGAACCACCAGGGAAGACCAGTTGGTACTTTACATCAACCCTAAGAAATTCTTATCTTTTAACAAATGAACTGAATGTCAGCAAATGCTGAGGAAGTGTCACAACCTCACACATGGCTCCCTGCTGGGCAGGCACTTACTTCACCTAATTTATAGCCCTTCATGAATGTGTTAAAAGCCCTACAGAAGGCCCACGGGAAAACACAGATTTCACCAACCTTTGGAAGTTCTTCTCTGCTGAAATACTTAACCCACTTTATTTTTCAGATCTCAGAAGACAGACATTCCTTTGATACCCCTGGTATTAACCAGCACTCCATGTGGTTAGCAGTCACTGGCAAGTAGATGTCCATTACCTTCAGTAACTACCTGGAATTAGCCTGTACCAAGAGATTGCTACTGTTCTATTTTAACAGAACACCAGTACAGAATTCCCCCAAAATGAACAAATTGTGAATTTGTGACCTTACATTTTATGGATATTATAAACAGTGTATTTCTATTAATCTGAGAAACAATGATCTTATTTCTTAATCAGATGGTTCAGCTCTGATGGTTCTTCAAGCCATGTGATATTAGTATTTTTGATAGTGAAGTGCCCAATCTGGAATGCTATGCAGGTCCTCTTGATTTTAGGTCAAGCTGGATACCAAAAACATTCCCTCCCACCCCACCCCTGCAAAAGCACTGTCATTTATTTGAATGGATTTACAAGTCCAGACTTTGACCCCATGGGGAAATAACCAAAAACTGGCCCTAGGACAAAAAGTGTTTGGTGAGAACAAAGACCTCAGGAGTATGATAATACTCAGGAGTATTGTCACCAGCTGAATAAAGGGACCTAGGACAGTCACTCCTGACACTCAGGCAAAGTTCACAGTTTAACACATTGCACAAGGAAGTCAGCTGATTGGGTTGCTTTTTCAAACAGGACTTAAAGCCAATCCAGAAACCCCTTCAAGGCGTGGTCTTGAAGACTAGCTACAGACAGCTACTCCAATCACTTCATCAGAAAGAGGTGAGCAGGGATCCAACTACAGAGGTACTACAGAAAGTATTTTGAAAACCTTCGAGTCCTGACACTGCCATGATTGCTGAACATGAAATGAGGGTCAAACCTATACCTGGAGACAGGAAAAAAAAAAATGTGACACTAATTGTCATGAGCCACTGAGTACTTCATTCAGAATATTAACTGGAAAGCTGGCAGGAAGGGATACAAAAGGAGCAACTAAATCACCAGAAGAGGATCTAGTGGGAAAGTCTAGTACAAAGCAGGAGTTAGTAATTAAGAGTAATTCCATCATAAGTCAGCAAGTACAATGAAAGTGAAGAGGAGTGGAAAAACAGAAAGCTAATCTTGAAAGGTGTTAGGAGGAAAGGTTTGAGCTTTTGTGTGTGTGTGGGGGCGGGGAGGCAATCCCTAAAGTATAAAACAGCCTGGTGGAAGAGTCTAGTCCTTGCTTAAAGCCCTTCTAGTATTTTCAAAGCCCTGTCATCTTTTACAGTTTAGACACACAGACTGTGGTAGGTACGAGTACAGGTGTGAACCTCAGACAGGAGCTTGAATCTGGCTCATTATGAACTTAGGTAAGCCATTGACCTCTCCCAGCCATTGATAAAGCGGGAAGGCAATTCATGTAAAATGTCTGGCACATAAAAGCACTTATTTCTCACCTGAGGGGACATCAGAGTCAATGCTGATGGTAACTTGAGTAGACACCTGGCGGACGTGATGAACATAGATTGGCTGGAGGTTGTGTGGTCTGGAAATAACATTGTATTTTATTTTTATCTGCTACCTTTTGGGCCAAACTAACTCTCTTAGCATTATCTTAGAGCAGTGGTTGGCCAACTTTGTTCAAAAAGGACCACATAATAAGTATTTTAGGGTTTATGGGTCACACAGTCTCTGTTCCAACTAATCAACTTTGTTGCTGAAGTGTAAAAGCAATTTCAGGCAATACATAAATGTGTTCATTGTATTCCAACAGGTAGTGGCTGCAGTGGGCCTATGATATCTAGCCTGCTGACTCCAACTCTAGAAAACTCTGTAAGCCTAAATGTTTGGTAGGTAAGAATAAGCTACAGTTAAGGAATTTAAAAGAAAACCAGGTGGAGTTTAAATAGCTCAGGCTAACATCAGCAAGGCCAGAATCTAGAATCTTAGCTATAAGCTACCAGAATGTGAGCAAGACAGTTAGTTATGATTAAAAAAAACAGTGACTTCTCTGGTGGTCCAGTGGTTGTAGTTAAAGAATCAATCTTAAATTCATGGGTAGCAGGTTTGATCTCTGGTCAGGGAACTAAGATTCCACATGTCATCCCACACGAGGAAACTAAACCAGCATGCCACAACTACTGAGCACCCAGGCGACAACTAAGATCCAATGAAGCCAAATAAATAAATAGACCCTAAAAATCAAACAAACCAATTTCATGGAAAAGAGCTTGAGAGATAAGGTGTTGTTGAGACCACCTGGACTATGTATGTGATGGAGCTCCATTAAAGCCTCTATATAGGCCTTAATATTCTATTGAGTGGGTGCAGAGATCTACTCATCTTGAGGCTGCCTAAGACAAGCCTCTCATACAAGGAAGTTGAGGCTTGTTGAAGTGAGATAATGTGCTGAAGATCAACAGTTTTAAGAATGGAGACAAGATGGCAGAATAGAAGGATGTGAGCTCATCCTTTCTCATGAAAACACCCAAATCACAACTAATTGCTAAACAACCAGAAAACACTGGAACCTACCAAAAAGATATCCTATACACCCAAAGACAATGAAGAAGCCATAGCAAAACAGTAGGAGGGGTGCTAACTGTGATAAAATTAAATTGCACACTTACCAAGTGGGTGATCTACAAACTGGAAAATAATTGTATCACAGAGGTTCTCCCATAGAAGTGAAAATTCTGAACTTTGTGTCAGACTCCTCAGCCTGGGGTTCTGCATCAGGAGGAGGAGCCACCAGAGCATTTGTCTTTCAAGGTCAGGGTTTGATCACAGGAATTCCAAAGCACTGGGGAAACAGAAACTCCACTTTTGGAGGGTGCACACAAGGTCTCAAGTAACTTGAATTGAGACATGGCAGACATAAGAAATACCGACTGGCTGAAGGTCAATCTCAGGACCCAGGGGAAAAAACAGTGACCTCATAAGAGTCTGGGCAAGACCTACCTGCTGGTATTGGAGGGTCTCCTGCTGGTATTGGCAGAGGTTGGGGGCAGCTTTGGCTCACTTCAAGGCATGAAGACACTGGTTACAATAGTTCTGGGGAGTACTCATTGGCATGAGCCCTCTCAGAGGCCACCATTTTTTCACCAAGGCCTGGCCCCACCCAACAGCCTATAGGCTCCAGTGCTGGGACACTTCAGACCAAACAACCAACATGACAGGAACACAGCCCCTTCCATCAGTATACAGACTGCCTAAAGTCTTCCTGAGCCTATAGCTGCCCACTAAACACACACATTGATACAGCACCCCCACCAGAGGGACAAGACCCAGCTCCACCCACCAGTGGGCAGGCACCAGCCTCCCTGACCAGGAAGCTTGCACAAGCCTCTTAGACCTCATCCACCAGAGGGCAGACAGCAGAAGCAAGAAAAACTGCAACCCTGAAGCCTGTGGAACAGAAACCACAATCACAAAAAGTTAGCAAAATGAGGTAGCAGAAGAGTATGTCCTATATGAGAGAACAAGATAAAATGCCAGAAGAACAGCTAATTCAAATTGAGATAGGCAATATACCTGAAAAATAATTCAGAGTAATAATAGTAGAGTTGATACAATATCTGGAAAAAGAATGGAGGCACAGATGGAGAAGATACAAGAAATGTTTAATAAAGAACTAGAAGATCTAAAGAACAAACAGATGAACAATACAAAAACTGACATGAAAAATATACTAGAGGAAATCTATAATAATAAATGAGGCAGAAAAATGAATAACTGAGCTGGAAGACAGAATGGTGGAAATCACTGCCATAGAACAGAGTAAAGAAAAAAGAAGGAAAAGAATTAAGGACAGTCAAAGACTTCTGGGACATTAACATACCAACATCCACATTATGGGGTTCCAGATGGAGAAGTGAGAGGGAAAGAGCCAGAGAAAATATTTGATAATAGTTGAAAATTTCCCTAATACAGGAAAGGAAACAGTCACCCATATCCAGGAAGCACAGGAAGTCCCACACAGGACAAACCCAGGGAGGAATACACTGAGACACATATTAATCAAACTGATAAAAATTAAAGACGAAGTGAAAATATTAAGAGCAACAAAGGAAAAGCAACAAATAGCATACAATGGAATTCCCATAAGGTTATCAGCTGATTTTTCAGCAGAAACTCTTCAGACCAGAAGGGAGTGGCACAATATATTAAAGTGATGAAAGGGAAGAACCTATAATCAAGAATACTCTACCCAGCAAAGATCTTATTCAGATTTGACAGAGAAATCAAAAGCTTTCCAGACAAGCAAAAGCTAAGAGAATTTAGTACCACCAGACTATCTTGCAATAAATGCTACAGGAATTTCTCTAGGTGGGAAAAGAAGCCCCAACTAGAAACAAGAAAATTACAAATGAGACAGCTCACTGATCAAGGCAAACTGATCAAGGAAATCATCCATATACAAATATAATATCAAAACCAGAAGCAATGAGAAGACTATAAGCAGATATTGGAAAAACATTAGAAATTAAATGACTAGCTACTTTAAAGCATCTTGTTTATATATAGACTACTGTATCAAACCTCATGGTAAATGCAAACCAAAAATCTACAACAGACACACACACACACACAAAAAGGAATCCAAACACAACACTAAAAAGTTAGTCATCAAATCACAAGAGAAAAAAAGAGGAAGGGGAGAAACAAAGACCTACAAAAATAAGTCCAAAACAATTAACAAAATGGCAATAAGCATATAAATATTAATAATTACCTTAAATGTAACTGGATTAAATGCTCCAACCAAAGACATAGACTTGCTGAATGGATACAAAAACAAGACCCATGTATATGCTGTCTATAGGAGATCCACTTCAAATATAGGGACACAGAACTGAAAGTGGGGATGACAAAAAGGTATTCGGTTACAAGATACAAAGAGGACACTACATAATAATCAAGGGGTCAATCCAAGAAGAAGATATAACACTTGTAAACATATATATGTACCCAACATGGGATAATCTAAATATATAAGACAAATGCTAACAGCCATAAAAGGAGAAATGCATCGTTAACACGATAATAGTAGGGGACTTTAACACCCCACTTTCATCAATGGGTCATTCAGATGGAAAATCAATAACAAGATACAGACCTTAAGTGACACTTTAGATCAGATGCACTTAATTGATATTTATAAAGCATTCCATCCAAAAGCAGCAGAAGACACGTTCTTTTCAAGTGCACATGGAACATCTTCCATGATTGATCACATGGATCAATAAATTTAAGACAGCCTCAGTAAATTTAAGAAAATAGAAATCAGCATCTTTTATGTTCACAACTCATGATTCTCTTTATTTCACAATGAGATTAGAAATCAACTACAAGAGAAAAAAACTAAAAATCACAAACACGTGGAGGTTATACAATATGCTACAAAACAACCAACAGATCACTGACGAAATAAAAGAGGAAATAAATATCTAGAGACAAATGAAAATGAAAGCACATCAATAAAAACCTATGGGATACAGCAAAAGCAGTTCTAAAAGGAGATCACAGCCATACACTTTTACCTCAAGAAATAAGAAAAATCTCAAATAACCTTGCCTTATACCCAAAGCAACTACAGAAAGAAGCAAATAAAACCTAAAGTTGGTAGAAGGAAAGAAATCATAAAGATGAGAGCAGAAGTAAATGAAATAGAGATGAAGAAAAAATTAGAAAACATCAATGAATCTAAAAAAGCTGGTTCTTTGAGAAGATAAACAAAATTGATAAACATTTAGCCAGACTCATCAAGAAAAAACAGAGTGCCCAAATCAATAAAGTTAGAAATGAAAAAGAAGTTACAACTTAGACCACAGAAATATAAAGGATCATAAGAGACTACTGTAAGTAACTATATGCCAATAAAATGGACAACCTGGAAGAACTGGACAAATCCTCAGAAAGGTACAATCTTGGAAAACTGAACCAGAAAGAAATAGAAAATATGAACAATCACAAGCACCGAAATTGAAACTGTGTTTAAAAAACTCCCAATGAACAAAAGTCCAAGACCACATAGCTTCACAGGCAAATTCTAACAAACATTTAGGGAAAAGTTAAAGCCTATTCATTTAAAACTATTTTTAAAAATTGCAGAAGAAGGAACTCATTCTATGAGGCCACCATCATCCTGATACCAAAATCAGAGAAAAATACCACAAAATAAAAAGAAAATGACAGGCCAATATCACTGATGAACCTGAATGCGAAAATCCTCATCAAAATACTTGCAGACTGAATCCAACAATGTTAAAAGGATCATACACAAGTGATTAAATGGGATTTATCCCAGGGATGGAAGGATTTTCCAGTATTTACAAACCAATCAGTGAGATATACCACATCAATAAATTGAAGAATAAAAACCATCTGATCATCTGAATAGATGCAGAAAAAGCTTTTGACAAAATTCAACACCCATTTATGACAAAAACTCTCCAGAAGAGAGAACATACCTCAATACAATAAAGGTCACACATGACAAACCTACAGCTAACATCATACTCAGCGTCAAAAAGCTAAAGTATTTCCTCTAAGATCAGGAAAAAGACAAGGATGTCCATTCTCACCACTTTTATTCAAATAGTATTGGAAGTCCAAGCCAGAGCAATTAGGCAAAAAAATTAACAGAAATCCAAATTTGAAATGAAGAATTAAAACTGTGATTATTTGCAGATGACAGATACAGAAAATCCTAGAGACTCCAAACAAGGAAACTGCTAGAGCTAATAAATGAATTCAGTATAGTTGCAAGATACAAATATTAGTATACTAAATTTTTTGTTTCTATATAGTAATAAGCTATAAGAAAAATTAAGGAATTTAATAAATAAACTTTAATATTTGTATTTATCCTTGGCAAACCAACAAGGTGAACATAGCTGCCTTCCCAAAAGAATAAAATACCTAGGAATAAGTTTAACCAAGAAGGTGAAAGACATGCACACTGAAAATTAAAAGACACTGATGAAAGAAATTTAAGAATACACAACACAAATAAATGGAAAGATATTCTGTGCTCATGGACAGGAACATTAATATTGTTAAAATGTCCATACTACCCAAACAAATCTACAGATTCAGTGTAATCCCTCTCAAAATTCCAAAAGCACCTTTCAAAGAAATAGAACAAACAATCCAAAATTTGGATGAAACCATGAAAGACTCCAAAACAACAGCCAAAACAACCTTGAGAAAGAAGAACAAATCTGGAGGCATCATGCTTCATGATTTCAAACTATCAAAGATACATTAATCAAAATTTTATGGTTGTTGTTTAAGTTGCTCAGTCATGACTGTTCAGTTGCTCAGTCGTGTCCGACTCTTTGCTACCCCACGGACTGCAGCATGCCAGGCTTCCCTGTCCTTCACTATTACCTGGAGTTTGCTCAACCTCATATCTATTGAGTCGGTGATGCCATCCAACTATCTCATCCTCCTTTGCCACCTTCTCCTCCTGCCCTCAACCTTTCCCAGCATGAGGGTCTTTTCCAGTGAATCAAATCATCGCATGAGGTGGTCAAAGTATTGGAGTTTCAGCTTTAGCATCAGTCCTTCCAATGAACACCCAGGATTGATCTCCTTTAGAACGGACTGGTTGGATCTCCTTGCAGTCCAAGGGACTCTCAAGAGTCTTCTCCAGCACCACAGTTCAAAAAGCATCAATTCTTCGGTGATCAGCTTTCTTCACAGTCCAAATCTCACATCCATACATGACCACTGGAAAAACTATAGCCTTGACTAGACGGACCTTGGTTGGCAAAGTAATGTCTCTGCTTTTTAATATGCTATCTAGGTTGGTCATAACTTTCCTTCCAAGGAGTAAGCAGAAAGGATAGTATCTTCAATAAACCACCTTGGGGAAACTGGCAACCACATGCAAAAGAGTGAAACTAGATTACTATCTTACACCATACAGAAAAATTAACTCAAATGGATTAAAGAATGCAAAACTGGCAACCATAAAAATCCTAGAAGAAGTATAGGCTGTATGTTGCTAGACATCAGTCTTGATGATGATTTTTTTGGATCAGACTTCATAAGCAAAAGCAACAAAATCAAGTGGAACTACATCGAACTAAAAAGCTTCTGCACAGCCAAAGGAAATCACTGACAAAATAGAAAGGCAACCTACTGAATGGGTGAAAATATTTAGAAATCATATATGAGAAGGGGTTAGTATCCCAAATATGTAAAAAATATATATAACTTAATAGCAAAAACCAAAGAATTAAAAAATAGGCAGAAGATGTGAATATTTTTCAAAGAAGACATGCAGATGGATAACAGGTACATGAAAATGTACAGGTACCTTTCAACCCAACTACTCATCAGGGAAATGCAAATCAAAACCACACTGGAATATCACCTCATACCTGTTAAAATGGCTACCCCAGCAGTCCATTGGTTAGGACTCAGTGCTTTCACTACAGTGGTCTGGGTTTAGTCCTTGGTCTGAGGACTAAGATCCTGCAAGCTGTGCAATGTGGTATGGCTAAAACAAAAAACAAACACAGACAAACAAAAAACAAGGATGTGAAGAAAAGGGAATGCTTGTGCACTCTTGGTGGGAATATAAATGGATATAGTCACTACAGAAAGCAGTATGGAGGTTTCTCAAAAAATGAAAAATACAACTACCATATGATCCAGCATTCCCACTACTGGGTATTTATCTGAAAACAATAAAACACCAATTTGAAATTCCACTTTCACTGCAACATTATTTATAATAGCCAAGGTATAGAAAAATATCTATATATCCATCAATGAATGAATGGATAAAGAATACATACAAATACAATAGAATACATACATACAATAGAATACTTTTCTGCCGTAAAAAAAATGAATGAAATCTTGCCACTTGTGACATTGTGGTTAGCCCTTGACATTATGTTAAGTGAAATAAGTCAGAGAAAGACTGATTTCACTTATATGCGGAATTAAAAAGAAACAATAACTGTAACAGGAAAGAAAACCAAGCTCATATACGGAGAACAGATGGATGGTTGCCAGAAATGGGATAAGTGGGTGGGGAGTGGGGGAAATAGGTGAAGGAGGTCCAAATGCACCAACTTCCAGTTATAATACAAGTCATGGGGATGTAATATACAGCACAGTGACTATAGTTAACAATACTCTGTTGCATGTTTAAAATCTGCTGAGAGTACATGTTTAACATCCTCACCCCAAGAAAAAAAATTTTTGTAACTAGCTTTGGCAGTGTATGACTAATATAATGACCAAACCTGGTTTACCAAGAGAAACTGGGACAAACCTTTTGCCAGATCCTATCTGATTGTAGGTATCTGGACAGGGCAAAGCTCTCCAGTGGTAGAGGCTAAATCTGTCTGCAGCCTCTCTCTGCACCTGATACAAGGACTGGTGCATTCAGTTCCCTGGTTTATGAATACTCTTCATGGACTAACTACAATTGCTTTGTTTCTTAACCTGAAATTTTAAGACAGTCTAATTGATCAACAGCCTTGCAACCGAGGTCTAACTAAAATCCAGTTAGCCATGGTCAGGGCACAGGGTAACATATACATAGAACTGTCTTTTCTGGGCTTAAGTGAGGCAGGATGGGGAGTCTCTTTGCAGGCTGGCCATTGCTCTCAGCTGTGGAAGTAATTTGTGTAACAAGAGAGAATTGTGTACCTGGATATATCCCTTCGGTCTATGAAATACTCTACAGAGCTCTAAGATTTAGAGTTATTAGTATTTGAAAAGACATGGGGTGCTTATTAAAGTAGCAGACTCTCAGGGCTTAGTAGCAGCTTTGGGATGGGGTACAGAAAAATCTTCCTTTTAAAAGTCAGCACCTCCAGTGGTTCTGCAGGTGGTCCATAAAGAAATTGAGTAATTACCTCACTTTTGTCTTGAAGTATGATCCAACGGATCTTAAATACCACCTTTTCCCAACTATAAGCTACATAACAACTTTCCCCCCAAGAACTACAGAGCCTCTGCTTGGCTCACTTTGCTTGCAAAACAACAGAAATTTTAAAAGCAAGCCTGGGGTGGAGGGTGGCACAAAGATGACAGGTATGACACAAGGGACAAGAACACCATTCCCGGCCTCACCCACACCCTGCACACTAGCTCTTTGTCTTCCTTGAAGCACATACCCTTCCCAAATACATAAACGCCCACAGAAAATTTATCTGGAACAAAGACAATGAGGCTTGGTCTTTTCTGAAGGATGACAGTCAAGTTCCTGGATTTCTAAGCCTGCCATGCAAATTCTCAGACAAGCATCTTTCATTGTTGCTGTTGTTACAGTCACTAAGTCATGTCTGACTCTTTAATGACCCTATTGCTTGTAGCCCACCAGGCTCCTCTGTCTGTGGGATTTCCCACTCGAGAACACTGGAGTGGGCTGCCATTTCCTTCTCCAAGGGATTTCCCAACCCAGGAATCAAACCTGCGTCTCCTCCATTGGCAGGCTAATTCTTTACCACTGAGCCAACAGGGAAGCCTCCATCTTTTATTAATCAGGCATTCAATGACATGCTCAGTTTTACCTGTAAGTCAAGGCCTTGAAACATTTTCCTTGAGAGATCACATATGCAAGAAAAAGATTTGAATTTAAGCTACTGCTCCTGCTGCTAAGTCGCTTCAGTCATGTCCAACTCTGTGCGACCCCAGAGACAGCTATCACCTCATAATTCAAAGATTCTGACTTGTGGCAAGACACCTCAGGGTGCTACTCCAGAATGAATAGAAGTTTAGCAAATTTTTTCTCACTTGAAAATCAGAACGTCTTCTTGAGCAGAGTGTCCTAGAACTCCACTTCAGAGAAAAAGAACGGCACAGGGTTTAACGTGTCCACACAGCGTAGCTAAAGCAAGGGGAGGGTGCAGACACCAGGCAACAAGCAGACCTGTGGCTGCTGAAGACAGAGGAGAATCCGAGGTAAGCCTCATTGCCTAGAAAGATCAAAACCAACTCTCCTTGATAAAGGAACTCTCTGCCAGACACAAAGCCAAAACCCAACTTCTTATGAAGTTTACAGAATCCTGATGTTTTCTGTGTGCAAACTTTTAAAAACGGAATTCTCACCTTTCTCAGAAAGTAGAAGAGATGCTTTCTAAGTTCAGCTGCCACCAAGTGAGTAACAAATAACTTTGGAAACCATAACTAAGGTCAGAAACTGTAACTAGTATCAGAGGGTCTGTCCTCTACCTGGTCATTCTCATCTTGTAGAATTAAAGAGAAAGATCTGAAAATCAAACCAAAATGAAACCAAAACCCAAAAACGTCCTCAAATCCAACAAAAATTAAAAGCTAAAAACCCTGCAGATGGAATTAGTACAGTTCACTTGACAGTTATTTATCCTGCCCACTCCTTTCCAGTACCATCTCCACCATCAACCCTGGGCCCCATATCTCCCCCAATCCTTATAAAAGCTGTTTTCTTAACTCAGCACTTAATTAAGCAAGCAGTGATTCACTCCAGACAAGTGTATACTTTCAAGAGTTTGCATACTCAGTTTCCTGTGTTTCTTTGGAGAGGCTCATTCTTGATGAAGAAGTAAAACTCAAGGCTTTGCAAGTAATTGGTGGCTCCTGGGAACTGTGACTTCTCCCTGAAGCTATTCTTCTCCTGGATCCAGGGAACTCCCCTACCAACAATGAGCACAATGAACACATGGTTTGATTATCTGCCCCGTCATTTTCTTGCAGGAAACAGAACCTACATATGAAAACACAGGTAGGCGTCTCCTTCTCTGTGACTTAGAATAATCACTTAAATGGAATGCTAAGTGAATAGCAACAACAAAAGGATGATAGAGCGTTCTGACATCAAGCCTGTCTTTCCATTTGCCACAGATCCCAGCTCTACTAACAGACTTGCTTTCAGATGAATTGCCTGTTAGAAGCATTCTGATGAGACCTCATTAGACAGTTTTACTGAAAAATTGGGTAGAGCTTACAAATTGGGTAGAACTTATAGGAACAGGCAGTGAACACGCAGGGTAGCCTTTTACTCACTCCCAGAGGGACCGTGGGCAAGTTGCTGGACTTCAATGGGTTTCTGTTTCCTTATCTGTAAAGTGGGAGTGTTGACAATACCTTTTTCAAGGGGGGTTAAGTGAGTTAATACATATTAAGCTTTTCAGAATAACACTTGGAACATGGCAAGCACTGTCTGAATTTGCTATTACAGTACAGAAGGTCCCCAACTTCATGATGGCTTACGGCTTTTCAACTTTATGACGGTGTGAAAGTGGTATGCATTCAGTAGAAAGTATAAAATGTGATCTTTTCCCAGGCTACTGATATTTTTTGTTTATAAAGGTAAACAACCTATATACTTAACAACCATTCTGTACCCAACCATTCTGTCTTCCACTTTCAGAAGTGTATTCAATATATTACATGAGATATTCAACACTTTATTTTAAAATAGGCTTTGTGTCAGATGATTTTGCCCGACTGTAGGCTAATATATCTGTCCTGGGAAATTTTAAGGTAGGCTGGGCAGAACTAATGATGTTTGGTAGGTTAAGTGTATAGTATACGTTTTTTGACTTATTATATGTCTAACTTACAATAGGATTATCATAATGTAACCTCACCGTAAATCAAGGAAGACCTGTAAATAGATTCCCCCTTTGTTCAATAACCCAGAACTCCTAATTAAGATCACCTGATAGAGCCACAGAACACTGAAAATTCTTGAGAACTAATTTTGCATCATAAGAATATTCATTTAAACAATTATCAACTGGTAGCAAATTGCTAGGGCAGGAAGCTAACACCTTTTTAGGAATTTAAAATTCCAAAACATTCCCACTACACCTTGAGATGAACTTACAAAAGAATAGTTCTATAAAAGAGTAGTTATATTCTGTTTGTATTCTCCCTAAATTCAAATGTTGACATCCTAAAGCCCCAAAGATGATATATTAGGAGGTGCAGCCTTTGAGCGGTTCTCAGATCATGAGGGTGCAGCCTTCATGAATGGGATTAGTGTTCTCATAAAACAGACCCCACAGGGACCCTTCCACCTTGTGAAGAACAGCGAGAAAGCACTGGTGATGAACCAGGAAGAGTACTTGCAGAAGAATCCAATGTGCTGGTGCCTTGATCTTGGACTTCCCAGCACCCAGAGCTGTGAGAAATAAACTTCTATGGTTTATAAGTTTAAAATAAAAGGAGAATAGTTATTTCTTATAACTATTATAAAAGAATAGCTGGATCTAAATGGTATTTCTTGCAAGATGGAACAAGTTGTTTGCCCATTCAGATGGCTGAAGCATTTTACCAATATTTGTGGAAAAATTTTTTACTTGTCTTTAATAGATAATCTTGTAGAGGCTGTGGACAAAATCTGAAGAAATGGAGCTTACAGAAATATCAAATAACAATTTTTTTTTTTTAAATCTCTCATTTTTTTGTTTCTTCCCAGTTCCATGTTTGCTTTAGCCAACATTTATCTTTTTGGATGCTTACATTTCAAAGACATGGTAAGGTCAATATTTCCAAGGGACTAAGAATGAATTTTGAAAAAGGAACTCAGAGGCACATTTGCCTATTAACAGAAATCTAGGATTATTGCCATAATGTTTTTCTTTTCTTTAATGGTTGAATAAGATAGTTCAATAATTTTTTTCTGCAGTACCTGTCCCAAATACGGGAAGGTCTGGACCTGGTGGGGTCAGCTTACAGAGGAGGGGACAGTCTATCAAGCCTTTCTATGCATTTTCTTGACCTTCATCAAAACTATTTCCTTACTATCAATATTACCATAAGTTTCACACCAACTTGAGTGCCATCTGCAGTTCTTGACGTTTGTTTCTTTGATTTTGCCCTCCTAAACATGTTAAGGAAGTGTTTTGCATATATGAAGCCAAGATATTCTGTATATACTTCTCTCTTCTTTCTTTTCTTCTTCCTTTCTCTTTCTTTCTTTAATCTGATCTTCCTATAGGTACCAAGAGGACATTTGTTTGATTAGAGCTCTCTTAAAAATCCTTTTAGGAGGCTTCCCTAGTGATTCAGTGGTAAAGAATCCACCTCCCAATGCAGGAGACATGGATTTGATCCCTGATCCAGGAAGATCCCATATGCTCCAGAGCAACTAAGCCTGTGTACCACAATGACTGAGCCTATGTTCTTGAGCCTAGGGCCTGCAATACTGAGCCCATGAATCCCAACTACTGAAGCCTGTGTGCCCTAGAACCTGTGGTCCCAAACAGGAGGAGCTACCGCAATGAGAATGAGAAGCCCACACACTAGAGAGGAGCACTCTCTCTGCACGACTAGAGAAAAGCTCATGCAGCAATGAAGACCCAGGACAGCCAGAAATAAAATAAATTAATTAAAAAAAAATCCTTTTAGAGATCCCCCTGGTGGTTAAGTAGTTAAGAATCCTGCCAATGCAGGGGACATGGGTTTGATCTCTGATCTGGGAAGACTCCACATGCTGTGGGGCAACTAAGCCCATGTGCCACAACTACTGAGACCATGCTCTGCAGCTGCGGAACCTGGGAGCCTGGATGGAGCCCATGCTCAGTAATAAGAGAAGCCACTGCAATGAGTTCACCCTCTCCAACTAGAGAGTAGCCCCCGCTAGCAGCAACTAGAGAAAGCCTGCATACAGCAAAAAAGACCCAGAGCAGCCATAAATAAATAAGTGAATAAACAAATAAAATTTAAAAAATCTTTTAGGTGTAAAAGTCCAAATTGTCAGTATATCTATTTCAGTTCTGACTCCAACCAGTGAGTATTTTTACGGCTTAAAACCAATATTAGGGTTTACCCATGGACACAAGTGGTGTTCTCTAAGAAATGTAGCCTTCTTAAGATGCAGAGCCTCTGCAGAGAAAACCTAAGAAAGCAAAGACCTTCCTTGTCTCAGGTGACAAATGAACCTCTGTCTCCCACAAAGTAAGACATCTTAAATCATTGACCTTCTAACCTGGGTTACCAGAAAAGTGATAATGCTGTGTGAATTTCCCCCTCAAAACCAGGCAACAAATGTAGAGACCAAAAAGGTCCCTTATGAATATGGACACTTTATTAAGACAAACTTTCCTGAGAGCCAGCATGGTTGCACAGAGAATGCGGCCTGTCACTTCATGTCTTAGGCTTCTAGCTGGCTAGCTGCTGATGGAAGTGTGGCAGACAACCAGTGCCCCATAAGGGGCAGAAACCAGAGGGCACATTCTCACTGGTTATAAAGCCAAGCTCTCAATACATAAAACAAATGGAGAGTCTCATCTTATAGTTTTTCATCCTTCAGTTCAGTTCAGTTCAGTCGCTCAGTCGTGTCCGACTCTCCGTGACCCCATGAATCACAGCACGCCAGGCCTCCCTGTCCATCACCAACTCCTGGAGTTCACTCAAACTCATGTCCACAGAGTCGGTGATGGCATCCAGCCATCTTATTCTCGGTCGTCCCCTTCTCCTCCCACCCCCAACCTTTCCTAGCATCAGAGTCTTTTCCAGTGAGTCAACTCGTCCCATGAGGTGGCCAAAGTATTGCAGTTTCAGCTTTAGCATCAGTCCCTCCAATGAACACCCAGGATTGATCTCCTTTAGAATGGACTGGTTGGATCTCCTTGCAGTCCAGGGGACTCTCAAGAGTCTTCTCCAATCCCACAGTTCAAAAGCATCAATTCTTCGGCGATCATCTTTCTTCACAGTCCAACTCTCACATCCATACATGACCACTGGAAAAACCATAGCCTTGACTAGACGGACCTTGGTTGGCAAAGTAATGTCTCTGCTTTTTAATATACTATCAAGGTTGGTCATAACTTTCCTTCCAAGGAGTAAGCGTCTTTTAATTTCATGGCTGCAGTCAGCATCTGCAGTGATTTTGGAGCCCAAAAAAATAAAGTCTGTTTCCACTGTTTTTCCATCTATTTCCCATGAAGTGATGGGACCAGATGCCATGATCTTTGTTTTCTGAATGTTGAGCTTCAAGCCAACCTTTTCACTCTCCTCTTTCACTTTCATCAAGAGGCTTTTTAGTTCCTCTTCACTTTCTGCCATAAGGGTAGTGTCATCTGCATATCTGAGGTTATTGATATTTCTCCCAGCAATCTTGATTCCAGCTTGTGCTTCTTCCAGCCCAGCATTCCTCATGATGTACTCTGCATATAAGTTAAATAAGCAAGGTGACGATATACAGCCTTAGGACAATGGAAAACATGACTCTATCTGGGAGGCCAAGAATCAGTAACCATAGGTGTTGATTACCAAAATCAAATTCACAAGAGTCATGATTCAATGTCCATTTTCACAAGTGTTTTTCTCCTGCCAGTGTGAATTTGGAAAGGGACAAAGAGAAATCTTTATTCCTCTCTCTTGACTATTCACTATAGACAGAGAGTTGGGAGACTGACATGGTAAGATTTCTTACCTTCTGCTGGTCTGTTGTCAGTTATCCCATATCTCAACTGCAGTCTCCAGGGAGAGTGGAGTGTCCCAGCCTTTCACTGTCCCATCCTCATCACTAGAAACTGTACAGGAGGAAACATTTGTTTTCTTTTACCCTTTTCAGTTGTTCGCTGGGGCTTGGTAACCAAAGATTAACAAGAGAAAAGTAAACAAGTATATTAACATATACATCTCATGTATACTTATGAGAAAGGCAGGGATGACTAACTCAAGGAGGAAGCTAGAATTTGGATTTACAGATTATCTTAAGCAAAGAACAATATATTTTTAAGTGAGCAACAAGACAGAGGAACAGAGTATGAGGCTTCCAAGACTGGCAAATTGTGGGACAATAAATACATTAGAAAATAATGGAAGATAATAGCTAGTCAGTAAAGGCTGTTTTGCAGAGTCCTCAGTTGCTGTCTTGGGGCTCATAAGTATCTAGTGTTTTAAGTGATTAATTTCTGCACAAATTTATGTTTTACTTTCAGGAAAATAGAGAGAGGAAGAGGACTTTTCTTAAATCTGCTTTTCCTCAACTGCCTTCAGCTCAAAATAATCTTTGTGCCAAAGGGGAAGATTTTGGGGTGGCATAATTCTGTTATTTTTTGTAGGTTTTACTATACTGTTTTCTTGCTTTACAATGACTCTTTATGTTCTAACATGAAAAAGTGAAGTAAGACATTGTCAGAAAGGACCTAGGAATGTTCACATGAGGCTTACTTATAATAGTAAAATATTGATTTATAAATTAAGAACTGAGAAACAACCAAAAGAGTCAGTATAGGAATCTGTGATCAACATGGTGTTTTGCTATATACCTGTCAGAACAACAGGCAGTGTGTCACTTTCTTTGTGGAAAGTATACATAAGATAATTTTAAGTGAAAAAGATGAAGACAACATAATGAAAGCACATAAAAAACTTAATGCAAATGAATGTTAATCAAAGATGGGAGCACATTTTCAATTTTGTAATATGTTCATTCAGGTTTTTTTTTTCTTTATCGTTGCTCAAATTCATAATAAAATAGGAGGAAGTTCCTCTTTGGGCAATAGAGCTAATCCCAGTTCTTTCTGAGTAATGTCTTCAAGCAATATCATCTCATTATTTTCTTGCGATTAACTCTTAGGACATCAAAATACCCTTCTGAAAACATACAGAACAAAACTTTTAGTGTAAGTGAAGCAATAAACATTCCCTGGTTTCCACATGTCACCAAGGGTGGAGCCCCCAAACTGGTCAGAGAAGAGAGAAGTGAAAAGATGTTAAATACCAAGTCCAGCTCACTCTGGTCAGCCTGGACGTCTGGCTTCTCAGTCAACATGAAGGCTGTCCTCATTCTGGGGCTTCTCCTCCTTTCTGTTGCTGTCCAAGGCAAGAAATTTCAGAGGTGTGAGCTTGCCAGAACTCTGAAGAAACTTGGATTGGCTGGCTACAAGGGAGTTAGCCTGGCAAACTGTAAGTCAACTATTCTTCATCCTTCTAAATAGTTAGCCAGCTGTGGAACAGATACTAATAGAGAAAGAATAAGAAAGGGACTTTGAGTGATTGGCTTTTTTTTTTCCTTCAAGGGTTTGTACATTTACAATGGCTCAAAAACATCAGCTCAGAATCAGCTGTACCAAGGGAAGGACTGAGGCATGGGAGGGTCAAATTCTATACCATTCTAAGCATGCCAGGTCTTGCTGTACTCCTCTAGTGCCACTAAATTTGTCAGCTGGCACTTGTAGGGTGACTACAAGATATATTTCAGCCCTCAGTCATTTCCAGCTTGGAATTTGGGTTCTGCAAGCCTGAATAAGGTGGTATTTTTGTCATTTTTAATCCTCCTACCATGATGCTAGATTTTTAATAGCCAAGTTTTTTAAAAAATTACATTGAACTTTTAAAACAGGGACTGTAGGAACCTATTTCTCCTCAATCAATATCTATATAAGGATCCCTGAAATGTAACATGAAATAACTTTCTATTATTCTGACTCTAGTTCATTAATTATTTTTCATTTTCTTCCACAGAATTTGAGATGTGCCCTAAGGAAAAGTTCCTTTGTGTTTTAGTCCATACCTGTCAATGTCAACATTGTATTTTTCAGAGTGAATTCAGACATTTCCCTCCATAACTATTTTTTAATAAATGAGCAAATGGCTAGATGGATGGATGGATGACATAGTCTTCCCTATCCTATGATTCTTATTGTCTGGATTCTAATTCGATATCATATCCAAATTCACCTTTAGGTATAATAAGAAATTTTCTTTCTCCTAGTAAATCCTTATTTTTCCTACTACAAGTATTTTTACATTAGCATAGGCATTTGCTGCTAGTGACCAAACCCATTTAACCACTCTGTTGATTTTTCTATTCTAGGCTCAATCTTACCTGGGGGATGGGAGCAATGGAGGACACAGCTATTTTAATATTTTTTACAACGTGTTATCTTGTTTCATTAGTATTAGCAAATGATTTGTTAACAAAAGAATTCTCCTAAGGGCCCCTAACACCAAATGTTAAAATATTTACAAGTAAAATATATCTTTATGCTTCTAAAATAAGTCATTAGTAAAATAGAATTGTGCTATGAAATATAAGTCATATGATGTTGCTGTTTATTACTAAAAATACATTTCTTTTTTCAGGGATGTGTTTGGCCTATGGAGAAAGCAATTATAACACACAAGCTATAAACTATAATCCTGGAAGCAAAAGCACTGATTATGGGATATTTCAAATCAACAGCAAATTTTGGTGTAATGATGGCAAAACCCCAAACGCAGTTAATGGCTGTGGTGTATCCTGCAGCGGTAAGACAAGATGATGTTGAGGGATGGCACAGGCCCCATTTGGTGGTACCTATAAGAAGAGAGATTTAATATAAATGAAAAGGTCTTGAAGAGTTCATGAGGGACCCAGAAAAACTCCATCTTAACTTGTAGAAACTGCTTTATCATCTACCTCATAATTCCTTAAGTAAGAAATTATAAAGCTGGTATCATAGAAGGTTGCTGTTTGCTAACATACAAGAGTTGGAATGATCTATCACTGTATTATAACTGGACATGTTGATGCTTTGTAAAGAACAATGCCATTCCTACTAATTTACCTGGTTTGGGAGAGGTTTAGGGATAATTTGGTTGTGTGGTCTTTTTTAAAATTTTGTTATATTTACTTCTTTTACGTATATATTATACAGTAGGGTTTTTTTTGCTGAATGATTTTTAAAGTGAATTAGAAACATTATCACATTTCATTCCTAAATTCTTTAGTTTGCATATCTAAAAAATACACTTCCTATTTAATCACTGTCATTCTAACAAGTTAATATATGGATTTGTTTTTAATTGGGGTGAAACAAATATTCTATTGAGTTCCTTTTAAAACTGAAATAACATATGTAATATTTAGGGCTTCACAGGTGGGGCTAGTAGTAAAGGACCCTCCTGACAGTTCAGGAGACATGAGATACAGGTTCGATCCCCGGGTAGGGAAGATACTCTGAAGGTGGGTATGGCAACCCACTCCAGTATTCTTGCCTAGAGAATCAACATGAACAGAGGAGCCTGGAGGGCTGCAGTCCGTGGGGTTGCAAAGAGTCACACATGCACGTGTGCACATGTAATATTTACTGCATAAAATATTGGAGAAGTATTGCAAATTTGATATTGTTTAGTTTTTAATATTAAAATTCCTAATAAAGAAGATTCGTTTCTGGACATATCTTTTATATATGGTTAGTTTAGTTTAAAAAATTATTTTATATTATATAATAATCTGTGGTCATTGAATAAAAGTTCTACTACCCAGAGACTTCTGACCATGGTAACTTGTGGTATCCACATCTTTTAGAATACACATCACTCACGTACATGAATGTAAAGCTATATAATCCACATTTGTACCCACATACAAACATGTAAGCAATATGCTTCAGCAAAAATGAAATTGTACTATATTTACTACTTTACAATTTTCTCATTATTGTTCAGTATCATTTTTCTCAACAAATATCAATCTTATTAATTTTTCTGGGTGAACAGAATTTCACTAAATATTCTAGAATTTATTAATCCAACTCTTGTATTGATACATACACCTTGGGTACATCGCTTATTACTTTTCTTTTTTTGGAATAAATTTTCACTAGTAGAACTGCTGAGCAAAAAACTGCTAGACATGTCTCTGCTTGTTTGTTTTTGTTTTGTTTTCAAAGTGTCCAATGAAAAGAGAACCTTCATATTAGTTAATAGTTTCAGAGCTTCCAATGACTTTGGCAAATGAGAACCAGAATGCTTTATTTCATGCCAAATGGGATAGAATGGAGAGAGATAGAGTTTTCTCCCAATAGTCACAAGATACAGGGACTCTTAAAAAAATAATTTTAGTTGTTCTTTCCTCAGCCTAAGAGAATAAAGCTGATTGAACCTAAAATTTCCATGAAATTTCTGTGAACACTGTCCTCATTTCTCGCCACCTCTTTTTCAGCTATGCTGAAAGATGACATCACTCAGGCTGTAGCATGTGCAAAGAACATTGTCAGTCAGCAAGGCATTTCAGCATGGTGTGTTATTTTTTTGTTTTTGTTTTCCATACAGTGTTGTTAAGATGTAATTGACACACAGCACTTCATAAATTTCAGGTGTACAGCATAATGACTTACATACATCATGAAGTGATTATCACAGTAAGTTTAGTGAACATCCATGATCGCAATGGATACAAAATTAAACACAATGCAATACTGTTAAGCAATTATTCTTCATTTAAAAATAAATTTTAAAAAATTAAAGAAACAAGAAAAAAATTTTGTGATGAAAAATCTTGTGATTTACTCTCTAATCTATTTTCATACATAAATCACAGCAGTGTTAATTATATTCATCATGTTGTACATCGCATCTCCAGTGTTTACTTATCTTATAATTGGAAGTTTGTAGTACTTTCCACTGCTTTCATCCAATTCCCCACCCCTCACCCCACCCACAATACCCACAATTGGTAACCACAATTTTTGAGTTTGTTTGTGTTTCAAGTATAATGGACTTTCAACACTATGTAAGTTTCCTTCACAGAGCAAGGTATAGGTTAAGCATTAAAGGAGAGATCTGGGGTCTTCCCTAGTGGTTAAGATTCTATGCTTTCAATGCAGGAGGAGGGGGTCTGGTACCTGGTTGGGGAACAAAGATTCCACAGGCCATGTCGTGTGGCCAAAAAAAGATGTGTGTGGGAGGGTAGGGAGCGGTTTTATCCTACTGTTATGAGAAAAGTGTGGGAATATACTCTAAGACCAAGTGAATTGAAAATTGAAAATCTAAAAAATTAAGATTAATGCTAAACAGTGTATTACATAGAAACAATCTACTTTAACCTCAATTTATTTTAAGGACTTCTAGAGTTTTTAAGTTTTTCCACACTCTACCAATTCCTTGTCACATCTTGAAATTATTTTTGGAAGTAAGTGAATATGGAATATGCTTTGGAGTTGTGGACTACACAAGACTCAACATTTGTGTTCAGCATTCGTGCTCTAGTGAAGCCTTGGGGAGATGTGAAGTCCTTAGTATACATATCTCCAGTTGATAAATAAGCAATACTTGAATCTGTCTGTATCTTGTATTTCATGTACTGATTAACTATTTTGTTCTTGTAAAGGATTTGAAGTATGTATAACGCAATGAAGATATGTTTCAATCTTATTATCATTTGTTTCATCTTTATTCATAGGGTGGCATGGAAAAACAAGTGTCAAAACCAAGATCTCACGAATTATGTTAAGGGTTGCGGAGTTTAACTGTGGAGTTTTCGTCTTCAGCTCATTTTGTCTCTTTTTCATATTAAGGAAATAATAGTTGAGTAAAAGTTTACACTACCACTCTTTCAAACAAATAATATTTTTATAGAAGCAGGAGCATGTGGTCTTTCTTTTAAGAGGCTTGATGTTTACCTCACGTGTTTATTGTTTGATATTAGATCTACAACATTTTTCAGCTTGCTAACAGAACTATAATGCTGGTGAATATTTGTCTAAAATCTTCATTATTAAATGTATCTCTGGTACATTTAGTTCTTAATCAAAGGGATAACCCAGACTTAATCTTGAATGATATAAGTGCTCCCCAATATTCAACAAAATATAACAAAAGAATATCTTCAAGCAAATTGATCTTAGGTCCCACCTGTGCAGGCATGTGAACTCTCACCTGTTCAGTCAAAAAGGGCAGAATGTCAAATGACTAAAACTGGAAACAGCCCAAATCAAGAATTTTGTCTTCATACAGTGTGACCTTTGGTTTAAATGTTTTCATAGAAGTGTTGCACTTACACAGTTTTTAAAAAATAAACTCACAATTTATACATCAACCTATTTTAGCCTTTGCAAAGAACTCATTTATGCATCCTGCTGATCCTGAAGGAATATAAAGAAGGATTAGATGAGCTGTTCATTTTCCTTAGCTTTATTAGCTTAAATTCATGCATTATGACTAAATTCAGAGGCAGATGAGTTTGCAAGCATTGAATTAGTTGCTGTTAAACAGATGTGAAAGTATGCATGTTGTAACAGAAAAAATTTTCATTAAAAGCTTTGCAATTCATACTTTGTCTTCCTTTGTTTAGAGTCATTTAATGTCTCTGAAGAAATATGTATACATTGGGAAATAATGATCTGACACTTAGTATTTCCTACATCCTCACCTGTACTGAAACAGGTGGATACTGCTAGAGAAATCCATAAGCATGCTGATATTTCACTTAATGTTTTAAATTTTTAATCTTTTTTGGCTGTGCCACACAGCTTCTGGGACCTTAGTTTCCCAAGAGTGCGACTTCTTACTCTAAACAGTGAAGGCACGGAGTCCTAACCATGGAACCACCAAGGATTTCCCCTCACTCAAAATTCATAAATACAAATCTCAAATGGGCCCTCAAGTCTACCTGGTCATCATAGTCACTTCTCTGAAATCCTTCTGTGCTGGTGTCCTCACTCTCCAAAATGACTGTCACTGTTTACTTCTCTCTTTTCAAAGTCCCAGCACACACACCAACCACTGACCTTCCATACTCTGCTCTCCGCAGATGACCTTACAGTCTGTCTTACAGTCTTAAGTCATCTATCAGACAATATTGCACTGACAGAACAGAAGCAACCTCATACAAAATCCTCCCCTCCTGGACAGCATAACAGAACTGACGTCTTTCCCTGGGTCCACCCTCCCTTCCTTCCCCTTTATCACTGGGATGCAGGACCTCTGCTCCTCAAATGACAGTGTCTCCACATGCAGTCTTCATCACAGCCCTCTCACTACTCCAGTTTAGGCTGAGGGTTTCCTGCATCTTGAGTTTCTCCCTCTTTGCTGGATCATCCCCATCACTGCATGAACTGCCCTGGTGATGTTTCATCTTACAAAGATCTCTTCGTAGGGTCTACATAACCCTCTAACTGCTGTGGCCAGTGCAGCAGGTAGGGATCAAAAGTGGTTGATGCACAGTTTGGGAAAAATAAACTAGAGTCAGAATTAAAGTTTTAAAGATGGGACCGGGGGACTCAAGACCTCTTAGATCAAGAGCCCTGTTCTTCAGAGCCACATCACTTTTATTTAGTGTCTTGGCAAGCAGAAAGCATCTGTTGTGAGACGATGAAGTCAGCCTCCTGTGTCCCTGGTCATGTCTCCCATTTTATTGATTACTTTAAATTATCTTTGTTATTTTCTTGTACAAGGGGTATCGTCTCGCTGGAGGTCATAGACCTGCATATGGAAAACATCTTGCGAAAACATCCTGATGTGTGCACAAGCAGCGATCTGAACTTGCACTGACCTGGTGTTCCAAGGTCCACATTATGTTTTTCCTTAGCTTAGCAGGGCATGATGACCCCAACGAATCAACCTGAGGTACTTTTGTTTGGGTTATGCTGTATTGCTATATTTTGCTTTTATTCTTTTCCCATGGTGATTTTCTCATGGCTTAACCAGAGCAACAGGTGGCTGACTATTAACCCCTGCAACCAACTACAACATTTTCTACTCCCTTTCATAACAACACTTCTGGGATGAGATATTTATATTCACCCACTCCACGTCCTCACCTCCCTTTCTCTTTTCATCTCTTCTTAATTTGACTACTGTCCTCACTCAGCTGAAAACGGCTCCAACATGACTCCTCCCAGGATGCCATAGAGCCAGTTTAGTGATCACCTGATTTCTGTTCATCCTACTTGATCTCTTAGCAGCATTTGACAGAGTGAACCACTTGCTACTTCTGAATACTTTTTCTTCCTCAACTTCTCCTGCTTTATATTCTGCCTCATTGATGGTTTCTTCTCAGCCCTTCTTGGCTGGCTTTTTCTCTGCTGATCGATTTTTAAATGTTTGAGTGTCCCAGGACTGAAGCCTATAACCATTTGATAGACATGTTTTATCTATTCATATATTTGTCTCTTTCAAAATAGAGTGCTTCCTACTTTTTGAAGTGCTACCCTGATAGCTCAGTTGGTACAGAATCTACCTGCAAGGCAGGAGACCCCAGTTGGATTCCTGGGTTGGGAAAATCTGCTGGAGAAGGGATAGGCTACCCACTCCAGTATTCTTAGGCTTCCCTTGTGGCTCAGCTGGTGAAGAATCCGCCTGCAATGTGGGAGACCTAGGTTTGATCCCCGGGTTGGGACGATCCCTTGGAGAAGGGAAAGGCTACCCACTCCAGTATTTTGGCCTGGAGAATTCCATTAACTGTATAGTCCATAGGGTCACAAAGAGTTGGAAATGACTGAGCAACTTTCAGTTTCCTTTTTGAAGACTGAAATAGTCTCAGTTTCCCACCAAATTTGCAAGTATAGTACAGCCTTCTATGTTTTCTGAACAGTTTGAGAATACACTGCCAACATGGTGCCTAGTGGCTCTGAATTCTTCAGTGTGTAACTCCTCAAAACATCATCCAAACCAGGAGGTGAACACTGATAAATTAGGACCACCTAATCATTTGATCCTATGCAATTTCATCAAGTGTTCCATAAATCCTTCTTAATGAAAAGGTCTAATTCAGAATCAAGTGTTATAATTTGACTGTCATGCTTTTCAGTTTCCTTCAGTCTAGTTCACTTCACCTTTTCCTTGACTTTTATGACTTTAACCCTTTTGAAGACCTCAACCAGTCATTGTGTAAAATGGCCTAAGGTTTTTCTGATATTCTCTGGAGTAGATTAGGTTATGCACCTTTGGCAGGGATACCACAGATGTGGTACTGTGTTCTTCCCAATGCATCCTTTCAAGTGACATGCAGTTCTGAAATGTTCTACTACTGATGATGTTCTCATTGATCATTTGATTAACGTGATGTCTGCAAATCACCTCCACTGTAAAGTATTTGGGAGAGGGGGAGGTACTTTGAGAAATTTTGTTCCTCAACAAAATTTCAAGTTTTATATTTACATATTATTTCAGCATGGGCTTCCCCAGTGACTCAGAGGTAAAGAATTTGCCTGCCAATGAAGGAGACGCAAGAGACATGGGTTTGATCCCTGGGTCAGGAAGATCCCCTGGAGAAGGGACTGACTATATGCTCCAGTATTCTTGCCTGGATAATTCCAAGGACAGAGGAGCCTTGTGGGCTACAGTCCATGGGGTTGCAAAGAGCAGGCATGCACACATTATATCAGTATGGACCCCTGGTTTCCTTCTTTACTCCAATTACAATGAATCATAATTCATTGCTATCATTTATTTTGATGTTCATATTGTCCCTGATTTGGCCATGAGAGTCTCTGCCAGTTAACTTTGTCATTTTGACTTGTCCCCATCATTCTTTGGGCACCTGTTTGTTTTCTGTCACAGGATGTTCTAAGAGTCACCTTGTTCATTTCCTCCTTCAGCCTGAAATCAGGTATTTTACCAAAAAGCCCGTATTCCTCACAGAGGACAATAATATTTAAAAAACTAAGCCTTAGACGTGAGAGACGCCCGGCTCCGGTGGCGCAGACCTGAGAGACGCCCGGCTCCGGCGCAACCGACCACGTGCAGAAGAATCGTGGCTGAGAGGAGCTGCCCCGCGCCCAGGGTTAGGGCGGTGGCCGAGAGGAGCTGTACCACGTCCAGGAGGCGGTGGCTGCTTGGGCACCGGAGGGCCGAGAGGAGCTGATCCACATTCAAAGCAGGAGGGGCGGCCTTGAGGAGATACCCCTCATCCGAGGTAAGGTACAGTGGCTGCACCTTGCTGGAGCAGCTGGGAAGAGATACTCCACGACCAAGTGGAATATAAAAATCCAGTGTTCTGGGGAGGAAGGAACAAGATGACGGAGGGATAAGACGGCGAGACCACTCTCTCCCCCACAAATTCATCAAAAGAACATTTGAACGCGGAGTAAAGTCCACAAAACAACTTCTGAATACTGGCAGAGGTCATCAGGCTCCCAGAAAAGCAGCCCATTGTCTTCTAAAGGAGAGAGAAGAAATCCAGCTCCACCCACCAGAACACCGACACATGCTTCCCTAACCAGGGAACCTGGACAAGTCACCCGTCCAACCCCACACACAGCGAAGAAACTACATAATAAAGAGAACTCCACAAACTGCAAGAAGAGGGAAAGGCCACCCCAAGCAAAGCATTATAAGCAAGATGAAGAGGCAGAGAAATACCCAGCAAGTAAACGAACAAGATAATTGCCCATCAACACAAACAAAAGAAGAAGATATAGGGAATCTACCTGATAAAGAATTTCGAATTTTGATGGTGAAAATGATTCAAAATCTTGAAAGCAAAATGGAGTTACAGATAAATAACCTGGAGAAAAGGATTGAGAAGATGGAAGAAAGATTTAATAAGGACTTAGAAGAAATAAAAAAGAGTCAATATACAATGAATAATGCAATAGATGAGATCAGAAACACTCTGGAGGGAACAAACAATAGAATAACAGAGGCAGAAGACAGGATTAGCGAACTAGAAGATAGAATTATAGAAATAAATGAAACAGAGAGGAAAAAAGAAAAACGAATTAAAAGAAATGAGGACAATATTAGAGACCTCTGGGACAATGTTAAACTCTCCAACATTCGAATCATAGGAGTCCCAGAAGAAGAAGACAAAAAGAAAGACCATGAGAGAATACTTGAGGAGATAATAGTTGAAAACTTCCCTAAAATGGGGAAAGAAATAATCACCCAAGTCCAAGAAACCCAGAGAGTCTCCAACAGGATAAACCCAAGGCGAAATACTCCAAGACACATATTAATCAAATTAACAAAGATCAAACACAAAGAACAAATATTAAAAGCAGCAAGGAAAAAGCAGCAAATAACACATAAGGGGATTCCCATAAGGATAACAGCCGATCTTTCAACAGAAACTCTTCAGGCCAGAAGGGAGTGGCAAGACATACTTAAAGTGATGAAAGAAAATAACCTACAGCCCAGATTACTATACCCAGCAAGGATCTCATTCAAATATGAAGGAGAAATCAAAAGCTTTACAGACAAGCAAAAGCTGAGAGAATTCAGCATCACCAAACCAGCTCTCCAACAAATGCTAAAGGATCTTCTATAGACAGGAAACACAGAAAGAGTGTATAAACTTGAACCCAAAGCAATAAAGAAAATGGCTACGGGATCGTACTTATCAATAATTACCTTAAACATAAATGGGTTGAAATTTTCAAAAAGGTTAGGAAGCAATTCTCATAGCCATCAATCAACAAATGCTAAAGGATCTTCTATAGACAGGAAACACAGAAAGAGTGTATAAACTTGAACCCAAAGCAATAAAGAAAATGGCTACGGGATCGTACTTATCAATAATTACCTTAAACATAAATGGGTTGAAATTTTCAAAAAGGTTAGGAAGCAATTCTCATAGCCATCAATAGTTTAGTGTTGAGTTCATGAATAGTTTTTAAAGTTTGGGACAAACTGTAGTATTTGCTATTTGAAGTACTATTTGTAATTGGCATATTACGATGTAACATTGGTCTTCATATCCAACTTAAAACGCCTAAAAATGCCTAACAGGTTTTTAGATTTGTGAATTTTAGTTGAAATGTATTTTATGATGTTACTAAACCTTCAGAAATATTGAAATATTTCAGAGAACTTATTCACTGTACATTTAATTTATTTTATTTATAAAAATTATGAACTGTAGAAAGTTTTACTTGTTGGGTCAAATGCTTTTTGCTTCAAATGCTTGTTGCATTTGAAGTGCTAGTTACAAGAAAATCAAATACCTTCAATGTATAAATGCTATTAAGTTTTCAAAGGACTCTGGAGTATAAGTAAGTTTGTTTAAAGAAATTTAGTCTATTCAACATGAATCAGCTCTGTCAAACATTAATTAGAAGCCTCATTTAAAAATAAATAAATAAAATAATTAAAAAAAAAAAACTAAGCCTTGGGCACTAGAGTATCACTGTTCCCAGGTTCCATCTATGGATAGAGCTGGAGAATGTATATATTTACATAATTTTATCTATTTAAACTGAATTCATGTAATACCTCCTATTCCAATCTCACACCACAAGGTTAATTTTAGTTATTAACTAAATTTTCTTTTCTATATTGGTTACTCCATAGTATGACAGTGAGAAACCAGCTCCCATTGTCTTTAATATCTTTAAACGTATCTGAGCATATGCAAAGATTTGATCAATTTTTCTATATGTAATCAATCTTTCAACGCTGCCATACTTTGGAATAGATGCTTTCCACTCAGTCGTTGACACCCCTCATTGGGTCACCTCTTCTTCCACCTCTGGACACCTTCTCTACTGTGTTACATCTCTAACACATCATGTTTGGCCACTGTCCTTACAGGAAGGTGGGCAGAAATTTTTTACTCCTGTTTACATCTATATTCCAAACACCTATAACAGTGCCTATAACATGATACATGACCAATAAATATCAGTTGATTGAATCAGTCTCTTCAATTCTTTAGCATATTCCCCCAAGCAGGGCATTTTGAGAGCTTTCTTACTTTCTCATCCCACATGATTCCAGTACAGCAGCTTCTAAGGCTCCAACAGTCAGGTCTCAAGTCTATGTGACCAGCCATGGGACGACAGATTAGTAAAAGCTGGCCCAAGAGGGAAAGCAATGTCTGTTAAAGATTTTCCTTTACAATGCTGTGTTAGTTTTTGCTGTGTAACAAAAGTCCAGGATCAGATGGCTTCATGGGCAAGTTGTAACAAACATTCAGAGAAGAGCTAGCACTCATCATACTCAAACTTTTGCAAAAAATTGCAGAGGAAAGAACACTCTCAAGCTCATTCTATGAGGTCACCATTACTCTGATACCAAAACCAGACAAAGATATCACCAAAAAATGAAAGACCAATAAATTTCAAATTAAATCAAAATTAAAAGACCAATATCACTGAGGAACATGGACACAAAAATCTTCAACAAAATAACTAGCAAACAGAATCCAACAACACATTAAAAGAATCATACCAGGATTGTGGGATCCCAGGGATACAAGGACTCTTCAATGTACACAAATCAATCAATGTGACACACCATACTAACAAATTAAAGAATAAAAACCATAAGATTATCTCAATAGGTACAAGCAAAGCAGTTGACAAAATTCAACACACATTTATGATAAAAACTCTCTAGAAAGTAGGCAGAGAGGGAACCTGCCTTAACATAATAAAGAACATGAACAACAAACCCATAGCAAACATCATTCTCAATAGTGAAAAACTGAAAGCATATCCTCTAACGTAAGGAGCAAAACAAGGATGTCTACCCTCGCCATTATTCAACATAGTTTTGGTAGTCCTAGCCACAGCAATCAGAGAAGAAAAAGAGGTAGAAGGAATCCAAATTGGAAAAGAAGTAGTAAAACTGTCTCTGTTTGCAGATGACATGATATTACATGAAGAAAATTCTAAAGCTGTCACCAGAAAACTACCATAGCTAATCACTATGGTAGTTTACTTTGGTAAAGCTGCAGGATACAAAGTGAATGCACAGAAATTTCTTGCATTCCTATACACTAACAGTGAAAAAGCAGAAAATGAAGTTAAGGAAACAATCCCATTTACCATTGCACCAAAAACACACATGAAGAGATGCTCAACATCACTAATTATTAGAAAATGCCTATCAAAACTACAATAAGGTATCACCTCACATGGTCAGAATGGCCAGCATTAAAAAAAAAAATCTACAAACAATAAATGCTGGAGAGGGTGTAGAGAAAAGGGAACCCTTTTGCACTGTTGGTGAAAATGTAGACTGATACAGCCATTATGGAGAACAATATGGAAGTTCCTTAAAAAACTAAAAATAGAACAACCGTATGATCCAGCAATCCCATAACTGGGCACATGCCTTGAGAAAATTGTAATTCTGAAAGACACGTGCACCCCAGTGTTCACTGCAGCGCTATCTACAATAGCCAGGACATGGAAATAACCTAAATGTCCACTAACTGATGAATGGATAAAGAAGACGTGGTACGTATATACAATGAAAAGTTACTCAGCCATAAAAAGGAACAAAAATAAGTCATTTGTAAATAAGTGGATGGGCCCAGAGTGTGACATACAGAGTGAAGTCAGAAAGAGAAAAACAAATATCATACGTGTATGTGGAACCTAGGAAAATGGCAGATAAATCTGTTTGCGGGACAGGAATAGAGACAAAGACATAGGGAAAGGACTTACGGACATGGGGGTGGGATGGTAGTGAGATGAACTGGGAGATCAGGATTGGTGTATGTGCACTGCCATGTGTAAAACAGATACCTCAGTTCAGTTCAGTCGCTCAGTCGTGTCCGACTCTCCGCGACACCAGGAATCGCAGCACGCCAGGCCTCCCTGTCCATCACCAACTCCCGGAGCTCACTCAAACTCACGTCCATCGAGTTGGTGATGCCGTCCAGCCATCTCATTCTCTGTCGTCCCCTTCTCCTCCTGCCCCCAATCCCTCCCAGCAGCAGAGTCTTTTCCAGTAAGTCAACTCGTCGCATGAGGTGGCCAAAGTATTGCAGTTTCAGCTTCAGCATCAGTCCTTCCAATGAACACCCAGGATTGATCTCCTTTAGAATGGACTGGTTGGATCTCCTTGCAGTCCAACGGACTCTCAAGAGTCTTCTCCAACACCACAGTTCAAAAGCATCAATTCTTCGGCGATCAGCCTACTTCACAGTCCAACTCTCACACCCATACATGACCACCTAGTGGCGACCTATTGTACAATGCAGGGGACTCAGCTTGGTCCTCTCTGGTGACCTAGATGGATGGGCTGGGGTGTGAGGAAGGGCCATGAGGGGATATATGTATACATAGAGCTAGTTCACTTTAAAGTACAACAGAAACTAACACAACGTTGGAAAGCAACTACATTCCAAGAAAAAAAAAATTTAATTAAAAAAAACAGATTTAAAATTTTAAAAGCCCCTTTTATTACAGAAAATCTGTAGCACATACAAAAGTAGAGAAAATAATTCCCATGTCCCATAGCCTAGCTTCAAAAATTAAATATATGGTCTATCTTGCTTTATCTATGAGCCCTATTCCCTCTGCCATCTCCCATTTCCCAGATCATTTTAAAGCAAATCCCAGGAGATTCCTAAACTCATTTGAGACCCAGAACTTAATGATTTCTGAGTTTCCCATCCTGCTTTAAAAGAACTTTCTAACTCCAGAAAAATATTTACTCATTGTTTTCTAGATAGTACCTGTTTGGTCTCATTTTCTTTGGTTTCAATCTTAAGAATATGAACTGTAAGTATTTTCTTAAAAAGCAAAGACAAGGCTTCCCTGGCTTCTCATTGGTCAAGAATCCACCTGCCAATGCAGGAGACATAGGGTTTGATCCCTGATCTGGAAAGATTCCATTTGCTGCAACTAAGCCCATGCACCACAAGTATTGAGCCTGTGCTCTAGAGCCCGGGAGCTGCACCTACTGAAGCCCATACACGCCCCAGAGCCAGTGCTCCGCAACAAGAGAAGCCACCACAGTGAGAAGCCTGAGCATAATAACTGGACAGTAGCCCCTGCTTGTTGCAATTAGAGAAAAATCCTAATAGCAACAAAGACTCAGCACAGCACAAAATAAATATATAAAAATTTAAAATACCTATATTAAAGAGCAAAGAGAAAAATCAAATTGGAGACACATAGAGTAAGGCCATGGAGAAGGCAATGGCACCCCACTCCAGTACTCTTGCCTGGAAAATCCCATGGACGGAGGAGCCTGGTGGGCTGCAGTCCATGGGGTCGCGAAGAGTCGAACACAACTGAGCGCCTTCATTTTCACTTTTCACTTTCATGCATTGGAGAAGGAAATGGCAACCCACTCCAGTGTTCTTGCCTGGAGAATCCCACGGACTGGGGAGCCTGGTGGGCTTTCGTCTATGGGGTCGCACAGAGTCGGACACGACTGAAGAGACTTAGCAGCAGCAGCAGAGTAAGGCCAAGGAAGAGGTACCTGAAATGACTTCTACAAGAAATTTCAAATATCTGTTTTTTTAATACTCCATCCAACAGGACTTAACACCAGAATTTTCTTTCCATGTTACTAATGGTTAACAAGATTCTTACCTCATTGTTTCACATTCATGCCACCTGATGTTCATAAGTACTCTTTAAATTTCCCCAATTAGTTAAAGGAGATTTGAGGAATATTTAGGCATGAGCATCAGACAATTAAAAACGCTGAGTCTTTAAATATGAGAAGTATTACTAAGGCAGAAAGATGGTCTGAGTCACACAGCCCATTGACTGAGCATCTAGCTATAATTCCTTAATCTCCTATCTATAAAATAAGGATAGCAACACCTACCACACTGCTTAGGAAAATGAGACTTACACTTTGATCTTCTTTAGAGAGCTGCCTAGAGTAGTACCTTAGTTAGCCTCTGTCCTCCAAGGAGACAACAGCTCTGCCTCTCTCTGTGGGCTTGCATTTCCTGGGCTCTGGACATAGCATCCTTGGACCTATGACAGCTACCAATCCTCTCAGCTTGCCCCAGATCTTGCCCTTGACCTGTCTTCTGGAACTGACCATGCCTTCCAATTCTGCGTTTCTCTCAATACAGGTATGATCTCAGGCAATTCTAACTTAAAATCATAGTGATGTTTAACCTGCTCATAATGTCTTTATACACATTCTATGTGGTATTCCCTTCAGTTTTCTTTTATTCTATCAGTTTCGATGAAATCATAGAGAAGATGAGCAATTAAGTGCCGAATGGCACAGTGCAGGTCTGAATGAGGTCAGGATGACCTCTCACAGGACACAGGCTTTAATTACAGATTTGAAGGCCACATATGTAAACTATACTGTAGACTTTTGGATGGATATCTTTTTCAGATTAGGAAAACTTTCTTTTCTTTTCTTCCTAGTATACTAAGAATTACTATCCTGACCAATGCTAATCCCAGTCAATTCAGTTCAGTTCAGTTCAGTCGCTCAGTCGTGTCCGACTCTCCGCGACCCCATGAATCACAGCACGCCAGGCCTCCCTGTCCATCACCAACTCCCGGAGTACACTCAAACTCATGTCCACAGAGTCGGTGATGCCATCCAGCCATCTCATTCTCCGTCGTCCCCTTCTCCTCCCGCCCCCAACCTTTCCCAGCATCAGAGTCTTTTCCAGTGAGTCAACTCGTCTCATGAGGTGGCCAAAGTATTGGAGTTTCAGCTTTAGCATCAGTCCCTCCAATGAACATCCAGGATTGATCTCCTTTAGAATGGACTGGTTGGATCTCCTTGCAGTATAAGGGACTCTCAAGAGTCTTCTCCAACACCACAGTTCAAAAGCATCGATTCTTCGGCGATCAGCTTTCTTCACAGTCCAACTCTCACATCCATACATGACCACGGGAAAAACCATTGCCTTGACTAGACGGACCTTGGTCGGCAAAGTAATGTCTCTGCTTTTTAATATACTATCAAGGTTGGTCATAACTTTCCTTCCAAGGAGCAAGCGTCTTTTAATTTCATGGCTGCAATCAGCATCTGCAGTGATTTTGGAGCCCAAAAAAACAAAGTCTGACACTGTTTCCACTGTTTTTCCATCTATTTCCCATGAAGTGATGGGACCAGATGCCATGATCTTTGTTTTCTGAATGTTGAGCTTCAAGCCAACCTTTTCACTCTCCTCTTTCACTTTCATCAAGAGGCTTTTGAGTTCCTCTTCACTTTCTGCCATAAGGGTAGTGTCATCTGCATATCTGAGGTTATTGATATTTCTCCCAGCAATCTTGATTCCAGCTTGTGCTTCTTCCAGCCCAGCGTTCCTCATGATGTACTCTGCATATAAGTTAAATAAGCAAGGTGACAATATACAACCTTGACGCACTCCTTTTCCTATTTGGAACCAGTCTGTTGTTCCATGACCGGTTCTAACTGTTGCTTCCTGACCTGCATACAGGTTTCTCAAGAGGCAGGTCAGGTGGTCTGGGATTCCCATCTCTTTCAGAATGTTCCACAGTTTATTGTGATCCACACAGTCAAAGGCTTTGGCATAGTCAATGAAGCACAAAGAGATGTTTTTCTGAAACTCTCTTGCTTTCTCCATGATCCAGCGGATGTTGGCAATTTGATCTCTGGTGCCTCTGCCTTTTCTAAAACCTGCTTGAACATCTGGGAGTTCACGGTTTACATACTGCTGAAGCCTGGCTTGGAGAATTTTGAGCATGACTTTACTAGCGTGTGAGATGAGTGCAATTGTGCGGTAGTTTGAGCATTCTTTGGCATTGCCTTTCTTTGGGATTGGAATGAAGACTGACCTCTTCCAGTCCTGTGGCCACTGCTGAGTTTACCAAATCTGCTGGCATATTGAGTGCAGCACTTTCACAGCATCATCTTTCAAGACTTGAAATAGCTCAACTGGAATTCCATCACCACCACTAGCTTTGTTCGTAGTGATGCTTTCTAAGGCCCACTTGACTTCACATTCCAAGATGTCTAGCTCTAGGTCAGTGATCACATTATCGTGACTATCTTGGTCGTGAAGATCTTTTTTGTACAGTTCTTCTGTGTATTCCTGCCACCTCTTCTTAATATCTTCTGCTTCTGTTAGGTCCATACCATTTCTGTCCTTTATCGAGCCCATCTTTGCATGAAAAGTTCCCTTGGAATCTCTAATTTTCTTGAAGAGGTCTCTTGTTTTTCCTATTCTGTTGTTTTCCTCTATTTCTTTGCATTGATCACTGAGGAAGGCTTTCTTATCTCTCCTTGCTATTCTTTGGAACTCTGCATTCAGATGCTTATATCTTTCCTTTTCTCCTTTGCTTTTCGCCTCTCTTCTTTTTACAGCTATTTGTAAGGCCTCCTCAGACAGCCATTTCGCTCTTTTGCATTTCTTTTCCATGGGGATGGTCTTGGTCCCTGTCTCCTGTACAATGTCACGAACCTCCGTCCAGAGTTCATCAGGCACTCTATCAATCAGATCTAGTCCCTTAAATCTATTTCTCACTTCCACTGCATAATCATAAGGGATTTGATTGAGGTCATATCTGAATGGTCTAGTGGTTTTCCCTACTTTCTTCAATTTAAGTCTGAACTTCGCAATAAGGAGTTCATGATCTGAGCCACAGTCAGCTCCTGGTCTTGTTTTCGCTAACTGTATACAGCTTCTCCATCTTTGGTTGCAAAGAATATAATCAATCTGATTTCGGTGTTGACCATCTGGTAATGTCCATGTGTAGAGTCTTCTCTTGTGTTGTTGGAAGAGGGTGTTTGCTATGACCAGTGCATTCTCTTGACAAAACTCTATTAGCCTTTGCCCTGCTTCATTCCGTGCTCCAAGGCCAAATTTGCCAGTTACTCCAGGTGTTTCTTGACTTCCTACTTTTGCATTCCAGTCCCCTATAATGAAAAGGACATCTTTTTTGGGTGTTAGTTCTAAAAGGTCTTGTAGGTCTTCATAGAACCGATTAACTTTGGCTTCTTCAGCATTACTGGTTGGGGCATAGGCCTGGATTACTGTAATATTGAATGGTTTGCCTTGGAAACGAACAGAAATCATCCTGTCATTTTTAAGATTGCATCCAAGTACTGCATTTTGGACTCTTTTGTTGACCATGATGGCTACTCCATTTCTTCTAAGGGATTCCTGCCCACAGTAGTAGATATAATGGTCATCCGAGTTAAATTCACCCATTCCAGTCCATTTTAGTTCACTGATTCCTAGAATGTCGACATTCACTCTTGCCATCTCCTGTTTGACCACTTCCAATTTGCCTTGATTCATGGACCTAACATTCCAGGTTCCTATGCAATATTGCTCTTTACAGCACCGGACCTTGTTTCTATCATTGGTCACATCCACAACTGGGTATTGGTTTTGCTTTTGCTCCATCCCTTTATTCCTTCTATAGTTATTTCTCCACTGAGCTCCAGTAGCATACTGGGCACCTACCGACCTGGGGAATTCCTCATTCAGTATCCTATCATTTTGCCCTTTGTTACTGTTCACGGGGTTCTCAAGGCAAGTATACTGAAGTGGTTTGCCATTCCCTTCTCCAGGGGACCACATTCGGCTGTGGTCCATGTGATTAGATCAGCTAGTTTCCTGTGATTATGATTTCAGTTTGTCTGCCCTCTGGTGCCCCCTAGCAATACCTACCGTCTTATTTCGGTTTCTCTTACGTTGGTCGTGGAAAATCTCTTCACAGCCGCTCCAGCAAAGTGCAGCTGCTGTACCTTACCTTGGACGAGGGGTATCTCCTCAAGGCCCCCCCTTCTGACCTTGAACGCGGAGTAGCTCCTCTCGGCCCTCCTGCGCCCGCGCAGCCACCGCCTGTTGGACGTGGGGTAGCTCCTCTCGGCCGCCGGCCCTGGCCTCAGGCGTGGGGTAGCTCCTCACGGCCGCACCTCTTTGCGTGGCTCGTTGCGCCGGGGCCGGCGTCTCTCGCGTCGCGTCTGCGCCGCCGGGGCCGGCGTCTCTCGCGTCGCGTCTGCGCCGCCGGGGCCGGCGTCTCTCGCGTCGCGTCTGCGCCGCCGGGGCCGGCGTCTCTCGCGTCGCGTCTGCGCCGCCGGGGCCGGCGTCTCTCGCGTCGCGTCTGCGCCGCCGGGGCCGGCGTCTCTCGCGTCGCGTCTGCGCCGCCGGGGCCGGCGTCTCTCGCGTCGCGTCTGCGCCGCCGGGGCCGGCGTCTCTCGCGTCAATACTTTCTTTTTTTTTTTTTTGTAATTAATTTATTTTTTATTGGAGGCAAATTATTTTACAATATTATATTGGTTGGTTTTGCCATACATTGACATGAATTTGCCCCAGGTTTACATAAGTTCCCCCTCCTGAACCCCCCTCCCACCTCCCTCCTCCCTTTATCCTCCCTCTGGGTCATCCCCGCATGCCAGCCCCGACCATCCTATAACATGCATTGACCCTGAACTAGTGATTCATTTCACATATGACAACATACCTGTTTCAATGACATTCTCCCAAATCATCCCACCCTCACCCTCTCCCACAGAGTCCCAAAGACTGTTCTATACATTTGTGTCTCTTTTGCTGTCTCGTATCATTTGCATCTTTCTAAATTCCATATATATGCGTTAGTATGCTGTATTGGTATTTTTCTTTCTGGCCTACTTCACTCTGTATAATAGGCTCCAGTTTCATCCACCTCATTAGAACTGATTCAAATGTATTCTTTTTAATGGCTGAATAATACTCCATTGTGTATATGTACCAAAGCTTTCTTATCCATTAGTCTGTAGATGGACATCTAGGTTGCTTCCATGTCCTGACTATTATAAACAGTGCTGCAATGAACATTGGAGTACATGTGTCTCTTTCAATTCTGGTTTCCTCGGTGTGTATGCCCAGGAGTGCAATTGCTGGATCATATGGCAGTTCTAGTTCCAGTTTTTTGAGGAATCTCCATACTGTTCTCCATAGTGGCTGTACTAGTTTGCATTCCCACCAACAGTGTAAGAGGGTTCCTTTCTCTCCACATCCTCTCCAGCATTTATTGCATGTAGACTTTTGGATAGCAGCCATTCTGACTGGTGTGAAATGGTATCTCATTGTGGTTTTGATTTGCATTTCTCTGATTATGAGGGATGTTGAGCATTTTTTCATGTGTTTGGTAGCCATCTTTATGTCTTCTTTGGAGAAATGTCTGTTTGGTTCTTTGGCCCATTTTTTGATTGGGTCATTTATTTTTCTGGAATTGAGCTGCAGGAGCTGCTTGTATATTTTGGAGATTAACCCTTTATCAGTTGCTTCATTTGCTATTATTTTCTCCCATTCTGAAGGCTGTCTTTTCACCTTGCTTATAGTTTCCTTTGCTGTGCAGAAGCTTTTGATTTTAATTAGGTCCCATTTGTTTATTTTTGCTTTTATTTTCAATATTCTGGGAGGTGGGTCATGGAGGATCCTGCTGTGATTTATGTCGGAGAGTGTTTTGCCTACGTTCTCCTCTAGGAGTTTTATAGTTTCTGGTCTTAATTTAGCTCTCTAATCCATTTTGAGTTTATTTTGGTGTATGGTGTTAGGAAGTGTTCTAGTTTCATTCTTTTACAAGTGGCTGACCAGTTTTCCCAGCACCACTTGTTAAAGAGACTGTCTTTTCTCCATTTTATATTCTTGCCTACTTTGTCAAAGATGAGGTATCCATAGGTGCGTGGATTTATCTCTGGGCTTTCTATTTTGTTCCATTGATCTATATTTCTGTCTTTATGCCAGTACCATACTGTCTTGATGACTGTGGCTTTGTAGTAGAGCCTGAAGTCCGGCAGGTTAATTCCCCCAGTTCCATTTTTCTTCCTCAAGATTGCTTTGGCTATTCGAGGTTTTTTGTATTTCCATACAAATTGTGAGATTATTTGTTCTAGTTCTGTGAAAAATATCGTTGGTAGTTTGATAGGGATTGCATTGAATGTATAAATTACTTTGGGTAGTATACTCATTTTTACAATATTTATTCTTCCAATCCATGAACACGATATATTTCTCCATCTGTTAGTGTCCTCTTTGATTGCTTTCAGTAGTGTTTTATAGTTTTCTATGTACAAGTCTTTTGTTTCCTTAGGTAGATATATTCCTAAGTATTTAATTCTTTTCGTTGCAACAGTGAATGGAATAGTTTCCTTAATTTCTCTTTCTATTTTCTCATTATTAGTGTATAGGAATGCAAGGGATTTCTGTGTGTTGATTTTATATCCTGCAACGTTACTGTAATCATTGATTAGCTCTAGTAGTTTTCTGGTAGAGTCTCTAGGGTTTTCTGTGTAGAGGATCATGTCATCAGCGAACAGTGAAAGTTTTACATCTTCTTTTCCAATTAGGATTCCTTTTATGTCTTTTTCTGCTCTGATTGCTGTGGCCAAAACTTCCAGAACTATGTTGAATAGTAGTGGTGAGAGTGGGCACCCTTGTCTTGTTCCTGACTTTAGGGGAAATGCTTTCAGTTTTTCACCATTGAGGATAATGTTTGCTGTGGGTTTGTCATATATAGCTTTTATTATGTTGAGGTATGTCCCTTCTATTCCCACTTTCTGGAGGGTTTTTATCATAAATGGATGTTGAATTTTGTCAAAGGCTTTCTCTGCATCTATTGAGATAATCATATGATTTTTAATTTTCAGTTTGTTAATATGGTGTATTACGTTGATTGATTTGCGGATATTGAAGAATCCTTGCATTCCTGGGATAAAGCCCACTTGGTCATGATGTATGATCTTCTTAATGTGTTGTTGGATTCTGATTGCTAGAATTTTGTTAAGGATTTTTGCATCTATGTTCATCAGTGATATTGGCCTGTAGTTTTCTTTTTTTGTGGGGTCTTTACCAGGTTTTGGGATTAGGGTGATGGTGGCCTCATAGAATGAGTTTGGAAGTTTCCCTTCCTCAGCAATTTTCTGGAAGAGTTTGAGTAGAATAGGTGTTAGCTCTTCTCTAAATTTTTGGTAGAATTCGGCTGTGAAGCCGTCTGGACCTGGGCTTTTGTTTGCAAGAAGATTCCTGATTACAGCCTCTAGTTCCATGCTTGTGATGGGTCTGTTCAGATTTTCTATTTCTTCCTGGTTCAGTTTTGGAAAATGGTACTTTTCTAGGAATTTGTCCATTTCTTCCAGGTTATTCATTTTATTGCCATATAATTGCTGATAGTATTCTCTAATAATCCTTTGTATTTCTGTGTTGTCAGTTGTGATCTCTCCATTTTCATTTCTAATTTTATTGATTTGGTTCTTCTCCCTTTGTTTCTTGATAAGTCTGGCTAGCAGTTTGTCAGTTTTATTTACCTTCTCAAAGAACCAGCTTTTGGCTTTGTTGATTTTTGCTATGGTCTCTTTTGTTTCTTTTGCATTTATCTCTGCCCTAATTTTTACAATTTCTTTCCTTCTACTGACCCTGGGGTTCTTCATTTCTTCCTTTTCTAGTTGCTTTAGATGTAGAGTTAGGTTATTTAGTTGACTTTTTTCTTGTTTCTTGATGTGTGCCTGTATTGCTATGAACTTCCCCCTTAGCACTGCTTTTACAGTGTCCCAGAGGTTTTGGGTTGTTGTGTTTTCATTTTCATTCATTTCTATGCATATTTTGATTTCTCTTTTGATTTCTTCTATGATTTGTTCATTATTCAGCAGCGTGTTGTTCAGTCTCCATATGTTGGCATTTTTAATAGTTTTTCTCTTGTAATTGAGATCTAATCTTACTGCATTGTGGTCAGAAAAGATGCATGGAATGACTTCAACTTTTTTGAATTTACCAAGGCTAGATTTATGGCCCAGGATGTGATCTATCCTGGAAAAGGTTCCGTGTGCGCTTGAGAAAAAGGTGAAATTCATTGTTTTGGGGTGAAATGTCCTATAGATATCTATTAGGTCTAACTGGTCTATTGTATCATTTAAAGTTTGTGTTTCCTTGTTAATTTTCTGTTTAGTTGATCTATCCATAGATGTAAGTGGGGTATTAAAATCTCCCACTATTATTGCATTATTGTTAATTTCCCCTTTCATACTTGTTAGTAATTGTCTTACATATTGCGGTGCTCCTATGTTGTGTGCATAAATATTTATAATTGTTATATCTTCATCTTGGATTGATCCTTTGATCATTATGTAGTTTCCTTCTTTGTCTCTTTTCACAGTCTTTGTTTTAAAGTCTATTTTATCTGATATGAGTATTGCTACTCCAGCTTTCTTTTGGTCTCTATTTGCATGGAATATCTTTTTCCAGCCCTTCACTTTCAGTCTGTGTGTGTCCCTCGTTTTGAGGTGGGTCTCTTGCAGACAACATATATGGGGGTCTTGTTTTTGTATCCATTCAGCCAGCCTTTGTCTTTTGGTTGGGGCATTCAACCCATTTACGTTTAAGGTAATTATTGATAAGTACGATCCCGTAGCCATTTTCTTTATTGCTTTGGGTTCGAGTTTATACACCCTTTCTGTGTTTCCTGTCTATAGAAGATCCTTTAGCATTTGTTGGAGAGCTGGTTTGGTAATGCTGAATTCTCTCAGCTTTTGCTTGTCTGTAAAGCTTTTGATTTCTCCTTCATATTTGAATGAGATCCTTGCTGGGTACAGTAGTCTGGGCTGTAGGTTATTTTCTTTCATCACTTTAAGTATGTCTTGCCACTCCCTTCTGGCCTGAAGAGTTTCTGTTGAAAGATCGGCTGTTATCCTTATGGGAATCCCCTTGTGTGTTATTTGCTGTTTTTCCCTTGCTGCTTTTAATATTTGTTCTTTGTGTTTGATCTTTGTTAATTTGATTAATATGTGTCTTGGAGTATTTTGCCTTGGGTTTATCCTGTTGGGGACTCTCTGGGTTTCTTGGACTTGGGTGATTATTTCTTTCCCTATTTTAGGGAAGTTTTCAACTATTATCTCCTCAAGTATTCTTTCATGGTCTTTCTTTTTGTCTTCTTCTTCTGGGACTCCTATGATTCGAATGTTGGAGCGTTTAACATTGTCCCAGAGGTCTCTAATATTGTTCTCATTTCTTTTAATTTGTTTTTCTTTTTTCCTCTCTGTTTCATTTATTTCTACAATTCTATCTTCTAACTCGCCTATCCTGTCTTCTGCCTCTGTTATTCTATTGTTTGTTCCCTCCAGAGTGTTTCTGATCTCATCTATTGCATTATTCATTGTATATTGACTCTTTTTTATTTCTTCTAAGTCCTTATTAAATCTTTCTTCCATCTTCTCAATCCTTTTCTCCAGGTTATTTATCTGTAACTCCATTTTGCTTTCAAGATTTTGAATCATTTTCACCATCAAAATTCGAAATTCTTTATCAGGTAGATTCCCTATATCTTCCTCTTTTGTTTGTGTTGATGGGCATTTATCTTGTTCCTTTACTTGCTGGGTATTTCTCTGCCTCTTCATCTTGCTTATAATGCTTTGCTTGGGGTGGCCTTTCCCTCTTCTTGCAGTTTGTGGAGTTCTCTTTATTATGTACTTTCCTCGTTGTGTGTGGGGTTGGACAGGTGACTTGTCAAGGTTCCCTGGTTACGGAAGCTTGTGTCGGTGTTCTGGTGGGTGGAGCTGGATTTCTTCTCTCTGGAGTGCAATGAAGTGTCCAGTAATGAGTTATGAGATGTCAGTGGGTTTGGAGTGACTTTGGGCAGCCTGTATATTGAAGCTCAGGGCTAGTTTCCTGAGTTGCTGGAGAATTTGAGTGGTATGTCTTACTCTGGAACTTGTTGACCCTTGGGTGGTGCTTGGTTTTAGTGTAGGTATGGAGACGTATGATGAGCTCCTATCGATTAATGTTCCCTGGAGTCAGGAGTTCTCTGGTGTTCTCAGGATTCGGGCTTAAGCCTCTTGCCTCTGGTTTTTGGTCTTATTCTTGGAGTAGCCTCTAGACGTCTTTATCTGTCATTTCCAAGGTTGTTCCCTCTGTTTTAGCTTCTGTTTGCTGGTCTCTTCAGTGTCTAATTTCCTCCCTGATACTAGGGGGTGGGTGGACACTTTTTAAGGCTCAGTTGTTCAGTCCTGTTCTGGGAAGGGAGGAACGCTGCAGATGAATATCTCTGGCGTCTGTGGGGAGTGCTCGCAGCGTCTCAGCCACACTGGGATTGCCCCCGCTCACAGCGCATGTGCTGTCCCAGTCTACACTGCACAGGTTCTAGGTTGCTTTGCCGGGAACTGTCCGACGCCAGCGCCGGGTTGTATGCACTTCCCAGGTCTGAGCGGCTCAAGTTCAGGTTCAGGTTCTCAGTTCAGTTCAGTTCAGTTCAGTCGCTCAGTCGTGTCCGACTCTCCGCGACCCCATGAATCACAGCACGCCAGGCCTCCCTGTCCATCACCAACTCCCGGAGTACACTCAAACTCATGTCCACAGAGTCGGTGATGCCATCCAGCCATCTCATTCTCCGTCGTCCCCTTCTCCTCCCGCCCCCAACCTTTCCCAGCATCAGAGTCTTTTCCAGTGAGTCAACATGTCGCATGAGGTGGCCAAAGTATTGGAGTTTCAGCTTTAGCATCAGTCCCTCCAATGAACACCCAGGATTGATCTCCTTTAGAATGGACTGGTTGGATCTCCTTGCAGTATAAGGGACTCTCAAGAGTCTTCTCCAACACCACAGTTCAAAAGCATCATGTTCTCAAGTACTCCACAAAGGCGCAGACTTGGTTGGGCCTGCGTTTTGTGCCTTCCCTGGCCCGAGCAGTTCAGGGAACCAGGTGTTTGGCGAGCGCTGTCTCTGCGACTTATCGCCTCCCCAGTCCCTGCCACTCAGTTTTCTGGGTGTACAACCGGCGCACCTTCTCAGGGGGATATCGACCGGCCCGAGCCCAAGAAGTCCTGATTAGCAACAAGCCTGTCTGCAGTTTGTATCAGATGCCTTTCTGGGGCCGCGGTTGCCCGCTCCGGCTCTGGCTGCGCTCCCTGTCTGTCTCGGCGGGGGATGGGGGATGGGCCGACCGCAGCCAGCTCACTCTGCTCAGTCCTTTATTCTGTGAGCGGGGCTGGCCGAGTCTTAGGTTAGAGCTTTCCGCCTTTTCGTGGGGAAGCTATCCCACAGTTTGCTTTGCTCTCCCCAGTTCTCTCAAATTGTTCTCGCTGCACTCAATCCCAGTCCTCTCTCTAAGCAGTTCAGCCGGCTCCTACTTGCCCAGCCCCCGCTTGCTAATGGTGTATGCAGGCTTCTGCGCTGCTTCTCCGCTGGGAGTTACCATTTGGCGGGTAGTCTGTGGGTTTTAAAAAAATCTTAAAAAAAAAAGAGGGTTATGTGGCCCTCTGATCTTCCAAGGCTCGCCACAGATTCGCCAGTGAGAGTGTTTCCTGGTGTTTGGAAACTTCTCTCTTTTTAAAGTTTCCCTTCCCAAGACGGAGCTCCGTCCTTACTTCTTTTGTCTCGCTTTTTATCTTTTATGTTTTTTCCTACCTCCTTTCGAAGACAATGGGCTGCTTTTCTGGGTGCCTGACGTCCTCTGCCAGCATTCAGAAGTTGTTTTGTTGACTTTACTCCGCGTTCAAATGTTCTTTTGATGAATTTGTGGAGGAGAGAGTGGTCTCGCCGTCCTATTCCTCTGCCATTTTGTTCCTCCTCCAATACTTTCTTGTACAACAAAATAATCACACAATTTTTCTCCTTTATAAAATTAGTGTGGAAAATTATAATAAACCAGTATTGTGCTATATCTTAAACTCAGTTTGTTCACGCGGTAACTTTTTTATATACTGAGTCAGTTCAGTCAGTTCAGTTTAGTCACTTAGTCATGTCTGACTCTTTGCGACCCCAGGAACCACAACATGCCAGGCCTCCCTGTCCATCAACAACTCCTGGAGTTTACTCAAACTCATGTCCATTGAGTCGGTGATGCCATCCAACCATCTCATCCTCTGTCATCCCCTTCTCTTCCTGCCCTCAATCTTTCACAGCATCAGGGGCCTTTCCAATGAGTCAGCTCTTCTCATTAGGTGGCCAAAGTATTGGAGTTTCAGCTTCAGCATCAGTCCTTCCAATGAACACCCAGGGCTGATCTCCTTTAGAATGGACTGGTTGAATCTCCTTGCAGTCCAAGGGATTCTCAAGAGTCTTCTCCAACACCACCATATATTGAGTTAACTTGCTGATATTTTCTGATAAATTTTATACCTATTCAAGTTTCTGATAATATTTTTCAGTATCTGCAAGGAACTATAATGATACCCTCCTATCTTATTCCTGACCATTTTATTCTCTTTTCCTTGTTTGACCTTGCCATTTTTAACAGATTTTTCAAAGAACAAACTGGCTTTGATGATGATCTCTGCTATATATTTGTTTTAAAATAGTCATTATTTTCTGCTCTTTAGTTTCTTCCTTGCTACTACTTTCTTTCAGTTTACTTTTCCTTTCTTTTTGAGATGGATATTTAGTTAATTTTCAGTCTTCATTCTAAAATACACATTTTTAAGGTTATAAATTTTCCTCAAAGAGAGCATTAGTTTCATTTTATACATGAAATTCTGAAATGTCAAAATTTCATTATCATTAAAGTACAAAACTTTCTAATTACCATTGTTATTTCTTCTTTGATCCATTTCATTATTTATGTACAAGAATAATTCTTAATTTTTTAATATGAAAACACAAGAATTTAGTGTTGCTTTCAAGATTATTGTCCCTGATGTAGCTTACATGAATGGTGATCAAATTTTAATCTTTTTTAAGATGTTAATCCTTTCACATATTTGAGACTTGACATTTTATCTGGTCAAGTTTTGTTTATATTCTGTGTATATTACAGAAAAAGCATGTTCTGGATTTCTTGGGTGTTCAATGATTTTTGCATGTCCATAGCTAAAGTCTGTGATTGCAGCCATGAAATTAAAAGACGCTTACTCCTTGGAAGGAAAGTTATGACCAACCTAGATAGCATATTAAAAAGCAGAGACATTACTTTGTCAACAAAATTCCATCTAGTCAAGGCTGTGATTTTTCCAGTAGTCATCTATGGATGTGAGAGTTGGACTATAAAGAAAGCTGAGTGCAGAAGAATTGATGCTTTTAAACGGTGGGATTGGAGAAGATTCTTGAGAGTCCCTTGGACTGCAAGGAGATCCAACCAGTCCATCCTAAAGGAAATCAGTCCTGAATATTCATTGGAAGGACTGATACTGAAGCTGAAACTCCAATACTTTAGCCACCTGATTGGAAGAACGGACTCATTTGAAAAGACCCTGATGCTGGGAAAGATTGAGGGCAAGAGGAGAAGGGGACGACAGAGGATAAGATGGTTGGATGACATCACTGACTCAGTGGACATGAGTTTGGGTAAACTGTGGGAGTTGGTGATGGACAGGGGGCCTGGTGTGCTGTGGTTCATGGGGTCTCAAAGAGTCAGACACAACTGAGTGACTGAACTAAACTGAACTGAACTGAAGTCTGTTATAGTGTTTTTTCTTTTAAAAAAAAGAACAGAGCTGCCTAACTGGACAAATTTCCTTTTATTATTCTTTGTCTTTATCTTAATGAAGTTATTAATCTTTGGAAAATATTCTCTTCTACTTGTAGAAGAATAGGGAAATAGAAATCAAGACCTTGTAGAATATTTTTTAAATGAACCAGTTCTAATGAGGTGGATGAAACTAGAGCCTATTATACAGAGTGAAGTAAGCCAGAAAGAAAAATACCAATAGAGTATACTAACGCATATATATGGAATTTAGAAAGATTCAAATGATAACCCTGTATACGAGACAGCAAAAGAGACACAGATGTATAGAACAGTCTTTGGGACTCTGTGGGAGAGGGTGAGGTGGGATGGTTTGGGAGAATGGCATTGAAACATGTATATTATCGTATGTGAAATGAATCGCCAGTTCAGGGTCGGTGCATGTTACAGGATGCTCGGTGCTGGTATGCGGGGATGACCCAGAGGGAGGATAAGGGGAGGAGGGAGGTGGGAGGGGAGTTCAGGAGGGGGAACTCATGTACACCCGGGGTGGATTCATGTCAATGTATGGCAAAACCAACCAATATAATATTGTAAAATAATTAGCCTCCAATAAAAATTAAAAAAAAAATAAACAAAATTTGATAGTTGACTGTATAAAAATTTTTCTTGAAATAAAATTCACACAGTGTTCATTGGGAACATTTTAAAAATGTACAACTGAGAAAAAATTACAAGTGAGAGTTTTTAATATATGTGCAAGATTATTGAATCATCACCACTAATTCCAGAACATTTTATCACCCCAAATAGTAATCCCCCTGTCCCCATCCTAAACAAGTATTTTTTGTTGTTGTTTTTAACAGATTTCCCTATTCTGAGTATTTCATATGAATGGAAATATAGTGTGTTTCCCAGGTGATGCTAGTGTTAAGAACCTGCGTGCCAATGCAGGAGATGTAAGAGATTTGGGTGTGTTTGATCCCTGGGTGGAAAGATCCCCTGGAGAAGGGCCTGGCAACCCACTCCAGTATTCTTGCCTGGAGAATCCTGTGTAGAGGGAGGAGGAGCCTGGCAAGCTATAGGGTCACAATGAGTCAGATGTGACTGAAGCCACTCATCATCCGTACATACAGCTTGTGGCTTTTGTGTCTGGCTTCTTTCACTTTGCCTATATTTTCAAGATTCCTCATTGTATAGCACAATTAAGACTTACTTCATTTTTTTTTCTGGCTGTATACTATTCTACTGTTTAGATATATTACTTTTATTCATTTGTTCATCAGTTGATGACTATTTGGGGTTTCCTTTTTCACTCAAATGCATGAGTGAGTGAGTGAAAGTCACTCAGCCATGTCTGGCTCTTTGCGACCCCATGGACTGTAGCCTGCCAGGCTTCTCTGTCCATGGAATTCTCCAGGCAAGAATACTGGAGTGGGCTGCCATTTCCTTCTCCAGAGACTATCACGCATAATTCTGCCTCAAATTTACAGGTACATTCAAGTTTTATGTGAATATTTTCATTTATCTTGGGTACACATCTAGGAGTGTACTTGCTGGGCCATTAAAGCAACCAAATCTTTGAGGAATTGCCAAACCAGTTTTCAAAGTGGCAGCACCATTTTACATTCTATCGGCAATGTATGAGGGTTCCAGTTTCCCCCACATCCTCACCAACTGATTTTTGTTTTATTTAAAATTATAGGCATCTAGGGCTGAGCGACTTCACTTTCAATTTTCACTTTCACACATTGGAGAAGGAAATGGCAACCCACTCTAGTGTTCTTGCCTGGAGAATCCCAGGGACGGGGGAGCCTGGTGGGCTGCCATCTATGGGGTCGCACAGAGTCGGACACGACTGAAGTGACTTAGCAGCAGGGCTGACCTGGTAGTCTGGAGGTTAAGAGTCCGCCTGCCAATGCAGGGAACATGGCTTCCATTTCTGGTCTGGGAGGATCCCACATGCCACAGAGCAACAAGGCCCATGTGCTGCATCCACTGAGCCAGCATTCTAGAGCCCATGAGCCACACTACTGAAGCTGGCATGCCTGGAGCCTATGCTCTGCAACAGGAAAAGCCACCACAGTGAGAAGCCAATGTACCTCAGCACAGAGTAGCCTCTACTCATCACAACTAGAGAAAGCCCTCGCATAGCAATGAAGACACAATGTAGGCAAAATTAAAAACAAATGAGTAAATAATCATAAGCATCATGGTGCGTTTAAAATGGTTCTGAGTATACTCGGGTTAAAGGAGATCTACTTGGATTAAAGCCAACATAGAAGTAAGAGTTGACAAATGACAAGACTAAGTCATGACGATGTATTTTGTACTCGTATTTCACCATGTAAAAAGTCAAAACTACCTCCATGAACTTTATTTTTATGAACAAACACATTCTTGGGGGTAATCCAAGTAGGCTCATGGAGGGATGCTCTCCCATGTCAGGGTTCAAGTAGAACGGGACTTTCCCCTCATTCTTTTTCTGATCTATCCCCTGTCCTGCTCAAATCCACATGGTGAGCCCTCTACTTTTGAGTCATCTAATTTGAATAGTAGTGGTGGTTAATTTTTAAGGCCATGTTGGCTGTCCCATCTTGGCGACCTAGGAACAACAGTAAGTGGGAAATTATTTTGGAAATTATGTAATATTAATATGTTAGAAAGCTCCTAAAAATGAAAACCATGCTTGTGCCTAATGCAGATACATTCTTGTGCCTTCTATAGAATGATAACTAGCCACTCTACTTACTTTTTATCTATCTTCCCTGATAGATTGTTAACATTTTTCTCTGATGGGCTGTTAATTTTTACTTTGTCACTTTATGTTTGGTGTTGCAACCTTTATTAGCATTATGGAGGGTGTACAAAGCACTCTCTGTGGTCTGAAACTGCTATCAGAGGACCTCTGGGGGATTTGAGATGGCATTTCTAGCTGTGCCAGGCATCATTTGACTTCCCCCTATCTCTTACCCCAGGACCCATGGTGTAAGGTAGAGCCTGAGGATAGATTAGAAAAAAGAATGGGGGGAAAGTCTGACTCTTTGCAACTCCATGGACTGCAGGGCACAAGGCTTCCCTGTCCTTCACCATCTCCCAGAGTTTGCTCAAACTCATGTCCATTGAGTCAGTGATGCCATCCAACCATCTCATCCTCTGTTGTCCCCTTCTCCTCCTGCCCTCAATCTTCCCCAGCATCAGGGTCTTTTTCAATGAGTTAGCTCTTCCCAACTGATGGCCAAATTATTGGAGCTTCAGCATCAGTTCTTTCAATGAATTTTCAAGGTTTATTTCCTTTAGGATTGACTGGTTTGATCTCCTTGCTCTCCAAGGGGCTCTCAAGAGTCCTCCCAGCACACAATTTGAAAGCATCAATTCTTTGGTGCTCAGCCTTTTTTATGGTCCAACTTTCACATCTGTACATGTCTACTGGAAAAATCACAGCACTGACTATATGCACCTTTGTCTGCAAAGTAATGTCTCTGCTTTTTAATACACTGTCCAGATTTGTCATAGTTTTTCTTCCAAGAAGCAATTGTCTTTTAATTTCATGGCAGCAGTCATTGTCCACTGTGATTCTGGAACCCAAGAAAATAAAATCTGTCACTGTTTCCAATTTTTCTCCTTCTATTTGCCATGAAGTGATGAGACCAGATGCCATGAAATCATTTTTTGAATGTTGAGTTTTAAGCTAGCTTTTTCACCCTCCTCTTTCACCCTCATCAAGAGCTCTTTAGTTACTCTTCACTTTCTGCCATTAGGGTAGTATCATGTGCATAAACGAGGCTGTTGGTATCTCTCCCAGCAATCTTGATTCTAGCTTGTGCCTCATCCAGCCTGGCATTTCGCATGATGTACTCTGCACAGAAGTTAAATAAGCAGGCTGACAATATACAGTCTAGATGTGGCTGTACCAGTCAACATTGCACAAAGGTTTCCTTTTGTTCACATCCTTGCCAACCTTGCTATTTCTTGTGTTTTTGATAATAGACTTTCTAACTGATATGAGGTGATATTGCATTGTGGTTTTGATTCACATTTCCTTGATGATTAGTGATATTGAGCATATTTGTGTATCTGTTGGCCATCTGCATGTCTTCTTTAGAAAAATATCTATTTAACTCTTCTGCTCAGTTTTAATTGAATTTAATGCTTTTCTGGGGGCCACCGAGTTGCATGCATTTATGTACTTTTGATAAAAACAAAATTATATTTTGGACTTAACAGATACATAATTTGCAAATATTTCCTCCCATTCAGTAAGCTGCCTTTCCATTTTATTGATGGTTTCCTTTGCTGTGCAGAGGCTTTTTAGTTATTGGTTAGTGGACATTTTTTAATGATGTGCAGGAGCTGTTTATGTATCAAAGAAAAAAGTCATGTGAGGTATGAATATACTATTTCTTCATGGTATGTCTGTCTATAGACTTTGTTGACAATGCTTCTTTAGTATGTGGAAATTTTTATCTTCCTGTTCCCCCTCAACCTCCCCCCCCCTCGCCCCTATATCAATTAAAAACATATTCAGAGTAAAGACACATTGTTAGATGCTGGGTGGGATACAGCAGACACAGCAGAGGTAGCAGACAGATAAGAAGGAAAAATGCATTACAGTGTCATGAGGTAATCAGGGAGCTAAGAGAGCAGATAGGATTCATACAAAAGGGCAAATGGTGTCTGTGTACATTAAGGAAGGCTTCTTGGCAGTAGTAAAATCTGAACTGAGTTTTAAAGAATAAGAAAGAAATTGGATGAAGTGGACATAGCAGGCCTTGGAAATAGTACAGAAAGATTTGGGACACAACGAGGACCGCCTGAGTGTTAACAGGTAGTTTTAAATCTAGTCAGGAAGACCTGATTTTAACTCATTTGTCAGAGGATTGCCTTCACTACATATATGGATTTTTGTTGTTTGATTTAGTCACTACACTTTATTTTTGACAAATCAGAAGATTCTAAAAGGTACCATATATTGGAAGAACTGGGTTAAATAGCAATGAGATCCTAGGGGAAAACATTTAAAAACTTCTTTTAGCCTAAAATAGGCTGTTCTCTTCCTGCTTCAGCCTAGAAACAGCTATTTCTCCAAAAGCTCTTAACCCTCACAGTTGATAACAGTATTAAAAGAAACCAGTTCTTGGCACTAGAGTGGCACTGTTCCCATGCCCAATCAAAGGAAAGAGCTAGAGGATGTATGTATTTGCCTAATTTTATCTACTCAAATTGAGTTCATAGAATACCTCCAATTCCAATGCCATACCACAAGGATGCTATAGATTAAATGCTTATACATACATTATATAGGTATGTATATATGTGTGTATGTTTATAAATATATATAAATATATATATAAAATGTTTCAAATTTCCAAATGAAGCCTCAGTTTACAGTAAATCAATTAAAAAAAGAATTGTTATTTTTGCAAAGTTGATGTAACTTACAATGTAACTGGACTGTAAGGCTTTTTAAAAAGAGATACAACTCTGTATGTTGGTTAAGAGTCTAGACTCTGTTTGGGTTTAAATCCTGGCTCCGCCAGTAACTTGAGGCAAGATATCAAATCTATGCAAAATGGGGCTAACAGTACCTTCCTCCAAGGGTTTTTAAGGATATTCAATAAGTTAAGAAATGTAAAATCACTTATTTAGTACAGGTAATTGCAGCCATGAAATTAAAAGACGCTTACTCCTTGGAAGGAAAGTTATGATCAACCTAGAGAGCATATTAAAAAGCAGAGATATTACTTTGCCAACAAAGGTCCGTCTAGTCAAGGCTATGGTTTTTCCAGTGGTCTTGTATGGATGTGAGAGTTGAACTGTGAAGAAAACTGGGTGCCGAAGAATTGATGCTTTGAACTGTGGTGCTGGAGAAGACTCTTGAGAGTCCCTTGGACTGCAAGGAGATCCAACCAGTCCATTCTAAAGGAGACCAGGCCTTGGTGTTCATTGGAAGGACTGATGCTGAGGCTGAAACTCCAATACTTTGGCCACCTCATACGAAGAATTGACTTATTGGAAAAGACTCTGATGCTGGGAGGGATTGGGGGCAGGAGGAGAAGGGGACAACAGAGGATGAGAGGGCTGGATGGCATCACCAATTCGATGCACATGAGTTTGGGTGAACTCCTGGAGTTGGTGATGGACAGGGAGGCCTGGCGTGCTGCGATTCATGGGGTCTCAAGGAGTCAGACACAACCGAGCGACTGAACTGAACTGAACTGAAATACAAGTGGAAGAAATGTGTTCAGAGCTCAACTATAATTAGTGACATATGAAAACCCAATTTTAATCTGTAATATTACTCTGCATTTCAAGCAATATCCTGACATAAAGGTAAGCAACATCGGAATTGAATTTCTTTTAAAAATGATGAAACTCTCATATTGGTTTTTACTTTGTTTTCTAAATAAAGGTGAAAATTTGGTTTGGGAACTTGATTGTATTAAAATAACAGGTATAAGTAAAATATGACATTTATCAAAAACACTAAGTAAAATCTCCAGCAAGAATTGCTTTCTCTCTTAGGCCAACTTTTGCTAATCTCTGGTCGTTTCTTCAGTCAGCCATTGTCATGGGTCAGTCCTGGTGCTTCTCAGATATATCTTATCTCTGCATCTGAGCTCTCACTCTTCAAGCCTCTCTCCCCTACCTTGACTCATTCTTCTTGCTCCTCTGGATATCCTGATATGAATAAACCTACATTCTTTCCTGTTGATTCATATCAAAATGGTCCCAGAATCCTGAAATCTGAGGAGGCACCTGAGCTGGGCCCCTCTGCTGTCCTCCAGGGGACTGGTCACATAGATTTGAGACCTGACCCTTGGAGCCACAGAAGCTGCAGCACTAGAATTATGTGCGATTGGAGAGTAAAAGACTCTCCGAGTGCCCAGTGTGGGGGAATATACTAAATCATCAGGGAGATTCATTCGAGCAGCTGGTTTTTATTGAGCATATATCATGTTACAGGCACTGTTCTAGGTATTGGGAATGTGGGCATAAACAAGAGGAAAAATTTCTGCCTTCCTTGCTGTAAAACCAGTGTCCCAGCATGGTATGTCAGAGATGTGATGCGGTAAAGATGTCCCAGTGTGGAAGAAGGGGTGACCGCCTGAGGAGTATCAAAGCCTGAGTGGAGACCATCTATTCCATTGTGTGGCACTGTTGGGAGATGGGTTACATACAGGCAAACTGATCAGGATACGCTTTAAGAATTTTAAGAAAAATGGTTACCTGCTTTCTGACTATATTACAAGGAAGTTATCAACATAAGAAAAGAAAACCTACAATTAACCTTGTGGTATGGCATTGGAATTGGAGGTATTCTATGAACTCAATTTGAGTAGATAAAATTAGGCAAATACATACATCCTCTAGCTCTTTCCTTTGATTGGGCATGGGAACAGTGCCACTCTAGTGCCAAGAACTGGTTTCTTTTAATACTGTTATCAACTGTGAGGGTTAAGAGCTTTTGGAGAAAATAGCTGTTTCTAGGCTGAAGCAGGAAGAGAACAGAAAACAAAAAAGTGCCCAGAGAATGATGAGGTCATGTCAAGATGACACAGAAGCTAGCTTGCAGAGGCTCTCTGAAAAGAGAAAAATAAGGAACAACATGAACATCAAAATAAATTATAGCAATTGATTTTGACTCATTATAATTGGAATAAAGTAGGAAGCCAGGGGTCTATACTGATATAATAAGTACATGTAAAAACTGACATTTTGATGAGGAAGAAAATTTCTCAAATTTCTCAGAGGATCCTCTCCCAAATACCTCACAGTGGAGGTGACTTGCAGACATCACCTTAATCAAATGATCAATGTGAACATCATCCATAACAGAACACTTCAAAACTGCATGTCACCTGAAAGGACACAATGAGAAGGGCACAATATCACATCTGTGTCATCCCTCCCAAAGATGCATAACCTAATCTACTCGAGAGACTATCAGAAAAACCTTAGGCCATTTTACACCACAGGTGGTTGAGGTCATCAGAAGGGTTAAGGTCATAAAAGTCATGGAAAAGATGAAGAAGAAGGAAACTGGAAAACATAACAACCACATATGAAATGTGATTCTGAATTAGAACTTTTAATTAAGGGTTTATGGAACAACTGATGAAATTGCATAGATCTGATGACTAGGTGATCTTAATTTTGTCAGTGTTCACCTCATGATTTGGATGATGTTTTGAGGTTCTGTAGGAGTTAAACACTGAAGGATTCAGAGCCATGGGCACCATGTTGATAGTGTATTCTCAAACTGTTCAGAAAACATAAAATGCTGTACTGTATTTGCAAATTTGGGGAAAGATTGAGATTATTTCAGTCTCTTTAAAAAGTGGGAAAAACTATTCTTTTGAAAGTTATATTTCATCAAAAAGAATAAATAAAAGAATAAGTAAAACCTGTATCAAATAGTTACAGGCTTGAGCCCTGGGATACTGCAACACTTAAAAATCAGTCAGCAGAGAAACAGCCAGCCAAGAAAAGCTGAGTAGGAACCATCAATGAGACAGAATATAAAGGAGAGCTGAGGAAGAAAAACTTTTCAGAAATAGGAAGTGGTTCACTCTGTGAAATGCTACTGAGAGATCAAGTAGGATGAACAGAAAACAATTATCACTAGAATTGGCCCCAAGCTATCCTGGAAGGAGTCTTGTTGGAGCCATTTTCAGCTGAGTAAGGACAGCAGTCAGATTAAGAAGAGATGAAACGACAAAGGGAGGTGAGGACGTGGAGTGGGTGCATATGGATATCTCATCCCAGAAGTGTTACTGGAAAGGGAGCAGAGAATGATGTTGTAGTTGGAGGGTTATGTAGAGCCCATGGAGAGGTCTATGTAACAAGCAAGGTTACCAGGGCAGTATGGTGATGGGCCGCATGTGGAGACACTGCCACTGGCTGGAGCAAAGCCCTTCATCCTAGTGATAAAGGGGAAGGAAGGGAAGGTGGCCCAGGGAAAGATGTGAACTCTGTTATGCTGGCCAGGAGGGTAAAAGTTTGCATGAGTTGCTTCTGTTCTGTCAGTGTAAAATGAGGTTCGATCTAGTGAGTGCAGGTGTAGAAAGCCAGTGGTTGGGCGTATGTGCTGGGACTTTGAAAAGAGAGAAGTAAATAGTGACAGTCAAAAAAGAAAAGAAAAAAAAGATTAGTGACCGTCATTTTGGTGAGTGGGGACACCAACACAGAAAGATTGCAGAGAAGTGACTAAGATGAGTAGGCTGACTTGAGGGCCCGTATAAATTGATGTTTCTGAATTTAAGGTGAGGGGAATTCCTTGGTGGTTCCATGGTTAGGTCCTAGAGAAGGAAATGGCAAGCCACTCCAGTATTCTTGCCTGAAGAATTCCGTGGACATAGGAGTTTGGCGGGCTATATAGTCCATGGGGTTGCAAAGAGTGGACATGACTGAGCGACTAACACAAACACCCATGGTTAGGACTCCATGCTTTCACTGTTCAGGGGGTAGGTTCAAGCCCTGGTTGAGGAACTAAGATCCCTGAGGCTGTACAATGTGGCCAAAAATTTTTTTTAATTAAGTGAGATATGTCAGCATGCTTATGGATTTCTCTAGCAATATCCAGCTGTTCCAGTACAGGTGAGGATTTAGGAAATAAGTGTCAGATCATTATTTCCCAAATATATGCACATGTATTTCTTCAGAAGCATTAAATGGCTCTAAACAAAGAAAAGACAAGGTATGAGTTGCAAAGCTTTTAATGAAAAAAAAAAAATTTTTTACAACACACATAACTTCATATCTGTTTAATAGCAATTTATTCAATGCTTGCAAACTCATCTGCCTCTGAATTTAGTCATAATGCATGAATTTAAGCTAATAAAACTAAGGAAAATCAACAGCTCATCTAATCCTTCTTTATATTCCTTCAGGATCAGCAAGATGCATAAATGAGTTCTTAACAAAGTCTAAAATAGACTGATGTATAAATTGTGAGTTTATTTTTTATAAGCTGTGTAAATACAACGTTTCTACTAAAACATTTAAACCAAAGGCCACACTGTATGAAGACAAGCTTCTTGATTTGGGCTGTTTTCATTTTTAGCCATTTGACGTTCTGCTCCTTTTGACTGAACAGATGAAGGTTCGCATGCCTACACAGGTGGGACTCTGCTAAGATCGATTTGCTTAAAGATACTCATTATATTTTTGCTGAATACTGGAGCGCACTTGTATCATTCAAGATTAAGTCTGGGTTATTTCTTTGATTAAGAACTGAATGTACTAGAGATACATTGATAATGAAGATTTTAGACAAATATTCACCAGCATTAATTCTGTTAGCAAGCTGAAAAATGTTGTAGATCTAATATCAAACAATAAACACGTGAGGTAAACATCAAGCCTCTCAGAAGAAAGACTTCATGCTCCTGCTTTTATAAAAACATAATTTGTTTGAAGAGTGGTCGTGTAATCTTTTACTCAACTATTACTTCCTTAATATAAAAAAGAGACAAAATGAGCTGAAGTGAAAAATCCACTGTTACACTCGGCAACCCTGAACATAACTCCTGAGATCTTGGTTTTGACACTTGTTTCTCCATGCCACCCTATAGAAAAAGATGAAACATATGGTAAGAAGGTTGAAACATATCTTCATTGTGTTATAGATACTTCAAATCCTTTGAGAGAACAAAATAGTTTATCAACACTTGAAATACAATTTAGAGACAGTTGCAAGTATTGCTGTTTAACTGGAGATATGTATACCAAGGACTTCACGTCTCCCCTAAGCCTTCACTAGGGCACAGAATGCTGAACACAAATGCTGAGTTTTGTGCAGTCCACAACAGCACTGCAAAGTGCAGTCCACATTTACTTAATTCCAAAACTAATTTCAAGATATGACAAGGTATTGGTATTGTGTGGAGATTCTTAAAGCCTCTAGAAATTCCCTAAAAAATAATTGAGTAGTAAAAGAGTAAGATTCTGAATCTGGTAAAATATTGTTTCTATATAAGGCACTGTTTAGCATGAATCTAGGTGGCTCAGAGGTTAAAGCATCTGCCTCCAATGAGGGAGACCCGGGTTCGATACCTGGGTCGGGAAGATCCCCTGGAGAAGGAAACGGTAACCCACTCCGGTATTCTTGCCTGGAGAATCCCATGGACGGAGAAGCCTGGCAGGCTACAGTCCACGGGGTCGCAAAGAGTCGGACACGACTGAGCGACGGAACGGAAAGCTGCAGTTTTACCATGGTCTTTGGGAATATTCCCTCACTTCTCTCATAACAGCGGGATGAATCAGCTCTACTGTTTAGTGCTTATCACATACTGTGCTCTATAACGGGAACTAAAGACTAAGATTAGTCTTATTCTAAAGACTAATCTACCCAGTGTTGTAGGTCCGTTATATTTCAAACACAAACATACAAAGAAATTCATAGAAAAGTGGTCAGATTTGCGGTGATCCAGAGTGGGGCTTGAGGGTGGGTGAGGGGTGAGGAACTGGACAAAGGCAGTGGAAGGTACTGCAGACTTCCGGTTATAAGACGATAGTAGGGATGTAAAGCACAACAGAGGAGAAGGCAATGGCAAGCCACTCCAGTACTCTTGCCTAGAAAATCCCATGGATGGAGGAGCCTGGTAGGCTGCAGTCCGTGGGGTCGCTAAGGGTTGGACACGACTGAGCGACTTCACTTTCACTTTCCACTTTCACACAATGGAGAAGGAAATGGCAACCCACACCAGTGTTCTTGCCTGGAGAATCCCAGGGAGGGGGGAGCCTGGTGGGCTTCCGTCTATGGGGTCACACAGAGTCGGACACGACTGAAGTGACTTAGCAGCAGCAGCAACGTACAACAGACCTTCCCTGGTGGCTCAGTGGCAAAAGATTGCAGCTGCAGTGCAGGAGACACAAGTTTGATCCCTGGGTCAGGAAGACCCGCTGGAGAAGTAAAATGGCAACCTACTCCAGTATTCTTGCCTAGGAAATCCCATGGACAGAGGAGCCTGGTGGGCTACAGTACATGGGGTCCTAAAGGAACTAAACAACAATAATACAGTATACAACATGATACATATAACTAACAATGCTATATGTTAGATGTATGTAAAGAATGTTGAGAGTAAATTTTAAGACTTCTCATCCCACACAGAATTTTTTTCTTCTATTTCTCTAATTTTGTATCCATATGAGATAATCGATGCTTACTAAACTTATGGTGATAATCATTTCATGATGACTATAAATCAAATCACTATGCTGTATCCCCTAAACTTTTACAGTGCTATATGTCAATTACATCTAAGTAAAACTGGAAAGGGGAAAAAAAACATACCATGCTCTAACACCTTGTGGATCACTGACAACCTTCTTTGCACTTGCCACAGCTTGAGTGATGTCATCTTTCAGCAAAGCTGAAAAAGAAGTGGTGAGAAGTGAAAACAATCTTCATAGAACTTTCATTTTAAGTTTAGGTTCAGTCAGCTTTCTCTTAGGCTGAGGAAAGAACAACTAATATTATTTTTTAAGAGTCCATGTATGTGTGTGAATATTGGAAGAAAACTCTTTCTTCATTCCATCTCCTTTGGTATGAAATAAAGCCCTCTGTTTCTCATTTACCAAAGTCAGTGGATGTTCAGGAACTATTAACTAATGTGATACAAGGGACTCTTTTTACTAGGCAGTGTAAAAACAAAACAAACAAGCAGAAACAGGTCTAGAGTTTTTTGCTCAGCAATTCTAATGGAAATTTATCATTAAAAAATCATAGTATGTACCCAAAGGTATGTGTATAAGATGTTTCATAGCAGTTAATATAAAAGGAGAAAATGGAAGCAGCCTAAGTGCTTAACAGTGAGAGACAGACTGAGGGACTCCCTGGTGGTCCAGTGGTTAAGAGTGCACTTTCCAGTGCAGGGGATGCTGGTTCAATCCCTGGTGGGGGAAGGAAGATGCCAAATGCTGCAAGGCAACTAAGCCTGCACATCCCGACTAGAGAGACGCCTGCATGGCACAGTGAAGATCCTGCCTGTGCAACTCAGACTTCACACGGCCAAAAATAAACAAAGAAATGTTAAGTAAAGAAGTGGATTGATAAATTAAAGAATATCTACGTAGTGCAAGTCTATTCATCTTAAAAAATAATAATGACTGGTATTTGTTAACAAAAATAGTTTTGTGTAATAAAGAGCAAATTGTGAAGCTGTAAATTTAGTACAATTTCTTTTATGTTGAAACACATTGCTTACATGTTTGTATGTGGATACAAATGTGCATAATATAGCTTTAATTCATTTACATGAGTGATGTAGATTCTGAAAGAAGATATGGATACCAAAAGTTAGCAGTGCTCACGCATCTTTTGGTAGTAAGAATTTCTATTCAGTGATCACAGATTAATCTATAATGTAAAAGATTTGTATAAACTAAATTAACTGGATACAAAATAACATTTTAAAGACTAATTTTTTATTAGGATTTTGAATATTTAAAAATATAGCTATCAGTTTTGCAATATTTCTTCAATATTTTATGCACTAAAGATTCATATGTTATTTCTACTTTAAAAGGAACTCAATAGAATATTTTTTCACCCCAATTACACAAATCTGTAGATTAGCTTGTTAGAATGATTATGCTTATATAGGCACTGGATTTTTTGAAGATGCAAACCAAAGAATTTAGAAATGAAATGTCATAATATTTCTAAATCAGTTTAAAATTACTCAACAAACAATCCCATATTTATGATATACATAAAATAAGTAAATATGACAAAATGTAAATAACTGTAAAAGTACACAATGAGCATATTGATGTTTATTATGCTAATATTTCTAATTTTCCAAATATTTAAAACATTTCACAATAAAAAGTAAAAGTTATATTTTAAAAAGACTACACATATTCCTCTTTTTTGGTTAACCACTAATACTTTTGTTTTTCAATAAAGGAGGGTACATTGAAAAAAAAAACAAATTCCCACACAACCAAATTATCCCTAAACCTCCACAAAGAAAGGAAGTAGGAGGCATGGCATTGTTCTCCACAAAGCGTCAACACGTCCAGTTATGATAAAGTGATAGGTCACTCCAGAAACTCTTGTGTGTTAGCAAACAGCAAACTTTTATGATACCAGCTCTTAAGGAATTATGAGGAGCAAAGTAAAGAGTTTCTGGAAGTTAAGATGGAGTTTTTCAAGGTCCCTGATGAGCCCTTCAAGACCTTTTTATTTCTATTGAATCTTGACCTAAAGGATCATTCCAGTTATCCCACAAGATGTTTATGGAAAAGCTTGAACGAACCTTTTGAAGCTTGAACAAACCTTTTGAATAACCCAACAGGTATAACCAGGTGAGTCCTGTGCCATCACTCCGCATTATCTTGTCTTACTGCTGCAGGGTATATGATAGGCATTAACTGCTCTTGGGGTTTTGCCATCATTACACCACCAGTGGCTATTGATTTGAAATATCCCATAATCAGTGCGTTTGTCTCCACGATTGTAGTTTGTAGCGTGTGTGTTGTAATTGCTTTCCCATCTGGCCAAACACATCCCTGAAAAAAAAAATTAGTAATAAACAGCAGCACGACATAACTTATACTTCACAGCATAATTAGTTCTATTTAATTCTACCTTACTAACAACTTATTTTATAAGTATAAGGATGTATTTTACTTGTAAAATATTTTAACACTTTTATGTTAAAGGGCCCTTAAGAGAATTCTTTTGTTAGCAAAACATTTGTTAATACTAAAGAAACAAGTAACATATTTTTTAAAATGTTAAAATAGATGTTTCCTTCATTGCTATTACTGTTTCCCTGCTCCCTTTGCTCACGTAAGATTCAGCCTAGAATAGATAAATCAACAGAGTTGTTGAGCAGATTTTGTCATTAGCGGTATATGTGTGAGCTAAGTTGCTTCAGTCGTGTCCGACTCTTTGCAACCCCATGGACTGTAGCCCACCAGGGTCTTCTGTCCATGGAATTTTCCATACAAGAATACTGGAGTGGGTGGCCATACCATCCTCTCAACCCAGGTCTCAAATCCACGTCTCTTGCATCTCCTGTATCAGCAGATGGTTTCTTTTTACTGAGCCATCTGGAAAGCCCAATTAGTGGCATATGCATATGCTAATGGAAAAATACTTTTATTAGGAAAAAAAATTTTTAAGTATTTTTTTCTGGGAGAAAAAAAAATTTCTTATGATACCTAAAGTTGAATTTGGATATCAAATTAGAATCCGAAGAGAGTCATAGAATAGGAAAGACCATGTCATCTATCCATCCTTCTAGCCAGTTACTCATAAAATAGTTATGGAGGAGAAATGTCTGAATTCAATCTGAAAAATATAGTGATGACTGACAAATATGGACTAAAATACACAGTCACTTTTCCTTAGGACACATCTTGAATTTTGTGGAAGAAAATGAAAAATAATTCAGCAACTAGAGTCAGAATAATAAAATGTCATTTCCTACTGCATTTCAGGAATCCTTATATAGATATTGATTGAGGGGAAATAGGTTCCTTTCGTCCCTGTTTTAAGAGTTCAATGAAATTTTTAAAAAGCTTTGCCCAACATCATGGCAGGGGGATTAAAAATGAGAAAAATACTGCCCTACTCAGGCTTGCAGAACTCAAGTTCCAAACTGGAAATGGCTAGAGTCAAATACCAAGGGCTTGACGGACATATCTCAGCTGCTGAAATATATCTTATAGTCAGCCTCCATATGCCAGCTGGCAAATTCAGTGGCTCTAGAGGAGTACAGTGGGACCGGGCATGCTTAGAATGGTATAGAATTTGACCTTCCATGCCTCATTCCTTCACCTGGTACATCTGATTCTAAAGGAACCATTGATGTTTTAACCACTGTGAATGTACAAAACCTCAAAGAAATAAGAAAAGTCCATTACACAACATCCCTTTTTATTATTCATCCTCTATTAGTATCTGTTCCACACCTGGCTCACTATTTGGAAGGAGGAAGAATAGTTAACTTACAGTTTGCCAGGCTGATGCCCTTATAGCCATCTAACTCAAGTTTTTCAGAGTTCTGGCAAGCTCACACCTCTGAAATTTCTTGCCCTGAACAGTGACAGAAAGGAGGAGAAGCCCCAGGATGAGGACAGCCTTCATGTTGACTGAGAAGCCAGACGTCCAGGCTGGACTTGGTATTTAATATCTTGCCACTTCCCTCTTCTCTGACGAGTTTGGGGGCTCCACCCTTGGTGACATGTGGAAAGCAGGGCCTGTGTTTTGGTCCACTGACCAAAGTTTTCTTCCTTATGTTTAAAGGAATATGCTGATATCCCAAGTATTAACCAGCAAGAAAATAATAAAATGAGATTTCTTAATGACCTTGCTCAGGAAGAACTGGGAATAGCACTCTAGCCCAAAGAAGAATTTCCTCCTATTTTATTACAAATTTGAGTAACTATAAAGAAAAAGATTACTGAATGAATGTTTTATCCAACTGAAAATGAACTCTAATCTTTCATTAAATTTTTTTTCATTAAATTTCTTTATGTGCTTTCACTGTGTTGTCTTCTTTTTCACATAAAATTATTTTATATATATTTTTCCACAGAAAAACATGACACACTGCCTGGTGTTCTGATAAGTATGTAGCACCACACCATGTTGTTCAACCAGATTCCTCTACTAACTTTTTTGGTGATTCATGGGGTCGCAAAGAGTTGGACATGACTGAGCGACTGAACTGAACTGAACTGATTGTAAATTCTTAATTAATAAATCAGTGTTTTACTATAAGCTCGTGTGAACAACATTCTTAACTCCTTTCTGACAATGCCTTACTTCACATTTCCATGTTAGAACATAAAGGGTCATTGTAAAGCAAAAGAACTTAACAGTAAAACTTACAGAAGGGTAACTGTATGTGCCACCCAAAAATCTTCCCCTTTGGTACAAGGATTATTTTGAGCTGAGGCAATTGAAAAGAATCAGATCCAAGAAAATTTCTCTGTTTTCCCTCTAGTTTCCTGAAAGCAGCACATAAATCTGTGCAGATATTAATCACCAACAAACCTTGACTCTCATCAGCCCCAAGACAGCACCAGAGGACTCAACAAAACAACCTTTACTGAGTAGCTAGAATCTTCCATTAGATTTTAATGTATTTATTATCATCCTACAATCTGCCAGCTTTGAAGCCTAGCATTCTTTTCCTCTGTTTTGTTGCTACTCTGGATTTTGTTCTTTGGTTAAGATAATCTGTAAGTCTAAGTTCTAGCCATGTTTTTGAGTTATGCCTACTAGCATTTCTCATAAGTATATATGAGATATACATGTTAATGTACTTGTTTACTTTTCTCTTGTTAATCTTTTGTTCAGTTCAGTTCCGTTCAGTTCAGTAGCTCAGTCGTGTCCGACTCTCTGCGACCCCATAAATCACAGCCACCAGGTCTCCCTGTCCATCACCAACTCCCGGAGTTCACTCAAACTCATGTCCACAGAGTCGGTGATGCAGAGACCCAAACAAAAACCTTAAAATGGCAAAAGGAAACATGTTTCTTCCTATACAGTTTCTAGTGATGAGGATGGACAGGGATAGGCTAGAACACGAGATATGGGATAATTGGCAACAGACCAGCAGAAGGTAAGAATTCTTACCATGTCAGTCTCCCAGCTCTCTGTCTATAGTGCACTCAAGAGAGGAGGATAAAAATTTCTCCTTCTCTGTTCCTTTCCAAATTCACACTGGCAGGAGAAAAATATTTGTGAAAATGGATCTTGAATCATGCCTCTTGAGAATTTGTCTTTGGTCATCAACACCTATGGTTATTGATTCTTAGCCTCCCAGAAAGAGTCATGCTTTCCTTTGTCTCTCTCATTTGTCATAGGGATGAAAAACGTTAAAATAAGAATCTCTATTTGTCTTGTTTTATGTACTGAGAACATTTGTAACCAGTGAGAATATTCCTTCTCATTCGTGCCACTTGAGGGGTGCAGGCTGTCTGTCAAGCTTGCCTCAGTAACTAGTTAGGACCCTAAGACATGAAGTAAAAGGCAATATTTTCTTTGTCTAACTAACCACACTGGGTCTCAGGAAAGTTTGTCTTTATAAAGACATAATAAGGGGCCTTTATTACTTCTACAAAATTAAGAGGGGAAGATCAGAGAACAAATGTCGAGAACTACAGATGGCACACAGCAAGTATAAAACTTATGTAAATATTGATAGCCAGGAAACTGCTTTGACAGAGGTCCAGGAAATGTACAGAAAGGCTTGACTTATTGTCCCTTACTCTGTAAGCAGACCCCACTAGGTCCAGACCTTTGTGTATTTGGGGACGGTACTTCACACACAAAAAATATTGAACTAATCTACAGACTATTAAAGAAAATAAAAAAGATTATAGTACTTATCCTAGATTTCTGATAACAGGCAAATATGTTCCTGACTTCCTTCTTAGATAAAACTTACAATTCTTAGTCCCTTGGAAATATTGATCTTATCATATCTTTGAAATGGAGCATCCATATGGTTGGCTAAAGCACCCTTGGGACTGGAAATTAAACAAACAAAAAGAGAGAGATTTTTAAAAAGCAAACTGCTACTTGATATTTCTGTAACTTCCATAACTGCCACAAATTGTATCCACAGCCCCCTTTATCTATTAAAGGCAAGTAATATTCTGCTTCTCTTCCTATCATATAAATCTTTCACCTTTTACTAAAAATTTCTGTGGAGAAGAATAATTCTGAGTTCAAGAAGGAGATGATATATGTATAATTACGGCTGATTTGTGTTGTACATCAGAAACCAACACAACATTGCAAAGCAATTTTCTCCCATTTAAAAATAAATGTTAAAAACAGGCAAGTAAAAACCTTAAAATGTCTTCACACAAATATTGGTAAAAGGCTTCAGCCATCTGAGTGGGTAAACTTATCTTGTTCTGTCTGCCAGAAACACCATTTATATCCAACTATTCTTGCTTACCTAAAGAAGGAAATGGCAACTCACTCTAGTATTCTTGCCAGAACTCTATGGACAGAGGAGCTGGGCAGGTTACTAAGTCCATGGGGTTGCAGACAGTTGTACACAAATTAGCGACTGAACAATAACAACAAATTCTTGCTTAATAGTTATAAGAACGTAACTATTCCCTTATATTCTTTTATAACTTCCGGCCAAAGTACAGGGGGAATGTTTTAGAATTTATAATCATTTGAAGGGAGTTAGCTTCTTGCCCTAGGAATTTACTGTGCTTAATTGCTCAGTTGTGTCTGACTTTTGCAACCCCATAGACTAAGGCCTGCCCTGCTTCTCTGTCCATGGGATTCTTCAGGCAAGAATACTGGAGTGGGTTGCCATGCTTTCCTGCAGGGGATCTTCCCAACCCAGGGATCGAACCCAGGCCTCCCGCATTGCAGGTAGATTCTTTACCCTCTGAGCCACCCAGGGATGCCATTGTTTAAATGAATATTCTTATGGTTCAAAATTATTTCTCATGAATTTACACTGCTCTGGGCCTCTGCCAGGTGATTTTTATCACGAGTTTTGTGTTTCTGAAAGAAGAGGGGAGTCTATATACCGATCTTCCTTGATTTACAGCTACATTCTGATACGGAGAAGGCAGTGGCACCCCACTCCAGTACTCTTGCCTGGAAAACCCCATGGATGGAGGAGCCTAGTAGGCTGCAGTCCATGGGGTCTCGAAGAGTGGGACACGAATGAGCGACTTAACTTTCACTTTTCACTTTCATGCATTGGAAAAGGAAATGGGAACCCACTCCAGTGTTCTTGCCTGGAAAATCCCAGGGAAGGGGGAGCCTGGTGGGCTGCCGTCTATGGGGTGGCACAGAGTCAGACACGACTGAAGCTACTTAGTAGCAGCAGCAGCAGCAATATTCTGATAAATCCATCATAAGTTAGATAATGTAAGTAAAAAATGCATTCCATACACCTAACCTACAAATCTCAGATATGCAGATGACACTACCCTTATGGCAGAAAGTGAAGAGGAACTCAAAAGCCTCTTGATGAAAGTGAAAGAGGAGAGTGAAAAGGTTGGCTTGAAGCTCAACATTCAGAAAACAAAGATCATGGCATCTGGTCCCATCACTTCATGGGAAATAGATGGAAAAACAGTGGAAACAGTGTCAGACTTTATTTTTTTGGGCTCCAAAATCACCGCAGATGCTGATTGCAGCCATGAAATTAAGACGCTTACTCCTTGGAAGGAAAGTTATGACCAACCTTGATAGTATATTGAAAAGCAGAGACATTACTTTGCCAACAAAGGTCCCTCTAGTCAAGGCTATGGTTTTTCCCGTGGTCATGTATGGATGTGAGAGTTGGACTGTGAAGAAAGCTGATCGCCAAAGAATTGATGCTTTTGAACTGTGGTGTTGGAGAAGACTCTTGAGAGTCCCTTGTACCGCAAGGAGATCCAACCAGTCCATTCTAGAGGAGATCGATCCTGGGTGTTCATTGGAAGGACTGATGCTAAAGCTGAAACTGTAATACTTTGGCCACCTCATGCGACGAGTTGACTCACTGGAAAAGACTCTGATGCTGGGAAAGGTTGGGGGCGGGAGGAGAAGGGGACGACCGAGAATGAGATGGCTGGATGGCATCACTGACTCTGTGGACATGAGTTTGAGTGAACTCCGGGAGTTGGTGATGAACAGGGAGGCCTGGCGTGCTGTGATCCATGGGGTCGGGGAGAGTCGGACACGACTGAGCGACTGAACTGAACTGAACCTACAAAACATCATAGTTCTGTCTCAGTTCAGTTCAGTTCAGTCGCTCAGTCGTGTCTGACTCTCCGCGACCCCATGGATCACAGCACGCCAGGCCTCCCTGTCCATCACCAACTCCCGGAGTTCACTCAAACTCATGTCCACAGAGTCGATGATGCCATCCAGCCATCTCATTCTCCGTCGTCCCCTTCTCCTCCCGCCCCCAACCTTTCCCAGCATCAGAGTCTTTTCCAGTGAGTCAACTCGTCGCATGAGGTGGCCAAAGTATTGCAGTTTCAGCTTCAGCATCAGTCCTTCCAATGAATACCCAGGATCGATCTCCTTTAGAATGGACTGGTTGGATCTCCTTGCAGTATAAGTGACTCTCAAGAGTCTTCTCCAACACCACAGTTCAAAAGCATCGATTCTTCGGCGATCAGCTTTCTTCACAGTCCAACTCTCACATCCATACATGACCACGGGAAAAACCATAGCCTTGACTAGAGGGACCTTTGTTGGCAAAGTAATGTCTCTGCTTTTTAATATACTATCTAGGCTGTCTACTATAACTCAAACCTCCCTGGGACACATACATTATCCTATGGTTCGGCAACAAAGCCTATTTTAGAATAAAGTGTTGAATATCTGATGTAATATATTGAATATGCTCTTGAAAGCAGAAGACAGAATGGTTGTCTGGGTACAGAATTGTTTTAAGTATATTGGTTGTTTACCTTTGTGAACAAAATATATACTAGCCCGGAACAAGATTACATTTCAAACTCCAAGTATATTTTCTACTGAATGCATACCACTTTCACACCATTGTAAAGTTGAAAAACCTTTAGCCATTGTGAAGTTGGGGACCTTCTGTACTGTAACAGCAAATACAGACACAGTGCTTTCCATGTTCCAGGCATTATTTTAAAAAGCTTAATATGTATTAACTCACTTAACTTCCCTTGAAAAAGGTATTGTCAACATTGGCATTTTATAGATGAGGAAACAGAAATTCACTGGAGTCCAGCTGTTTGCCCACAGCCCCTCTGGGAGTGAGTAAAAGGCCCCCCAGGCTGTCCACCTGCTTTTCCTGTAAGCTCTACCCAATTTTTCAGTAAAACTGCCTAATAAGGGCCCATCAAAATGCCTCTAATGGGCAGTTCATCAGAAAGCAGTTGGAATCTGTGGGAAATGGAAGGACAGACTTGATGTCAGAGAGCTCTATCAGCCATCCTTTTACTGTTGCTGTACATTTAGCATTCCATTTAAGTGGTTATACTAAGTTCCATAGAAGGAGGCGCCTACCTGTGTTTTTGTTTATAGGTTCTGTTTCGTGCAAGAAGCTGACAGGGCAGATAATCAAACCTTGTATTCATTGTGCTCATTGTTAGTAGGGTAATTCCCTGGCTCCACCAGAAAAATAGCTTCAGGGAGAAATCACAGTTCCCAGGAGCCATCAAATACTTGCAAATGTTGGAGTTTTACTTCCTCATCAAGAATGAGCCTCTCCAAAGAAACACGGGAAACTAAGCCTGCAAACTCCTGCAAGTATACACTGTCTGGAGTGAATCACTACTCGCTTAGTTAAGAAAACAGCTTTGAATAAGGATGGGAGGAGAAATGGGACCAGCGGGTGGTGGTGGAGATGGTGCTGGAAAGGAGTGGAAAGGTTAAATACCTGTCAGCGGAAATGTATTAATTCCATCTGCAGGGTTTTGTTGGTTTTTTTGGTTTTGGTTTCATTTTGGGTTTTTTTTTGGCAGATCTTTCTCTTAATTCTACAAGATGAGAATGCCCAGGTAGAGGACAGACTTTCTTTTTTTTTTTTTAATTTATTTTAATTGGAGGCTAATTATTTTACAGTATTGTATAGGTTTTGCAGTACAATGACATGAATCTGCCCCGGGTGTACATATGTTCCCCATCTTGAACCCCCCCTTTAACCTCCCTCCCCATATCATCCCTCTGCGTCATCCCAGTGCACCAGCCCCGAGCACCCTGTATCATGCATTGAACCTGGACTGGCGATTTGTTTCACATATGATAATATACTTGTTTCAATGCCATTCTCCCAAATCATTGCACTCTCACCCTTCTCCACAGAATCTAAAAGACTGTTCTATATATCTGTGTCTCTTTTGCTGTCTCATATACAGGGTTATCATTATCATCTTTCTAAATTCCATATATATGCGTTAGTATACTGTCTGATCCCATCACTTCATGGGAAATAGATGGGGAAACAGTGGAAACAGTGTCAGACTTTATTTTTTTGGGCTCCAAAATCACTGCGGATGCTGATCGCAGCCATGAAATTAAAAGACGCTTACTCCTTGGAAGGAAAGTTATGACCAACCTAGACAGCATATTAAAAAGCAGAGACATTACTTTGCCAGCCAAGGTCTGTCTAGTCAAGGCTATGGTTTTCGCAGTGGTCATGTATGGATGTGAGAGTTGGACCATGAAGAAAGCTGATCACCAAAGAATTGATGCTTTTGAACTGCGGTGTTGGAGAAGACTCTTGAGAGTCTCTTGGACAGCAAGGAGATCCAACCAGTCCATTCTAAAGGAGATCAGTCCTGGGTGTTCATTGGAAGGACTGATGCTAAAGTTGAAGCTCCAATACTTTGGCCACCTCATGCAAAGAGTTGATTCACTGGAAAAGACTCTGCTGCTGGGAGGGATTGGGGGCAGGAGGAGAAGGGGATGACAGAGAATGAGATGGCTGGATGGCATCACCCGACTCGATGGACATGAATTTGAGTGGACTCCAGGAGTTGGTGATGGACAGGGAGGCCTGGAGTGCTGGGATTCATGGGGTCGCAAAGAGTCAGACATGACTGAGTGACTGAACTGAACTGATACTGTCTTACCTTAGTTTCCAGAGTCACTTGTGACTCACTTGGGTGCCTGTCTCTGGAAGTTCCTCTTCCACTTTGTGAACCAACAGGGACTTCCCTGTTGTGGAATGATTAACACTCCACAGTCCCATTGCATGGGGCCCAGTTTTGATCCTTGGTCAGAGAACTAGATTCCAAAGATGCAACTGAAAAAAAAAAAAAAAAGATCCCAAGTATTGCAACTGAAGATCCCACACGCCCCAGTGAAGGTCAGAGATCCCAAGGGCTACAACAAAGACCCAGCATGGTATAAATAAACAAATAAAACAACAACAATAGGAAAGAAAACCAAGCTCATGGATATGGAGAACAGATGGATGGTTGCCAGAAGTGGGGGAAGGGGGTAGGGGTGGGCAGTGGGAGAAAAAGTGAAGGAGTTCCAAAAGTAGTAACTTCCAGTTATAAAACAAGTCATGGGGATATGAAGTACAGCACAGTGACTATAGTTACTCTATTGCACATTTAAATTTGTTGAAAGTACGTTTAACATCCTCATCAAACACAAAAAAACGCTTTTTTTTCTTTCTTTTTTAAAAAACTTTTTGTTAGAAAACTGAAATTTACATTGTGTTTATATCACTCACTGAGTACATGGCATTTAAAAACAACATAATTACAGAAAGATAACAAAAATACAAAGTCTTAAAACCTATGGGATATGGAAAACATTATCCACTGAGGCCTTAAATGTAGTAGACTTTACATAAAAAGGAAAAGCAGTGAGTATACAAGTATATAGCCAGTTTAAGAAGTTAACAAAATAAACAGAATAATCATAAAAAAAGAAAGCAACTAATACATACCAGGTATTAATGCAATAAAAATAAAGATAAAATTGAGAGGCTCAGCAGAGTCAAAGCTGCCTTAAAAAGCTTCTCTAAAAAGGGAAACATCAGGTAACAATAATCAACAAGAAAAATCTTGCAAATAAACAATACTCAAAAAAGGAATTACTCATAGAAGCATTAAGAATATAAATGACAGAAACTACTTTATGCCTATACATTCGAAGGTTAGTTGTCTTGTATACAAGGTTATCATTACCATCATTCTAAATTCCACATATATGCGTTAGTATACTGTATTGGTGTTTTTCTTTCTGGCTTATTTCACTCTGTATAATAGGCTCCAGTTTCATCCACCTCATTAGAACTGATTCAAACGTGTTCTTTTTAATTGCTGAGTAATACTCCATTGTGTATATGTACCACAGCTTTCTTATCCATTCGTCTGCAGATGGACATCTAGGTTGCTTCCATGTCCTGGCTATTATAAACAGTGCTGCGATGAACATTGGAGTACACGTGTCTCTTTCAATTCTGGTTTCCTCAATGTGTATGCCCAGGAGTGCGATTGCTGGGGCGTATGGCAGTTCTATTTCCAGTTTTTTTAAGGAATCTCCACACTGTTCTCCATATTGGCTGTACTAGTTTGCATTCCCACCGATGGTGTAAGAGGGTTCCCTTTTCTCCATACCCTCTCCAGCATTTATTGCTTGTAGACTTTTGGATAGCAGCCATTCTGACTGGCATGAAATACAACACAGAAATACAAAGGATCATAAGAGACTACTATCAGCAATTATATGCCAATAAAATGGACAACTTGGAAGAAATGGACAAATTCTTAGAAAAGTACAACTTTCCAAAACTGAACCAGGAAGAAATAGAAAATCTTAATAGACCCATCACATGCACAGAAATTGAAACTGTAATCAGAAATCTTCCAGCAAAGAAAAGCCCAGGTCCAGACAGCTTCACTGCTGAATTCTACCAAAAATTTAGAGAAGAGCTAACACCTATCCTACTCAAACTCTTTTAGAAAATTGCAGAGGAAGGTAAAATTCCAGACTCATTCTATGAGGCCAGTTCAGTCCAGTTCAGTCGCTCAGTCGTGTCCGACTCTCCGCGACCCCATGAATCACAGCACACCAGGCCTCCCTGTCCATCACCAACTCCCGGAGTTCACTCAAACTCATGTCCACAGAGTCAGTGATGCCATCCAGCCATCTCATTCTCGGTCGTCCCCTTCTCCTCCCGCCCCCAACCTTTCCCAGCATCAGAGTCTTTTCCAGTGAGTCAACTCGTCGCATGAGGTGGCCAAAGTATTACAGTTTCAGCTTTAGCATCAGTCCTTCCAATGAACACCCAGGATCGATCTCCTCTAGAATGGACTGGTTGGATCTCCTTGCGGTACAAGGGACTCTCAAGAGTCTTCTCCAACACCACAGTTCAAAAGCATCAATTCTTTGGCGATCAGCTTTCTTCACAGTCCAACTCTCACATCCATACATGACCATGGGAAAAACCATAGCCTTGACTAGATGGACCTTTGTTGGCAAAGTAATGTCTCTGCTTTTTAATATATTATCAAGGTTGGTCATAACTTTCCTTCCAAGGAGTAAGCGTCTTTTAATTTCCTGGCTGCAATCAGCATCTGCAGTGATTTTGGAGCCCAAAAGAATAAAGTCTGACACTGTTTCCACTGTTTTCCCATCTATTTCCCATGAAGTGATGGGACCAGATGCCATGATCTTTGAGGCCACCATCACCCTAATACCAAAACCTGACAAAGATGCCACAAAAAAAGAAAACAACAGGTCAATATCACTGATGAACATAAATGCAACAATCCTTAACAAAATTCTAGCAATCAGAATCCAACAACACATTAAAAAGATCATACATCATGACCAAGTGGACTTTATCCCAGGAATGAAAGGATTCTTCAATATTCACAAATTAATCAATGTAATACACCACATTAACAAAATGAAAAATAAAAATCATATGATTATCTCAATAGATGCAGAGAAAGCCTTTGACAAAATTCAATAGCCATTTATGATAAAAACATTCCAGAAGGCAGGAATAGAAGGAACATCAGTTCAGTTCAGTTCAGTCGCTCAGTTGTGTCCGACTCTTTGTGACTCCATGAATCACAGCATGCCAGGCCTCTCTGTCCATCACCAACTCCAGGAGTTCACTCAAACTGATCTCCATTGAGTCGGTGATGCCATCCAGCCATCTCATTCTCTGTTGTCCCCTTTACCTCCTGCCCCCAATCCCTCCCAGCGTCAGAGTCTTTTCCAGTGAGTCAACTCTTCGCATGAAGTGGCCAAAGTATTGGAGCTTCAGCTTTAGCATCAAGCTATATATGACAAACCCACAGCAAACATTATCCTCAATGGTGAAAAATTGAAAGCATTTCCCCTAAGGTCTGGAACAAGACAAGGGTGCCTACTCTCACCACTACTATTCAACAGTTTTGGAAGTTTTGGCCACAGCAATCAGAGCAGAAAAAGACATAAAAGGAATCCAGATCGGAAAAGAAGAAGTAAAAACTCTCACTGTTTGCAGATGACATGATCCTCTACACAGAAAACCCTAAAGACTCCACCAGAAAATTACTAGAGCTAATCAATGAATATAGTAATGTTGCAGGATATAAAATCAACACAGAGAAATCTCTTGCATTCTTATACACTAATAATGAGAAAATAAAAAGAGAAATTAAGGAAACAATTCCATTCACCGTTACAATGAAAATAATTAAATACTTAGGAATATATCTACCTAAAGGAACAAAAGACATATATATATAAAACTATAAAACACTGGTGAAAGAAATCAAAGAGGACACTAATAGATGGAGAAATATACAGTGTTCATGGATCAGAAGAATCAATATAGTGAAAATGAGTATACTACCCAAAGCAATCTATACATTCAATGCAATACCTATCAAACTACCAATGGTATTTTTCACAGAGCTAGAACAAATAACTTCACAATTTGTATGGAAATACAAAAAACCTCGAATAGCCAAAGCAATCTTGAGGAAGAAGAATGGAACTGGGGGAATCAACCTGCCAGACTTCAGGCTCTACTACAAAGCCACAGTCATCAAGACAGTATGGTACTGGCATAAAGACAGAAATATAGATCAGTGGAACAAAATAGAAAGCCCAGAGATAAATCCATGCACCTATGGACACCTTATCTTTGACAAGGGAGGCAAGAATATTCAATGGAGAAAAGACAATCTCTTTAACAAGTGGTGCTGGGAAAATTGGTCAACCATTTGTAAAAGAATGAAACTAGAACACTCCCTAACACCATATACAAAAATAAACTCAAAATGGATTAAAGATCTAAATGTAAGACCAGAAATTATAAAACTCCTAGAAGAGAACATAGGCAAAACACTCCCTGACATAAATCCCAGCAGGATCCTCCATGACCCACCTCCCAGAATATTGGAAATAAAAGCAAAAATAAACAAATGGGACCTAATTAAAATCAAAAGCTTCTGTACAGCAAAGGAAACTATAAGCAAGGTGAAAAGACAGCCTTCAGAATGGGAGAAAATAATAGCAAATGAAGCAACTGACAAAGAATTAATCTCAAAAATATACAAGCAACTCCTGCAGCTCAATTCCAGAAAAATAAAAGACACAATAAAAAAATGGGCTAAAGAACTCAACAGACATTTCCCCAAAGAAGGCATACAGATGGCTAACAAACACGTGAAAAGATTCTCAACATCCCTCATAATCAGAGAAATGCAAATCAAAACCACAATGAGTTACAATTTCACTCCAGCCAGAATGGCTGCTATTCAAAAAAGATACTTTTGTACCTAACTTTGGCAATGTGTGACTACTATAATGACCAAACCTGGTTTACCAAGAGAAACTGGGACAAACCTTTTGCCAAAACCTATCCAATTGTAGGTACCTATACAAGGCAAATTGCTTCAGTCATAGAGGCTAAATCTGTCTGCAGCCTCTCTCTGCCCCTGATACAAGGCCCATTGATTCATTAAGACCCCTTGTTTATGAGTACTCATCATGGACTAACTACAAATGCTTTGTTTATTTACTTCAAATTTTAAGAAACTCTAATTGATCACAAACTTGTATGCCAGGTCTAACTAAAATCCAGTTAGCCATTGTTGGGGCACAGGGTAATAAGGCAAGAGAGTTCCAGAAAAACATCTACCTTTGCTTTATTGACTATGCCAAATGCTTTGACTGTGTGGATCACAACCATCTGTGGAAAATTCTGAAAGACATGGGAATACCAGACCACTTGACCTGCCTCTTGAGAAATCTGTATGCAGGTCAAGAAGCAACAGTTAGAACTGGACATGGAACAGTAGACTTGTTCCAAATAAGGAAAGGAGTAGGTCAAGTTTGTATATTGTCATCCTGCTTATTTAACTTATATGCAGAGTACATCATGAGAAACACTGGGCTTGATGAAGCACAAGCTGGAATCAAGACTGCTGGGAGAAATATCAATAACCTCAGATATGCAGATGACTCCACACTTATGGCAGAAAGTGAAGAGGAACTAAAGAACCTCTTGATGAAAGTGAAAGAGGAGAGTGAAAAGTTGGCTTAAAAATCAGTATTAAAAAAACTAAGATCATGGCTTCTGGTCTCATCACTTCATGGCAAATAGATGGGGAAACAGTGGAAACAGTGACAGACTTTATTTTGGCGGGGGCTCCAAAATCACTGCAGATGGTGATTGCAGCCATGAAATTAAAAGACGCTTGCTCCTTGGGAGAAAAGCTATGACCAACCTAGACAGCATATTCAAAACACAGACATTACTTTGCCAACAAAGGTCCATCTAGTCAAAGTCTGATTTTTCCAGTAATCATGTGTGGATGTGAGAGTTAGACTATAAAGAAAGCTGAGCACTGAAGAATTGATGCTTTTGAACTGTGGGGTTGGAGAAGACTCTTGAGAGTCCCTTGGACAGCAAAGAGATCCAACCAGTCCATCCTAAAGGAAACCAGTCCTGAATATTCCTTGGAAGGACTGATGCTGAAGCTGAAACTCCAATACTTTGGCCACCTGATGTGAAGAACTGACTCATTGGAAAAAACCCTGATGCTGGGAAAGATTGAGGGATGACAGAGGATGAGATGGTTGGATGGCATCACTGACTCAATGGACATGAGTTTGAGTAGACGCCAGGAGTTGGTGATGGACAGGGAGGCCTGGCGTGCTGCAGTCCATGGGTTCACAAAGAGTAGGACATGACTGAGTGACTGAACTGAACTGAATCCTTTCCAGGGCTAAGTGAGGCAGAATAGGGAGTCTCTTTGCAGGCAGGCCATTCCTCTCAATGTGGAAGTAATTTTTTTAAAGAGAGAGAACTGTGCACATGGATATATCCCTTCAGTCTATGAAATACTCTGCAGAGCTCTAAGATTTACATTTATTAGTATTTGAAAAAACATGGGGGGGTTAAAGTAGCTGATTCTCAGGGCTTAATATCAACTTCGGGGGGGCTATAGAAAAATCTTTTTAAAAGTCAATACCTCCAGTAGTTCTGCAGGTGGTCCATAAAGAAATTGAGTAATTGCCTCTCTTTTGTCTTGAAATATGATCTAACAGATCTTAAACACCACCCTTTCCCAACTATGAGCTTCATAACAACTTATGCTCCAAGAACTACAGTGCCTCTGCTTGGCTCACCTTGCTTGAAAAAGAACAAAAATTTTAAAAGCAAGCTGGAGGTGGACGATGGCTTGAGGGTGAGACAGGCATGGCACAAGGGACAGGAACACCATTCCCGGCCTCACCCACAGGCTGAACACTAGCTCCTTGTCTTCCTTGAAGCATGTACCCTTCCCAAACACACAAACGCCCACAGAAAATTTATCTGGAACAAAGGCAATGAGGCTTGGGCTTTTCTGAAGAATGACAGTCAAGTCCCTGGATTTCTAAGGCTGCCATGTGAATTCTCAGACAAGCATCTTTCATTGTTGCTGTTGTTATAGTCACTGAGTCGTGTCTGACTCTTTCATGACCCCATGATCTGTAGCCCACCAGGCTCCTCAATCTGTGGGATTTCCCACTCAAGAACACTGGACTGGCTTGCCATTCCTTCTCCAGGCAATCTTCCTGATCTAGGGATCGAATTCTTTACCACTGAGCCAACAGAGAAACTTCCATTTTTTATTAAGCCTCCATCATTTAATGACATGCTCAGTTTTACCTATAAGTCATGGACTTGGAACATTTTCCTTGAGAGATCACACATGCAAGAAAAATATTCGAATTTAAATTGTCACCTCCCTGCCCATAATTCAAGGATTCTAACTTGTGGCAAGACACCTCAGCGTGCTGCTCCAGAATGACTAGAACTTAAACAAATTTTCTCACTTGAAAATCAGAATGTTCTCTCAAGCAGAACTTGAAAGAAAAGGAACTGCACAGGGTTTAATTACTTTCCTGTGTCCACACAGGGTGGCTAAAGCGAGGGGAGGGTACACACACTAGGCAACAAGCAGACCTGTGGCTGCTGAAGACAGAGGAGCATCCAAAGTAAGCCTTGTTGCTTAAAAAGATCAAAACCAACTCTCCTGGATAAAGGAACTCTCTGCCAGACACAAAGCCAAAACCCAACTTCTTATGAAGTTTATAGAATCCTGATGTTTTCTGTGTGCAAACTTTTCAAAATGGAATTTCACCTTTCTCAGAAAGTAGAAGAGGAGATTTCAGAGTTCAGCAGCCACCAAGTGAGTAACAAGTAACTTTGGAAACTGTCACTAAAATCAGAGGGTCTGTCTTCTGCTTGGTCATTCTCACCTTGTAGAATTAAAGAGAAAGATCTGCCAAAAAAACAAACCAAAATGACACCAAAACCTGAAAAACCCTCCAAAACCCCCAAACTGATAAAAATTAAAAACCAAAAAACTGTGCAGATAGAATTAATACATTTGTCCTAACAACTATTTATCCTGCCCAATCCTTTCCAGCACCATCTCCACCACTACCTCATGTCCTTATTTCTCCCCCCATCCTTATTCAAAGCTGTTTTCTTAATCAAGCCCCGAATTAAGCAAGTAGTGATTCATACCAGGCAAATGTATACTTTCAAGAATTTGCATACTTAGTTTCCTGTGTTTCTTTGGAGAGGCTCATTCTTGATGAGGAAGTAAAACTCCAGCCTGTGCAAGTATTTGGTGGCTACTGGGAACTGTGACTTCTCCCTGAAGCTATTTTTCTGGTGGAGCCAGGGAATTACCCTACTAACAATGAGTACAATGAACACAAGGTTTGATTATCTGCTGTGTCAGCTTCTTGCAAGAAACAGAACCTATAATCAAAAGCACAGGTAGGCCTCTCCTTCTATGTAACTTAGTATGACCACTTAAAGGGAATGCTAAGTGAATAGCAACAACAGAAGGATGATACAGCACTCTGACATCAAGCCTGTCCTTCCATTTCCCACAGATCCCAACTCTACTAACTGGCCTGCTTTCAGATGAACTTCCTGTTAGAGGCACTCTGCTGCTGCTGCTAAGTCACTTCAGTCGTGTCCGACTCTGTGTGACCCCATAGACGGAAGCCCACCAGGCTCCCCCGTCCCTGGGACTCTCCAGGCAAGAACACTGGAGTGGGTTGCCATTACTCTAATGGGCCTTTAATAGGTAGTTTTACTGAAGTGTTGGGTAGCGCTATAGGAAAAGCAGGTGGACAGGCAGGGTAGCCTTTTACTCACTCCCAGAGGGGCTGTGGGCAAACTGCTGGACTTCAGTGAATTTTGTTTACTCATCTATAAAATGCCAATGTTGACAATACCTTTTTCAAGGGAAGTTAAGTGAGTTAATACATATTAAGCTTTTTAGAATAATGCCTGGGACATAGCAAGCACTGAGTCTGTATTTGCTGTTACAGTACAGAAGGTCTGCCAACTTCAACATGGCTTATGGTTTTTCAGCTTTACAGTGCTGTAAAAGTGTTATGCATTCAGTAGAAAATATACTTGGAGTTTGAAATGTGATCTTTTCCCAGGCTAGTGTTACCTTTTGTTTACAAGGGTAAACAACCAATATACTTAAAACAATTCTGTACCCAGACAACCATTCTCTCTTCTATTTCAAGAGCATATTCAATATTGCATGAAATATTCAACACTTTATTCTAAAACAGGCTTTGTGTCAGATGATTTTGCCTGATTGTACGCTAGTGAATGTGTCCCAGGGAGGTTTAAGGAATGCTAGGCAAAACTACTGGAGAAGGACATGGCAGCCCACTCCAGCATTCTTGCCTTGAGAATCCCAGGGACGGGGGAGCCTGGTGGGCTGCCGTCTATGGGTTCGCACAGAGTTGGACATGACTGAAGAGACTTAGCAGCAGCAGCAGCAGCAGGCAAAACTATGAGTTTGGTAGGTTAGGTGTTCAGTTCAGTTCAGTTCAGTCTCTCAGTCGTGTCCGACTCTTTGCTTCCCCATGAATCACAGCACGCCAGGCCTCCCTGTCCATCACCAAATCCCGGAGTTCACTCAAACTCATGTCCATCGAGTAGGTGATGCCATCCAGCCATCTCATTTTCTGTCATCCCCTTCTCCTCCTGACCCCAATCCTTCCAAGCATCAGACTCTTTTCCAGTGAGTCAGCTCGTTGCATGAGGTGGCCAAAGTATTGGAGTTTCAGCTTTAGCATCAGTCCTTCCAGTGACCACCCAGGATTGATCTCCTTTAGAATGGACTGGTTGGATCTCCTTGCTGTCCAAGGGACTCTCAAGAGTCTTCTTCAGCACCACAGGTTAGGTGTATAGAATGCATTTTTGACTTATGTTATTTATGACTTATGATGGCTTATTAGAATGTAACTCCACAGTAAATCAAGGAAGACCTGTTAATAGAGTCCCCCTTTTTTCAATAACCCAGAACTCCTAATTAGATCACTTGACAGAGTCCCAGAACACTGAAAATTCTTGAGAACTAATCCTGAAACATAAGAATATTCATTTAAGCAATTATCAACTGGTAGCAAATTTCTAGGGCAGGAAGCTAACTCCCTTTTAAAGATAAAAATTTCAAAACATTACCACTGAACCTTGAGATGAACTTATAAAAGAATATTTATATTGTTTGTATTCCCCCGAATTCAGATGTTGACATCCTAAAACCCCAAAGATGATATATTAGGAGATGAGGCCTCTGAGCAGTTCTAAGTTCATAAAGGTGGAGCCTTCCTGAATGGGATCAGTATTCTCATAAAACAGACCCCACAAAGACCCTTCCACCATGTGAGGAACAGCAAGAAGGCACTGGCTGCAAACCAGGAGGAGAACTTGTAGAAGAATTCACAGTGTCAATGCCTTGACCTTGGGCTTTCCAGCCTCCAGAGCTGTGAGAAATAAACTTCTATGGTTTGTAAATTAAAACAAAAAGAATAGTCATCTAAATGGTGTCTCTGGCAGATGGAACAAGTTAAGTTTACCCATTCAGATGGCTGAAGCATTTTACCAGTATTTCTAGAAATGTACTTTTAAGATTTTTACTTGTCTTTAATAGATAATCTTATGGAGGCTATGCACAAAATCTAGGGCAAGGGAGCTTATGGAAATACCAAATAGCAATTTATTTATTTTTTATAAAATCTTTCTCTTTTTTTTTTTTTCCAGTCCCGTGTTTGCTTTAGTCAACATTTATCTCTTTGGATGCTTACACTTTAAAGATATGGTAAGGTCAATATTTCCAAGCGACTGAGAAAGAATTGTAGGTTTTATCTAAGAAGGAACTCAGGGACATATTTGCCTATTAACAGAAATCTATGATAAGTACTATAATGGTTTTCTTTTCTTTGATGGTAGGATAATATAGCTCAATGATTTTTATTTTGTAGTTCTGACTTCAAACCAGTGAGTCTTTTTATGACTTAAAACCAATATTAGTGGGAATGCAAACTAGTACAGCTACTATGGAGAACAGCGTGGAGATTCCTTAAAAAACTGGAAATAAAACTGCCATATGACCCAGCAATTCCACTGCTGGGCATACACCCCGAGGAAACCAGAATTGAAAGAGACACGTGTACCCCAAAGTTCATCGCAGCACTGTTTACAATAGCCAGGACATGGAAGCAACCTAGATGTCCACCGGCAGATGAACGGATAAGAAAGTTGTAGTACATATGCACAATGGAGTATTACTCAGCAATTAAAAAGAATACATTTGAACCAGTTCTAATGAGGTGGATGAAACTGGAGCCTATTATACAGAGTGAAATAAGCCAGAAAGAAAAACACCAATACAGTATACTAACGCATATATATGGAATTTAGAATGATGGTAATGATGACCCTATATGTGAGACAGCAAAAGAGATACAGATGTGAAGAACAGACTGTTGGACTCTGTGGGAGAAGGTGAGGGTGGGATGATTTGAGAGGGTAGCGTTGAAACATGTATATTATTATATGTGACATGGATCACCAGTTCAGGTTCAATGCATGAGACAGGGTGCTAGGGCTGGTGCACTGGGATGACCCTGGGGAATGGGATGGGGAGGGAGGTGGAGGGGGTTCTGGATGGGGAACACATGTCATGTCAATGTTTGGCAAAAACCACTACAATATTGTAAAGTAATTAGCCTCCAATTAAAATAAATAAATAAAAACAATATTAGGGCTTACCCATGGACATGAGAGATATCCCCTAAGAAATGTAGCCCTCTCAAGATGCAGAGCCTCTCAAAAGAAAGCCTAAGAAAGCAAAGACCTTCTATGTCACAAGTGGCAAAGAAACCTCTATCTCCCACCAAGTGACACCTTAAATCACTGGCCTCCTAACCTCTGTTAGCAGAAGATGATACTACTAAGAGAGTTTTCCCCTCAAAACCAGGCAACAAAGGTAGAGGCCATTATGGCCTCTTATGGACTTGGATACTTTATTCAAACTCCCCTAAAAGCTGGCATGGTTAGACAAAGAGAATGTTGCCTGTCACTTCATGTCGTAGGCTTCTAGATGGCTGGCTAGCTGCTGATGCAAGCCTGACAGATAACCTGCACCCCCAAATGGCAGGACCCAGAAGGAATATTCTCACTGGTGACAAAGCCAAGTTCTCAATACATGAAACAAATGGAAATTCTCATCTTATGGTTTTTCATCCTTCTGACAAATGACAGCGACAAAGGAAAGCATGACTCCTTCAGGGAGGCTAAGAATCAGTAGCCATAGGTGTTGATGACCAAAACCAAATTCACGAGTCCCAATTCAAGATCCATTTTCACAAATGTTTCCCTTCTGCCAGTGTGAATTCACAAAGTTAGGGACAAGGAAAAATTGTTATCTTCCTCTCTTAACTGTGCACTACAGACAGAGAGCTGGGAGATTGACATGGTAAAAATTCTCAAGCCTGTTGTCAGTTATCCCATATCTCAACTGCAGGCTCCAAGGACAATGGTGTTCCAACCTTTCATTGTCTCATCCTCATCACTAGAAACTGTACAGGAGGAAACAGTTGTTTCATTTTACTTTATTAAGTTTTTGACTGGGGTTCTGTACAAAAGACTAACAAGAGAAAATAAGCAAGTATATTAACATGTACATCTCATATATACTTATGAGAAATGTTAGCAGGAGTAACTTAAAAACATGGTTAGAACTTGGACTTACAGATTAACTTGACCAAAGAACAATATACTTTTTAAGTAGCAATAAGACAGAGGAAAAGAGTGCTCAGTTTCAAGGTTGGCAAATTGTGGAATGATAAATACATTAGAAACTGATGGAAGATACTAGCTACTCAGTAAAGGTTATTTTGTTGAGTCCTCTATTGCTGTATTGGGGCTGATAAGTGTCAATAATCACCAAGGTTGTTGGTGATTAATATCTGCACGAATTTATGCTTTGCTTTCAGGAAAACAGGAGGAGGGCAGAGAATTTTTCTTGGATCTGTTTCTTCTCAATTGCCTTCAGCTCAAAATAATCCTTGTGCTAAAGGGGAAGATTTTTGGGTGGCATATTCTCTTATCCTTCTATAGGTTTTACTGTTTGTTAAGTTCTTTTGTATTATAAGTCCTAACATGGAAATGTGAAATAAGACATTGTCAGAAGGCGTTAGGAATATTGTTCACATGAGCTTACTTATTATAGTAAAACACTGATTCATAAAATAAGAATTTATTATAGACACCAAAAAAGTTACTAGAGGAATCTGGTTGAGCAACATGGTGTGGTGCTACATACCTGTCAGAACACCAGAAATATGTCATATTGTTTTGTGGGAAATGTATATAAAACAATTTTAAGGAAAAAGATGAAGACAATATAGTGAAAGTATAAAAAAAAAGCACCATGCAAATGAATGTTAATCAAGATGGGAACTCATTTTCAGTTGTGTAAAATGTTCATTCAGGGTTGTTTTTTTTTCTTTATAGTTGCTCAAATTCAATAGTGCTAATCCCAATTCTTCCTGAACAGTATCTTTCATTATTTTCTTGCAATTAACTCTTGCTGCTGCTGCTAAGTCACTTCAGTCGTGTCCGACTCTGTGTGACCCCATAGACAGAAGCCCACCAGGCTCCCCCGTCCCTGGGATTCTCCAGGCAAGAACACTGGAGTGGGTTGCCATTTCCTTCTCTAATGTGTGAAAGTGGAAAGTGAAAGTGAAGTCGCTCAGTTGTGTCCGACCCTTAGCGACCCCACAGACTGCAGCCTACTAGGCTCCTCCATCCATGGGATTTTCTAGGCAAGAGTACTGGAGGGGCTTGCTAAATTAACTCTTAGGACATCAGAATACCCCTCTGCAAACACACAGAACAAAACTTTTAATGTCAGTAAGCAATAAAAAGTCCCTGATTTCCACATGTCACCAAGGGTGGAGCCCCTAAACTGGTTAGAGAAGAGGGAAGTGAAAAGAAGTTAAATACCAAGTCCAGCTCACCCTGATCAGCCTGGACGTCTGGCTTCTCAGTCAACATGAAGGCTGTCCTCATTCTGGGGCTTCTCCTCCTTTCTGTCACTGTCCAAGGCAAGAAATTTCAGAGGTGTGAGCTTGCCAGAACTCTGAAAAGATTTGGACTGGATGGCTACAAGGGAGTCAGCCTGGCAAACTGTAAGTCAACTATTCTTCATCCTTTCAAACAGTTAGCCAGGTGTGGATCAGACACTAACAGAGGAAGAAGAAAGAGACTTTGGGTGAATGGGATTTTTTGTTTCTTGGCAGGTTTGTACATTTACAATGTTTAAAAACAGCTTGTTCTTTTAGAATCAGATGTACCAGATGAAGGAATGAGGCACGGTGGGTCAAATTCTAAGCATGCCAGATCCCCATATACGCCTCTAGAGCCACTAAATTTGCCAACTAGCACGTGGAGGCTGACTGACTCTAAGATACATTTCAGAACCTGGGATATGTCTGTCAAGCCCTTGGTGTTTGACTCTACCCATTTCCAGTTTGGAACTTGCGTTCTTCAAGCCTGAGTAGGCAGTGTTTGTTTTTTCATTTTTTTTTTTTAATCCCCCTACCATGATGTTGAGCTTTTAACAGCAAAGTTTTTTAAAACTTACATTGAACTCTTAAAACAGGGACAGTAGGAACCTGTCTTTCCTCAATCAATATCTACATAAGGATCCCTGAAATGCCTCACGAAAATACATCTTATTATTCTGACGCTCCATTAATTAATTTTCATTTTCTTCCACAGAATTAAAGATGTGCCTTGAGGAAAAGTGGCTGTGTACTTTAGTCCATATTTGTCAATGTCATCACTGTATTTTTCAAATTGAATTCAAATATTTCCCCTCCATAAGTATTTTTGAATGAATAAGCAACCGGCTGGCTGGCTGGATGGATGACATAGTCTTTCTTATTCTATGATTCTTGTTGTCTGGATTCTATTTTGATACACAAATTCACCTTTAGGTATCATAAGAAATTTTCTTTCTCCTAGAAAATCCTTACTTTTCCTAATAAAGGTATTTTTTCATTAGGATATACATCTGCTGCTAATGACCAAATACACTCAACAACTCTGTTGCTTTTTCCATTCTAGGCTCAATCTTACCTGAGGGATGGGAGCAGGGGAAGGGTAATAGTAATAGAAGACACAGCTATTTTAATATTTTTGTAATACGTTATCTTATTTCATTAGTATTTTCATATATTTGCTAACAAAAGAATTCTCTTAAGGGCCCTTAATACCAAGTGTTAAAATATTTACAAGTAAAATATATCTTTATGTTTCTAAAATAAGTCATTAGTAAAATAGAATTGTGCTGTGAAATATAAGTCATATGATGTTGCTGTTTGTTACTAAAAATACATTTTTTTTTTCAGGGATATGTTTGACCTATGGAGAAAGCCGTTATAACACACAGGTTACGAACTACAATCCTAGAAGCAAAAGCACTGATTATGGAATATTTCAGATCAACAGCAAATGGTGGTGTAACGATGGCAAAACCCCCAAAGCAGTTAACGGCTGTGGTGTGTCCTGCAGTGGTAAGACAAGATGATGTTGAGGGATGGCACAGGGCTCTTCTGGTTATAGCTACAAGAATAGAGATTCAATACAAATGAAAAGGTCTTGAAGAGTTCACGAGGGACCTAGAAAAACTCCATCTTAACTTCTAGAAATGCTTCCTTATCTACCTTGTAAGTCCTTAAATAAGAAATTAAACAGTTGGTATCATAAAAGGTTGCTGTTTGCTAACATACAAAAATTTTTGGAATGATCTGTCACTTTATTATAACTGGACTTGTTGATGCTTTGTAAAGAACAATGCTATTCCTCCTACTTACCTTGTTTGGGAAAGGTATAGGGATAATCAAGTTGTGTGTGTGTGTGTGTGTTTTAAATATACACTCCGTTATTGGAAAATGAAAGAATTAGTGGTTAACCAAAGAGGAGGAATATGTGTGTTCTTTTTAAAAAACTTTTACTTTTGGTTATGAAATATTTTAAATATGTGAACAATTTGAAACATTAGTATATCAACATAAATATGTGCTTTAACAGTATAATATGTGCTTTAGCAGTTGTTAACATTTCGTCATTTACTTCTTTTATGTATATATTATCCAGTTGGTGGTTTTTTGCTGAGTGATTTTAAAGTGAATTAGAAACATTATTACGTTCCATTTCTAAATTCTTTACTATGCATCTCTAAAAAATACACTTCATATTTAATCACTGTCATTCTAACAATTTCATATAGGGATTTGTTTACTCAGAATGAAACAAATACTCTATTGAGTTCCTTTTCAAATTGAGATAACATATGCAATATTTAGGGCTTGCCAGGTGAGGCTATTAGTAAAGAACCTGCCTGCCAATGCAGGAGACATAAGAGACACGGGTTTGATCCCTGGGTTGGGAAGATCTTCTGGAGGAGGGCATGGCAGCCCACTCCAGTATTCTTGCCTGGGAGAATCCCCACGAACAGAGGAGCCTGAGGGGCCACAGTCCATGGGGTCTCACAGAGTCGGACATGACTGAAGCTACTTAGCAAATGTGCATGCACATACAATATTTATTGAATAAAATACTGAGAAGTATTGCAAATTTGATATTGTTTAATTTTTAATATTAAAATTCCTAATAAAGAAGATTAGTTTCTGGATATTCTTTTGTATTCAGTTAATTGTTGGGGTTTAAAAATTATTTTTTATTATATAATAATCTGTGGTCATTGAATAAAAATTCTTACTACCCAGAGATTTATGACCACTGGTAACTTTTGGTATCCATGTCTTCGTTCAGAATATATATCACTCATGAACATGAACGTAAAGCTGTATTATGCACATTTGTACCCACAAACATGTAAGCAATGTGCTTCAACAAAAATGAAACTGAACTATATTTACCAGCTTACAATTTGCTCTTTACTGTAAAAAATCATTTTTTTCAACAAATACTAATCTTTATTATTTTTTCTGGATGAATAGAATTCTACTATATAAATATTCTAAAATTTATAAATCCAACTCTTGTATTAGCACATATATCTTGGGTACATATCTTATTATTTTGGGGGGAAATACATTTCCACTAGTAGTACTGCTGAGCCAAAAACTGCTAGACCGGGTTCTGCTTGTTTTTTTGTTTTGTTTTCAGTGTCTAGTGAAAAGAGAACCTTCATATTAGTTAATAGTTTCAGAGCTTCCAATGACTTTGGCAAATGAGAACCAGAATGCTTTATTTCATGCCAAATGGGATAGAATGGAGAGAGTTTCTCCCAGTATTCACAGATACAGGGATTCTTAAAAAATAATTTTAGTTGTTCTTTCCTCAGCCTAAGAGAATAAAGCTGATTGAACCTAAAATTTCCATGAAATTTCTGTGAACACTGTCCTCATTTCTCGCCACCTCTTTTTCAGCTATGCTGAAAGATGACATCACTCAGGCTGTAGCGTGTGCAAAGAAGATTGTCAGTCGGCAAGGCATTTCGGCATGGTGTGTTGTTGTTTTTGTTTTCCGTTCAGTGTTGTTGAGATGTAATTGACACACAGCACTTTGTAAGTTTAAGGTGTACAGCATAATGACTTATGTACACCCCAAAATGATTGTCACAGTAGGTTTAGTGAACATCCATGATCTCAATGGATAAAAAATTACAGAAACAGAAGAAAAAATTCTGTGTGTGTGATGAAAAGCTTAGGATTTACACTCTAATCTATTTTCATATATAAGATACAGCAGTGTTAATTATATTATCATAGTGTGCATCACATCCCTGGTGTTTTTTTATCTTATACCTAGAAGTTTGTAGTATTCCACTGCTTTCATCCAATTCCCCACCCTCACCCCACCCACAACAGCCACCTCTGGTAACCACAAATCTCACCTCTTTTTCTATGAGCTGGTTTGTTTGTGTTTGAAGTAAAAATTTCAAACTGCAACACTATGTAAGTTCCTTTTACAGAGCAAGGTATGTGTTAGGCATTAAAAGGGAGACCTGCGGTCTTCCCTAGTAGTTAAGATTCTGTGCTTTCAATTCAGGAGGTGGGGGTCTGGTACCTGGCTGGGGAACTAAGATACCAGAGGCCATGTGGTACGGCCAAAAAAAAAAAGGGTTGGGGGGGGAGTTTTACCCTACTGTTTTACAGTAGATTTACCCTACTGTTATGAGAGAAGTGAGGTAATATTCTTAAAGACCAAGGTATGCTACTGAGAACTGAAAATCTAAAAAATTAGATTTATGCTCAACAGTGTATTACATAGAAATGATCTACTTTAACTGATTCAGAATCTAATTATTTTATTCCTCAATTTATTTTAAGGACTTCTAGAGTTTTTAAGTTTCTACACACTCTACCAATTCCTTGTCATATCTTGAAATTAATTTTGGAAGTAAGTAAATATGGAACACACTTTACAGTTGTGTTGTGGACTACACAAGACTTCATATTTGTGTTCAGCATTCTGTGTTCTAGTGAAGGCTTGGGAGATGTGAAGTCCTTGGTATACATGTCTCCAGTTAATAAATAGCAATACTTGGATTGGTCTGTAGCCTGTATTTCATATATTGATAAACAATTTTGTTCTCCCAAAGGATCTGAAATATGTGTAACACAACGAAGATATATTTTCACCTTATTACCATGTGTTTCATCTTTCTCTACAGGGTGGCGTGGAAAAACAATTGTCGAAACCGAGATGTCAGCAGTTATATTCAGGGTTGCAAACTGTAACTCTGGAGTTTTCTTTCTTCTGTTCATTTGTCTCTTTTTCATATTAAGAAGTAATAGTTGAGTAAAAGGTTATGCTACCACTTTTTCAAACAAATAATGCTTATACAGAAGCAGGAACATGTGGTCTTTCTTCTAAAAGGCTTGATGTTTACCTCATGTGTTTATTATTTGATATTACCACAACATTTTTCAGGTTCTTAACAGAACTAATGCTGGTGAATATTTGTCTAAAACCTTAGTTATCAAATATATCTCTAGTACATTAAGTTCTTAATCAAAGAAATAACCCAGACTTAATTTTGAATGATACAGTACTCCCCAATATTCAACACAAATATTACAAAAGAATATCTTTAAGCAAATTGATCTTGGGCAAAGTCCCACTGTGTAGGCATGTGAATTTTCATCTGTCCAGCCAAAAGGAGATGAATGTCAAATGGCTAAATATGAAAACAGCCTGAATTAAGAATTTTGTTTTCATACAGTGTGGCCTTTGATTTAAATGTTTATGTAGAAATGTTGCATTTACACAGCTTTAAAAATAAACTCACAATTTATACATCAACCTATTTTAACGTTTGTAAAGAACTCATATATGTATCTTGCTGATTCTGGAACATAAAGAAAGATTAGATGAGCCAATGCTTTTCCTTAATTTTATTAACTTAGATTCACACTTTATGACAAATTCAGAGGTAGATGAGTTTGCAGGCATTGAATTAATTGCTATCAAATAGATGTGAAATTATGCATGCTGTAAAAAATACAAACATTTTCATTAAAAGCTTTGCAATTCATACCTTGTCTTTCTTTGTTCAGTTCAGTTCAGTCATTCAGTCATGTCCAACTCTTTTCGACCCCATGAATCACAGCATGCCAGGCCTCCCTGTCCATCACCAACCCCCAGAGTTCACTCAAACTTATGTCCATCGAGTTGGTGATGCCATCCAGCCATCTCATTCTCTGTCATCCCCTTCTCCTCCTGCCCCCAATCCCTCCCAGCATCAGAGTCTTTTCCAATGAGTCAACTCTTCGCATGAGGTGGCCAAACTATTGGAATTTCAGCTTTAGCATCAGCCCTTCCAATGAACACACAGGACTGATCTCCTTTAGGACGGACTGGTTGGATCTCCTTGCAGTCCAAGGGACTCTCAAGAGTCTTCTCCAACACCACAGTTCATCAATTCTTTGGTGCTCAGCTTTCTTCACAGTCCAACTCTCACATCCATAAATGACCATTAGACAGAGGTTGGTTGGCAAAGTAATGTCTCTGCTTTTTAATATGCTATCTAGGTTTGTCATAACTTTCCTTCCAAGGAGTAAGCGTCTTTTAATTTCATGGCTGTATGTAATATCTCTGAAGAAATACATATGTATATATTTGGGAAAAAAATGAATCTGACACTTAGTATTTCCTACATCTTCACCTGTAATGAAATAGCTGGATGTTGCTGCGAGAAATCCATAAGCATGCTGACAGATCTCACTTAATATTTTAAATTAAAAAAAAATTTTGGTGGTGCTACACAGCTTCTGGGACCTTAGTTCTCTGACCAGGGCTTGAATTTGCACCCTAAACAGTGAAAGCATAGCGTCCTAATCATGGGGCCGCCAAGGAATTCCCCTCACTTTAAATTCATAAACATAAATCTCAAATGGGCACTCAAATCTGCTTGGTCATCATAGTCACTTCTCTGCAGTTCTGTATTGGTGTCCCCACTCTCTAAAATGGCTGTCACTATTTGCTTCTCCTCTCATCTCAAAGTCCTAACATATACACCCAACTACGGGGCTTCAACATACTCTGCTCTCAGTAGATGACCTGTCTTCGTGTTACACTGACAGAACAGATGCAACTCATAGAAAATTCTCCCTTCATCCCCACCATAATAGAGCTCACACCTTCCCCTGGGCCCATCCCCGCTTCATTCCCATTTATCACTGTGATGAAGGGCGTCTGCTCCTCCCAGTGGCAGTGTCTCAGTATGCAGTCTTCATCACAGCCCTCTCCCTACTCCAGTTTAGGCTGAGGGTTTCCTGCATCCTGAGTTTCTTTCTCTTTGCTGGATCATCTCCATCACTGTACAAACTGCCCTGGTAACATTGCTTCTTACAAAGAACTCTCCGTGAGCTCTACATAACCTTCCAACTACAACATTTTTAATTTTCTTTAACAGCAACACTTCTGGGATGAGTTATCCATATCCACCCACTCCACATCCTCACCTCTGTTTCTCTTTGTGACTCTTCTCAATCTGACTGCTGTCCTCACTCAGCTGAAAACGGCTCTAACATGACACCTTCCAGGATGCTTTGGGGCTAGTTAAGTGATCACCTGATTTCTGTTCATCCTACTTGATCTCTCAGCAGCATTTGACAGAATGAGACACTTCCTACTTTTGAAAATTTTTTCTTCCTCAGCTTCTCCTCTTTTATATCCTGCCTCATTGATGCTTCCTTTACAGCCATTCTGGCTATTTCTCTGCTGAATGATATTTAAAGGTTAGAGTGCCCTAGGGTTCAAGCCTGTAATCATTTGATAGACATACTTTATTTATTCATTTATTTGTCTCTTCTAGCTGAAATATAACATTAAAAATGAGTTTTTCAAACTTTTTGAAGACACTGAAATAATGTCAATTTTCCCCCAAATCTGCAAATACGGTGCAGTCTTTTACTTTTTCTGAACACTTTGAGAATATACTGCCAAAATGGTGCCCAGTAGCTCTGATCCTTCAGTGTGTGACTCCTCAAAACACCATCCAAATCAGGGGGTGAACACTGACAAATTAGGACCACTTAATCATCAAATCCTATGCAATTTCATCAACAGTCCCTAAAGATTTTCTTAATTAAAAGAATCAAATGTTTTATTTGGTTGTTATGTTTCTCAGTTTCCTTCAGTCTAGATCCCTTTTTCATCTTTTCCATGACTTTTATGACTTTAACCCTTTTGAAGACCTCAACCACCTATGGTGTAAAACGGCGTACGGCTTTTCTGATATTCTGTGGAGTAGATTAGGTTATGCACCTTTGGCAGGGATACCATAGAAGTGATTTTGTGTTCTTCCCATTGCATCCTTTCAGGTAACATACAGTTTTGAAATGTTCTATTATTGATGATGTACATGTTGATCATTTGATCAAGGTGATGTCTGCAAGTCACCTCCACTGTGAAGTATTTGGGAGATGGTGAGGTACTTTGAGAAATTTTGTTCCTGATCAAAATTTCAATGTTTATATCCACTTATTATATCAGTATGGGTTTCCCTAGTGACTCAATGGTAAAGAATTCGCCTGCCAATACAGGAGACTCATGAGACATGGGTTCGATCTCTGGGTCAAGATCATCCCCTGGTAAAGGAAATGGCTACCCACCCCATTATTCCTGCCAGTATAATCCCATGGAAAGAGAAGCCTGGAAGGCTACAGTCCGTGGGGTCACAAAGAGTTGGACACGACTAAGCGCACATGCAGGCATGCATACATTATATGAGGATGGACCCCTGGCTTCCTACTTTATTCCAATTATAATGAGTCATAATCCATTCAGTTCAGTTCAGTTCATTCACTCAGTCATGTCCAACTCTTTGCTACCACATAATCCACAGCACGCTAGGCCTCCCTGTCCTTCACGAACTCCTGGAGACTGCCCAAACTCATGTCCATTGAGTTGGTGATGTCATCCAACTATCTCATCCTCTGTTGTGCCCTTCTCCTCCTGCCCTCAATCTTTCCCAGCATCAGGGTCTTTTCAAATGAGTCAGCTCTTCGCATCAGGTGGCCAAAGTATTGGAGTTTCAGCTTCAATATCAGTCCTTCCAATGAACACCCTGGATTGATCTCCTTTAGGATAGACTGGTTGGATCTCTTTCAGTCCAAGGGACTCTCAAGAGTCTTCTCCAACACCACAGTTCAAAAGCATCAATTCTTCGGCGATCAGCTTTCTTCACAGTCCAACTCTCACATCCATACATGACCTCTGGAAAAACCATAGCCTTGACTAGATCGACCTTTGTTGGCAAAGTAATGTCTCTGTTTTTTAATATTCTGTCTAGGTTGGTCATAACTTTCCTTCCAAGGAGTATGCATCTTTTAATTTCATTGCTGCAATCACCATCTGCAGTGATTTTGGAGCCCAGAAAAATAAAGTCTGACACTGTTTCCACTGTTTCCCCATCTATTTCCCATGAAGTGATGGGACTGGATACCATGATCAGAGTTTTCTGAATGTTGAGTTTTAAGCCAACTTTTTCATTCTCTTCTTTCACTTTCATCAAGAGGTTCTTTAGTTCTTCTTCACTTTCTGCCATAAGGGTGGTGTCATCTGCATATCTGAGGTTACTGATATTTCTCCCAGAAATCTTTTTTTTTTCTTAAGTTTTTATTTTTTATTATTTTTATAGGAGGCTAATTATTTTACAGTATTATATTGGTTGGTTTTGCCATATATTGACATGAATCTGCCCCAGGTGTACATGAGTTCCCCTTCCTGAAGCCCCCTCCCATCTCCCTCTTCCCCTTATCCTCCCTCTGGGTCATCCCCACACACCAGCCCCGAGCATCCTGTAACATGCATTGACTCTGAACTTGTTATTCGTTTCACATATGATAATATACATGTTTCAATGCCATTCTCCCAAATCATCCCACCCTCCCCCTCTCCCACAGAGTCCCAAAGACTGTTCTATACATCTGTGTCTCTTTTGCTGTCTTGTATACAGGGTTGTCATTTCCATCTTTCTAAATTCCATATATATGCGTTAGTATACTATATTGGTGTTTTCCTTTCTGGCTTACTTCACTCTGTATAATAGGCTCTAGTTTCATCCACCTCATTAGAACTGATTCAAATGCATTCTTTTTAATGGCTGAGTAATACTCCATTGTGTATATGTACCAAAGCTTTCTTATCCATTCGTCTGCAGATGGACATCTAGGTTGCTTCCATGTCCTGGCTATTATAAGCAGTGCTGCGATGAACATTGGAGTACATGTGTCTCTTTCAATTCTGGTTTCCTCAGTGTGTATGCCCAGGAGTGCGATTGCTGGATCATATGGCAGTTCTATTTCCAGTTTTTTAAGGAATCTCCACACTGTTCTCCATAATGGCTGTACTAGTTTGCATTCCCACCAACAATGTAAGAGGGTTCCCTTCTCTCCACACCCTCTCCAGCATTTATTGCATGTAGACTTTTGGATAGCAGCCATTCTGACTGGTGTGAAATGGTATCTCATTGTAGTTTTGATTTGCATTTCTCTGATTATGAGGGATGTTGAGAATTTTTTCATGTGTTTGTTAGCCATCTTTATGTCTTCTTTGGAGAAATGTCTGTTTAGTTCTTTGGCCCATTTTCTGATTGGGTCATTTATTTTTCTGGAATTGAGCTGAAGGAGCTGCTTATATATTTTGGAGATTAATCCTTTATCAGTTGCTTCATTTGCTATTATTTTCTCCCATTCTGAAGGCTGTCTTTTCACCTTGCTTATAGTTTCCTTTGTTGTGCAGAAGTTTTTAATTTTAATTAGGTCCCATTTGTTTATTTTTGCTTTTATTTCCAATATTCTCTCCCAGAAATCTTGATTCCAGCTTGTGCTTCTTCCAGCCCATCGCTTCTCATGATGTACTCTTCATATAAGTTAAATAAGCAGGATGACAATATACAGCCTTGACATATTCCTTTTCCTATTTGGAACCAGTCTATTGTTCCATGTCCAGTTCTAACTGTTATTTTCTGACCCGCATACAGATTTCTCAAGAGGCGGTCAAAAGGTCTGGTATTCCCATCTCTTTCAGAATTTTCCAGTTTATTGTGATCCACACAGTCAAAGGCTTTGGCATAGCCAATAAAGCAGAAATAGATGTTTTCCTGGAACTCTCTTGCTTTTTCGATGATCCAGCGGATGTTGGCAATTTGACCTCTGGTTCCTCTGCCTTTTCTAAATCCAACTTGAACATCTGGAAGTTCACGGTTCACATATTGCTGAAGCCTGACTTGGAGAATTTTGAGCATTATTTTACTAGCGTGTGAGATGAGTGCAATTGTGAGGTAGTTTGAGCATTCTTTGGCATTTCCTTTCTTTGGGATTGGAATGAAGACTGACCTTTTCCAGTCCTGTGGTCACTGCTGAGGTCTCCAAATTTGCTGACATATTGAGTGCAGCACTTTCACAGCATCATCTTTCAGGATTTGAAATAGTTCAACTGGAATTCCATCACATCCCCTAGCTTTGCTATAATCCATTGCTGTCATTTATTTGGATGTTCACATTGTCCCTGGTTTGGCCAGGAGAGTCTCTGCAAGCTAACTTCTGTGTCATTGTCTGCCAATGCAGGAAACATAGGGTCTGATCCCTGATCTGAAAAGGTTCCATTTGCTGCAACTAAGCCCATGCACCACAACTATTGAACCTGTGCTCCAGAGCCTGGGAACCGCAACTACTGAAGCCCATACATGCCCCAGAGCCAGTGCTCCACAAGAGAAGCCACCACAGTGAGAAGCCTGAGCACGATAACTGGAGAGTAGCCCTTGCTTGTTGCAATTAGAGAAAAACCCTAATAGCAACAAAGACTCAGCACAGCCCAAAATAAATATATAAAAATTAAAAATATATATATATATATATAAAAGGGCAAAGGCAAAAATAAAATTGGAGACATGTAGAGATGGGCTCAATAAAGGACAGAAATGGTATGGACCTAACAGAAGCAGAAGATATTAAGAAGAGGTGGCAAGAATACACAGAAGAACTGTACAAAAAAATCTTCATGACCCAGATAGTCACGATGGTGTGATCACTCACCTAGAGCCAGACATCCTGGAATGTGAAGTCAAGTGGGCCTTAGGAAGCATCACTATAAACAATGCTAGTGGATCAGTAAATCCATCTGCCACTTCCCTTAATTCCTTAGCTTCTTGGCAGGATCTGACACAGCTATCTATGCCTCCTTTTATAAAATATAGTCTGTTTTTTCTCCTATCTTTCTGGTAGCTGATTTCCAGATAGTTCAGTCACACTGTCCTCTGTTTCTATGGTGCTTATTGGATTGACACATTTAATTCATATGCTAATTATTTGTGAACACCGTGAGGCCAATAATTGTATCATATACACTTTAATGTTCTTACGCCCTAGAAAACATTTCTAGTTATCTGTGTTTGTTGAACGTAGTGAATAAGTGAAAATTGGAAAAGTTAAGAAGACTCGAGGCTGTTTTCCCAAAAGTGGTTGAAATCAGTGAGGTCTGTTACTCTGTCATACTGAAATGGAGCAGGACCCAGGACATAAGCTGCCACAATTCTAAGAACTGGCCTCAAGGAAATGGAAACAAATCAACCCTAGAACTGAAGATTCACTGTACCTAAAACAATATGGCAGTGGTCAGACTAACACATGACCAATTTGAAGATGACTATCAGAGCTGATTATACTCTTTCTGCATATAACCCCCTTCCTCAGCCTATAAATGCTCTTGTCCACTGACTATGGGGGGTTTTGGGGGGAGTCTGTCTTTGAACAGGCATCCCCTCACCCCTGCCCCACCCTGCCCGCACCCCTCCCACTCCCGTAGCCAGCATTCAAAATAAAGCAAACTTTCTTTTACACCACCCTGGCCTCTTTATTGGCTTTTGCGTGGTGAGCAGTGGGATCCAACTTTCAGTTACAATACATTCTTCATACCACAATACAGGATTTTTTGTCCTCTGAGCACTCTACTGGATTCTACCTTTCAGAATGTGATTAGAACTTCCCTGGTGGTCCAGTGGCTAAGACTAAAGATCCCAATGCAGGGTTCTCAGGTTCAATCCCCAGTCAGGAAACTAGATCCCACATGCTCCAACTAAAGACCCAGCATTCTGCAAGTAAGACCTGCCTTAACAACAACAACAAAATAATAATGTGCTCCAGAGCAGAACTTTGCTCTTTGTGATTATTTCTCCAGCTTTCCTATTTCTGCTTCTCCCATTTCTCAAAAAAAAAAAAAATTATTCTTTGCTTAAGAGGTTACCCTAAGTATTTTTAAAGCAAAATAAGCTTTCATAAAATAAAATTAAGGACTTCCCTGGTAGTTTAATGGTTCAGAATCTGTGTTTCCACAGCAGGGGACACAGGTTGGATCCCTGGTCTGGGAAGACAGACCCACACGCCACCTAAAAACTGTGGAGCACAGCCACTGAGCATGTGTGTTGCGACTACCGAAGCCCTCCAGGCTGAAGCCCGCGCCCTGCAACAGGGAAGTCCCCACAACGGGAAACCCGCACACTGCAGTGCTCAGGGACACCCGCTCACCACAACTGGAGAAAGCCTGCCTTCAGCAAAGAAGACCAGTACAGCCAGAAATAAAATAAAGAAAGAAATAATTAAAAAATAAGAGGTTTTCAAAAAGACATAAACCTATCAGGACTGGGAGAATGAGAGAGAAGACAGAAACAAAAATCTTGAAACTTGGAAGAGAAAAGGCGAGTGGTATAGGGCAGTCCTGGGAGCTGAGTAGGCAGAGCTAAGAAGCTATCCAGTTCACATTGCAGGAACTCCCTGAATCTCAAGAATTTGTGGTTGTAGGGACCTCTGGAAGTAAGGGAAGGGAGGAGGAAGAGAAGAGCTAAAAAAAAAAAGACTGGTTGACATTCTGTTTAAAAAATATTCAAGTTCTACAGATGTAGGGAACAAACACACGGATACCAAGGTGGGTACTGAGGTGGGATAAGTCTGAAGATTGGGACTGGCATATACACACTGCTGCTGCTAAGTCACTTCAGTCGTGTCCGACTCTGTGCGACCCCATAGACAGCAGCCCACCAGGCTCCCCCATCCCTGGGATTCTCCAGGCAAGAACACTGGAGAGGGTTGCCATTTCCTTTTCCAGTGGATGAAAGTGAAAAGTGAAAGTGAAGTCGCTCAGTTGTGTCTGTCTGACCCTCAGCAACACCATGGACTGCAGCCTTCCAGGCTCCTCTATCCATGGGATTTTCCAGGCAAGAGTACTGGAGTGGGGTGCCACTGCCTTCTCTGATATACACATTACTATGTATAAAATAGATAATCATTGAGAACTTACTGTTCCCATAGCAGAAAAAAAAAAGTTTATTTACCTAAAAATACATTCCAATATACAGTGAAAGTGAAAGTCACGCAGTCGTGTCCAACCCTGGGACCCCATGGACTGTATAGTCCATGGAATTCTCCAGGCCAAAATACTAGAGTAGGTAACCTTTCCCTTCTCCAGGGGATCTTCCCAACCCAGGAATCGAACCCAGGTCTCCTGTATTGCAGGCAGATTCTTTACCCACTGAGCCATAGGGGAATATATATATATTAGGTGCAGACAAATACTATTTGATTCCACTTATAGGAGACACCTAGAATACTCAAACTCATAGAGTCAGAAAGTACACGGGTAGATGCCAGGGGCTGGGGGAGGGAGAATGGGGAGTTAGTGTTTAACGGGGACAGAGGTTTAGTAGGAAGGGGACAATTTGAGAAATGGATGATAATGAGAGTTGCACAATAATGTGAATACACTTAGTGCCACTGAAATGTGTAGTTAAATATGGTTAAAATAGTATGCTTTATATTATGTGACTTTTACTACAAAAAATTTTTTTTTAAAATTCAGGTCCTTACAGCTGAACAATTACCCCTTATTTACCCCCATGGGATAGAACAGGGGTAAAGCAGGGCCTTTGCAGGGTCTCCAGACAGGATTGAGGGAGGAATACCCTACAGAAAATGGGTAGATTAGGCAAACACATGCCTGCTACTAAGACCTTCATCCCCCACTAAACTCTTGAAATACTGGCAACCAGGCCTTTTTATGTGTGTGTGAGCAGAAAAGAGGGAAAGGCTGCCCTGGGGATGTGGCCAGTCTAAGAGGAGAGATCTAAGGAGCCTCAGTGAAACTGATTCAACCAACCAGGTCATCCTTCAGTGAAGTGAAGGATTTGACTCATGGTCAAATCCACATAGGCCCTTGGAACTTCAAATGACTTTTAAAGTTCCCCAATCATGGAGGCCTGTGCTGTGATTCATGGGGTCGCAAAGAATCGGACACGACTGAGCGACTGAACTGAACTGAACTGAATCCTAAATTTAAGTAGATAACCAAAGACTACCAAATAACAGAGAAATGACTCTAATATGAAAAGATATAATTCAAATTAAACAAGCAAAATGGCAGATAAGAGGAATCATAGAGAAGTCAGCTAAAGCCAAAACAAACCCAAACTGTTATTACTATATCCAGATCAAGTAAGAAATAGCAAACATGACACAAAACAAGGAAGAAAAGAATATTCAGGGAATGAAAAAGAGCTGTTGGAATTAAAACTATGATAGCAGAAATGAAAAAACTTGGAGAAAGATAAGATTGATGAAATACTAGCTGCATCTAAAGACCTGAGAGGAGATTTAAACGGGAGACGTAGATAGCAGTTGGGGATTAAGAGGTGCAAACTATTATGTATAAAATAAATAAGCTGAGAAGCCCTGGCAGTCCAGCAGATAGAATTCCAGGGAGCACAGGTTTGGACCCTGGTTAGAAACTAAAATCTTGAAAGCCATGTGGCATAGACTAAATAAATAAATAAATAAGCAAACTACACAAATATATTGGGCAATACAAGGAATATAGCCAATACTTTATAACTACAAATGAAATATAAATTTTAAGAATTATGAATTGCTATGTTGTACACTTAAAACTTATGTAATACTGTATTTACATCAACTATACTTCAATAAAGTATTGAAGCCACCTTGAAGTGGGGAGTTGAACTAATGATAGATAAAAAGAAAAAGCCAGTTTAAAATCATGCAGTTATTAGCTCTAGGGAAAATAAAATCTTGCATAAGTGAAGAAAATAATTGTATTTATGACTATGTAAAAACTGAGTACCAACCAGTCCATTCTAAAGGAGATCAATCCTGGGTGTTCATTGGAAGGACTGATGCTAAAGCTGAAACTGCAATACTTTGGCCACCTCATGCGATGAGTTGACTCACTGGAAAAGACTCTGATGCTGGGAAAGGTTGGGGGCGGGAGGAGAAGGGGACGACAGAGAATGAGATGGCTGGATGGCATCACCGACTCTGTGGACATGAGTTTGAGTGAACTCCGGGAGTTGGTGATGGACAGGGAGGCCTGGCGTGCTGTGATCCATGGGGTCGCGGAGAGTCGGACATGACTGAGTGACTGAACTGAACTGAAAAACTGAGTAATGATTTAATAAAGTATATATAGTTACATCAGAGGAGAAGGCAATGGCAAGCCACTCCAGTACTCTTGCCTAGAAAATCCCATGGATGGAGGAGCCTGGTAGGCTGCAGTCCGTGGGGTTGCTATGGGTCGGACACGACTGAGCGACTTCACTTTCACTTTTCACTTTCACACATTGGAGAAGGAAATGGCAACCCACTCCAGTGTTCTTGCCTGGAGAATCCCAGGGACAGGGGAGCCTGGTGGGCTTCCGTCTGTGGGGTCACACAGAGTCGGACACGACTGAAGTGACTTAGCAGCAGCAGCAGTTACATCAGAAGGGTAGCTTTTAGGGAAAGTTGCCATGTGTGATGAAGATGCAGGAGGAGGAAATAGAACTTAATCCTTAACTTGCACTGTGGGAATCAATATCATAAAATGGAGAAATCAAGAAGAAGCAACACAAGCCTGATACATAAAAGCATGGGAGTATAAATATTTTTTTTTTTTTGGTGGCCATGCCACACAGTTAGTGTTATCTCAATTCCTAGACCAGGGATTGAACCCGGGCCACAGCAGTGAAAGTGCAAAATGCTAATCACTAGGCCAATAGGGCACTGTCTAAGATTCCTAACATTAAGCTAAAAGAGTAGAAAATTGTTGCCTGTAAAGTGGGAGAAACGGGGAGTAACATCTTTCATAACAAACCTGTAGAAACATCTCATTCTGTAAACACTGAGAATTTACAACTTTGTAAAAAAATTTGAATGGTCTACAATATAATTTGCTGCTTCCCTGGTGGACTTAGAGGTAAAGAATTCACCTGCCAGTGAAGGAGACACAAGTTCGATCCCTGACCTGGGAGGACCCCATGTGCTGCGGAGCAGCTAAACCTGGGCACCATGACTATTGAGCCTGTGCTCAGAGCCCGGGGGTTGCAACTACTGAGCCCTCAAACAGCAACTACTGAAGCCCCAGCCTCCTAGAGCTCCTCAACAAAAGAAGCCACCCCAAGGAGAGGCCCACGTACTGCAACTGGAGATAGCCCCTTCTTGCCTCAGCTACAGAAAAGCCCACACAATGAAGACCCAGCACAGCAAAAAATAAAATGAATACATACAATTATTTTAAATTGCAATTTGCATAATAGACATGTATATAACTGAAAAACATTTTGTCTATGAATGACTTTAGTCACTCATGATATAACTTTTAAATTCTCTTTAGCAATTTCTATAAAATATTTTTTAAGTCTGCTAAATACAAGTGCAAGAGATATGCTCAAGGCTTAGTTATAACTAGTGCTACAGGAAGAGCCCAGTAAAATCATCTGGAAAATCACTCTGCATTTCAAATAATATCCTGAGGTGAAACTGAACAACATCAGAACTGAATGTCTATTAAACATGATGAAACTTTCACATTGATTTTTACTTCGTTCTCAGAATAAGGGTGAAAATTTGGCTTGAGAACTTAATTGTATTAAAATAACAGGTATAAGTAAAGGCATGGCATTTATCAAAAACACTAAGCAAAATCTTCAACAACGATTGCTTTCCCTGTTAGGCCAACTTTTGCTGCTGCTGCTGCTGCTGCTAAGTCACTTCAGTCGTGTCCGACTCTATGTGACCCCATGACGGAAGCCCACCAGGCTCCCCTGTCCCTGGGGTTCTCCAGGCAAGAACACTGGAGTGGGTTGCCATCTCTGGTTATTTCTTTAGTCAGCCATTGTTATATTTCTGTCCTGGTGCTTCTTAGATATAGCCCATCTGTGCATCTGAGCTGTCACTCTTCAAGCCTCACTCCTCTACCTTGACTCATTTTTCTTATACCTCTGGACATCCTGATATGAATAAACCCTTTATTCATAGCAAAATGGTCCCAAAATCTTGAAGTAAGAGACTGTACTAGAGTTGGGACCCTCTGCTGTCCTCCCATGGGTGGTCATATAGATTTGAAATCTGACACTTGGAGCCCCAGAAGCTACTGTATTAGAATCATGTGAGATCAGATAGTAAGAAAACTCTTAGAATCCCCAGGGTGAGGGAATATACTAAATAATCAGAGATATTCATTCAAGCAACTGATTTTTATTGAGCATATATCATGTTATAGGCACTGTTCTAGGTACTTGGAATACAGGTATAAACAAGACTAAAACCTTTCTGCCCTCCTTCCTATAAAAACAGTGGTCCAGCATGTTGTGTCAAAGATATAACACACCAAAGCAGCTGTCCAGATGTGGAAGAAGGGGTGACCCAATGAGAGCTATCAAAGCCTGAGTGCACAGCATCAAATCCATGGTGTGGCAGTGTTGGGAGATTGGTTACAGTCAAGTTGATCAAATATATGCATCTGCTCACAATACATCTTAAGGATATTAAAGACAATGGGTGCCCAATTTCTCACTGTCATACAAGGAAGTTGGAAAAGGCAATGACACCCCCCTCCAGTACTCTTGCCTGGAAAACCCCATGGACAGAGGAGCCTGGTAGGCTACGGTACGTGGGGTCACTAAGAGTCAGACATGACTGAGCGACTTCACTTTCACTTTCCTGCATTGGAGAAGGAAACGGGAACCCACTCCAGTGTTCTTGCCTGGAGAATCCCAGGGACGGGGGAGCCTCATGGCTGCCATCTATGGGGTCGCACAGAGTCGGACATGACTGAAGTGACTTAGCAGTGGCAGCAGCAGCATACAAGGGAGTTACCAACATGAAAAAGGAAAAAAACTAGAATTAACCTTGTGGTATGAGACTGGAACTGGAGGTATTCTATGAATTCAATTTAAATAGATAAAAATTATGTAAATTCATACATTCTATAGCTCTTATCATTGATGGCATAGGCAAACAGTAACACTCAACTACCCAGAGCTGTTTTTTTAAAATAAGGGTTCTTGGGAGAAGTGAAAGATTCCCGGCTGAAGGAGGAAAAGAACAAGGTAAGAATTAAAACACTTTACACCTGAAAACAAAAAAGTACCCAGAGAATGATGGGGACACTGAAGCTAGTGTGTAGAGGCTCTCCTGGCCAAATCAGGGACAATATGAACATCAAAATAAATGATGGCCATGGATTATGACACGTAATAATTGCAATAAGATTGGAAGCCAGGGGTCCATACTGATATATTTCAGTTCAGTTCAGTTCAGTCGCTCAGTCGTGTCCGACTCTTTGCAACCCCAAGAATCACAGCATGCTGTAAGTACATGCAAAAATTGACATTTTGATGAAGGAGAAAATTTCTCAAAGTACCTCACCCTCTCCCAAATACCTCACAGTGAAGGTGACATGCAGACATTACATTAATCAAATAATCAATGCAAACATCATAAGTAATTGAATATTTCAAAACTGCACGTCACCTGAAAGATACAACAGAAAGAATACAGTATTACCTCTATGGTATCTCTGCCAAAGATGCATAACCTAATTTACTCTAGAGAATATCAGAAAATCCTTAGGCCATTTATACCATAGCTGGTTTGAGGTCTTCAAAAGGGTAAAAGTGATAAAAGTTAAGAAAAGAGTGAAGAAATGATCTAGATTGAAGGAAACTGAGAAACATAGAAACCAATTTAAACACGTGCTTCTGAATTAGACCTTTTAGTTATGAAAAACTTATGTGACAATTTTGATAAAATTGCATAGATCTGATGACAAGGTGGTCCTAATTTGTCAGTGTTCACCTCCTGATTTGGATGATGTTCTGAGGTTCTGTGAGAGTAGTATATTGAAGGATCCAGAGCTGCTGGGCACCATATTGGCAGTATATTCTCAAACTGTTCAGAAAATTTAAAAGACTTTACTGTACTTGCAAATTTTGGGAAAGATTGAGATTATTTTAATGTCTTTAATGAGTGGGAAAGACTCTATTCCTTTGAAAGTTATGCTTCGGCCAGAAAAGAAAAATAAATGAATAAGTAAAACTGTTCTTTCAGGTGGTTTTACAGGTTTGAGTCCTGGGGACTCCCACAGTTAAAAATCAAAGAGCAGAGGAAAAACCAGCCTTGAAGGGCTGAGAAGGAGCCATCAATGAGGCAGGATGTAAAGGAGGAGAAGCTAAGGAAGAAAAACTTTTCTAGAAGTAGGAAGTGGTTCACTCTGTCAAATGCTGCTGAGAGATCAAGTAGGATGAACAGAAATCAGGTGATCACTAGAATTGGCCCTAAGGCATCCTGGAAGGAGTCATATTGGAGCAGATTTCAGCTAAGTGAGGAGAGCAGTCAGATTAAGAAGAGATGAAAAGAGAAAGGGAGGTGAGGTCATGGAGTGGGTGAATATAGATATTTCATCCCAGAAATGCTGCTGTAAAAGGAAGCAAAGAATGATGTACTTGGAGGGTTATGGAGAGTTCTTTGCAAGATGAAACTTTACTGGGGCAGTTTGTACAGTGGTGGGATGATCCAGCAATGAGGAAGAAACACAGGATGCTGAAAAACTTAGCTTAAATTGGAGTAGTGAGAGGGCTATGTATGAAGAAGGCTGCATGTAGAAACACTGTCATTGGCAGGAGCGGAGGCCCTACATCCTAGTGATAAAGGGGAAAGACGGGAAGGAGGGCTCAAGGAGAGATGTGAACACTATTATGGTGGCCAGGAGGGGAGAATTTTGCATGACTTGCTTCTGTTCTGTCACTGTAATGTGAGCCCAGGTCGTCTACTGAGAGTAGAGTATGGAAGGCTAGTAGCTGGTGTGCTTGCTGGAATTTTGGAAAGAGAGACGTAAACAGTGACAGTCATTTTGGAGAGTGGGGATATCAGCACAGAAAGTTTGCAGAGAAGTGACCACTGGTCAGTCTTAAAGGGCCCATTTGAGATTTGTGGTTATGAATTTAACCACACTGAAAGGAATGGCAGTCTGCTGGCTAGGAATCCGTGCTTTCACTGTTCAGGGTGGAGATTTAATACCTGGTTGGGGAACTAAGATCCCGAAGCTGTGCAGTTCCACCAATTTTTTTTTAAATTGAAATATGTGAATAAGCCTATGGATTTTTCTCTAGCAATATCCTTCTGTTTGGATACAGGTGAGAATGTTGGAAATACTAAGTGTCAGCTCATTTTTCCCCAAGTACATACATATGTATTTCTTCAGAGACGCTAAACGGCTCTAAACAAAACAGACAAGGTATGAATTGCAAAGCTTTTAATGAAAATGTTTTTATTTTTTACAGCATGCATAATTTCATATCTGTGGTTAATTAGTTATTTCAGTACTTATCTGCCTCTGAATTTGGTCATAATGCATGAATCTATGCTAATAAAATTAAGGAAAAGAAACAGCTCATCTAATCCCTCTTTATATTCCTTCATGATCAGCAAGGTGCATAAATGATCTTGCTTTAATTAAGAACTGAATGTACTGGAGACATATTTGATAATTAAGAGTTTAGACAAATATTCACCAGTATTAGTTTCATTAGCAAACTGAAAAATATTGTAGGCCTAATATCAAACAATTAACACATTAGATAAACATTAAGCTTCTTAGAAGAAAGACCACATGCTCCTGCTTCTGTAAAAACGTTATTTGTTTGAAACAATGGTGGTATAAACTTTCATTCAACTATCACTTCCTTAATATGAAAAAGAGACAAAATGAGCTGAAGAAGAAAATTCCACAGTTACAGGGTGCAACCCTCAACATAACTGCTGACGTCATGGTCTCGACAATGACTTTTCCATGCCACCCTGTAGAGAAAGAAGAAACAAATTGTAATAAGACTAAAACATAGCTTCATTGTAATGTCCATACTTCAGATTTTTTGGGAGAACAAAATAGTTCATCAATACATGAAATACAAGCTATAGACAAATCCAAGTATTGTTATTTGCCACCTGGAGATGTGTATTCCAAGGACTTCACATCTCCACCAGCCTTCACTAAAGCTCAGAATGCTGAACACAAATGTTGAGTCCTGTGTTGTTCACAACACAACTGCAGAGTGCATTCCACATTTACTTAATGCCAAAAATAATTTCAAGATATGACAAGGTAGAGTGTGTAGAATCTTAAAAACTCTAGAATTTCCTAAAATAAATTGAAGAGTAAAAGAATAAGATTCTGAGTCAGTTACAGTAAACTCTTCATATGTAGTACATTGTTTAGCATTAATTTAAAGCTGCAATTTTTCAGTTCTCAGTAGCATATTTTGTTCTTTGGAAATATTCTGCCGCTTCTTAAGAGTAGGGTAAAATAGCACTCACCTAGGACTTCCCTGGTGGTCCAGTTGTTAAGACTTTGCCCCTCCAAAGTTGTGGACAAGGTTTGATTCTTGGTGGGGGAGAGGGAAGCTAAAATTCCGGGTGCCCTGAGGTGCTACCAAAAAACCCTCAGTTCTCCTCACCTTCTTATTTTTTTGGCTACACCTGATGGCATATTGTTGGTTTCCTGTCCAGCAACCCCTGCCTTAGAAGCACAAAGTCTTATCAACTGGACCACCAGGAAAGCCCCCAGCTCTCCTTTTTAATGCTTAACACAAACCATAGTCTGTAATAGAAATTAACATAGTGTTGTAGGTCCATTATACATCAAACACAAACAAGCATACAAACAAACTCATAGAAAAAGAAGTCAGATATGTGGTTACCAAAGGAGCAGGTTGTGGTTGAGGTGAGGGGTGGCGAAGTGGATGAAGGCAACTAAAGGCACTACAAACTTCTAGGTATAAGATGACTACTAGGAATGTAACGCACAATGTGATAACTACAATCAACACCGCTATACGTACGAAATAAGGAATATATGAAAAGTCATATAAATGAATTTAATGAATTCATTTATGTGAATACACATATTCATATGTAAAATTCATATATATATGAAAACTGTTAAGAGAGTATAGCCTAAGACTTTTCATCACAAACACACATATTTTTTTCTTCTATTTCTTTATTTTTGTAACCATATGACATAATGGTTGTTTGTGATAATAATTTCATGATGTATGTAAGTCAAACTTTTATACCGTACACCTTAAATTTCTACAGCACTGTGTGTCAATTACATCTCAATAGAATTGGAAGTAGAAAAAAAGCAAAAAACAACATACCATGCTGTAATGCCTTGCTCACTGACAATATGCTTTGCACATGCCACAGCTTTCGCGATGTCATTTTCCATTAATTCTGAAAAGCAGATGGTGAGAAATGAAAACAACATTCCTAGAGATTTCATTTTAAGTTTAGGTTCGGCAGGCTTTATTTTCTTAAGCTAAGGAAAGTACAACTAAAATTATTTTTTAAGAGTCCATGTTGTGAATGTTGGGGGAAAACTTTTTCTTCATTCTATCCTATTTGGCATGAAATTAAAGTGTTTTGTTTCTTATTTACCAAAGTCATTGGGAGCTCTGGAATTATTAATTAATGTGATAGAAGATTCTCTTTTTACTGTGCTGTTCTTAGTCGCTCATTCGTGTCCAACGTTTTGTGACCCCATGGACTGTAGCCCACCAGGCTCCTCTGTCTGTGGGGATTCTCCAGGCAAGAATACTGCAGTGGGTTGCCATGCCTTCCTCCAACATGGGATCTTCCCAACCCAGGGATTGAACGCAGGTCACCTGCATTGTGGGCAGATTCTTTACCATCTGAGCCACCAGGGAAGGCCAAGAATACTGGAGTGAGTAGCCTATCCCTTCTCCAGGGGAGAACTTCCCAACCCAGGAATCGAACCAGGGTCTCCTGAATTGTAGGTGGATTCTTTACCAGCTGAGCTACCGAAACAAAAGGAAAACAAGCAAGGGGAAACCGGTCCAGCATTTTTTGGCTCAGCAATTCTATTACTGGAAGTTAATTCTAAAGAAATAATAAGAGATGCACCCAAAGATGTGTGTACAGATGTTTCATATCAATTAATAATGGGAAAATACAGCCTAAGTGCTTATCAATGAGATTTGGATTGATAAATCATAGAATATCTATTTAGCAGAATTTATTCATCTTGAAATATAATGAAGATTGGTATTTGTTGATAAAATAATTTTGTGTAATAAACAGCATTTATAAAGTGGTAAGTTTAGTATAATTTCATTTTTGCTGACATACATTGCTTGCATGTTTGTATGTGGGTACAAATATGCATAATATAGTTTTACATTCATGTATGTGAATGACGTGTATTCTGAAAGATGTGGATACCAAAACTTACCAGTTATCTTAAATCTCTGGATAGTGAGAATTTTTACTCAGTGACCACAGATTATTATATAATGCAAAATGCTTTTTAAAGTAAATTAACTTGATAAAAAAGAATATTCTTAGACTAATTTCTCTATTAGGAATTTTAATATATAAAAAATTAACGATATAAATTTGTATCACCTCACAATATTTTATGCACTAAACATTGCATGTCATCTCTATTTTTTAAATTTATTTATTTTAATTGGAGGCTAATTACTTTAAAATATTGTATTGGTTTTGCCATACTAAATATTGCACGTCATCTCTATTTTAAAAGGAACTCAATAGAAAATTTATTTCAGCCCAGTTAAACAAATCTGTAAATTAACTTGTCACAATGACAGTATTTAAATATGAACTGTATTTTTTGGAAATGCAAGCTCAAGAACTTAAGAGTTTCAAACTCACTTTAAATCACTCAGCCAAAACACACACACATACATATACATACATACATATATATATATATATATATATACAGTTTATATACATAGAAGAAGTAAATATGACAAAATGTGAATAACTATTAAAGTACATGATGACCATATTGAGGGTTGATATAGTCATGTTTCTAATTTTCTGTATATTTGAAACATACCATCATAAAAAGCAAAAACAATTTTTTAAAAAGAACCACAGGTATTCCTCCTCTTTGGTTAACTAGTAATCCTTTGTTTTCCAATAAAGGAGAGTATATTAAATAAAAAACACACACACAACCTAATTATCCCTAAATCTTCCCAAACAAGAGGAATGGCATTGTTCTTTACAAAGCATCAACAAGTTCAGTTATACTAAAGTGCTAGGTCATCCAAGTAACTCTTGTATGTTAGCAAACAGCAAACTTTCATGATGAGTGAAAATGTTAATCACTCAGTTGTGTTAGACTCTTTGCGACAACATGGACTGTAGCCAGCCAGGCTCCTCTGTCCATGAAATTCTCCCTGAACAGGGATCAAACCCAGGTCTCCCTCACTGTAAGCAGATTTTTTACCATCTGAGCCACCAGGGAAGCCTTCAAGACATTTTCATTTGTACTGAATCTCTGTTCTTACAGGTATAACCAGATGGGGCCTGAGCCATCCCTCAACATCATCTTGTCTTACCGCTGCAGGATACATGACAGCCGTCAACTGCGTTAGGGGTTTTGCCATCATTACACCACCATTTGCTGTTGATCTGAAATATCCCATAATCAGTGCTTTCACTGCTAGGATTGTAGTTTGTAGCTTTTGTGTTATAACTGCTTTCCCATTTGGTCAAACACAACCCTGAAAAAAATGTATTTTTAGTTGAAAAACAACATGACATGACTTATACTTCATAGTCCAATCAGTTCTATTTAATTCTACTTTACTAACAACTTATTTTATAAGTACAAAGATGTACTTACTTGTGAAATATTTTAACACTTTTGTGTTAAGAATTCCCTTAATAGAATTCTTTTATTAGCAAATCATTTGGTAGTACTAATAAAACAAGATAATAAATTTTTTAAAATATTAAAATAACTCTTGCCCTTCACACACCCCTAAGTTAATACTGAGCTTAGAATAGAAAAATCAACAGATGAGTTGAGTGGGTTTGGTCATTAGCAGCAGATGCACACACTAAAGGAAAAATATGTTATTAGGAAAAATAAGGATTTTCTGGGAGAGAGAAAATTTCTTATGATCCTAAAGGTGAATTTGGGTACCAAATTAGAATTCAGACAGTAAGAATCACAGAATAGGAAAGACTGTCATCCATCTAGCCATTTGCTCATTCACTCAAAAATAGTGATGGAGGGAAATGTCTGAATTCAATATGAAAAATACAGTGATGACATTGACAAATATAGACTAAAATACAGAAGAACTTTTCCTAAGGCCATTTCTTGAATTCTGTAGAAGAAAATGAAAAATAATCAACTAGGGTGAGCACAATAAAATGTCATTTCCTGCTGCATTTCAGAGATCCTTATTATAGAAATGAATTGGAAATAGGTTCCTACTGTCCCTGTTTTGAGAGTTTAATGTAATTTTTAAAAAACCTCGCTGTTAAAAGCCCAACATTGGTTGGGGAATTAAAAATGAGTAAAATACCGCCTTACTCAGGTTAGAAGAACCCAACTTCCACACTGGAAATAGCTAGAGTCAAACACCATGGGTTTGACAGACATATCCGAGGTGCTGAAATACATTTTATCATCACCCTACATGTGCCAGCTGGCATGTTTAGTGGAACTAGAATGGCCCTCTCGTGCCTCAGTCCTTCACCTGGTACATCTGATTCTAAAGGAGCAAGTTGATGTTTTTAACTATGGTAAGTGTACAAACCCTCCAACAAAGAAAAAGCCCATTCACTCAGAGTCCCTTATTATTCATCCTCTGTTAGTTCAACACCTGGTTAACTGTTTGAAGGAGAAAGAAGAGTTCACTTACAGTTTGCCAGACTGACTCCCTTATAGCCATCCAATCCAAGTTTCTTCAGAGTTCTGGCAAGCTCACATCTCTCGAAGACCTTGCCTTGGACAGCGACAGAAAGGAAGAGAAACCCCAGAATAACGAGAGCCTTCATGTTGGCTGAGGAGTCAAATGTCCAGACTGACCAGGGTGAGCTGGACTTGCTATTTAACATCTTTTCACTCCCCTCTTATCTCACTGGTTTTGTGGCTCCACCCTCTGAAACACGTGGAAAACAGAAACAGTTTATTGGTACACTGACTTAAAATTTTTCCTTATTATGTTTGAAGAGAGATATTCTGATACCCTAAGAATTAGACTACAGAAAACAAGGAAGTGAGATTATATAAAGACATTAAGAAAGAAAGAACAGGGTTTAGCACTATTGCCAAAAGAGGAAATTCTTCCTATTTTATTATGAAGTTGAGCAAGTATTCAGAAAAAAAAATCTGAATGAACATTTTTCTCAACTTAAAATGAGCTCCCATCTTTGATTAACATTCATTTACATTAAGTTCTTTTATGTGACTTCAGTATGTTGTCTTCATTTTTTCACTTAGAATTATTTTATATACACTTTCCACAAAGAACATGACACACTGCCTGTTGTTCTGATTGGTATATAGCACAGCACCATGTTGTTCAGCCAGATTCTTATACTTACTCTTTTGGTGTCTATTATAAATTCTTAATTTATAAATCAATGTCATAGTATGATAAATAAACCTCCGGTGAACAATATTCCTAACTCCATCTGACAATGCCTTACTTCACATTTCCATGTTAGAAAATAGTGTCATTGTAAAGTGAAAAAACAGGATGGTAAAATCTATAGAGGAATAACAGAATATGCCATTCCAAAATCTCCCCCTTTGGCACAAGGATTATTTTGAGCTGAAGAAGCAGATCCTGGACAAGTTTTCTGCCCTCCCCCTATCATCCTGAAAGCAGAACATAAATTTGTGCAGATATTAATCACCAAAACCCCAGATACTTACCAGTCCCAAGACAGCACCAGAGGATTCTACAAAACAACCATTTTGACAAGCTACTATTGCCTATCAGTTTTTAATGTATTTATCATCCTAAAATTTGGCACCCTTGGAAGCCCAGTACTCTTTTTCTTCTGTCTAGTTGCTCCTCTAAATATTTACTGTTCTTTAGTAAAGATGATCTGTTAAGTCCAAATTACAGCCACTCTTTGTTTTACTAATTCTGGCCTTTCTCATAAATATACACGAAATGTACATGTTAATATACTTATTTCCTTTCCTCTTGTTAAACTGTCTTTTGTTGCACATGTTGTCTCCTGAACAGTTTCTAGTGATGAGGATGGGACAGTGAAAGGCCAGAACACTTTACTGTTCATGGAGACTATAGTTGAGATATGGTTTATTTGACAACAGACCAGTAGAAGGTAAGAATTCTTAACATGTCAGTCTCCTAGCTGTCTAGAGTGCACAGACAAAAAAAGAGGATAACAATTTCTCCTTGTTCCTTCCTTTCCAAATGCACACTGGCAGGAGAAAAAAAAAATTGAAAATAGATTTTTAATTGTGACTCTTGTGAATTTGGTTTTGGTAATCAACACCTATGGTTATTGATTCTTAGCCTCCCAGAGTAATGTTTTCGTTTGTCTCTGCCATTTGCCATGAGTATGAAAAACCATAAGATGAGAATCTCCATTTGTTTTGTTTTATATCCTGAGAACTTGGCTTTGTAACCAGTGAGAATATTCACTCTGGTTTCTGCCACTTTAGGGGTGCAGGTTGTCTGTCAGGCTTGCATCAACAGCTAGCCAGCCAGCTGGGAGCCTAAGACATGAAGTGTCAGGCAACAGTCTCTTTACTCAACCATGTGAATACTCAGGGGAGTTTGGTTTAATAGAGTCTCAGTTCATAAGGGGCCTCTATGAACAGGCTCTACCTTTGTTGCCTGATTCATGAAGGGAAAACTCTCATCCCAGTATCACCTTTCTGGTATCAGAGGTGAGGAGATGAGTGACTTAAGGTGTCTCACTTTGTGAGATATAGAGGTTTCATTGCCACCTGAGACATGGAAGGTGTTTGTTTCCTTAGACTTTCTCTGAAGAGGCTCTGCATCTTGAGAGAGCCACATTTCTCAGGGACGCCCCTTGTGTCCATGTGTGTGTTAGTTGCTCAGTCATGTTCGACTCTTCGCAACTCCATGGACTGTTGCCCACCTGGCTCCTCTGTCCATGGGGATTCTCCCGGCAAGAATACTGGAGTGGGTTGTCATGCCTTTCTCCAGGGGATCTTCCCAACCCAGGGATCAAACCCAGGTCTTCCCCATTGCTGGTGGATTCTTTACTGTCTGAGCCATGAGAGAAGCCCAAAAATACTGGAGTGAGTAGTCTATCCCTTCTCCAGGGATCAAACCTGGGTCTCCTGCATTGGAGACAGATTCTTTGCCAACTGAACTACCCAGGAAGCCCCCTTGTGTCCATGAGTAAGCCCTAATATTGGTTTTAAGTCATAAAAAAACTCACTGGTTTGGAGTCACAGTTGAAAGAGGTATATTGAAGATTTGAACTTTTACACCTTAAAAGGGTTTTTGAGAGAGCTTGCGTTTTGAAGAGAGGCCTTAGTGGTGTCTATAGAAAGATGAGATTGAAAAGAAAAAAAAAGAAAGAAAATTAGCTATAGAAGAATATCTTGGTTAGTGTAAGAAAAAAACAAAACATTTTCTTCACAAGATTAGGAGGGTAAATTCAGAAAATAAACATTAAGAACTGCTGACGTCATTCAAGCAGTTGTGATGCTTACATAAATATTGATAGCCACAAATAGCTTTGACAAAGTTTCAGAAAATGCACAGGAAGTCTGGATTTATTGTTTATTACTCTGTAAGCTAACCCCACCATGTCCAGACCTTCTGGTATTTTGGGGCTGCCCTATAAAAAACTTAATAAATTTAAAATATCATTGAACTATCCTATCCTACTGCTAATGGAAAGAAAAAATGTTATAGTAATTATCTTAGATTTCTGATAATAAGCAAATATGCCCCTGAATTCCTTCTCTGATAAACCTTACAGTTCTTTCTCAGTACTTTGGAAATATTGACCTTACCATATTTTTGAAATGTAAACATCCAAAGAGATAAGTGTTGCTTAAGGCAAACTTGGGACTGGAAAAAAAGATAACCGAGACAGATTTTGAAAACTAACTTTCATATTTCCATAAACTCCCTTACTCCAGATTTTGCCAAAAGCCTCCATAAGATTATCTTTTAAAGACAAGTAAAAATCTAAAAGTCCTATCCACAAATATTGGTAAATACTTCAGCCATTTTAGTGGGTAAACTTAACTTATTCCCCCTGGCAGAAACTCATCTACATCCAACTTTTCTTTTATAGGGACTTCCCAGATAGCACTATGGGAATGAACCTGCCTTCCAATATTAGGAGTCATAAGAGATATGGGTTGGATCCCTGGGTCAGGAAGATCCTCTGAGGAGGTTGTGGCCACTCACTCCAGTATTCTTGCCTGGAGAATCTCATAGGCAGAGGAGCCTGGAGGGCTACAGTCCACAGGGTTGCAAAGAGTTGGAAACAACTGAGCAACTGAGCACACATGCACTTGATATGTGACTATGATGTTTGAATGAAAGCTAGAAGATGTGTCTTTGCATTTATCTATATGTTTACATATATCTATGTATGTATGCTATGTGTGTGTGATATTTTTCTCCCTCTGGATGGTTTTCCTAAAAACTTGTGAAAGAGCTCTATTTAATTGGTTTAAAGAAAACAGAAGCAATTTTTACATTAAGACCAGTCATTTGATTTCCCTGTTGGTTCAGTGGCTAAGATTCTATGCTTCCCATTCTAGGGGCCCGGGTTCAGTCCCTGGTCTGGGAACTGGATCCCACATGAGCAAATAAAGATCCTGCATGCCACAACTAAGATCTGATGCAGCCAAATAAATAAATTTTTAAAAATAAAATAAATTAAGCTTTGTCAAATATATTTATGTTATCTCCACTAGATGCTTGAGATGATAAAATTATAAATTCAGTCTAAGAACTAAACTTACAATAAAAATTATTTCTTTAACGTATGTCAGTATGGTAAGGATAAAAAAAAAATGTGTAAATTTTAAGATTCTTTCCTTCTGTGACTTTTGCTACTTGCCTGGTTTTTTAATAAGAAAAATAAACTGATGGTTAATTTTTAATATCTCATGAAATTTTCATGGAAACTCAAGCATAATTTTTAAGAACACGTGAATTAGATGGATATAAGTGGGAGAAAAGTTTATAAATGAATGTTGCAACCATCATTATATTTTATAAAATATGTCTACTTAGAAAATTTCCAAAATATTTTTGTAACATTGACTTTAAATGAGGTACTTTCATTGAATATGTAAACCAATTCCAAAAAAGAGAAAATACTGAAACATTGATTGCTAAACATGTTTAGGTTTATCTGCTTTTGACTTCTTAGAGAAACAAAAGATATTTGGATCTGTTAATAAAATGTTCCTTTTGTCCACTTGAAAAAAATGTACTATAAAAGGCATATGTCTCTAAAAATTACAAAATGATGTGTTCCTGGGAATTCCTTGGCTGACTAGTGGTTAGGAATTTGTGCATTCACTGCCAGGGCCAAAGTTCAACCCTTAGTGAAAGAGGAGAGTGAAAAAGCTGGCTTAAAATTATACATTCAAAAAACTAAGATCATGGCATCCCGTATCATCACTTCATGGCCAGTGGAATGGAAAATAATGGAAGTAGTGACAGGTTTTATTTTCTTGGGCTCCAAAATCACTGTGGACAGTGACTGCAGCCATGAAATTAAAGGACTGCTTGCTTAAAACAAGCATGTATAAATATAGACTCCTAAACAAAATTCTCATGGTTGCCACAGAACAAAAATCTATAATAGATACATATACAAAAAGGAACCTAAAAATGAAACTGAAGATAGTCATCACATCACAAGAGAAGAGAAGAAAAGAAGAATAAGGAAAAAACATTATAAAACCAAATCCAAAACAATTAACAAAATGGCCATAAGACAGACATATCCACTTTTACCTTAAATGCAAATGGACTAAATGCCCCAAAAAGACAAAGACTGATGAAATGAATACAAAAATAAGACCCAAAATATTTGCTGTTTACAAGAGACTCATTTCAAGTCAAATATTTGCTGCTTACAAGAGACTCATTTCAAGTCAAATATTTGCTGCTTACAAGAGACTCATTTCAAATCAAGAGACTCATACAGTCTGAAAGTGAGGGGATGGTAAAAGGTATTCCACGCACAAGAAAATCAAAAGAAAGTCAGTTACAATACTTATATCAGACAAAATAAACTTTAAAATAATCACTGTTGGAGTACATGTGTCTCTTTCAATTCTGGTTTCCTCAGTGTGTATGCCCAGGAGTGCAATTGCTGGATCATATGGCAGTTCTATTTCCAGTTTTTTAAGGAATCTCCACACTGTTCTCCATAGTGGCTGTACTAGAATGCATTCCCACCAACAGTGTAAGAGGATTCCTTTCTCTCCACACCCTGGATGATTTGGGAGAATGGCATTGAAACATGTATATTATCATATGTGAAATGAATCCCCAGTTCAGGGTCAATGCATGATACAGGATGCTCGGTGCTGGTGTGTGGGGATGACCCAGAGGGAGGATAAGGAGAGGAGGGAGGTGGGAGTGGGGTTCAGAAAAGGGAACTCATATACACCCGGGGCGGATTCATGTCAATGCATGGCAAAACCAACCAATATAATATTGTAAAATAATTAGCCTCCAATAAAAAAATAAATAAATAAATAATTAGCCTCCAATAAAATAAATAAATAAAATATCAGTTCAGTTTAAAAAAAATAAAATAAAATAAACACATTATAAGAGACAAAGAAGGACACCAACTACATAATGATGAAAAACTCAACCCAAGAAGATATAACAATTTTAAGTATACATACATCCAACATAGGAACACATCAATATATAAGACATAAAAGAATGTTGTTGTCAAGAGAAAAGAAAAAAAAAAAGATGCTTGTCCCTGAAAGGAAGGCTATGACAAACCTAGACAGCATATTAAAAAGCAGAGACATCACTCTGCTGACAAAGGTCCGTATAGTCAAAACTATGGTTTTTCCAGTAGACGTGTACAGATGTAAGTGTTGGACATAAAGAAGACTGAGTGCTGAATAATTGATGCTTTCAAATTGTGATGCTGGAGAAGTCACTTGAGAGTCCTTTGAACTGCAAGAAGTTCAAGCCAATCAATCATAAAGGAAATCAACCCTGATATTCATTTGAAGGACTGATGCTGAAGTTGAAGCTTCAATACTTTGGCCACCTGATGCAAAGAGCCAACTCATTGGAGAAGACCCTAATGCTGGGAAAGATTGAAGGCAAAAGAAGGAGATGGCAGAGGACAAGACGGTTGGATAGTATTACCACTGAATGGAATTAATCTGAGAAAACTCTGGGAGAGAGTGAAGGACAGAGGAGACTGGCATGCTGTAGTCCATGGAGTCACAAAGAACTGGACACGACATAGTGACTGAACAACAACAATGGCATAATTCATACAGGGGTCTTAAACATCGGTATTATGTCCATTTTACAAATTAAAAAATGTGTCCTGGAAAGAAAATTCATCTGCCCAAAGACATATAGATAGGGAGAGGGAGAGCTGGTTTTAGATTTAGGTCAGTTCCCTGGCCTTTGCAGTTTACAACATTACTTTTAAGTTGAATTGAAAGGGAAGGAATTCTATGGCAACACACTTCTCACCCCTTAACACACTGTAACTTCTTTATATACCACGTGTCTGATTTCAGTTACTGATATAGTTGTGCAAAATCATTTTATGTGTTTTTTTTTGAAGTGTGATTTTTCGTTAAGAGATTTATCTAATGCCAGGAATGCCATGGAACAATTAGAGACTATTTAAACATTAAGTCTTAATGTGTGCACAACTGATAATTGTGGAAAGCTTTAGATTTCTTTGTGTATACTTTCTTTGTACAATTATTTCTGTTATCTTTAAATTTCCATGGTCAATTCAATTAGAACTTTGGCTTGATCTCACTTCTCCTTTTCACATTATGAACAAATATTTCCCTTCCCACATAAGTCAGATTAAAATATCCTTTCTTAATTTACATAACAGTTGGGCATTCATCACTGAGAAATTTTTTAAACACACCATGAAGCATAATCTTGTTTAAAAAGTGATGGAAAATTTCCCATTTTAGTTTTTTTTATTTTCCAGAAGAGTATTCAGTTTCATTTCTCTATTAAGTATGAAAATAGCCCGGCAAATCATGCAAAAATTAAAATGGACTTATAATACAACCCAGCAATCCACTCTTGGGTATTTACCCCAGTGAAATGTCTTCTTTCCTCATGAGAAATTATATGTAAATATATTCATAGAAACTTTATTCTTAAATAGCCAATAACTGTGAACTATCCAAATTTCCTTGAACAAGTGAATGGTTTAACAAGCTGGTGTGTACAAACCATGGTTGACTACCCAGTGATAAAAAAGAAACAAACTATTAATACATGCAACATCTTGGAGGAACATCAACAAAATTATACTAAATGAAAAAAAAAACAAATTTCAAAAGGATACACACTGGAAGATTCCACTTATTTAACATTCATGAAATAACAATAAAAGAGATGGAGAATAGAGAAGCAGTTATAGGGGTTAGGGATGGGAGGGAGTAGAGAGTTATGACTATAAAGTAGTGGGAGATAGAAGTCTTGGGCTGATGTGTATGATCAAGTATCTTGATTATAATTATCCAAGACTCCACATGTGATAAAGCACCATAAAGCCACACACACACACATCCACACTCCCACAAATAAGTACATGTATAAGTGGTGAATTTAAATAAGCCTTCTAGATTGTATCAATGTCAGCTTTTTACTTTGGTACTGTACTACAGTTGTGCAAAATGTTAACACTGGAGGAGGCTGGAGAGAGAGTGCATAGGATTCTTCTGTACATTTTTTGTAACTTGTATGAATTTATAATTATTTCAAAATAAGAATGTTTTAAGGCAGCTATGAACATTTTAAGAATATGATTTACTTATAATTAATAATTTTGTCAGTTACACAGAAAAAAAACTTTACCTTTGTTGAACTTTACTGAATCTAAAACTATCTTCTCTTACCTTTCATTGAAAACCTTTGAATAGAATTATTTTGACACTTAGAAGCTGATATAACAAAAAAGACCAGTGCGAAATATGTAATTGCAGGTGTTCACAAATGATCTGGACACTCTGTCATTTTAGGAAAAAGAAAATAAGCTGGGCATGAAAGTATACCCTTTATCTTTAAATTTTTTCCTGTATGTGTTGCAGGTTACTTGAAACTCAACACTGTTTATTTATTTATTTGTGTATTTTATTTTATTTTTTGTGTGACTATGAAAAGAACACAGCTGTTGCAAAATTGTAAATAATATAAAATTGTTTTTAAAAGATAGTGAATTTCCCTTCCTACAAATCAAAACACATACTAATAAAGCTGTTGTTGTGTTGTTAGTCGCTCAGTCGTATTTGACTGTCTGTGACCACATGACTGTTCCCTGCCAGACTTCTCCATCCATGGAATTCTCCAGGCAAGAATACTGGAGTGGGTTGCCATTCCCATCTACAGGGGATCTTCCCAACTCAGGGATTGAATCTGGGTCTTCTACATTGCAGGCAGATTCTTCACCATTTGAGCCATCAGGAAAGCCCCTCCTACTGAATGCCAAGAGGAATAGTTTTATTTTTTGGTCGTAAAAATCTGAAGCTGATTTTGATAAGTTAGGATAAAGATGGTAAAAACTAGAGCAACTACTAAAAAACCCTAAAAATAGTGAAAAATCATTCAATTAAAGTGCTACATTAGAAAATTTTAATGAAAAAATGCAGTAAAGGAAGAATAGTGGAGCAAAAAAAAATGAGATATGTGAAAAAAATAATAACATTAAATGTGAATGGATAAGAGAAGAATGAATACCAATTCTGCACAAATTCTACCAAAATCAGAATAAGAAACAGTACTCAACCCATTTTAGGAGGCAAATATTACCCTCATGAAGAAGTGAAGTCAAGTGAAGTCGCTCAGTCGTGTTCGACTCTTTGTGACCCCGTGGACTGTAGCCCACCAGGCTCCCTCGTCCATGGGATTCTCCAGGCAAGAATACTGGAGTGGGTTACCATTTCCTTCTCCAGGGGATCTTCCCAACCCAGGAATCGAACCCAGGTCTCCCACATTGAAGGCAGACGCTTTAACCTCTGAGCCACCAAGAAAGCCCAAGACATCACAGAAACAGAAAACTACAGATCAGTATGAAGATGGATGTAAAGCTCCTCAAAAAATAATAGCTAAGTGAATGCAGCAACACATAAAATGAATTATGCACCATGATCTAGTGGATTTTATCCAAGAAATACTAATTGGTTTAACACCTGAATACAATGCGATACATCCCATCAACAAGATAAAAAACAAAAATCACATAATCATCTCAGTAGATATAGAAAAAAGTATTGAAAAAACTCCTGCACCATTTCCTGCTGTAAAACTAAGAACAGAAGGGAACATTTTCAGTCTGGTAAAGGATGGTATATAGAAAAACGTATATAGTTATTTTTGATAAAGTGGATACCATCCCCCTAAGATCAGGAACAAAACAAAGAAGCCCTTCTTTGTTTACCACTTCTGTTCAACATTGTACTGAAGGCCCTAGCCAAACCAATTAGTTACAAAAAGGATAACAGTCATCCAGATTGGAAAGGAGAAGTAAAACCATCTTTATTCACAGTAGACATGATCTTGTATGTATTGAGTTGGCCAAAAATGTCATTTAGATTTTTCCATGAAACGTTATGGAAAAACCTGAATTTTTTGGCCAACCTGATAGAATATCCTAAAGAATCTGTTAAAACAAAACAAAACAAAACAAAACAAAAACCCCTAATAAACAAGTTCAGCAAGGTTGCAGGAAAGAGGATCAAGTTATAAAAGTCAATTGCATTTCTGTGCACTTTTAATGAACCATAAAAAGATGAAATTAAGAAAATAATTCCTTTTACAAATGGAATTATTGTTTATTCTTATTAAAAATAAGATTATTTATTCTTTATAAAAAAGAATAATATACTCAGGAATAACTTTAACCAAAAAAGTGCAAAACATACACACTGGAAACCACTAGCCATTATTGACAGAAAGGAAAGCTATGACTAACCTAGATAGCATGTTAAAAAGCAGAGATATTACTTTGCCAACAGGCTATAGTTTTTCCTGTGGTCATGTATGGATGTGAGAGTTGGACTGTGAAGAAAGCTGAGTGCCGAAGAGTTGATGCTTTTGAACTGTGGTGCTGGAGAAGACTCTTGAGAGTCCCTTGGACTGTGAGGAGATCCAACCAGTCCATTCTAAAGGAGATCAATTCTGGGTGTTCATTGGAAGGACTCTTGCTGAAGCTGAAACTCCAATACTTTGGCAACCTCATGTGATGAGTTGACTCACTGGAAAAGAGTCTGATGCTGGGAGGGATTGGGGGTGGGAGGAGACGGGGATGACAGAGAATGAGATGGCTTGATGGCATCACTGACTCGATGGACATGAGTTTGAGTGAAATCTGGGGGTTGGTGATGGACAAGGAGGCCTGGCGTGCTGTGATTCATGGGGTCGCAAAGAGTCAGACACAACTGAGCGACTGAACTGAACTGAACTGAAGATCTAAATTATTGGGGAAAACTACATGTTCAAGGACCAGTAGACTTACCATTGTTAGGATAGCAATATTCTCCAAACTGATCTATAGATTCAACAAAATCCTTATCAGAATTTCAGTAACTTCTTTGTAGAAACTGACAAGCTGATCCTAAAATTCGTATGGAATTCAAGGGACCCAGAATAGCAAATAAAATCTTGGAAAAGAATAAAGTACGATTCACACTCCCCAATTTCAAAACTTACTTCAAAACAATGGTAATCAAGACAGTGTGGTACTGGCTAGGAGGGCTAGATTCATAAATACAGATAATAACATATATTGGTTAGGATGCAAAGAAACTAGAAATCTCATACACTCCTGGCAGGAATGTAAATGGTGCAGTCATTTGGAAAATTGTCTAGCAGTTCTTCGAAATGTTAAACACATAGTTTCCTTATGATCCAGCACTTCAACTCCTAGGTTTCATTTCAAAAGAAACGAAAACACATGTTCATGCAGATCTTGTAAACAAATGTTCATATCTGCATTATTCATAACAGCTAAAAATGAAAACAATTCAAATGCCCATCAACTAATAAGCATATAAATAAAATGTGCTACATACATTTAACAGGATACATATAACTGAATATTATTTTGCCGTAAAAAGAAATGAAGCACTGATACTTGTTATGACATGGATAAATTTTGAAAACATGATGCTAAGTGAAAATGTCAATTATAGAAGACCACACACTATATGCATGCGTTGTCTAGTTAGCAATCCTATAGAGACAGAAAGGAGATTAGTGGCTGGCTAGCTCTTGCCTGGAAAATCCCTTGGACAGAGGAGACTGGTAGGCTTCAGTCCATGGGGTCGCGAAGAGTTGGACATGACTGAGCGACTTCACTTTCCCTTTTCACTTTCATGCACTGGAGAAGGAAATGGCAACCCACTCCAGTGTTCTTGCCTGGAGAATCCTAGGGATGGCAGAGCCTGGTGAACTGCCTTCTATGGGGTCGCACAGAGTCGGACACGACTGAAGCAACTTAGCAGCAGCAGCAGCAGTGCTATGAGCATTGGGGAGAAATGAGAAGTGACTGCTAATGGGTGATGAAAATAATTTTATCTCAGTTAAGCTGCTTCTGTTTTTTAAAGATCCAGAAAACAAAGACTAGTTACATATAGAGAAACAAAGAGTGAGATCAGAATTCTTGTCAGAAACAATAAAAACAATGAAGTCACTGGAGTAACATCTTTAAAGTACTGAAAGGCAAAAACAGTCAACCTAGTATTTTATACACAGAAAAAATATTTTAAAAATAAAGGTGAAACATCACACTTCTAAATAACACTGGGTCAAAAAAAAGTCTCAGGAGAAATGAAAAATTTGTTTATACTAAATGAAAACAAAAATAAGCTCATCCAAATGTATGGGATGCAGTTAAAAACAGTGCTTACAGAGAAATGTATACCATTAAAGATATATATTCAGTTCAGTTCAGTCGCTCAGTCGTGTCCGACTCTTTGCGACCCCATGAATCACAGCACGCCAGGCCTCCCTGTCCACCACCAGCTCCCGGAGTTCACTCAAACTCATGTCCATCGAGTCGGTGATGCCATCCAGCCATCTCATTCTCTGTCGTCCCCTTCTCCTCCTGCCCCCAATCCCTCTCAGCATCAGAGTCATTTCCAGTGAGTCGACTCTTCCCATGACGTGGCCAAAGTATTGGAGCTTCAGCTTTAGCATCAGTCCTTCCAATGAACACCCAGGACTGATCTCCTTTAGAATGGGCTGGTTGGATCTCCTTGCAGTACAAGGGACTCTCAGGAGTCTTCTCCAGCACCACGGTTCAAAAGCATCAATTCTTCGGCGATCAGCTTTCTTCACAGTCCAACTCTCACATCCATACATGACCACTGGAAAAACCATAGCCTTGACTAGACGGACCTTTGTTGGCAAAGTAATGTTTCTGCTTTTTAACATGCTATCTAGGTTGGTCATAACTTTCCTTCCAAGGAATAAGCGTCTTTTAATTTCATGGCTGCAATCAGCATCCGCAGTGATTTTGGAGCCCCAAAAAACAAAGTCTGCCAGTTTCCCCTGTTTCCCCATCTATTTCCCATGAAGTGATGGGACCAGATGCCATGATCTTAGTTTTCTGAATGTTGAGCTTTAAGCCAAATTTTTCACTCTCCTCTTTCACTTTCATCAACAGACTTTTTAGTTCCTCTTCACTTTCTGCCATAAGGGTGGTGTCATCTGCATATCTGAGGTTATTGATATTTCTCCTGGCAATCTTGATTCCAGCTTGTGCTTCATCCAGACCAGAATTCACGTATTAGTAGAGAATAAACTGTGAAATGAAAAAAAAACAAACAAAAAAAATCCTGAGCTTCTAACTTAGAACCTAAAAGAAGAACAACTCAAGCCTAAAGTAGAGGAAAAGAAATAATACAAATTAGAGCAGCAATCAGTGAAATTGAAAACAGAAAAACAACAGAGAAAATTAACAAACAAATATCTGGCTCTTTGAAAAGTTCAGTAGAAGTTTGATGAACCTAACTAAGTAGAGGCTGGAAGAAGTTGCTTCTGCAGGCATCTCAGCTTTAGGAAGACCAGATGGCCTCCAGAAACTGAAAAAGACAAGAAAATGGATTGTCCCCGAGCCTTTAGAATGGAATACAGGCCTGTCAGTGCTTTGATTATCACCTAAGACCAGTGATGGACTTTTGACCTCCTGAACAATTTTCAGAATGAATGGAGAGGAGCAGAGCAGAGAATGACTCAGAAATACAGCAGCTTCAAAATCCTGAGCAGAAGCCATTCTGACACGGATGAAAAGATTTTCTTCTCCGGAGGCAGGGGTTGGAAGTGGCCTGCCATGGGGACAAGAGCACAGATAGCAGCCGTCCTGGGAGGCATGTGTTGGCATGAGTCCTTTGTGGAGGTAACCTGTAGCCCTCCTCAGATATGCAGATGATGCCACTGCCATTACCACTTCTAATGGCAGAAAGCAAAGAGGAACTAAAGAGCCTCTTGATGTAGGTGAAAAAGGGGAGTGAAAAAGCTGGCTTAAAACGCAACATTCCCAAAACACTAAGATCATGGCATCTGGTCCCGTCACTTCATGGCAAAAAGAATAGGAAAAAAGTTGAAGCAGTGAGAGATTTTATTTTTTGGGGCTCCAAAATCACTGTGGATGGTGAGTGCAGCCTTGAAATTAAAAGATGCTTGCTTTTTGGAAGGAAAGCTATGAGCAGCCTAGACAATATATTAAAAAACAGACATGACTTTGCTGACAAAGTTCCATATAGTCAAAAAGACGGTTTTTCTAGTAGTCATGTATGGCTGTGAGAGTTGGACCATAAAGAAGGCTGAACATCAAAGAATCGATGTTTTCCAACTGTGGTGCTGGAGAATCCTCTTGAGAGTCCCTTGAACAGCAAAGGTGTCAAATCAGTCAATCCTAAAGGAAATCAACCCTGAATATTCATTGGAAGGACTGATGCTGCAGTTGAAGCTCCAATACTGTGGCTACTTGATACAAAGAGCTGATTCACTGGGAAAGACCCTGATGCTGCGAAAGATTGAGGGCAGGAAGAGAAGGGGTAAGAGAATGAAATGGTTGGATGGCATCACTGACTCAAAATGGACATGTTTGAGTTTGAGCAAACTCCAGGGGCTAGTGGAAGACAGAGGAGCCTGTGGTGCTGCAGTCCATGGGCTCACAAAAAGTCAGAGATGACTTAGCTACTGAACAACAACAGTAGCCCCACCATAGAGCTTGTACACTCTAGGACAGAGTTGCCTCAGTTCAGTTCAGTTCAGTTCAGTTGCTCAGTTGTGTCTGATTTTTTGTGATCCCATGGACTGCAGCATGCTAGGCTTCCCTGTCCATCACCAACTCCCAGGGCTTACTCAAACTCATGTCCATAGCCTTGGTGTTGCCATCCAACCATTTCATCCTCTGTCATCCCCTTCTCTTCCTGCCTTCAATGTTTCCCAACATCAGGGTCTTTTCCAGTGAGTCAGCTCTTCCCATCAGGTGGCCAAAGAATTACCTTAGGCCAAACAACTAATGGAGAGTGAGAACAGACCCACCCATCAGCAGACAACTGGATTAAAGATTTACTAAGCATGGCCCTGCCCACCAAAAGTGTTAGTCAGTCAGTTGTGTCTGACTCTTTGTGACCCCAAGGACTGTAGGCCACCAGGCGCCTCTGTCCATGGGATTTTCCAGGCAAGAATACTGGAGTGGGTAACCATTCCTTCTCCAGGGATTGAACCCAGATCTCCTGCATCACCTGTAGATTCTTTACTGTCTGAGCCCACCGAAGTAAGATCCAATTTTCCCCACAGCCAGTCACTCCCATCAGGAAGCTTGCACAAGCCTCTTATCCTCATCCATCAGAAGGTAGACAGAAGTAAGAAGCATAATCTCACATCCTCCAGAACTAAAACCGCAATCACAGAAAGCTAAACAAACGATCACATGGATCACAATCTTGTGTGACTCAATAAATATATGAGTCACGCTTTGCAGGACCACCCAAGAAGGATAGATCATGGTAGAGAGTTCTGACAAAACATGGTCCATTTTGAAAAGGGAATGGCAAACCACTGCAGTATTCTTGCCTCAAGAACCCCATGAACAGTATGAAAAGGCAAAAAGAAATGACACAAGAAGATGAGTCCCCCAGGTCGGTAGGTGTCTAGTATGCTACTGGGGAGGAGCAGAGAAATAGTTCCAGAAATAATGAAGTGGCTGGGCCAAAGTGGAAAAAAAAATAGTCAGTTGTGGATGTGCCTAGTGGTGAAAGTAAACTCCAATGCTGTAAAGAACAACATTGCATAGGAACCTGGAATGTTAGGTCCATGAATCAAGATAAAGTCAATGTGGTCAAGCAGAGGATGGCAAGAGAAAACATTGACATTTTAGAAATCAGTGAACTAAAATGGACAAGATTGGGTGAATTTAATTCAGATGACCATTATATCTAATACTGGGAAAAAAGTCTTGAGAGTTCCTTGGACTGCAAGAAGGTCAAACCAGTCATTTTTAAAGGAAATCAATCCTGAATACTCACTGGAAAGACTGATGAAGTTCCAATACTTTGGCCACTTGATGTAAAGAATGACTTATTGAGAAGACCATAATGCTGGAAAGCAAAAGGAGAAGGGGAAGGCAGAAGATGAGATGGTTAGATGGCATCACCAACTCAATGTACATGAATTTGAGCAAATTCCAGGAGTTGGTAAAGGACAGTGGAGCCTGGTGTGCTGCAGTCCATGGGGTCCCAAAGAGTCGGATATGACCTAGTGACTGAAACAACAAAATTTTAAATGATTTTTTAAAAAAGGTTCATATAGTCAAAGCTATGGTTTTTCCAATAGTCATGTATGGCTGTGAGAGTTGGACCGTAAAGAAGGCTGAGCATCAAAGAATTCATGTTTTCAAACTGTGGTGCTGGAGAATCCTCTTGAAAGTCCCTTGGACAGCAAGGAGATCAAACCAGTCAATCCTAAAGGATATTAACCCTGAATATTCCTTGGAAGGACAGATGCTGAAGCTGAAGCTCCAATACTTTGGAAACCTGATATGAAGAGCCATTGGAAAAGACCCTGATGCTGGGAAAAGTCATATGAAAAGCCACTGGAAAAGATCTTGATGCTGGGAAAGATTGAGGGCAGGAGGAGAAGGAAGAGACAGAAGATGAGATGTTGAATGGCATCACCAACTTAATGGCAATGAGATTAAGCAAACTCCAGGAGCTAGTGGAGGACAGAGAAGCCTGATGTGCTACAGTCCATGTGGTTGCAAAGAGTCAGACACAACTGAGCGACTGAAAAACAACAAGCTATTTAAAGTAACTATAATCAAATTTTATGGAAAAAGTGGGCTAAGAGCAAAGAACAGGAGAAGAATGCAAGTACTGAAAATCAAATAAAAAGCACTTAGGATGGCTTGATACTGAAATGAGAAGTCAGACTGGATAAAAAAGCAAAATCCAACTATATTTCATTAAAAAAAACCTCACTTTGGGGGACTTTCCTGGAGGTCCATTGGTTAAGATTCCACTGCAAAGATGCAAAACCTAACCTAATCCAGAGAATATATCAAGAAAAAAAACTTAGGCCATTTTACACCACAGCTGCTTGAGGTCTTCAAAAGGGTTAAAGTCATAAATGACAGGGAAAATGTGAGGTGATCTAAATTTAAAAACTGGGAAACATAACAACTAAATATAACACAATTCTGAATTCAGTTCAGTTCAGTTCAGTCGCTCAGTCGTGTCCGACTCTCCGCGACCCCATGAATCACAGCACGCCAGGCCTCCCTGTCCATCACCAACTCCCGGAGTACACTCAAACTCATGTCCACAGAGTCGGTGATGCCATCCAGCCATCTCATTCTCCATCGTCCCCTTCTCCTCCTGCCCCCAACCTTTCCCAGCATCAGAGTCTTTTCCAGTGAGTCAACTCGTCTCATGAGGTGGCCAAAGTATTGGAGTTTCAGCTTTAGCATCAGTCCCTCCAATGAACATCCAGGATTGATCTCCTTTAGAATGGACTGGTTGGATCTCCTTGCAGTATAAGGGACTCTCAAGAGTCTTCTCCAACACCACAGTTCAAAAGCATCGATTCTTCGGCGATCAGCCTTCTTCACAGTCCAACTCTCACATCCATACATGACCACGGGAAAAACCATTGCCTTGACTAGACGGACCTTGGTCGGCAAAGTAATGTCTCTGCTTTTTAATATACTATCAAGGTTGGTCATAACTTTCCTTCCAAGGAGCAAGCGTCTTTTAATTTCATGGCTGCAATCAGCATCTGCAGTGATTTTGGAGCCCAAAAAAACAAAGTCTGACACTGTTTCCACTGTTTTTCCATCTATTTCCCATGAAGTGATGGGACCAGATGCCATGATCTTTGTTTTCTGAATGTTGAGCTTCAAGCCAACCTTTTCACTCTCCTCTTTCACTTTCATCAAGAGGCTTTTGAGTTCCTCTTCACTTTCTGCCATAAGGGTAGTGTCATCTGCATATCTGAGGTTATTGATATTTCTCCCAGCAATCTTGATTCCAGCTTGTGCTTCTTCCAGCCCAGCGTTCCTCATGATGTACTCTGCATATAAGTTAAATAAGCAAGGTGACAATATACAACCTTGACGCACTCCTTTTCCTATTTGGAACCAGTCTGTTGTTCCATGACCGGTTCTAACTGTTGCTTCCTGACCTGCATACAGGTTTCTCAAGAGGCAGGTCAGGTGGTCTGGGATTCCCATCTCTTTCAGAATGTTCCACAGTTTATTGTGATCCACACAGTCAAAGGCTTTGGCATAGTCAATGAAGCAGAAATAGATGTTTTTCTGGAACTCTCTTGCTTTCTCCATGATCCAGCAGATGTTGGCAATTTGATCTCTGGTGCCTCTGCCATTCTGAATTAGACTTTTTAATTAAGAAGGACTTATGGGACAATTGATGAAATGCATAGAATCTGATGATTAGGTGGTCCTAATTTGTCAGTGTTTACCTCCCGATTTGGATGATGTTTTGAGCTTCTGTAGGAATTACACACTGATGGATTCCAGAGCAACTGGGCACTGTATTGGCAATGTGTTCTCAAACTGTTCAAAAACTTAAGACTTTCCTGTGCTTGCAAGTTTTGGGAAAGGTTGAGATATTTCAGTCTCCTGAAAAAGCAGGAAACACTTTATTCCTTTGAAAGTTACACTTCCACAAGAAGAAACAAATAAATAAATAAGTAAAACAGGTCTATCAGGTGCTTTTATAGGCTTGAGTCCTGGGGCACTGCCACAGTTAAAAATCAAACAGCAGAGATCAGCCAGCCGTGAAGAGTTGAGAGGGAGCCATCATTGAGTCAGGATGTTAAGGAGGAGAAGATGAGGAAGAAAAAACTTTTCCAGAAGTAGGAAGTAGTTCACTCTGTCAAAGGCTGCTGAGAGATCAAGATGAACAGAGAACAGCTGATCACTAAAACTGGCCCCAGGACATCATGGATGTAGTCAGGTTGGAGCAGATTTCTCCTACTTGAAGTAGCAGTCATGTTAAGAAGAGTTGAAAGGCAAAAGGAGGTGAGGACATGAAGTAGATGAATATAGATATGTCATCCCAGAAGTTTTGCTGTTAAAGGGAGCAGAGAGTAATATTTTACTTTGAGGATTCTGTAGAACACACCGAGAACTCTGGAATGTTACCAGGGCAGTTAATATAGTGACGGGGATGATCCAGTGAAGAGGAAAAACTCAGAATTCTGGAAAAACTTAGCCTGAATTGGGGCAGTGAGAGGGCTGTGATGAAGACTACCTGTGGAGACACTGCAATTGGCAAAAGCATAGGCTCTTTATCCTGGTGATAAAGGGGAAAGAAGGGAGGAGGGACCCAGAGAAAGACATGAGCTTGGTTATGGTGGCGAGGAGGGGAGAATTTTTATGAGGTTGCTTCTGTTCTGCCAGTGTAATGTGAGGGCAGGCCATCTACTGAGATCTGAGAGCGTGGAAGACCAGTGGTTGGCATGTGTGCTGGGACTTTGAGATGAGAGGAGAAGTAAATAATGACAATTTTGAAGAGTGGGGATAGCAATACAGAGAAGTAACTAAGATGACCAGGTAGTCTTGAGGGCCCATTTGAGATTTGTGGTTATGAATTTAAACTGAGGGAAATTCCCTGGTAGTCTGGTGGTTAGGACTCCCTGCTTTCACTGTTGAGGGCAAGGGTTCAGTCCCTAGTTGGAGAACTAAGATCCCACAAGCTGTGCAGCTTAGCCAAAAAAATTTAAAATGTTAAGTAAGATCTTTCACCATGCTTATGGTTTTTCTCCAGCATATCTGTCTGGGTATAGGTGAGGATGTTGGAAATGCTAAATGTCATTTTTTTCAAAAGGAAAGGAAAGTGAAGTCTCTCAGTCGTGTCCGACTCTTTGCAACCCCATGGACTGTATTCTACCAAGCTCCTCTGTCCATGGGATTTTCCAGGCAAGAGTACTGGAGTGGGTTGCCATTTCCTTCTTCAGGGGATCTTTCCTACCCAGGGATTGAAGCCAGGTCTCCCGCATTGCAGGCAGACAGTTTATCCTCTAAGCCACAAGGGAAGCCCTTTTTTTTTGTTCAAAATATATACATAGATATTTCTTCAGAGACACTAAATGGCTCTATATAAACAATGACAAGGTTTGAATTGCAAAGTTTTTAATGAAAATGTTTGTATTTTTACAGCATGCGTCATTTCATATCTGTGGTTAACTACCAATTATTTCAATAGTTGCAGACTCATCTGTCTCTGAATTTGTCATAATGCTAATGAAATTAAGAAAAAGCAACAGTTCACCTAATCCCTCTTTATATTCCTTCATGATCAACAAGGTGCATAAATGATCTTGCTTTAATAAAGAACTGAATGTACTGGAGATATATTAGATAATTAAGAGTTTAGACAAATATTCACCAGCATTAGTTTCATTAGCAAACTGAAAAATATTATAGGCCTAATATCAAACAATTAATACATTAGACAAACATTAAGCTTCTTAGAAGACCATATGCTCTTGCTTCTGTAAAACTATTGTTTGCTTGAAGGACTGGTGGTATAAGTTTTCATTCAACTATTACTTCCTTAACATGAAAAAGAGACAAAATGAGCTGAAGAATTTTAACTCCACAGTTACAGGGTGCAACCCTCAACATAACTGCTGACATCATGGTCTCGACAATGACTTTTCCATGCCACCCTGTAGAGAAAGAAGAAACAAATTGTAATAAGACTAAAACATAGCTTCATTGTAATGTCCACACTTCAGATTTTTTGGGAGAACAAAATAGTTCATCAATACATGAAATACAAGCTATAGACAAATCCAAGTATTGTTATTTGTTAACTGGAGACATGTATACCAAGGACTTCACATCTCCACCAGCGTTCACTAGAACATGGAATGCTGAACACAAATGTTGAGTCCTGTGTTGTTCACAACACAACTTCAGAGGGTATTCCACATTTACTTAATTCCAAAAGTTATTTCAAGATATGACAAGGAATTGGTATTATTTGTAGAATCTTAAAAACTCTAGAATCCCCTAAAATAAATTGAGGAGTAAAAGAACTAGATTCTGAATCAGTTAAAGTAGATTGTTTCTATGTAATACATTGTTTAGCATAAATCTAAAGCTGCGATTCTCAGTTGTCAGTAGCATACTTTTGTCTTTGAGAATATTCTCTCCCTTCTCTCAGAAGAGTAGGGTAAAACAGCTCTCATCTGGGACTTCCCTGGGGGTCCAGCCGTTAAGGACCACTGGACCTTCTAATGCTGAGGGAGTGGTTTCGATTCCTGATGGTGAGGTGGGAGGCTAGAATCCCACATGCCCTGGAGTGCTGCCAAAAAAACCCCAACTCTTCCTGAGTCCCACCTTTTCTTAGCAGCACCTAGTGGCATGTGGTTCCCTGTCCAACACCCCCTGCGTTAGAAGTACAAAATCTTATCAAAGGACCACCAGGGACGTCTCCAGTTCTCCTTTTTAATGCTTAACACAAACCATGCTCTGTAACAGGAACTTACATAGTATTGTAGGTTGATTATATTTCAAACAAGCAAACAAATATAGGAAAAACTCACAGTAAAAGAGATCAGGTTAGGAGAAGGGGATGACAGAGGATGAGATGGTTGGATGGCATCACTGACTAGATGGACATAAGTTTGAGCAAGCTCCTGAAGTTAATGAGGGATAGGCAAGTCTGGCATGCTGCAGTCCATGGGGTTGCAAAGAGTCCAAAATGACTGAGCAACTGAACTGAACTTATGGTTACCAGTGTAGGGTGTAATGGGTGAGGTGAGGGGTGGGAAAGTGAATGAAGGCAGTTAAAGGTACTGCAAGGTTCTAGGTATAAGATAAATACTAGGAATCGAATATACAGTGTGATAAATGCAATTATCATGGCTATTGTTATATATGAAAATTGCTAAAAGAGTAAAGCCTAAGACTTTTCATCACACATAATTTTTTTCTCCTAATTCTTTAATTTGTATCCATATGATACGATGGATGTTCACGGAAGTTATTGTGATAATAATTTCATGATGTATGCAAGTCAAATCATTCTGCTGCTTATCTTAAATTTCTGCAGTGCTGTGTGTCAATTACATCTCAATAAAACTGGAAGGAGAGAAAAAGCAAACACACAAACAAGAACAACATACCATGCTGTAATGCCTTGCTCACGGACAATCTGCTTTGCACACTCTACAGCTTTCGCGATGTCATTTTCCATTAATTCTGAAATGGAGATGGTGAAAAATGAAAACAACATTCATAGAAATTTTTTTTAAGTTTAGGTTCGGCCAGCTTTTTTCTCTTAGGCTGAGGAAGGAACAGTTAAAAGTATGTTTTAAGAGTCCATGTGTCTGAATATCGTGGGAAAATTCTTTTCTTTCCTATTTGATGTGAAAAGAAGCATTCTGTTTCTCATTTGCCAAAGTCAGTGGAAGCTCTGGGAATTCTTAACTAATGTGATAGAAGGTTCTCTTTTACTAGGGATTATAAAATCAAAATAAAACAGACATGCAGAAACCAGTGTTAGCAGTTTTTTGCTCACCAACTCTATTACTGGAAGTTTATCCTAAAGAAATAATAAGAGATGCACCCAAGATGTGTGTACCAAATGTTTCATAGCAATTAATGAAAGGGGAAAATACAGCTTGAGTGCTTAACAGTGTGATTTGGATTAATAAATTATAAAACATTTATTTAGTGGAATTTATTCATCTTGAAATATAATAAAGATTGGTATTTGTTGATAAAAATAATTTTGTACAATAAAGAGCATATTGTAAAGTAGTAAGTTTAGTGCAATTTCTGTTTTATTGAAACACATTGCTTACATGTTTGTATGTGAGTACAAATATATGTAATTAATTACATATATGTAGATAATTACATTAATGTCCGTGAGTGATATATATTCTGAAAGAAATTGTGGATACCAAAAGTTGCCAGTGGTCATACATTTCAGGGTAGTAAGAATATTTACTCAATGACCACATATTATTGCATAATACAAAATATTTTTAAAGCAAATTAACTGGATACAAAAGAATATTCTTAGACTAATCTTCTCATTAAGAATTTTGATATTTAAAAATTTAACAATATAAATTTTGTAGTAGTTCTCCAAGTTATTAGCCTCCAATTAAAATAAATAAATTTTAAAAAATAAAAATAAAAAAATAAAGATTCCATATCTATTTTAAAAGGAACTCAATAGAATATTTTTTTCACTGCAATTAAACAGATCTGTAAATTAACTTGTCAGAATGACAATATTTATACAGAAACTGTATCTTATGGAGATACAAGCTAAAGAATTTAGAAATGAAATATCATAATGTTTCTAATTCTCTTTAAATCGCTAACCAAGAAAAAAACCCATATATAAAATTTGTTGGGAAGATCTCCTGGAGAAGGGAAAGGCTACCCTCTCTAGTATTCTGGCCTGGAGAATTCCACGGACTGTAGAGTCCATGGGATCACAAAGAGTTGGACATGACTGAGCAACTTTCACTTTCACATATAATTTAAATACATAAAAGAAGTAAATATGAAAAAATATTAAAAACTGTTAAAGTAGATATGAACATATTGATGTCTATTAATGTTTTTAATTTATCATTTTTAAAAACATTTCATCATTAAAAGTAAAAAGTTTTTTTAAATGACCACATGTATTCCTCCTCTTTGTTTAACTAGTAATTCTTTGTTTTCCAATAAAAGAGAGTAGATAAAAAAAAAAAAAAAAGGACCACACAACCAAATTATCCCTAAATCTCCCCAAACAAAATAAGACAGAGGAATGGTATTGTTCTCTACAGAGCATCAACAAGTCTAGTTATAATATAGTCATAGGTCATTCCAGAAACTCTTGATGTTAGCAAACAAGTAAGCTTTTATCATACCAGCTCTTTCATTTCTTACTTAAGAAATTAGGAGAAGGATAATAGAGAGCTTCTAGAAATTAATATGGAGCTTTTCTAGGTCCCTGATGAGCTCTTCAAGACATTTTCATTTGGACTGAATCTCTGTTCTTACAGGTATAACCAGATGGGGCCTGAGCCATCACTCAACATCATCTTGTCTTACCGCTGCAGGATACATGACAGCCGTCAACTGCTTTTGGGGTTTTGCCATCATTACACCACCATTTGCTGTTGATCTGAAATATCCCATAATCAGTGCTTTCACTGCTAGGATTGTAGTTTGTAGCTTTTGTGTTATAATCGCTTTCCCATTTGGTCAAACACAACCCTGAAAAAAATGTATTTTTAATTGAAAAGCAAAAACAGGACATGACTTATACTTCATAGACAAATCAGTTCTTTTAAATAATAATATTTCACTAATGACTTTAATAAGTATTAATATAAAGAAGTGTTTTCCTTGCAAAATGTTTTAACACTTTCATGTTAAAGGGTCCTTAAGAGAATTCTTCTATTAGCAAGTCATTTGGTAATACTAACAAAACAAGATAATGCATTTTAAAAAATATTAAAATAGCTCTACCCCTGCTCCCATCCTTCAGGTAAGATTGACCATAGAAGAGAAAAATCAATAGGGTTGTTGAATGGGTTTGGTCTTTATCAGTAGATGAATATGCTATTGGAATAATGCTTTTTATTAGGAAAAATATGTTTCTGGGAGAAATAAAATTTTTAGCATATCTAAAGGTGGATTTGGGTATCAAATTAGAATCTGGACAACAAGAATCATAAACTAGGAAAGATTATATCATGCATCTATCCATCTAGCCATTTGCTCATTCTTTCAAAAATAATTATAGAGGGGAAATGTCTGAGTTCAATTTGAAAAATACAGTGGTGACCTTGACAAATATGGACTAAAATGAAGAGTAATTTTTATTTAATATACATCTTGATTTCTGAGGAAGAAAATGAAAAATAATCAACTTGAGTGAAAATAATAAAATGTCACTTCTTGCTGCATTTCAGGGATCCTCATATGGATATTGACTGAAGGAAAATAGGATCCTACTGTCCTTGTTCTTGTTTTATGAATTCAATGTAATTTTTTGAAAAAAGCATTGTTGTTAAAAGCCCAGCATCTTAGTAGGAGTATAAAAATGAGAAAAATAATGCCTTATTCAAACTTGAAGAGCCCAAGTTCCAAAATTGAAATGGCTAGAGTCAGACACCAAGGGCTTGAAAGAGATATCCCAGGTGTTGAAACATTTTATCATCAGCCTACAAGTGCCAGCTGGCAAATTTAGTGGCACTAGAGGAGTACAGGGGGACCTGGCATGTTTAGAATGGTATAGAATTTGACCCTCCCATGCTTCAATCCTTCCCTTGGTACAGCTGATTCTGAAGGAGCAAGTTGATGTTTTTAACCATGGTAAGTGTACAAACCCTCCAACAAAGACAAAGCCCATTCACTCAGAGTCCCTTACTATTCATCCTCTGTTAGTTCCACACCTGGTTAACTGTTTGGAAGGAGAAAGAAAAGTTAACTTACAGTTTGCCAGGCTGACTCCCTTATAGCCATCCAGTCCAAGTTTCTTCAGAGTTCTGGCAAGCTCACATCTCTCGAAGACCTTGCCCTGGACAGCAACAGAAAGGAAGAGAAGCCCCAGAATAACGATAGCCTTCATGTTGGCTGAGGAGTCAAATGTCCAGACTGACCAGAGTGAGCTGGACTTGCTATTTAACATCTTTTCACTCCCCTCTTATCTCACTGGTTTTGTGGCTCCACCCTCTGAGACATGTGGAAAACAGAAAGAGTTTATTGGTCCACACACATGTAAAGTTTTCCTTCTTATCTTTGAAGAGATATATTTGGATATCGTAAGAATTAGTCTGCAGAAAATAATGAAATGACATTGCTTAAGGACATTTCTCAGGAAGAACTGGAGTTAGCATTATTGCCACAAGAGGAACTTCCTCTTATTTTATTATGAAATTGAACAAGTATAAAGAAAAAAAACTGAATGAACATTTTACCCAGCTGAAAATGAGCTCCCATTTGATTGACATTCATTTACATTAAGGTGTTTTTCATATTGTCTTTATCTTTATCACTTAAAATTATTTTATATACACTTTTCACAAAGAACATGACACACTCCTGTTGTTCTGATTGGCATACAGCACAGCACCATGCTGATCAGATTCCTATACTCACTCTTTTGGTGTCTATTGTAAATTCTTAATTTATAAATCAATGTTCTACTATGATCAGTAAACCTCATGTAAACAACATTCCTAACTCCTTTCTAACAAAGCCTTACTTCACATTTCCATATTAGAACATAAAGGGTCATTGTAAAGCAAGGGAACTTTATAGTAAAACCTACAACAAGTTGGAATCAAGATTGCTGGGAGAAATATCAATAACCTCAGATATACAGATGATGACACCACCTTTATGGCAGAAAGTGAAGAAGAACCAAAAAGCCTCTTGATGAAAGGGAAAGAGGAGAGTGAAAAAGTTGGTTTAAAGCTCAACATTCAGAAAATAAAGATCATGGCATCCGGTCCCATCACTTCATGACAAATAAATGGGGAAACAGTGGAAACAGTGGCTGACTTTATTTTGGGGGGCTCCAAAATCACTGCAGATGCTGATTGCAACCATGAAATTAAAAGATGCTTACTTCTTGGAAGGAAAGTTATGACCAACCTAGACAGCATATTAAAAAGCAGAGACATTACTTTGTCTACAAAGGTCCAGCTAGTCAAGGCTATGGTTTTTCCAGTAGTGATGTATGGATGTGAGAGCTGGACTATAAAGAAAGCTGAGCGCCAAAGAATTGATGCTTTTGAACTGTGGTGCTGGAGAAGACTCTTGAGAGTCCCTTGGACTGCAAGGAGATCCAACCAGTACATTCTGGGGGAGATCAGTCCTGGGTGTTCATTGGAAGGACTGATGTTGAAGTTGAAACTCCAATATTTTGGCTACCTGATGCGAAGAGCTGAGTCATTTGAAAAGCCCCTGATGTTGGGAAAGATTGAGGGCAGGAGAAGGGGATGACAGAGGATGAGATGGTTGGATGGCATCACCGACTTAATGGACATGAGTTGGGTAAACTCTGGGAGTTGGTGATGGACAGGGAGGCCTGGTGTGCTGTGGTTCATAGGGTCGCAAAGAGTCGGACACAACTGAGCAACTGAACTGACTGACTGACAGAAGATTAACAGAATATGTCACTCCAAAATCTTCCACTTTGACACAAATATTATTTTGAGCTGAAGGCAATGGAGGAAAAGCAGATCAAAGACAAGTTCTCTGTCCTCCCCTTATTTTCCGGAAAGTGAAGTTGAAGTTGCTCAGTCATGTCCGACTCTTTGTGATCCCATGGACTGTAGCCTACCAGGTTCCTCAGTCCATGGAATTTTCCAGGCAAGAGTACTGGAGTGGGTTGCCATTTCCTTCTCCAGGGGATCTTCCCAACTCAGGGATCGAACCCAGGTCTCCCGCATTGCAAGCAGATGCTTTACCGTCTGAGCCACAAAGGTGATTTTCTGGAAAGCAGAACGTAAATTTGTGCATAAATTAATCACCAACAACCCTGAACACTTATCAGCCCCCATACAGCCCCAGAGGGCTCTATAGAACAAACATTAATACTAGTTACTATCTGCCATTGGTCACATCCACAATTGGGTATTGGTTTTGCTTTTGCTCCATCCCTTTATTCCTTCTAGAGTTACTTCTCCACTGATCTCCAGTAGCATATTGTGAACCTACCGAGCTGGGGAATTCCTCATTTTGTATCCTATCATTTTGCCCTTTGATACTGTTCATGGGGTTCTCAAGGCAAGTGTACTGAAGTGGTTTGCCATTCCCTTCTCCAGTGGACCACATTCGGCTGTGACCTAAATCAAATCCCTTATGATTATACAGTGGAAGTGAGGAATAGATTTAAGGGACTAGATCTGATAGATAGAGTGCCTGATGAACTCTGGACGGAGGTTCGTGACATCGTACAGGAGACAGGGACCAAGACCATCCCCATGGAAAAGAAATGCAAAAAAGTGAAATGGCTGTCTGAGGAGGCCTTACAAATAGCTGTGAAAAGAAGAGAAGCGAAAAGCAAAGGAGAAAAGGAAGGACATAAGCATCTGAATGCAGAGTTCCAAAGAACAGCAAGGAGAGATAAGAAAGCCTTCCTCAGAGATCAATGCAAATAAATAGAGGAAAAGAACAGAATAGGAAAAACAAGAGATCTCTTTAAGAAAATTAGAGATTCCAAGGGAACATTTCATGCAAAGATGGGCTCGATAAAGGACAGAAATGGTATAGACCTAACAGAAGCAGAAGATATTAAGAAGAGGTGGCAAGGATACACAGAAGAACTGTACAAAAAAGATCTTCACGACCAAGATAGTCACGATGACGTGATCACTGACCTAGAGCCAGACATCTTGGAATGTGAAGTCAAGTGGGCCTTAGAAAGCATCACTATGAACAAAGCTAGTGGAGGTGATGGAATTCCAGTTGAGCTATTTAAAATCCTGAAAGATGATGCTGTGAAAGTGCTGCACTCAATATGCCAGCAAATTTGGAAAGCTCAGCAGTGGCCACAGGACTGGAAGAGGTCAGTCTTCATTCCAATCCCAAAGAAAGGCAATGCCAAAGAATGCTCAAACTACCGCACAATTGCACTCATCTCACATGCTAGTAAAGTCATGCTCAAAATTCTCCAAGCCAGGCTTCAGCAATATGTGAACCGTGAACTCCCAGATGTTCAAGCAGGTTTTAGAAAAGGCCGAGGTACCAGAGATCAAATTGCCAGCATCCGCTGGATCATGGAGAAAGCAAGAAAGTTCCAGAAGAGCATCTATTTCTGCTTCATTGATTATGCCAAAGCCTTTGACTGTGTGGATCACAATAAACTGTGGAACATTCTGAAAGAGATGGGAATACCAGACCACCTGACCTGTCTCTTGAGAAACCTGTATGCAGGTCAGGAAGCAACAGTCAGAACTGTACATGGAACAACAGACTGGTTCCAAATAGGAAAAGGAGGACGTCAAGGCTGTATATTATCACCTTGCTTATTTAACTTATATGCAGAGTACATCATAAGGAATGCTGGGCTGGAAGAAGCACAGGCTGGAATCAAGATTGCCGGGAGAAATATCAATAATCTCAGATATGCAGATGACACTACCCTTATGGCAGAAAGTGAAGAGGAACTCAAAAGTCTCTTGATGAAAGTGAAAGAGGAGAGTGAAAAGGTTGGCTTGAAGCTCAACATTCAGAAAACAAAGATCATGGCATCTGGCCCCATCACTTCATGGGAAATAGACGGAAAAACAGTGGAAACAGTGTCAGACTTTATTTTTTTGGGCTCCAAAATCACTGCAGATGCTGATTGCAGCCAAGAAATTAAAAGACGCTCACTCCTTGGAAGGAAAGTTATGACCAACCTTGATAATATATTAAAAAGCAGAGACATTACTTTGCCAACCAAGGTCCGTCTAGTCAAGGCTATGGTTTTTCCCGTGGTCATGTATGGATGTGAGAGTTGGACTGTGAAGAAAGCTGATCGCCGAAGAATTGATGCTTTTGAACTGTGGTGTTGGAGAAGACTCTTGAGAGTCCCTTGTACCGCAAGGAGATCAAACCAGTCCATTCTAAGGGAGATCCTTCCTGGGTGTTCATTGGAAAGACTGATGCTAAAGCTGAAACTGCAATACTTTGGCCACCTCATGCGACGAGTTGACTCACTGGAAAAGACTCTGATGCTGGGAAAGGTTGGGGGCGGGAGGAGAAGGGGACGACCGAGAATGAGATGGCTGGATGCCATCACCGACTCTGTGGGCATGAGTTTGAGTGAACTCCGGGAGTTGGTGATGGACAGGGAGGCCTGGCGTGCTGTGATTCATGGGGTCGCGGAGAGTCGGACACGACTGAGCGACTGAACTGAACTGAACTGAACTATCTGCCATTAGTTTCAAGTGTATTTATCATCCAAAATTTGATACACTTGGAAGCCTACTACTCTTTTCCTCTCTGTAGTCGCTCCTCTAATTGTGTACTGTTCTTTGGTTAAGATGGTCTGTAAATCCAAATTCCAGCCACTTCTTTGAGTTATTTATCCCCACATTTCTTATAAGTACATATGAGATGTACATGTTAGTATACTTGTTTCCTTTTCTCTTGTTAATCTGTATTTTATTACAGAGTTCCAGCCAAAAACCAAAAAGAGTAAAATGAAACACATATTTCCTCCTGTACAGTTTCTAGTATTGTAGATGGGACAGTGAAAACCCAGAACACTCCACTCTCCCTGGAGACTGAAGTTGAGATATGGGATAGCTGACAGCAGACCAGCAGAAGGTAAGAATTCTTACCATGTCAGTCTCCCAGCTCTCTGTCTGTAGTGCACAGTCAAGAGAGGAGGATAAATATTTCTCCTTGTCCCTCCCTTTCCAAATTCACAGTGGCAGGAGAAAAACATTTGTGAAAATAGATCTTGAATTGTGACTCTTATGAACATGGTTTTGGTAATAAACACCTATGGTTATTGATCCTTAGCCTCCCAGAAGGAGTCATGTTTTCCTTTGTTCCTTTCATTTGGCAAAATGATGAAAAATCATCAGATGAGACTCTCCAATTGTTTTGTTTTATACCCTGAGAATTTGGCTTTGTAACCGGTGAGAATGTTCCCTCTGGTTTCTGCTGCTTGGGAACACAGGTTGTCTGTCAGGCTTGCATCAGGAGCTAGCCAGCAAGCTAGGAGTTGATGACATGAAGTGACAGGCAACATTCTCTTTGTCCAAACATGCTGGCTCTCAGGGGAGTTTGTCTTAATAAAAGGTCTCAGTTCATAAGGGGACTTTATAGCCTCTACTTTCTTTGTCTGGTTTGGGAAGGAAAAACTCTCATCCCAGTATCACCGTTCTGGTAGTATAGGTCAGGAGGTCACTTATTTAAGGTGTCCCACTTTGTGGGAGATAGAGCTTTCTTTGTCACCTGAGACAAGGAAGGTCTTTATTTCTTAGGCTTTCTCTGGAGAGGTTCTGCATCTTGAGAGGGCTACATTTCTTAGGCGACACCTTTCATGTCCATAGTGAAGTCACTCAGTCATGTCTAACTCTGCAACCTCATGGACTGTAGCCAGTAAGGCTCCTTCATCCATGGAATTTTCCAGGCAAGAGTACTGGAGTGGGTTGCCATTTCCTTCTCCAGGGGATCTTCCCGACCCAGGGATTGAACCTGGGTCTCCACATTGCAGGTAGACTCTTTACCATTTGAGCCACCCTAATATTGGTTTTAAGACATAAAAAGACTCACTGCCTTGGAGTCACAGTTGAAAGAGGTATATTGAAGATCTGAACTTTTATATCTAAAAAGGATTTTTAAGAGAGCTTGCATTTTAAACAAAGGTCCTATTTTTATCTATGGTAAGATCCTATTGAAATGAAAAGAAAAAGAAAGACAAGGATAGCAACAGAAAAATATCTTGGTTACTTGAGAAAACAAAGTGAAACAAAACACTTTGTTAAGATTAAAAGAAGAAGATCAGAGAATAAATGTCAAAACCTGCAGACATCCCTCAAGGAGATTTATAATTTACATAAATATTGATAGCCAGGAAACAATTTTGACAAAGGTCCAGAAAATGCATAGGAAGGCTTTATATATTGTCTGTTACACTGTAGGAGGATCCCACCATGTCCAGAATGTCCTGTAGTCTGGATTGGGCTACAAAAAAAATAAAAAGAAACTTAAAATATCATTGAACTATCCCATTATAAAAGAAAAGAAAAATGTTATAGGAATAGGCTTAGATTTCTGATAATAGGCAAATATGTCCCTGTGTTCATTCTTAGATTAAACCCTACAATCCTTTGTTAGAACTTTGGAAATATTGACATTACCATATCTTTGAAATGTAAACATGCAAAGAGAAAATTGTTGCCTAAAGCAAGCATGAGACTGGAAAAAAAAGAGAGATTTGAAAAACAAACTGTTATTTCATATTTTCATAAGCTCCCTTGATCCAGATTTTGTTGACAGCCTCCATAAGATTATCTTTTAAAGACAAGTAAAAATATTAATAGCCTTTTCCACAAATCTTGGTAAAAGGCGCCAGTCATCTGAGGGGAAAACTTGTTCCATCTGCCAGAAACACCATTTAGATCCAACTATTCTTTTGTAAACTCTTGAGTTTTGTACTACTGTACCTGAAGTGTGACTAAATTGAAATGAAATCTATGAGATCCGTGTTTGCATCTGTCTATATATCTATGTATATCTATGTTTGTATGTTGTATATATGTGATATTTTTCTCCCTCTGGATATTATTTGTAAAAACTTGTGCTCTATTTAATTGGCTTAAAGAAAATAGAAGCATTTGTATAAATTAAGACTAGTCATGAGATTTTCCTGATGGTCCAGTGACTAAAATTCTAAGCTGCCAATGCCGGGGGCCCAGGTTCAGTCCCTGGTCTGGGAACTAGATTCCACATACTGAAAATAGAGATCCCGCTTGCCACAACTAAGACCTCTTGCAGCCAAATAACTAAGTAAATATTTTTTAAAAAAATAAAATGAATCAGCTTTGTCAAATAAATTTATATTATCTCTACTAGATGCTTGAGATGATAAAATTATAAATTCAATCTAAGAACTTAGTTTATGATAAAAATGATTTTCTTGATCTATGTCAACATGGTAGAGAAAAAAAACCATGTGTAAATTTGAAGTTTCTTTCCTTTTGTGATTTTTGCTACTTGCCTGGTTTTTCAACAAGAAAAGTAACTCAAAATTATGGTTAATTTTTAATATCTCATGAAAGTTTCATGGCAACTCAAGCATAGTTGTTAAGAACACATGAATTAAATGGATATAAGTGGGCAGAAGGATCGTCCCTGGTGGCTCAGATGGTAAAGAATCTGCCTGCAATGCAGGTTTGATCCCTGGGTTGGGCAGATCCCCTGAAGAAGGATGTGGAAACCCACTCCATTATTCTTGCCTGGAGAATCCCATGGATAGAGGAACCTGGTGGACTACAGTCCATGGGGTTGCAAAGAGCTGGACACGACTGAGTGACTAACCACTACTACTGCTAAGTGGGAAAAAGGTTCATAATGACTTTTGCAACCATCATTATATTTTATAAAATATATCTACTTAAAAATAGCTTTCAAAATCTTTTTGTAACCTTAAATTTAAGATGAATGTTCATTGGATATGTAGATTCTTTCCAGAAAAGAGAAAATACTGAAACATTAATTGCCAAACATTCATTTAAGATTATCTGCTTTTAACTTCATATTAGAGAAATGAAGATATCTGGGTCTGTTAACAACATGCTCTTTTTGCCACTTTAAAAAGATGTACATTTAAAAGGCATGTGGCTCTAGAAATTCCAAAATGATGTATTCCTGGGAATTCTCTGGTTGTCTAGTGGTTAGGAATTGGTGCTTTCACTGCCAGGGCCCAAGTTCAATCCCTGGTTGGGGAACTAAGATCCTGCAAGTCACCCTGCTTGGCCATAAAATGAATACATAAAAAATAAAAAGAGCAAATAAGTTAGAATATGGGGGTTCTAAGCACAGGGCTCTAATACAGGAGAGATAAGAAGGTAAATTATTGAGATGAAGGGAGAAGAGTCCCTGTGAACTCCCTGGAGAAAAACTTAAAGATGTCCTGGAACATGTGAACCTGTTGAAAGGAGTTTGACAACTTTGGCTGAGACTTTGGGTAATGAATTAATACACAAATTACTGATTAGTTCAAAATTGGGAAAGGAGTACAAGGCTGTATATTGTCACCTGCTTATTTAACTTATATGTAGAGTGCATCGTGTGAAATGCCGGGCTGGATGAAGCAGAAGTTAGAATAAAGTTTGTCGGGAAAAATATCAATAATCTCAGATACACAGATGACATCACCCTAATAGCAGAAAGCAAAGAGGAATGAAAAAGCCTCTTGAAGGTGAAAGAGGAAAGTGAAAAAGCAGACTTAAATCTCAACATTCAAAGAACTAAGATCATGGCATCTGATCCCATTACTTCATGGCAAATAGAAGAAGGAAAAGTGAAAACAGTGAGATATTTTATTTTCTTGGGCTCCAAAATCACTGTGGACGGTGAGTGCAGCCATGAAATTAAAAGACGCTTGCTCCTTGGAAGGAAAGCTGTGACAAACCTAGACAGTGTATTCAAAAGCAGAGACATCACTTGGCTGACAAAGGTCTGTCAAGTCAAAGCTATGGTTTTTCCAGCAGTCATGTACGGATATGAAATTCAGACCAAAACGAAGACTGAACGCTGAAGTACAGAAGCTTTTTAATTATGGTGCTGGAGAAGACTTTGACAGTCCCTTGGACTGCAAGAAGATCAAACCAGTCAATCCTAAAGGAAATCAAACCTGAATACTCATTGGAAGGACTGATGCTGAAGTTGACGCTCCAATACTTTGGCCATGTGATACAAAGAGCCAACTCATTGGAAAAGACCCTGATGCTAGGAAAGATTGAAAGCAAAAGGAGAAAGGGGTAGCAGAGGATGAGTGGGTTAGATAGTATTACCACTGAATGGAATTAATCTGAAAAAACTCTGGGATATAGTGGAGAACAGAGGAGCCTAGTGTCCTATAGTCCTAGGGGCTACAGAGAATACATGATTCATTGAATGAACAACAACATAATTCATACAAGCGTCTTAATGTAAGTATTATGCCCACTTTACAAATTAAAATATATGTGTCCCAGAGAAGAAAAGTCACCTGCCCAAAGACATAGACAGTGGTAGAGCTGGGATTTAGATTCAGATCATCTCAATGGTCTTTTCAGTTTACCACATTACTTTGAAGTTGAAGTGAAAGGGAAGGAATTCTATCGCTATGCAATTCTCACCCCCTAACATGCTGTAACTTCTTTATCTACCACATTTAGTTCCTGATACAGTTGTACAAACCCATTTTATGTGTTTATTTTTAAAGTGTGATTTTTCTTAAAGAGATTGATCCCACACCAGGAATGCCACAAAACAATTAGAGACTATTTAAATAAAAAAATTCTTGAAGTGTGCACAACCGATAACTGAGGAAAGCTTGATTTCTTTGTGCATACTTTCTTTGTACTATAATTTCTATTATCTTTAAAGGTTCATGGTCAATACAATTAGAACTTAGGCTGGATCTCACTTCTCCTTTTCACATTATGAGCAAATATTTCCCTTCCCATACAGGTCAGGTTCAAAAATCCTTTCTCAATTTACATAACAGTTGGGCATTCATCACTGAAAAATAATTTTTCAAACAAGCATAATCTTGTTTACAAATAGAACAAAATGTTCCCATTTTAGTTTCCTCTTTCCAGAAGAGAATTCTGATTTTATTTCTCTGTTAAGCATTGCTTTTTGATTTAAGATTAAGTTTGATCTTTTTATTTGTGCAGCTGCATAGTCATTCAGTTTCTTCCTTGAACTAGAAAGCTACGGTTTCAATCTGTACTTTAGCTCTAGTAACATCAGAAAATGTTGGGGTAGGAGAGAAGAAATTGTTGCAAATAAGGTCATGTACTTGGGTTGTATTTTTTTCTCTCTCTCAACAAACAAACCTTTTATTGCTACCCTTAGGAACCGAATAACATAATGTGCTCAATTTATTAACAACAATTTATCTGTACACATTGAATTGAAGGTGAAACACTCCAAGTTGTTTAAGATTTTTTTTTAATTCATTTTCTCATCCCAACCCCTCACCTCAAGCCAATATCATACCTCTGTGAGGTAGCTGGTTGCTGGCATGGGAATGGTCTATTTCCAACTCAGTCAAATAGAAGCTGAACTCACAAACATGGCACCACTTTCACAGAGTCTAACATGATTTGACCCAAAGATGATGAGGGCTAGTATCAGTGCCTTACAGATTTATTTTGGAAAATAGTTTACTTGACTACTGATTCAATAAGATTTTCTATTTTAAGATTTATTTTTAATTGTAGGATAATTGATTAACAATATTGTATTGGTTTCTGCTGTATAACAATGTAAATCAGCTATCAGTTCAGTTCAGTTCAGTCGCTCAGTCGTGTCCGACTCTCCGCGACCCCATGAATCACAGCACGCCAGGCCTCCCTGTCCGTCACCAAATCCCGGAGTTCACTCAAACTCATGTCCACAGAGTCGGTGATACCATCCAGCCATCTCATTCTCAGTCGTCCCCTTCTCCTCCTGCTCCCAACCTTTCCCAGCATCAGAGTCTTTTCCAGTGAGTCAACTCGTCGCATGAGGTGGCCAAAGTATTGCAATTTCAGCTTCAGCATCAGTCCTTCCAATGAACACCCAGGATTGATCTCCTTTAGAATGGACTGGTTGGATCTCCTTGCAGGCCAAGGGACTCTCAAGAGTCTTCTCCAACACCACAGTTCAAAAGCATCAATTCTTCGGCGATCAGCTTTCTTTACAGTCCAACTCTCACATCCATACATGACCAAGGGGAAAAACCATAGCCTTGACTAGACAGACCTTTGTTGGCAAAGTAATGTCTCTGCTTTTTAATATATTATCAAGGTTGGTCATAACTTTCCTTCCAAGGAGTGAGCGTCTTTTAATTTCTTGGCTGCAATCAGCATCTGCAGTGATTTTGGAGCCCAAAAAAATAAAGTCTGACACTGTTTCCACTGTTTTTCCGTCTATTTCCCATGAAGTGATGGGACCAGATGCCATGATCTTTGTTTTCTGAATGTTGAGCTTCAAGCCAACCTTTTCACTCTCCTCTTTCACTTTCATCAAGAGACTTTTGAGTTCCTCTTCACTTTCTGCCATAAGGGTGGTGTCATCTGCATATCTGTTATTGATATTTCTCCCAGCAATCTTGATTCCAGCTTGTGTTCTTCCAGCCCACCGTTCCTCATGATGTACTCTGCATATAAGTTAAATAAGCAAGGTGACAATATACAGCCTTGACGTACTCCTTTTCCTATTTGGAACCAGTCTGTTGTTCCATGTACAGTTCTGACTGTTGCTTCCTGACCTGCATACAGGTTTCTCAAGAGACAGGTCAGGTGGTCTGGTATTCCCATCTCTTTCAGAATGTTCCACAGTTTATTGTGATCCACACAGTCAAAGACTTTGCCATAGTCAATGAAGCAGAAATAGATGTTTTTCTGGAACTCCCTTGCTTTCACCATGATCCAGCGGATGTTGGCAATTTGATCTCTGGTACCTCTGCCTTTTCTAAAACCTGCTTGAACATCTGGGAGTTCACGGTTCACATATTGCTGAAGCCTGGCTTGGAGAATTTTGAGCATGACTTTACTAGCATGTGAGATGAGTGCAATTGTGCGGTAGTTTGAGCATTCTTTGGCATTGCCTTTCTTTGGGATTGGAATGAAGACTGACCTTTTCCAGTCCTGTGGCCACTGCTGAGCTTTCCAAATTTGCTGGCATATTGAGTGCAGCACTTTCACAGCATCATCTTTCAAGATTTGAAATAGCTCAACTGGGATTCCATCACCTCCACTAGCTTTGTTCATAGTGATGCTTTCTAAGTCCCACTTGTCTTCACATTCCAAGATGTCTGGCTCTAGGTCAGTGATCACACCATTGTGACTATCTTGGTCGTGAAGATCTTTTTTGTAAAGTTCTTCTGTGTATTCTTGCCACCTCTTCTTAATATCTTCTGCTTCTGTTAGGTCTATACCATTTCTGTCCTTTATCGAGCCCATCTTTGCATGAAATGTTCCCTTGGAATCTCTAATTTTCTTAAAGAGATCTCTTGTTTTTCCTATTCTGTTCTTTTCCTCTATTTATTTGCATTGATCTCTGAGGAAGGCTTTCTTATCTCTCCTTGCTGTTCTTTGGAACTCTGCATTCAGATGCTTATGTCTTTCCTTTTCTCCTTTGCTTTTCACTTCTCTTCTTTTCACAGCTATTTGTAAGGCCTCCTCAGACAGCCATTTCACTTTTTTGCATTTCTTTTCCATGGGGATGGTCTTGGTCCCTGTCTCCTGTACAATGTCACGAACCTCCGATCCCCTCCTTCTTGAGCTTCCCTTCCACTGCAAAAGGATTTTCAGTTAAAGAGCAATTTAGTAAATCAGAAATATCCTGTGAATATTAAATGGTAAACTTAAACCTGCTTTAAAAAATGAATGGATGTTTCAACATCTAGGAAGTTAAGGTACTTTTAAGTTTCCTCATAAGTTTACACAAACTCACTTATACATACATGCATGACTACTAATTTTTCTGAAAAATAATGGGAATAAAATAAGCCTTAATATAGAAACCTGGAGAAGGAAATGGCAAGCCACTCCAGTATTTGTGCCTGGAGGATTCCATGGACAGACGAGCCTGAAGGGCTACAACCCATGGTGTCACAAAAAGTTGGACACGACTGAGTGAATGCACTTAAAATATCTTCCTTATGTAAAATTTCAGTCCATGGCAAGTCAAATATCCTCTGCGTAGTCAGCGTGTGAAATCTGGTTAGGATCTGAATTTCATGATGGGACCTCTGACTTGGCTTTCTAAGCAGTCTTCTTCCCTCCAGTTTCTCTTCCCTCCAACCCAGTCTTCATCCAGAGCATGCCAACCTTGAACTCAGAGAGGACTCGGCCTTTATAACACACATATGTCAATCACATGTCACCTATGACTTTATTGTCTATCCTGAGGTTTGCTGTCATGTCCTTATATTCATCATGATGAGCTACTTGAGCTCTTATGCTCCCTTAAGGCTTCTCCTCTGCTTTCTCAGAAAGAAGGACACTCATATGTATATAGTGTAGACATTCAACAAAATTGGTAAATTCCATGTATATAAATATACTCCACCTATAATTAAGATGTTACACTCCTCTCTTGACCACCTGTGTTAAAATAATGTTTTGATATTACAAATGATGCAGGGAAATAATGCAAGCTTACAAATAAATATCAGCCACAAACTACAGCCGCAGCTTCCACGGCTTCCCTGGTGGCTCAGATGGTAAAGAATCTGCCTGCAAAGTGGGAGACCTTGGTTCAATACCTGGGTTGGGAAGAGCTCCTGGAGGAGGGCATGGCAAACCACTCCAGTATTCTGGCCTGGAGAATCCCTTGGACAGAGGAGCCTGGTGGGCTACAGTTCATGGGGTTGCAAAGAGTCAGACATGACCGAGCAATTAAGTGCACCAACAAACCTAGAATTTTAAAGACAGAGTCATTTTTTAAATAAAGAGTTAACTCAGGTCTCTGAAATAAATTAGAAACAAGACCATATGTTTGAGATACAGGATTACTCAGGCCAATATATCTAAAATCTTTGAAGGTATGATTCAATGTTAAATTTAGTAAAGGAAAACAATTTTATACTTCAATTGTCAAGAAATTATGCATAAGTAATTTTATTAGGGAAAAAATTCCTATGTAACATTTGGTTATGAATTTAGGATTTCCTCCAGTTGTTAATTCGATAAATAATAGAAGTTGATTGAATATTTTCTAGGTAAGAGGTACTGTATTAAACCTGAGGATACCAAGGTGAAAAGGCATAATTGTTTTTCTCTGCAAACCAACAATTACAATTTCAACCCACTCCAGTATTCTTCCTGGGATTATCCCATGGACAGCAGAGTCTGGCAGGCTACAGACCATGAGGTTGCAAAGGCTTAGGCACGTTTGGGCGACTAACACTCACTCACAATAGTTGTTTACTGTTGGTCTGCTCAAAAGACTGATGGAGCAAGGAGGGGGATCTGAAATCTGTGCGGAAGAGACAATGAAGGCTTCATAGCATTTAAGATGAATGAGAACTGGAGGAAGAATAGTATTTTGTTAGGTGGATACGTGGGGTAACAGATTTGTGAATGGAAACTTCCAGGTCTGGTTCTCTCTCCTTCCAGGCACAGAGGAGGATTATATTTCCCTATTCTCTTGAATTTAGGGAGAACTATGTAATTCTGGCCAATGAGCTATGGATAGAAATGATACAGGTCACTTCTAAAGTGAAAACATTTAATTGCTAATGCAAACACTCCAGTGCTTTCTATCTACCTTGGCAATTGATGAAGTTGTTGTGTCAGAAGGTATAGTTACCTGTTGGTAAAACCTCTTGTCAGCTTGAGTGCCTGAGTGACAGTGTGGAGCAGAGCCACATGTGGAACCATGATGGACATTGTGACATGAATAAGAAATAAATTGTGTGTTTCAGTTCAGTTCAGTCGCTCAGTCGTGTCCGACTCTCCGCAACCCCATGAATCACAGCACGCCAGGCCTCCCTGTCCATCACCAACTCCCAGAGTTCACTCAAACTCACCTCCATCAAGTCAGTGATGCCATCCAGCCATCTCATTCTCTGTCTTCCCCTTCTCCTCCTGCCCCCAATCCCTCCAAGCATCAAAGTCTTTTCCAGTGAGTCAACTCTTTGCATGAGGTGACCAAAGTATTGCAGTTTCAGCTGTAGCATCAGTCCTTCCAATAAACAAACAGGACTTATCTCCTTTAGAATGGACTGGTTGGATCTCCTTGCAGTCCAAGGGACTCTCAAGAGTCTTCTCCAACACTTACAGTTCAAAAGCATCAATTCTTCGGCAATCCGCTTTCTTCACGGTCCAACTCTCACATCCATTCATGACCACTGCAAAAACCATAGCCTTGACTAGACGGACCTTGGTTGGCAAAGTAATGTCTCTGCTTTTTAACATGCTATCTAGGTTGGTCATAACTTTCCTTCCAAGGAGTAAGTGTCTTTTAATTTCATGGATGGATGGCATCACTGACTCTGTGGACATGAGTTTGAGTGAACACCAGGAGTTGGTGATGGACAGGGAGGCCTGGCGTGCTGTGATTCATGGGGTTGCAGAGAGTTGGACACGACTGAGCGACTGAACTGAACTGAACTGAATTTCATGGCTGCAATCAGCATCTGCAGTGATTTTGGAGCCCCAGAAAATAAAGTCTGACACTGTTTCCATTGTTTCCCTATCTGTTTCCATGAAGTGATGGAACCAGATGCCATGATCTTTGTTTTCTGAATGTTGAGCTTCAGGTCAACTTTTTCACTCTCCTCTTTCATTTTCATCAAGAGGCTTTTTAGTTCCTTTTCACTTTCTGCCATAAGGGTGGTGTCATCTGCATATCTGAGGTTATTGATATTTCTCCCGGCAATCTTGATTACAGCCTGTGCTTCCTCCAGCCCAGCGTTCCTCATGATGTACTCTGCATAGAAGTTAAATAAGCAGAGTGACAAGATACAACCCTGACTTACTCCTTTTCCTATTTGGAACCAGTTTGTTGTTCCATGTCCAGTTCTAACTGTTGCTTCCTGACCTGCATACAGGTTTCTCAAGAGACAGGTCAGGTGGTCTGGGATTCCCATCTCTTTCAGAATGTTCCACAGTTTGTTGGGATCCACAGAGTCAAAAGCTTTGGCATAGTCAATAAAGCAGAAATAGATGTTTTTCCTGAACTCTCTTGCTTTTACCATGATCCAGCAGATGTTGGCAATTTGATCTCTGGTGCCTCTGCCTTTTCTAAAACCAGCCTGAACATCTGGAAGTTCACGGTTCACGTATTGCTGAAGCCTGGCTTGGAGAATTTTGAGCATGACTTTACTAGCGTGTGAGATGAGTGCAATTGTGCAGTAGTTTGAACATTCTTCAGCATTGCCTTTCTTTGGGATTGGAATGAAGACTGACCTTTTCCAGTCCTGTGGCCACTGCTGAGTTTTCCAAATTTGCTGGCATATTGAGTGCAGCACTTTCACAGCATCATCTTTCAGGATTTTAAATAGCTCAACTGGAATTCCATCACCTCCACTAGCTTTGTTCATAGTGATGCTTTCTAAGGTCCACTTGAGTTCACATTCCAAGATGTGTGGCTCTAGGTCAGTGATCACACCATCATGATTATCTTGGTCGTGAAGATCTTTTTTGTACAGTTCTTCTGTGTATTCTTGCCACCTCTTCTTAATATCTTCTGCTTCTGTTAGGTCCATACCATTTCTGTCCTTTATCAGGCCCATCTTTGCATGAAATGTTCCCTTGATATCTCTAATTTTCTTGAAGAGATCTCTTATCTTTCCTATTCTGTTGTTTTCCTCTATTTCTTTGCATTTACATAAACATTGTGTGTTTAGTCATAGAAATTTGGGGAGTGTTTTGTTATTTCATCATTTTGATGTAAGTAAAACAATTTTAAAAACAAAAGGAAAGGAGAATGGACAAATCTCTCATGCAAAAGTATTCCAAGAAACTTACAAGGATACTCTGCCCTCAAGGAAATAGAGTATAACTCCCCTCTCTTTATTGTGGGCTGTGCATAGTGAATTCCTTCCCAAGAATACAGTATGTAAAGGAGAATAAAGGAGTAATTTTACAGCAGAGAAGACTTACAAATACTACTTCAGCAGTGGATCCAAGTTAATATCAACAGTAGTAGGTTATTTTGATGGGAGGTATCCTAGATACCTGGAGAAGGAAAAGGCAACCCACTCCAGTGTTCTTGCCTGGAGAATCCCAGGAAAGGGGGAGCCTGGTGGGCTACCGTCTATGGGGTTGCATAGAGTCGGACACGACTGAAGCGAGTTAGCAGCAGCAGCATCCTAGATACCATGTGATGAAAATGATATCTATGGTCTTCCTTCTCCAAACACATCATCCTTAACTAATCATGACAAAGAACATAAGACAAATCCCAGGTAAGCATCGTTTTACAAAATATCTGATCTGTGTCCCTCAAAACTGTCATGGTCATCAAAAAAAAGAGTAAATGTAATGTGGTGCTCTGGAGAGGATCTTAGAAAAAGGTAATTTCATAAAACCTAAGGAAATCTGAAAAAAGTATGAACTTTATTTAGTAATAACATTCTGATATTGGTTCACTGGGGCTTCCCTGGTGGCTCAGCCAGTAAAGAGTCTGTCTGCAATGCAAGAGATTGCCGAGAGACGCCCGGCTTCTGCGGCGCAGAGGCGAGAGGCGCCCGGTTCCGGCGGCGCAGACGCGAGAGATGCCTGGCTCCGGCGCAACCGACCACGTGCAGAATCATGGCTGAGAGGAGCTACCCCGCGCCCAGGGTTAGGGCGGTGGCCGAGAGGAGCTGTACCACGTCCAGGAGGCGGTGGCTGCTTGGGCACCGGAGGGCCGAGAGGAGCTGATCCACATTCAAAGCAGGAGGGGCGGCCTTGAGGAGATACCCCTCGTCCAAGGTAAGGTACAGCGGCTACACCTTGCTGGAGCAGCTGGGAAGAGATACTCCACGACCAAGTGGAATATAAGAATCCAGTGTTCTGGGGAGGAAGGAACAAGATGGCGGAGGGATAAGACGGCGAGACCACTCTCTCCCCCACAAATTCATCAAAAGAACATTTGAACGCGGAGTAAAGTCCACAAAACAACTTCTGAATACTGGCAGAGGACATCAGGCTCCCAGAAAAGCAGCCCATTGTCTTCTAAAGGAGAGAGAAGAAATCCAGCTCCACCCACCAGAACACCGACACATGCTTCCCTAACCAGGGAACCCGGACAAGTCACCCGTCCAACCCCACACACAGCGAAGAAACTACATAATAAAGAGAACTCCACAAACTGCAAGAAGAGGGAAAGGCCACCCCAAGCAAAGCAATATAAGCAAGATGAAGAGGCAGAGAAATACCCAGCAAGTAAAGGAACGAGATAATTGCCCACCAACACAAACAAAAGAAGAAGATATAGGGAATTTACCTGATAAAGAATTTCAAATTTTGATGGTGAAAATGATTCAAAATCTTGAAAGCAAAATGGAGTTACAGATAAATAACCTGGAGAAAAGGATTCAGAAGATGGAAGAAAGATTTAATAAGGACTTAGAAGAAATAAAAACGAGTCAATATACAATGAATAATGTAATAGATGAGATCAGAAACACTCTGGAGGGAACAAACAGTAGAATAACAGAGGCAGAAGACAGGATAAGCGAACTAGAAGATAGAATTGTAGAAATAAATGAAACAGAGAGGAAAAAAGAAAAACGAATTAAAAGAAATGAGGACAATATTAGAGACCTCTGGGACAATGTTAAACGCTCCAACATTCGAATCATAGGAGTCCCAGAAGAAAAAGACAAAAAGAAAGACCATGAGAGAATACTTGAGGAGATAATAGTTGAAAACTTCCCTAAAATAGGGAAAGAAATAATCACCCAAGTCCAAGAAACCCAGAGAGTCCCCAACAGGATAAACCCAAGGCAAAATACTCCAAGACACATATTAATCAAATTAACAAAGATCAAACACAAAGAACAAATATTAAAAGCAGCAAGGAAAAAGCAGCAAATAACACATAAGGGGATTCCCATAAGGATAACTAACAGCTGATCTTTCAACAGAAACTCTTCAGGCCAGAAGGGAGTGGCAAGACATACTTAAAGTGATGAAAGAAAATACCCTACAGCCCAGATTACTATACCCAGCAAGGATCTCATTCAAATATGAAGGAGAAATCAAAAGCTTTACAGACAAGCAAAAGCTGAGGGAATTCAGCATCACCAAACCAGCTCTCCAACAAATGCTAAAGGATCTTCTATAGACAGGAAACACAGAAAGAGTGTATAAACTTGAAGCCAAAGCAATAAAGAAAATGGCTACGGGATTGTACTTATCAATAATTACCTTAAATGTAAATGGGTTGAAATTTTCAAAAAGGCTAGGAAACAATTCTCATAGCCATCAATAGTTCAGTGTTGAGTTCATGAATAGTTTTTAAAGTTTGGGACAAACTGTAGTATTTGCTATTTGAAGTACTATTTGTATTTGGCATATTACGATGTAACATTGGTCTTCATTTCCATCTTAAAACGCCTAAAAATGCCTAACAGGTTTTTAGATTTGTGAATTTTAGTTGAAATGTATTTTATGATGTTACTAAACCTGCAGAAATATTGAAATATTTCAGAGAACTTATTCACTGTACATTTAATTTATTTTATTTATAAAAGTTATGAACTGTAGTAAGTTTTACTTGTTGGGTCAAATGCTGTTGCTTCAAATGCTTGTTGCATTTGAAGTGCTAGTTATAAGAAAATCAAATACCTTCAATGTATAAATGCTATTAAGTTTTTAAAGGACTCTGGAGTATAAGTAAGTTTGTTTAAAGAAATTTAGTCTGTTCAACTTGAATCAGCTCTGTCAAACATTAATTAGAAGCCTCATTTAAAAAAATAAATAAATAAATAATGGTGGTGGGAGGGAGGGTTGGAAAGCTGGCTGGAGGTGGAGGTGGTGAAGTTTATAAATCTAATTAAAAATGAAGTTGCATTTCCATTTTCCAAAACCACCCATCCACCAGCGTACTGTGTCACTAGACATTATGTACGATTTTACTTTGCGACAGAAACCATTACATTTAAAAATTCATTACAGCAAGGTTAGTTAGACACATGATGGATGCAGCTTTAATCCTGCCATATATTATTACAGTTAAAATGTAAATGATGAAAAATATTTTGTGATTTTTATGCATTTATGTGGAAATGTGTTTTACAGTGATATATGGTGTTATATTTCTATTATTGTGATGAAAAAGAAAGCAATACAAAAAGACGAAGTGTTTATTAAAACATGGAAAAAAAAAGAAATAAATGGTTTTGCAGCACTGAAGAGATTATAGAAAGTAAATAAGCTAGATCAGACCTGTTTTATGTAGTAATTTTAGTTTATTTTAACTATTTCAGTTGTAAAATATTGTTATACTGTTAATTAGTTCTGATTGTTCATATTAAACTATTGAAATGCAATAAATAAATTTTGAAAAAAAAAAAAAAAAGAGATTGCCTGCAGGAGACCAGGGTTCAATCCCTGGCTCAGGAAGATCCCCTGGAGAATGAAATGGCGGTCCACTCCAGTATTCTTTATTGGGAAATCTCATGGATAAAGGAGCCTGGTGGGCCACAGACCGTGGGGTCACAAAGGTCAGACATGACTTAGCGACTAAACCACCACATTTTTCCATTAATTGTAACAAATGTACTACACTGATGTAAAATGTTAGTAATAGGAGAAAGTGGATTTGGTGCATACAGAAACAATATGCACTATCATAGCAACTTTAAATCTCAAGCTATTCTAAAATTAAAAATTTATTTTAAAAAAGAGGTATAAGAGAGAATATAATATGTTCTGAAAATTCCTTTTGAAGTGGGGAGAGGAAGTTAAGAGTTTGGTTAGATAGGCAAAAAGTCTTTTATACTATTCAAAGGAGACTCAATTTGCAAATTGTATAGGCTGGGTGAGGGATTCCTAGAAGATCTGTGGATGGGCTTCAGGGGTGTTGCAAAACCTCTTGAGTTGTGTAAGATTATATTGTGTGTATGTGTATATGTACATTTTCCTCAGAAGAAAGTTAGAAGCTTTAATTATTTTTCACTTATTCCTAAAAGGAAAAGCACCTAAAATATGTTAATAATCATTGTTGAAGGTAATGTTGAAAATGAAATATTCTGAGCAAGAGATATGAAACAATTCTATTTTGTGTGCAAAAAAGATCTTTTCTTGGTAGTCCAGACTAAAGTGATAATGTGTACATGTTTGGAGAAAAAAGGCAGAAGTTAAAGCCAAGATGGTAATAAAGACCATGATCTTCAGATGTTTTTGATTGTAGTCTACTTTGCAGGGGGAGGAAATGACTCCATAAGATATTTTACCATACTCTTGCTGCTTTCCTGAGAAAAAAATTACTGAGTCATAGGATGAAATATCATTTTTTTGTAAACCAAGGCTTAATGGGATTATACATACATACCTACTTTATCATTAGGGTTGTGAATGGCTAGTATTTGAATAAAAATGCATGTATGTCTTTAATGGTATCTATAAACCTAAAGCCGGAGTAGGCAATAGCACCCCACTCCAATACTCTTGCCTGGAAAATCCCATGGACAGAGGAGCCTGATGCGCTGCAATCCATGGGATCGCTAAAAGTCGGACATGACTGAGCGACTTCACTTCCACTTTCATGCATTGGAGAAGGAAATGGCAACCCACTCCAGTGTTCTTGCCTGGAGAATCCCAGGGATGGCGGAGCCTGGTGGGCTGCTGTCTATGCGGTCGCACAGAGTCGGACACGACTGAAGCGACTTAGCAGCAGCAGCAGCAAAAACCTAAAGTACTATGATGAAAGCTACATTTATGGGAAATTATAGCTAAAAAGCAAAAAAGCAGGAACTTAAAATCATGACACTGATATGAAGGCTTCTATTCTGATATTGATGTACAATAACATTACATTCAACCAGACTTCTTTGTGGGATATATTTTAATCAGTAAATCCTATTACTGTGTTAATTTTATTTTATAAAATATTGACAATCCTTAATAACTCGCTTAATTGATTATTAATAATTAATCCTTTGTTTTATATACAAATGAAAATATATAGAATTGTGTATCATCAGTCCATATAATGGGCAAAAAATCTTGAATATTTTGTTCAATTCATGGTCTCTTAGGAGAACTGTGGACTGCAAATAATTCTTTGAGAAACTGCTGTTACAATCTACAAGACAAATAATGAAAGACCAAGATAGAAGCAGGCAGGATGTACAGAGAAAAGGGGACAGATAAGACAGATATCAAAGGATCAGAACTAGGAGAATTTTTTTGATGCTTTGATAGAGGTACAATGTAGAGGGGGAAAGCAAGCTTGGTTTTGGAGTTGCTGGCAGGCAGTTATGGGGAATACTGGACAGTGAATAAACTTGGAGGAGGATAGTGTGGATATGATAAGTCCAACTTTTAATATGTTGTGTTTGAAATCCCAAGTCCATATGTCTGGTGGGCAGCTGGGTCCTGCGAACTTTCATCTTAAAATAAAAGCATCTGAGCTGGATCTATAAGGCCCTAACTTAGAAGTGAAGCATTCGTATCAGTGTGACTTCTCTAAAATTTACAACAATATAGAGGAATTTCAATTTTTAAAGATTCCATTCTATTTCTAGAAATAAATATAGGGAGGGGGAGAGTCAGCATTTAAGAATTCCTGAGAAACAATAAGAGTAACTATTTTATGTGATTAGAAATTCTTGGTGTGGGAATTGTCTGGCGGCCCAGTGATTAGGACTTTGTGCTTCCACTGCCCTGGGTCCCTGGTCAGGTAACTAAGATCTGAAAAGCAACAAAGCACTGCCAAAAAAAAGAAAAATTCTTGGTGAATGACGTTTCCAGTGCCTCATTTCTTTTTAAAAAAGTTTAATTGTATATTTAAATGGAGAAAAATTACTTTACAATATTCTGATGGTGTCTGCCATACATCAGCTATTTTTCTCCTAACCAACCTCTCCCCTCTTTAAATAATGGAATTCAGGTGTCTATTTATAGGTTACTGTTGTTGCTGATGTTTTGTTTCAAAAATTATTTTTTATTTTATATAATATAATATTTATATTATATTTATATTTATAAAATTGGGTTAGTTTCAGTCCATGGGGTCACAAAGAGTCAGATATGACTTAGTGACTGAAAAACAACAACAATTTTTTAAAAATGATTTAAGATATAATTTGCATAATAGAAATGCATATAACTAAAAAATGTATCTGTGAATGACATTAGTTACTCATGATTATAACGTTTCATAATTCCCTTTAGCAACTTCTCAGAAAATACTTTTAAAATAAGTCTGCTAACTATAAGTGCAAGAGATGTGCTCAGGGCTCAGTTATAATTAGTGCTACCATAAGAGCCCAGTTACCATCTGGACTATCACTCTGCATTTCAAATCCTATCCTGAGGTGAAACTAAGCAACATGGGAATTGAGTTTTTTTAAACACTGGATCATCGAAAAAGCAATAGAGTACCAGAAAAACACCTATTTCTGCTGTATTGACTATGCCAAAGACTTTGACTGTGTGGATCACAATAAACTGTGGAAAATTCTGAAAGAGATGGGAATACCAGACCACCTGACCTGACTCTTGAGAAATCTGTATTCAGGTCAGGAAGCAACAGTTAGAAGTGGACATGGAACAACAGACTGGTTCCAAATAGGAAAAGGAGTACATCAAGGCTGTATATTGTCAGCCTGCTTATTTAACTTATATGCAGAGTACATCATGAGAAACGCTGGGCTGGAGGAAGCACAGGCTGGAATCAAGATTGCTGGGAGAAATATCAATAACCTCAGACATGCAGATGACACCGCCCTATGGCAGAAAGTGAAGAACTAAAGAGCCTCTTGATGAAGGTGAAAGAAGAGAGTGAAAAAGTTGGCTTAAAGCTCAACATTCAGAAAACTAAGATCATGGCATCCAGTCCCATCACTTCATGGCAAATAGATGGGGAGACAGTGGAAACAGTGGCTGACTTTATTTTTCTGGACTCCAGAATCACTGCAAAATCACCAAAATCATGGTGATTGCAGCCATGAGATTAAAAGATGCTTCCTCTTTGGAAGGAAAGTTATGACCAACCTAGACAGCATATTGAAAGCTGAGACCTGTCTACGGCCATACCACCCTGAACGCGCCCGATCTCGTCTGAAAAGCTGAGACCTTACTTTGTCAACAAAGGCCCATCTAGTCAAGGCTATGGTTTTTCCAGTGGTCATGTGTGGATGTGAGAGTTGGACTATAAAGAAAACTGAGCGCCAAAGAATTGATGCTTTTGAACTGTGATGTTGGAGAAGACACTTGAGAGTCCCTTGGACTGCAAGGAGATCCAACTAGTCCATCCTAGAGGAAATCAGTCCTTGGTATTCATTGGCAGGATTGATGTTGAAGCTGAAACTCCAATACTTTGGCCACGTGATGTGAAGATTTGACTCATTTGAAAAGACCCTGATGCTGGGAAAGATTGAGGGCAGGAAGAGAAGTGGATGACAGAGAATGAGAATGTTGGATGGCATCACCGACTCAATGGACACGGGTTTGGGTGAACTCTGGAAGTTGGTGATGGACAGGAAGGCCTGGCGTGCTGCGATTCATGGGGTCGCAAAGAGTCGGACACGACTGAGCAACCGAACTGAACTAAACTAAAAATGAGGAAACCTTGGTATTGATTTTTACTTCATTCTCAGAATAAGGGTCAATTTTTGGTTTGGGAACTTGATTGTATTAAAATAACAGGTATAAGTAAGATATCACATGAAAAAAAAAAAACAAGGAAGATCTGCAACAAGCATTGCTCTCCCTCTTAGGCCAACTGGTGCTACTCTCTGGTTATTTCCTCAGTCAATCATTGTCATGGGTCAGTCCTGGTGCTTCTTAGCTTTACCCTGTCTCTGCATCTGACCTGTCACTCTTCAAGTCTCTCTCCCCTACCTGACGCATTCTCCGTACACCTTTGGATATCCTGATATGAATAAACCCATATTCTTTCCTGTTGATTCATATCAAAATGGTCCCAGAATCTTGGACCCCACAGCTGTCCTCCCATGGCTGGTCACATAGACTTGAAACCTGACCCTTGGAGCTCCAGAAGCTGCTGTGCTGGAATCATATGGGACTGTAAAGTAAGAAAACTCTCGGAATTCCCTGGGTGGGGGAATATGCCAAATAATTTCAGATATTCTTTAAATCAACCGATATTTACTGTTCATCATGTTATAGGCACAGTTCCAGATATTTGGGATACGGGTGTAAACAAGTGTAAAGGAATTCTGCCCTATTTCCTGTGAGGACAGCAGCCCAGATGGTGTGTCAGAGATGTAACACAGTGAAAAGGGTGTCCAGATGTGGAAGAAGGGGTGGCACAGTAAGGGGTATCAAAGCCTGTGTGGACAGCATCAACTCCATGGTGCGCCAGTGTTGGAAGAATGGTTACAAACAGGCAAATAGATAAAATATATGCATGTGCTCACAGTGCATCTTAAGGATATTAAGGACAATGTGTGCCCAATTTTTCACTGTCATACAAGGGAGTTACCAACCTGAAGAAGGAAGAAATTAAAATTGACCTTGTGGTGTGAGATTGATATTGGAGATACTATATGAATTCAATTTAAATAGATAAAAATAATGTAAATATCTACATCTTCTAGCTCTGACCACTGATGGAGCCTGGGAATAGTGACTCTATTGCCTATAGCTGTTTTTTAAAATAAGGGTTCATGAAAGAAATCACTGATTCCAGGCTGAGTAGGAAAAGAAAAAGGTGAGCATTAGAACATCTTACACCAGAAAACAAAAAAGTCCCCAAAGAATGATGGGAACAAGTCAAAGTGACATAGAAGCTAGCTTGCAGAGGCTCTCATGGCCAAATCAAGGATAATGTGAACATCTAAATAAATGATAGCCATGGATTATGATATATAATAATTGGAGTAATGTAGGAAGCCAGGAGTCCATACTGATACAATAAGTAAACATGTAAATTGACATTTTGATAAAGAAGAAAAATTTTCAAAGTACTTCACCCTCTCCCAAATACCTCACAATGGAGGTGACTTGCAGACATCACCTTAATCAAATGATTAATGAGAACATCATCAGTAATAGAACATTTCAAAACTGAATGTCACCTGAAAGGATGCAGCGAAATGAGCACAGTGTTACTTCTATGGTATCCCTGCCAAAGATGCATAACTAATCCAACCCGGAGAATATCAGAAAAATCTTAGACCATTTTACACCATAGCTGGTTGAGGTCTTCAAAAGTGTTAAAGCCATAAAAGTCAAGGAAAAGGTGAAAAATGGTCTAGATTGCAGGAAACTGAAAAGCATGACAAACAAATATAACATGTGAATCAGAATTAGACATTTTAATTAAGAAGGACTTGATGAAAGTGAAAGAGGAGAGTGAAAAGTTTGGCTTGAAGCTCAACATTCAGAAAACAAAGATCATGGCATCTGGTCCCATCACTTCATGGGAAATAGATGGGGCAACAGTGGAAAGTGTCAGACTTTATTTTTTGGGGCTCCAAAATCACTGCAGATGCTGATTGCAGCCATGAAATTAAAAGATGCCTACTCCTTGGAAGGAAAGTATGACCAATCTAGATAGCATATTAAAAAGCAGAGACATTACTTTGCCAACCAAGGTCCGTCTAGTCAAGGCTATGGTTTTTGCAGTAGTCATGTATGGATGTGAGAGCTGGACTGTGAAGAAAGCTGATTGCCGAAGAATTGATGCTTTTGAACTGTGGTGTTGGAGAAGACCCTTGAGAGTCCCTTGTACTGCAAGGAGATCCGACCAGTTCATTCTAAGGGAGATCAGTCCTGGGTGTTCATTGGAAGGACTGATGCTGAAGGTGAAGCTCCAATACTTTGGCCACCTCATGCGACGAGTTGACTCACTGGAAAAGACTCTGATGCTGGGAAGGATTGGGGGCAGGAGGAGAAGGGGATGACAGAAAATGAGATGGCTGGATGGCATCACCGACTCTGTGGACATGAGTTTGAGTGAACTCCGGGAGTTGGTGATGGACAGGGAGGCCCAGCATGCTGTGATTCATGGAGTCGCAAAATTCGGATACAACTGTGCGACTGAACTGAACTGAATGGGACAACTGATGAAATTGCATAGGCTCTGATGATTAGGTGGTCCTAATTTTGTCAGTGTTCCCCTCCTGATTTGGATGATGCTTTGAGGTTCTGTAGGAATTACACACTGAAGGATTCGGAGCCATGGGCACCATGTTGGCAGTGTATTCTCAAACTGTTCAGAAAACATAAAAGGCTGTACTGTACTTGCAAATATGGGGGAAAATTGAGACTATTTCAATGTCTAGAAAAGGGGGAAGGACTCTATTCTTTTGAAAGTTATATTTCAGCAAGAAGAGACAGATCAATGAATAAATAAAACATGTCTATCAAATGGTTACAGGCTTGAGTCTTGGGGCACTCCCACAGTAAAAGTAAACAGCAGAGAAACAGGCAGCCAAGAAGAGCTAAGACGAAACCATCAATGAGACAGGATGTAAAGGACAAGCTGAGGAAGGAAAAATTTTGTAGGAAGTGGTTCACTCTGTCAAATGCTGCTGAGAGATCAGTAGGATGAAGAGAAATCAGGTGATCACTAGAATTGGCCCCAAGGCATCCTGGAAGGAGTCAGGCTGGAGCCGTTTTCAACTGAGTAAGGACAGCTGTCAGATTAAGAATAGATGAAAAGAGAAAGGGAGGCGAGGAGGTGGAGTGGGTGAATATAGACATGTCATCCCAGAAGTGTTGCTGTAAACAAGGGAGTCAAAAATGATGTTGTAGTTGGAGGGTTATATAGAGTCCATGGAGAGTTCTTTCTAAGATGGAAGATTACCAGAGCAGTTCATACAGTGATGGGGGTGATCCAGCAAAGAGGGAGAAACTCAGGATCAGGAAACAGCCTAAACTGGGGTGGTGAGAGGGCTGTGATGAAGACTGCATGTGGAGACACTGCCATTGGCAGGAGCAGAGGTCCTTCATCCCAGCGATAAAGGGGACGGAAGGGAGGGTGGGCCCAGGGAGAGACGTGAGCTCTGTTATGGTAGCCAGGAGGGGAGGATTTTGTATGAGTTGCTTCTGTTCTGTCAGTGTAATGTGAGAAGCCAGGTCATCTACTGAAAGCAGAGTGTGGAAGGCTAGCAATTGGCGTGAGTGCTGGGAATTTGAAAAGACACAAGTAAATAGTGATAGTCATTTTGGAGAGTGGCAACATCAACACAGGATTGCCAAGAAGTGACTAAGAACACCGGACAGTCTTGAGTGCCCATTTGAGGTTTATGTTGATAAATTAAAACTGAAGGGAATTCCCTGGCAATCTTGTGGTTAGGACTTTGATCTTTCACCGTTGAGGGGGTGGGTTCAATCCCTGGCTGGGGAACTAAGATCCCACAAGCTGATCAGCTATGTCAAAAAAAAAAATTATAAGAACTGTCAGCACGCTTATGGATTTTTCTCCAGCAATATCCATCTGTTTGGGTGTAAAGATGTTGTAAATATTAAGTATCATTTTTTCTGAATATATACATATGTATTCTTCAGAGATACTAAAAAGCTCTAAACAAAGACAGACAAGGTATGAATTGCAAGGCTTTTAATGAAAATGTAGTTTTACAGATGCATCAGTTCATGTCTATGGTTAATTAGCAATTATTTCAATACTGTCAATCTCATCTGAATTTAGTCATAATGCACGAATCTATGATAATGAAATTAAGGGAAAGAAACAGGTCATCTAATCCCTCTTTATATTCCTTCAAGACCAGCAAGATGTATAAGTGATCTTTCTTTGATTAAGAACTGAATGTACTGGATATATATTTGATAATTAAGTGTTTAGACAAATATTTACCAGCATCAGTTCTGTTAGCACACTGAATAATATTGTAGGCCTATTAACAAGCAGTTAACATATCAGGTAAACATTAAGCCTCTTAGAAGAAGGACCATATGCTCCTGTTTCTATAAAAATATTTGTTTGAAGGAATGGTGGTATAACCTTTCATTCAACTATTACTTCCTTAAATGTGAAAAAGAAACAAAATGAGCTGAAGAACGATAACTCCACAGTTACAGGGTGCAACCCTCAACATAACTGCTGACATCATGGTCTCGACAGTGACTTTTCCATGCCACCCTGTAAAGAAAAATGAAACAAATGGTAATAAGACTTAAACATGGTGATACTGTAATAAACATATTCAAATTCTTTGGCAGAACAAAATAGCTTATCGATACATGAAATGGAGACTACAGACAGTTCCAAGTATCACTATTTATTAACTGGAGATGTGTATACCAAGGACCTCATATCTCCACCAAGCCTTCACTAGAGCACAGAATGCTGAACACAAATGTTGAGTCTTGTGTAGTCCACAACACAACTGCAGAGTGCATTCCACGTTTATTTAATTCCAAAATAATTTCAAGATATGACAAGTAATTGATAGAAGAGAGAGAATTTTAAAACCTCTAGAAATCCTCTAAAATAAACTGAGGAATAACAGAATAAGATTTTGATTCAGTGAAAATAGACTGTTTCTATATAATACATTGCTCAAAATAAATCTAAAGATAATGCTGTTAAAGTGCTCCACTCAATATGTCAGCAAATTTGGAAAACTCACCAGTGGCCACAGGACTCGAAAAGATCAGTTTTCACTCCAATTCCAAAGTAGGACAGTGCCAAAGATTGTTCAAAATATTGTACAATTGTGCTCCTTTCACATTTCACATAGCACATTTCACATAGCTAGTAAGGTTATGCTCAGAGTCCTTCAAGCTAGGCTTCAGCAGTAAATGAACCAAAAACTTCCAGATGTACAAGTTGGGTTTAGAAATGTCAGGGGAACCAGAGATCAAATTGCCAACATCCGTTGGATCATAGAAAAAGCGAGGGAATTTATTAGAAAACATCTCCTTCTGCTTCATAGACTATGCTTAAGCCTTGTATGGATATACAAACAAACTGTTCTATGGATCACAGCAAACTGTGGAAAATTCTTAAAGATGGGAATACCAGATCATCTTGCCTGTCTGCTGAGAAACATGTATATGGGTCAAGAAACAACAGTCAGAAACTTACATGGAACAACTCATTGGTTCAAAATTGGGAAATGAGTATGACAAGGCTATATATTATCATCCTGTTTATTTAACTTATATGCAGAGTATATTATGCAAAATGCTGGGTTGGATGAATCACAGGCTGGAATCAACATTGCCAAGAGAAATATCAACAACCTCAGGTATGCAGATGATACCACTCTAATGGCAGAAAGTGAAGAGGAACTAACAGTCTCTTGATGAGTGTGAAAGATGACAGTGGAAAAGTTGGTTAAAACTCAGCATTCAAAAAACTAAGATCATCACAAATAGAAGGGGAAAAAAGTGGAAGCAATAACAGATTTTATTTTCTTGTGCTCCAAAATCACTGTGGTTGGTGACTGCAGCCATGAAATTAAAAGACACTTACTCTTTGCAAGGAAAACTGTGGCAAACCTAGATAGTGTATTCAAAAACAAAGATATCACTTTGATGACAAAGATTCCTATAGTCAAAGCTATGGTTTTTCCAGTAGTCATGTACAGATGTGACAGTTGGACCATAAAGAAACTGAGTGCCTGAGAATTGGTGTTTTTGAATAGTGGTGCTGGAGAAGACTCTTGACAGTCCCTTGGACAGCAAAGAAATCAAACCAGTCAATCCTAAAGGAAATCAATCCTGAATATTCACTGGAAGGACTGATGCTGAAGCTGAAGTTCTAATACTTTGGCCAGGTGTCCTGAAGAGCCGACTCATTGGAAAAGACCCTGATAGTGGGAAAGATTGAAGGCAAAAGAAGGAGGTACGGCAGAGGATGAGATGCTTAGATAGCTTCACCAACTCAATGGACATAAATTTGAGCATACTCCAGGAGAAAATGAAGGACAGGGAAGCCTGTGTACTATAGTCCATGGGGTCGCAAAGAGTCAGATATAACTTACTGACTGAACACACAAACAAAGCTGCAATTTTCAGTCCTCAGTAGCATATTTTGGTCTTTGGGAATGTATTCCTTTGCTTCTCTCATAACAGTAGGGTAAAACAGCTCTCACCTGGGACTTCCCTGGAGGTCCAATGGTTAAGACTCCACCCCTCCAATATTGGGGTAGATTCCTGGTAGTTAGGTAGGAGGCTAAAATCCTGGGTGCCCAAAGGCACTACCAAAAACCCCAGTTTTCCATCCTCCCCTTATTTTTTTGGCCGCATCTAATAGCATGTGGTTCCCTGTCCAGCACCCCTTGCATTAGAAGCACAAAGTCTTATCAATTGGATGGCCAGGCAAGTCCCCAGATCTCCTCTTTCATGCTTAACACATACCATGCTCTGTAACAGGAACTTAGATAGTTTAAGTCCATTATACTTCAAACACAAACATCCAAACAAAATCATAGGAAAAGAGGTCAATATGTGGTTATCATAGGTAGGGGTAGTGGGAGAGGGTGAGGGTGGGGAATTAGATGAAGTCAGTCAAAGGTCTTACAAACTTCTAGTTACAAGATAATGAATACTGGGGATGTAATGTATGTGGTGCTGGAGAAGACTCTTGAGAGTCCCTTGGACTGCAAGGAGATCCAACCAGTCCATTCTAAAGGAGATCAATCCTGGGTGTTCATTGGAAGGACTTATGCTAAAGCTGAAACTCCAATACTTTGGCCACCTCATGTGACGAGTTGACTCACTGGAAAAGAGTCTGATGCTAGGAGGGATTGGGGGTAGGAGGAGACAGGGACGACAGAGAATGAGATGGCTGGATGGCATCACCGACTCAATGGACATGAGTTTGAGTGAACTCTGGGAGCTGGTGATGGACAGGGAGGCCTGGCGTGCTGTGGTTCATGGGGTCGCAAAGAGTTGGACACAACTAAGCAACTGAACTGAACTGAATGTATGTGGTGATAAATAAAGTTAACACTGATATATGTTGTGTATGAAGATCGTTAAGAGAGTAAAGCCTAAGAATTTTCATCACACACACAAAGTTTTTCTTCTATTTCTTTGTTTGTATCTATATGTCACTAAACTTATTGTGACAATAATTTCATGATGTACATAAGTCAAATCATTTTGCTGTACACTTTAAACTTCTATAGTGCTGTATGTCAATTACATCTCAGTAGAACTAGCTTCCCTTGTGGCTTAGTGGGTAAAGAATCTGCCTGCAATGTGGGAGACCTGGGTTCAATCCCTGGGTTGGGAAGATCCCCTGGAGAAAGGAAAGGCTACCCACTCCAGTATTCTGGCCTGGAGAATTCCATGGACTGTATAGCCCATGGAGTTGCAAAGAGTCAGATACAACTGAGTGACTTTCACTTTCAGAACTGGAATAGGAGAGAAGAAAACCCAAAACATACCATGCTGTAATGCCTTGCTCACGGACAATCTGCTTTGCACATGCTACAGCTTTGGCGATGTCATTTTCCATTAATTCTGAAAAGGAGATGGTAAGAAATGAAGACAACATTCATAGAAATTTCATTGTAAGTTTAAGTTAAATCAGCTTTGTTTTCTTGGGTTGAGGAAAGAACAACCAAAATTTTGTTTTTTATGAGTCCATGTATCTGTGAATGTTGCGGGAAAACTCTTTCTTTTTCCATCCTATTTGGCATGAAATAAAGCATTCTGTTTCTCATTCACCAAAGTCACTGGAAGCTCTGAAGCTATTAACTAGTGTGATGGAAGGTTCTCTTTTACTAGGGACCAGAAAATAAAAACAAAACCAAAACAAACAAGCAGAAACCGGTCAGTAATTTTTTGCTCAGCAATTCTGTAATTGGAGAAGGAAATGGCACCCCACTCTAATACTTTTGCCTGGAGAATCCCATGGATGGAGGAGCCTGGTAGGCTACAGGTCATGGGGTTGCAAAGAGTCGGATAAGACTGAGTGACTTCACTTTCACTTTCTGTTAATATTAGTGGAAGTTTACCTTAAAGAAATAATAAGAGCTGTCCCCAAAGATGTGTGTACAAAATGATTCACAGGGGAAAATAAAGAGGAATACAGTCTAAGTGCATTAACAGTGTGCATTGGATTGATAAATTATAGAATATATATTTAGTGGAATTTATTCATCTTGATGTATAATGAAGATTGGTGTTTGCTGATAATATAATTTTGGGCAATAAAGAGCATATTATAAGGCAGAAAATTTAGTACAATTTCATTTTTGTTGAAACATATTGCTTACATGTTTGTATGTGGGTACAAATTGCATAATATAGTTTTATATTCATGTACATGAGTGATGTATATTCTGAAAGAAGCTGTAATTCCAAAAATTACCAGTGTTCATAAATCTTGGGGTAGAGACAATTTTTACTCAATGACTAAAGATTACTATATAAAAAATATTTTCTCTGTAAATTAACTGCATACAAAAGAATATTCTTAGACTAATCTTCTCTATTAGGAATTTTAGTATGTAAAAATTTAACAATTTTTGCATTAGTTCTCCAATATTTTATGCACTAAAGATTCCATATCTCTATTTTAAAAGGAACTCAGTAGCATATTTATTTCACCCCAGTTCAACAGATCTATAAATTGACTTGTCAGAATGACAACGTTTATACAGGAACTGTACTTTTTGGAGACGCAAGCTAAAGAATTTAGAAATGAAAGGTCATAATTTTCTACTCACCGTGAATAATTCACTTTAAATTACTCAACCAAAAAACCCATTTATATATAGTTTATATACATAGGATAAATAAATATGACAAAATGTTAATGACTGTTACAGTACATGATGAACATATTGATGGTTATTATATTAATGTTTCCAATTTTTCATATATTTAAAACATTTAATCATAAAAAGTAAAAATAAATTTTTTAAAAGGACTACACATAGTCCTCCTCTTTGGTTAGTTAGTAATCCTTTGTTTTCCAATAAATCAAGGCAGATGAGAAAAATACCACATAACTGAATTACCCTCTCCTCCCCAAACCAGGTAAGTAAGAGGAACAGAATTGTTCTTCACAAGCATCAGCAAGTCCAGTTATAATAACATGACAGGTTATTCCAGAAAATCTTATGGGTTAGCAAACAGCAACATTCTATGATACCAGCTCGTTAATTTTTTACTTAAGAAATTATGAGGATAATAGAGAGGTTCTAGAAGTTCAGAGGGAATTTTTCTAGGTCCCTGATGAACTCCTCAAGACATTTTCATTTGTACTGAATCTCTGTTCTAACAGGTATAACCAGATGGGGCCTGAGCCATCACTCAATATCATCTTGTCTTACCGCTGCAGGATACATGACAGCCGTCAACTGCTTTTGGGGTTTTGCCATCATTACACCACCATTTGCTGTTGATCTGAAATATCCCATAATCAGTGCTTTCGCTGCTAGGATTGTAGTTTGTAGCTTTTGTGTTATAACCGCTTTCCCATTTGGTCAAACACAACCCTGAAAAAAAAAATGTATTTTTTTTATTATAAATAGCAACATGACATGACTTACACTTCATAGCCCCATCAGTTCTATTTAATTAATTCTATTTTAGTAATGACTTAATTTATAAATTTAAAAATGTATTTTACTTGTGAGATATTCTAACACCTTCATGTTAAGAATTCCCTTAAGAGAATTCTTTTATTAGCAAATCATTTAGTAATACTAATGAAACAAGACAACATATTTTAAAAACATTAAAATAGCTATTTCTTCCATTCCTGTTACTCTTCCCCTGCTCTTATCCCTCAGGTTAGATGCTGCCAAGAATAGAAAAATCAACAGACTTGTTGAATGAGTTTGTTCATTATCAGCAGATGTATAAGCTAATGGAAAAATACTTTTATTTTTAAAAATATTTATTAGGAAAAATAAGGAATTTCTGGGAGAAAGAAAATTTCTTATGATACCTAAAGGTAAACTTGGGTATCAAATTAGAATTCAGACCAAAGGAATCACAGAATAGAAAAGACTATGTCATCCATCCATCTATCTAGCCATTGGCTCATTCATTCAAAAATAATTAGGGAGGGGAAATTTCTGAATTTAATCTGAAAAATACAGTGATGACATTGACAAATATGGACTAAAATACACAGTAACTTTTCTTTAGTGTGCACCTTGAATTGTGGAAGAAAATGAAAACTAATTAATGGACTAGAGTCTGAATAGTAAAATATCATTTCATGGTGCCTTTCAGGGATCCTTATGGAGATATTAATTAATAGGTTCCCACTGTCCCTGTTTTGAGAGTTCAGAGTAACTTTTTAAAACTTTGCTGTTAAAAACTCAACATCATGGTAAGGAGGTTAAAAGTGGGAAAAATACTACCTTACTCATGCTTGCAGAACCCAAGTTCCAAACTGAAAATGGCTAGAGTCAAACACTTGACAGATATACCACAGGTGCCGAAATATTTTTATTGTCAGCCTACTTGTACCACCTGGCAAATTTAGTGGCACTAGACAAGTACAGTTGCACCTAACATGCTTAAAATGATATAGATTTGAACCTCCTATGCTTCCCTCCTTCCCCTGCTGCATCGGATTCTAAAGAAACAAGTTGCTGTTTTTAACCACGGTAAATGTACAAACCCTCCAAGAAAGAAAAAAACCATTCACTCAAAGTTCCTTTCCTATTATTCATGCTCTATTAGTATCTGTTCCACACATGGCTAACTATTTGGAAGGAGGAAGAAGAATTAACTTACAGTTTGCCAGGCTGACTCCCTTATAGCCATCTAGTCCAAGTTTCTTCAGAGTTTTGGCAAGCTCACATCTCTCAAAGACCTTGCCTTGGACAGCGACAGAAAGGAAGAGAAGCCCCAGAATAATGAGAGCCTTCATGTTGACTGAGAAGTCAAATGTCCAGACTGACCAGGGTGAGCTGGACTTGATATTTAACATCTTCTCACTCCCCTCTCACCACACTGATGTGGTGGCTCCACCCTCTGAGACATGTGAAAAACAGGAACAGTTCATTGGTCCATATACTTGAACAGTTTTCTTTCTTATGTTTGAAGAGAGATATTCTGATATCCTAAGAATTAACCTGCAAAAAATAATGAAATGACATTGCATAAAGACGTTGCTCAGGTAGATTCAGGGTTAGCCCTATTGCCCGAAGAGGAACTTCCTCCTATTTTTACGAAGTTGAGCAAGTATAAAGAAAAAAAACCTGAAAGAACATTTTACTCAACTGAAAATGAGCTCCCATCTTTGATTAACATGCTTTTACATTAAGTGGTTTTTATGTGCCTTCAATAAGTTGTCTTCATCTTTTTCACTTAAAATTATTTTATATACACTTTCCACAAGAACATGACACACTGCCTGTTGCTCTGATCAATATATAGCACAGCACCATGTTGATCACAGACACCTATACTCACTCTTTTTGGTGTCTATTGTAAATTCTTAATTTATAAATCAATGTTTTACTATGATAGGTAAGCCTCACATGAACAACATTCCTAACTCCTTTCTGACTATGCCTTCTTCACATTTCCATGTTAGAACTTAAAGGGTCATTGTAAAGCAAGGAAACTGTATAGCAAACCTACAGAAGAATAACAGAACATGCCATTCCAAAATTTCCCCCTTTGGCATAAGGATTATTTTGAGCTGAAAAAGCAGATCCTAGACAAGTTCTCTGCCCTCCCTCTATCTTCCTGAAAGCTGAACATAAATTTGTGCATAAATTAATCGCCAACAACCCTGGACACTTATCAGCCCCAAGACAGCACCAAAGGATTCTACAAAACAACAATATGACTCGATATTATCTTTTTTCCCTTTCTAATGTATTTATCGTTCCACAATTTGGAACCCTCAGAAGCTTAGTACTCTTTTCCTCTTTCTAGTCGCCCCTCTAAATATATGCTGTTCTTTGATTAAAATGATCTGTAAATCTAAATGCTAGCCCCCTCTTTGAGTTACTTATCCCTTCATTTCTCGTAAGTATACATGAGAAAGTGAAAGTGTTACTCGCTCAATCGTTTCCAATTCTTTGCGCCCCCATGGACTGTCCATGGGATTTTTCAGGCAAGAATATTGGAGTGGGTTGCCATTTCCTTCTCCAGGGGATCTTTCTGGCCCATGGATGGAACCCGAGTCTCCAGCATTGCAGGCAGATTCTTTACCATCTGAGCTACCAGGAAAGCCCAAGTATACATGAGATGTACATGTTAATAAACTTGTTTCCTTTTCTCTTATTAATCTGTGTTTTGCTACAGAGCCCCAGTCAAAAATGGTAAAGAGTAAAGGGAAACACATGTTTCTTCCTGGACAGTTTCTAGTCATGAGGATGGGACAGTGAAAGGCTGGAACACTCCATTCTCCCTGGAGACTGCTGTTGAGATATGGGATAACTGACAACAGACCAGCAGAAAGTAAGAATTTTTACCGTGTCAGTCTTCCAGTTCTCTGTCTAGAGTACACAGTCAAGAGAGGAGGATAAAGTTTTTTCTTGTCTCTTCCTTTTCAAATTCACAGTGGCAGGAGAAAAGCATTTGTGAAAATAGATTTTAAATTATGACTCGTGAATTTGGTTTTGGTAATCAACACTTGTGGTTATTGATTCTTAGCCTCCCAGAAGGAGTCATGTTTTACTTTGTCTCTGTCATTTGTCATAAGGATGAAAAACCACAAGATGAGAATCTCCATTTGTCTCGTTTTATATCCTGAGAATTTGGCTTTGTAACCAGTGAGAATATTCCCTCTGGCTTCTGCCACTTGTGGGATGCAGGTTGTCTGTCAGGTTTGCATCAACAGTTAGCCAGCCAGCCAGCTAGGAGCCTAAGACATGAAGTGACAGGCAGTATTCTCTGTCCAACCATGCCGACTCTCAGGGCAGTCTGTCTTAATAGAGTGTCCACACGCATAAGGGGCCTTTATGGCCTCTACCTTCCCTGCTTGGTTTGAGGGGGAATCTCTCAACCCAGTATCACCTTTCTAGTGACATGGGTGAGGAGATCAGTGGTTTTAGGTGTCTCACTTTGTGTGAGAGAGGGGTTTCTTTGCCACCTGAGACATGGAAGATCTTTGCTTTCTTCAGCTTTCTCGGGAGAGGCTCTGCATCTCAAGAGGGCTGTATTTCTTAAGGGACTCCTCTCATGTCCATGCTGGTGCTGCTGCTAAGTCGCTTCAGTCGTGACCAACTCTGTGCGACCCTAGAGACGGCAGCCCACCAGGCTCCCCCATCCCTGGGATTCTCCAGACAAGAACAATGGAGTGGGTTGCCATTTCCTTCTCCAATGCATGAAAGTGAAGTAGCCCAGTCGTGTCCGACTCTTAGCGACCCCATGGACTGCAGCCCACCAGGCTCCTCCGTCCATGGGATTCTCCAGGCAAGAGTACTGGAGTGGGGTGCCATTGCCTTCTCCCTCATGTCCATGGGTAAGCCCTAAAGTTTAAGTCATAAAAAGACTCCCTGGTTTGGAGTCACAACTGAAATAGGTATATCGAAGATTTGAACATTTATACTTAAAAGGATTTTTAAGAGAGCTCATATTTTAAACAAATGTCCTATTTTTACCAATGGGAAGATCAGATTGAAAAGAAAAAAGAAAGAAAGGAAAAAGATAGCTATAGAAGAATACTTTGGTGTGAGGAAAAAAACAAAACACATTCTTAACACGATTAGGGAAAGATCATAGAATAAACATCTGGACTGCAGACGTCACTCAAGCAGGTGTAAAATTTACATTAATATAAATAGCCAGGAAAGAGCTTTGACAAAGGTCCAGGAAATGCACAAGAAGGTTTGATGTATTGCCTATTACTCTATAGCAGACCTGACCATTTCCAGACTTTCCTGTATTTGGGGCTGTGCTACAAAAAATTTTTTTTAAAAACTAAGATATTGAACTAGCCTATCCTACTGTTAAAAAAAGAAAAATGTCATAGGAATTATCTTGGATTTCTGATAATAGGTAAACATGCCCCTGAGTTCCTTCTTAGATAAACCCCATAATTCTTTTGCAGTACTTTGGAAATATCAACCTTACCATAGTTTTGAACATTAAGATCTAAAGAGATAATTGTTGCCTAAAGCAAACATGGGACTGGAAAAACAAATAGAGAGATTTTAAAAACAAACTGTTATTTGACATTTCCATAAGCTCCCTTACTCCAGATTTTGTCCACAGTCTCCGTAAGATTATCTTTTAAAGGCAAATAAAAATCTTAAAAGTATTATCCACAAATCTTGGTAAAAGGGGTCAGCCACCTCAGTGGGTAAATTTAACTTATTCTATCTGCCAGAAACACCATTTTGATCCAATTATTCTTTTATAGGGCTACCCTGAAGCTTCCCTGCAGGGCTTCAGCGGTAATAAATCCCTGTGCAATGCAGAAGGCACAGGGTTTCTTCCCTGGGTCAGGAAGATCCCCAAGAGTAGGAAATGGCAACACACTCCAGTATTCCAGCTGGAAAAATCCCATGGACAGAGGAGCCTGGTGGGATATGGTTCATGGGGTCTCAAAGAGTTGGACACAACTAAAGCGACTGAGCACATTCTTTTATAAGCTATTGAGTTTTGTTCTACTGTACCTGAAATGGCTAAAATGTTTAAACGAAAGCTATAAGATCCCTGCTTGCATCTATCTATATGTCTATCTATATCTATATATGTATGTTATATATATGGGATATTTTTCTCCCTCTTGATATATCCCTAAAAACTTGTGAAAGAGCTCTATTTAACTGGCTTAAAGAAAATAGAAGCACTTGTATAAATTAAGACTAGTCATGGGATTTCCCTGGTGGTCCAGCTGATAAGATTCTGAGCTCCCAATGCAAGGGGTCCAGGTTCAGTCCCTGGCCTGGGAACTAGATCCCCCATGCCACAACTAAGACCTGGTGCAGCCAAATAACTGAATAAATATTTTTTTTAAATAAATTAAGCTTTGTCAAATAAGCTTGATAACAAATATGTTGTCTCTACTAGATGCTTGATGTGATAAAATTATAAATTCAACTTCAGAATTAAATTTTTAAAAAATGATTTCTTTAATGCATGTCAATATGGTAAGAAAAAAAGACGTGCAAATTTTAAGGTTCTTTGCCTCTGTGATTTTTGCTACTTGCTGGGTTTGTCAACAAGAAAAACAACTTTAAATAATGGTTAATTTTTAGTGTCTCATGAAATTTTCATGGCAACTCAAGCACTGAATATGTACATCATTTCCAAAAAAAGAGGAAATACTGAAACATTAACTGCCATACATATGTTTATCTGCTTTTGAGTTCTTATTAGAGAAATGAAGAATATTTGGGTCTGTTAATAACATGCTCTTTTTGCCACTCTAAACAGATGTCCTATAAAAAGATATATGTCTCTAGAAATTACAAAATGATATATTCCTGGGGATTCCCTGACAGTCTAGTGGTTAAGAATTGGTGCTTACACTGCCAGGGACCAGGTTCAATCCTTGGTTGGTGAACTAACATCCTGCAAGCCACCCAGCTCAGCCAAAAAATAAATAAATAAAAATTTAAAAGAGCAAATAAGATCGAATATGAGGGGTCTAGGAAATGAGGTTCTAATACAGGAGAAAGGAGAAGGTAAAATTTTGAGATGAAGGAAAAAGTGTCCCTGTGGACTTCCTGGGGGAAAACTTGAAGATGGCCTGGAATGTGTGCACCTATTGAAAGGAGTTCCACTAATCTGGCCAAGACTTTGGGTAATGAATTAATACAGCAATTATTGATTGATTCAAAATTGGGAAAGGAATACAACAAAGCTGTGTATTATTACCTTGTTTATTTACCTTATATGCAGAATACATCATGGGAAATGCCAGGCTGGATGAATCACAAGCTAGAATCAAGCTTGCCAGAAGAAATATCAACAACCTCAGATATGCAGATGATACCACTCTAATGGCAGAGCCTCTTGATGAGGATGAAAGAGGAGAGTGAGAAAGCTGGTTAAACTTGACATTCAAGAAACTAAGATCATGGCCTCAATTCCATCACTTCATGACAAATAGAAATGGAAAAAAGTGGAAGGAGTGACAGATTTTACTTTCTTGGACTCCAAAATCACTGCAGATGGTGTGTGCAGCCATGAAATCAAAAGATGCTTGCTCCTTGGAAGAAAAGCGACTACAAACCAGTCAGTGTATATTATACTAGACAGTAAAAGAGACACAGGTGTATAGAACAGTCTTTAGGCCTCTGTGGGAGAAGGCGAGGGTGGGATTATTTGGGAGAATGGCATTGAAACATGTATATTATCGCATGTGAAATGAATCGCCAGTCCAGGTTTGATGCATGAGACAGGATGCTTGGGGCTGGTGCACTGGGATGACCCAGAGGGATAGGATGGGGAGGGAGGTAGGAGGGGGATTCAAGATGGGGAGCACATGTACACCCAGGGTGGATTCATGTCAATGTATGGCAAAACCAACCAATATAATATTGTAAAGTAATTAGCCTCCAATAAAAAAAAATGCAAAGACGTCACTTTGCCAACAAAGGTCTGTATACTCAGAGCTACGGGTTTTCCTGTCATCATGTTTGTTGTGAGTGTTGGACCATAAAGAAGGCTAAGCATTGAAGAATTAATTCTTTCGAATTGTGATGCTGGAGAAGACTCTTGAGAGTCCCGTGGACTGCAATGAGATCAAACCAATCAATCCTAAAGGAAATTAACCCTGAATACTCATTGGAAGAACTGATGCTGAAGCTGAAGCTCCAATACTTTGGCCATGTGATGTAAAGAGCCGATTCATTGGAGAAGATCATAATACTGGGAAAGACTGAAGGCAAAAGGAGAAGGGAGTGGCAGATGATGAGATGGTTAGAAAGCAATATCACTGAATGGCATTAATCTGAGAAAACTCTCAGAGACTGTGGAGGACAGAGGAGTCTGGCTTGCCGTAGTGTTGAAGGGAGTGAAACACGGCTTAGCAACTGAACAACAACAACAACATAATTGTACAGGGGTCTTACAGGTAGGAATTATGTCCATCTTACAGGTGAAAAAAATGTGTCCTTGAGAAGATAAATCATCTCTCCAAAGACATATAGCTAGTGAGTGGGAGAGCTAGGATTTAAGATTCAGGTCAATTCCATGGCCTTTTCAGTTTACCACATTATCTTGAAGTTGAAGTGAAAGGGAAGGAATTCTATTGCAATGTAATTCTCATCCTTCAACAGGCTATAGCTTCTTTGTCTATCACGTGTCTGATTTTGGGTCCCAATATAGTTGTGCAAACCCATTTTATGTATTTATTTTTAAGGTGTGAGTTTTCTCTAAGAGGTTGATCTAACACCAGGAATGCCATGGAACAATTAGAGACTATTTAAATATCAATATTCTTAATGTGCACAACTGATAATTGTGGAAAGCTTTGGATTTCTTTGTGTATACTTTCTTTGTACTATTATTTCTGTTATCTTTAAACGTCCACAGTCAATACAATTAAAACTTAGGCTGGATCTCACTTCTTTTCACTTTATGAACAAATATTTCCCTTTCCACATAGATCAAGTTACACAAATTCTTTCTCAATTTACATAACAATTGGGCTATCATCACTGAGAAATTATTTTTCAAACATGTTGTAAAGCATAATCTTGTTTACAGAGTGATGGAAATGTTCCCATTTTAGTTTTCTCTTTCCAGAAGAGTATTCTGATTTTATTTCTCTATCAAAAATGAAAATAGCTTGGCAGTTCCTGTCAAAATTGAAAATGGACTTATTATACAACCCAGCAATCCACTCTTGGGTATTTACCTCAGAGAAATGTCTTCTTTCCTCCTAAGAACTTCTATATGAGTATTCATAGAAACTTTATTTTTAAATAGCCAACACCTGTAAACTATCCACATTTCCTTGAACATATGAAAAAAACCCTAAAAGTAGTGAAAAATCATTTAAGAAATTGAAATGCTACATTAGAAAATTTTGTTTAATGAAAAAATGCAGTAAAGGAGGAAAAGTGGAACAAAAAAGACTACAGACATATACAAATAAAATATAAAATCACAGATGTAAATCCAACTATATCAATAATAACATTAAATGTAGATGGATAAGAGGGGATGAATACCAATTCTTCACAAACTCTACAAAAACCAGAAAAGGTACCCAACCCATTTTATGAGGCAAATATCACCCTGATACCAAAATTAAAGAAAGATATCACAAGAACAAAAAGCTAACAGATCAATATTTCTTATAAATATGGATGTAAAAATCCTTGACAAAATACTATCAAACTGAATGTAGCAACACATAAAAAGAATTATATCCTATAACCTACTGGATTTTTCTGAGGAATACTAGTTGGTTCAACACCTGAAAATCAGTGTAACACATCACATCAATAGGATAAAAAAAAAAAAAACGGAAACAAAATGATCATGTCAGCAGACATAGAAAACAGCATTGAAAAAATCCAACACAGTTTCATGATGAAACTACTCAGCAAACTAGGACTAGAAGGGAACATTTTCAGTCTGATAAAAGATGTCTATTAAAAAACCTACAGATAAGATTATACTTAATGAAGAAAGACAGGATACTTTTCTTCTATGATCAGGAACTAAACAAAGAAGCCCACTCTCACCACCTCAATTCAACACTGAAAAGGAATAAAAGGCACTCAGATTGGAAAGAAGGAACGTTATCTCTATTTACAGATGACATGATCTTTCATGTATTGGGTTGGCCAAAAATGTTGTTCAGGTTTTTCCATAAAATGTTATGGAACTTTTTGGCCAACCTGATAGAATACCCTAAGGAACCCATTAAAAAAACTTGTTAGAACTAATAACTAAGTTCAGCAAGTTTACTGGATATAAGAATATATTAAAATTGTTCACAGATAGGTGTATCCATTAGCTAAATTGATTTCAGATCATTTTCATCACACAAAAAAGAAACCACGTTAAAAAAAAGAAACCACGTTAAAAAAAACCACATTAAAAAAAGAAACCAGGTATCCTTCCGCTTTCACCCACTGACCCCTAATTCTAGCACTGCTACTGCTACTGCTGCTAAGTCGCTTCAGTCATGTCTGACTCTGTGCGAGCCCATAGGCGGCAGCCCACCAGGCTCCCCCATCCCTGGGATTCTCCAGGCAAGAACGCTGGAGTGGGTTGCCATTTCTTTCTCCAATGCATGAAAGTGAAAAGTGAAAGTGAAGGTGCTCAGTCCTGTCTGACTCTTCGCGACCCCATGGACTACAGCCCTCCAGGCTCCTCCGCCCATGGGATTTTCCAGGCAAGAATACTGGAATGGGGTGCCATTGCCTTCTCTGAATTCCAGCACTAGGCATTCACTAATCTGCTTTCTATCTCTATGTACTTCTCTGGGCTGGGTATTTTATATGAATGGAATCATATTATAGGCGGTCCTTTGTGACTGACTTCTTTCACTTAGTATAATTTTTCAAAGTTCATCCTGTATCAGTTCTTGTACTAATCAGCACATGTATCAGAATTTAGTAATTTGTGCCTTCTCTTTTACTTAGTTAGCCTAATAGAGGTTTATCAAGACAGGTCCTCATGAAGAGTTCTGACAAAATGTGGGCCACTGGAGAAGGAAATTGCAAACCACACCAGTATCCTTGTTGTGAGGATCTCATGAACAGTATGAAAAGGCAAAAAGATATGACACCAGAAGATGAGTCCCCCCAGGTCACAGGGGTCCAAATATGCTACTGGGGAAGAGTGGAAGGCAATTACTAATGGCTCAAGAAAGAATGAAGGAGCTGGACCAAAGTGGAAATGATGCTCTGTTGTAAGATTTGTCTGGTGGTGAAAGTCAAGTCCAATGCTGTAAGAATAATATTACATAGGAACCTGGAATGTTAGATCCATGAATCATGGCAAATTGGACATGATCAGCAGGAGATGGCAAGAGTAAACATTGACATTTTAGAAATCAGTGAACTAAAAGGGACCGGAATTGCAAATTTAATTGAGATGACCATTGTATCTACTACTGTGGGCAATAATGTCTTAGAAGAAATGGAGTACCCCTCATAGTCAACAAAAATGTCCAAAATGCAGTACTTCGGTGCAGTCTCAAAAACAACAGAATGATCTTGGTTTGTTTTCAAGGCAAACCATTCAACATCACAGTAATTCAGGTATGCCCCCAAAAACTAATGCTGAAGAAGCTGAAGTTGACTGATTCTATGAAGACCTAGAAGACCTTCTAGAACTAACACCAACAAAAGATGTCATCCTTTTCATCATAGAGGATTGGAATGCAAAAGTAGGAAGTCAAGAGATACCTGGAGTAACAAACAAATTTGGCCTTGGAGTACAGAATGAAGCAGGGCAAAAGCTAACAGAGTTTTGTCAGGAGAACACACTGATCATAGCAACGCAAGAGGTGACTCTACACATGGACATCACCAAATGGTCAATACTGAAATCAGACTGATCATATTCTTTGCAGCAAAAGATGGAGAAGCTCAATACAGTCAGAAAAAAACAAGACCTGGAGATGAATGTTGCTTAGATCATGAGCTCCTTATCGCAAAATTCAGGTTCAAATTGTAGAATTAGGGAAAACCATTAGGCCATTCAGATATGACCTAAAGAAAATCCTTTATGGTTATACAGCGGAGGTGACAAATAAATTCAAGTGATTAGATCTTGTAGACAGAGTGTCTGAAGAACCATGGGTAGAGATTTCTAACATTGTGCAGGAGACAGAGTCCGACATGACTTAGTGACTGAACAGCAACAACAAAAATTTTAAATGATTTAAAGTATACTTTGCGTAATACATATGTATATAAAAGCATCATATCTATGAATGACATTAGCCACACATGATTAGTCATTTTTAGTAATTTCCTTTAGCAACTTCTAAGAAAATATTATTTAAATAAGTCTGCTAAGATCATGGCATCTGGTCCCATCATTTCATGGGAAATAGATGGGGAAACAGTGGAAACAGGGTCAGACTTTATATTTTTGGGCTCCAAAATCACTGCAGATGCTGATTGCAGCCCTGAAATTAAAAGATGCTTACTCCTTGGAAGGAAAGTTATGACCAACCTAGATAGCATATTAAAAAGCAGAGACTTACTTTGCCAACAGAAGTCTGTCTAGTCAAGGCTATGATTTTTCCAGTGGTCATGTATGGATGTGAGAGTTGGACTGTGAAGAAAGCTGATCGCCAAAGAATTGATGCTTTTGAACTGTGGTGCTGGAGAAGACTCTTGAGAGTCCCTTGGACTGCAAGGAGATCCAACCAGTCCATTCTGGGGGAGATCAATCCTGGGTGTTCATTGGAAGGACTGATGCTAAAGCTGAAGCTTCAATACTTTGGCCACCTCATGTGAAGAGTTGACTCATTGGAAAAGACTCTGATGCTGGGAAGGATTGGGGGCAGGAGGAGAAGGGGATGACAGAGAATGAGATGGCTGGATGGCATCACCGACTCGCTGGAGGTGGATTTGAGTGATGGACAGGGAGGCCTGGCGTGCTGTGATTCATGGGATCGCAAAGAGTCGGACACGACTGAGCGACTGAACTGAACTGAAATATAAGTGCAAGAGATGTGCTCAAGGCTCAGTTATAATTAGTGCTACAGGAAGAGCCCAGTAATCGTCTGGAATACCACTCTGCATTTCAAATAATACCCTGAGGTGAAACTGAGCAACATCGGAATTGAGTGTTTTTTTAAAATGATGAAACTTTGACATTGATTTTTATTTCTATCTCAGAACAAGGATCAAAATTTGGTTTGGGAACTTGATTGTATTAAAATAACAGGTATAAGGTCCGTCTAGTCAAGGCAATGGTTTTTCCCGTGGTCATGTATGGATATGAGAGTTGGACTGTGAAGAAGGCTGATCGCCGAAGAATCGATGCTTTTGAACTGTGGTGTTGGAGAAGACTCTTGAGAGTCCCTTATACTGCAAGGAGATCCAACCAGTCCATTTTAGAGGAGATCAATCCTGGATGTTCATTGGAGGGACTGATGCTAAAGCTGAAGCTGCAATACTTTGGCCACCTCATGCGACGAGTTGACTCACTGGAAAAGACTCTGATGCTGGGAAAGGTTGGGGGCAGGAGGAGAAGGGGACGACGGAGAATGAGATGGCTGGATGGCATCACCGACTCTGTGGACATGAGTTTGAGTGAGCTCCGGGAGTTGGTGATGGACAGGGAGACCTGGCGTGCTGTGATTCATGGGGTCGCGGAGAGTCGGACACGACTGAGCGACTGATCTGATCTGATCTGATCTGATCTGATAAGTAAGACATGACATTTATCAAAAACACTAAGCAAAATCTCCAACAAGAATTGCTTTGCCTCTTAGGCCAACTTTTGCTAATCTCTGGTTGTTTCTTCAGTCAGCCATTGTCATGGGTCAGTTCTGGAGCTTGTTAGATACACCCTGTCTCTGCATCTGAGCTCTCACTCTTTAAGTCTCTCTCCGCTACCTTGACTCATTCTCCATACACCTCTGGATATCCTGATATGAATAAACCCATATTCTTTGCCATTTATTCATATTAAAATGGTACCAGAACCTTGTACCCCCAGCTGTTCTCTCATGTCCGGTCACATAGACTTGAGACCTGACCTTTAGAGCCCCAGAAGCTGCTATACTGGAGTCATATGGGATCAGAGAGTAAGAAAACTCTCAGAAGGCACAGTGTGGGCGAATGTACCAAATAATCAGAGATATTCATTAAACCAACCAATGTTTATTGATCATGTACAATGCTACTGACACTATTCTATATATTTGGAACATGTGTGTAAAGAAGAGTAAAGGATTCCTGCCCTCTTTCCTGCAAAGACACAGGCCCTGCATACAGTATCAGAGATGTAACACAGTAAAGAAGGTGTCCAGAAGTGGAAGAAGGGGTGACCCAATGCGAGGTATCAAACCCTGAGTGGAGACCATCTAGTCCATGATGTGGCAGTGTTGGGAGATCACAAAATTGGTTGCAAACAGGTGAATTGATCAGATATTTGCATGTGCTCAGGATACATCTTAAGGATATTAAAGACAATATGTGCCCAATTTCTCATTGTCATACAAGGGAGTTGCCAACATGAAAAAGGGAAAAAGCTGGAATTAACCTTGTGATGTGAGATTGGAGTTGGAGATATATGAATTCAGTTTAAATAGAGCAAAATTACTTAAATACTACATCCTTCAGCTCTGACCATTGATGGGGCCTGGGAACAGTGACTTTACTTCCCAGAGCTGTTTTTTTTTAAATAAGGGCTCTTTGGAGAAATGGCTAATTCCAGGCTGAAGCAGGAAAAGAACAAGGTGAGCATTAGAACATTTTCTACCAGAAAACAAAAAAGTGCCCAGAGAATGACAGGGACATGTCAAAATGACACAGAAGCTAACTTGCAGAGGCTTTTGTGGCCAAATCAGGGACAGGGTGAACATCAAAGTAAATGATAATGAAGCTTCCCTGTGGCACAGATGGTAAAGCCTGCAATGCAGGAGACCCAGGTTTGATCTCAGGAAGATCCCCTGGAGAAGGAAATGGCAACCCACTCCAGTACTCTTGCCTGAAAAACCCCATGGACTGTCGCCTGAGGATCCTGGTAAGCAACAGTCCATGGAGTCGCAAAGAGTCGAACACAACTGAGCGACTTCACTTTCATGATTCATTATAATTGGAATAAAGTAGAAAGCCAGGGATCCATACTGATACAAGAAATAAATGCATAAATTGACATTTTGATGAGGAAGATTTTTCAAAGTACCTCATCTTTTCCCATATACCTCACAATGTAGGTGACTTGTAGATATCATCTTAATCAAATGATCAATGAGTAATATCATCAGTAATAGAACATTTCAAAAGTGCATGCCACCTGAAAGGAAGCAACAGGAAGAGCGCAATATCACATCTGTGGCATCCCTGCCAGAGATGCATAACCTAGTCTAGTCCAGAGAATATCAGAAAAACCTTAGGCCATTTATAGCACAACCAGTTGAGGTTTTTAAAAGGGTTAAAGTCATAAAAGTTAAGGAAAACATGAAGAAATGATCTAGATTGAAGGAAACTGAAAAACATAACAACCAGTTTTAACACGTGATTCTGAATTAGACCCTTTAGTTAAGAAAAAGTTATGTGAAAACTGATAAAATTGCATAGATCTGATGATGAGGTGGTCCTAATTTTTCAATGTTCACCTCTTGATTTGTATGAAGTTTTAAGGTTCTATAGGATTTACACACTGAAGGATTCAGAACCTTTGGGCACCATGTTGACAGTATATTCTCATATTCAGGAAACATAAAAGTCTATTCTGTACTTGCAAATTCTGGGAAAGATTGAAATATTTTAATTGCCTTAAAGAGATGAAAAGACTCTATTCTTTTGAAAGCTATCCTTCAGCAAGAAGAGACAAATAAATGAATAAGTAAAACATGTTTATCAAATGGTTACTTGAGTCCTGGGGCATTCTCACAGTTGAAAATCAAACAGCAGAGAAACAGCCAGCCAAGAAGGGCTAAAAAGGAACCATCAATGAGGCAGGATATAAAGAAGGAAAGGCTGAGGAAAAAATATTTTTCTAGAAGTAGGAAGTGGTTCACTCTGTCAATGCTGCTGAGAGATCAAGTAGGATGAACAGAAATCAGGTGATCACTAGAATCGGCCCCAAGGCATCCTGGAAGGAGTCAGGTTGGAGTCGTTTTCAGCTGAGTGAGGACAGTAATCAGATTAAGAAGAGACGAAAAGAGAAAGGGAGGTGAGGACGTGGAGTGGGTGAATATAGATAGCTCATCCCGGAAGTGCTGCTGTAAAAGGGAGTCGAAAATGTTGTAGTTGGAGGGTTATATAGAGTCCATGGAGAGTTCTTTCTAAGATGGAAGGTTACCAGGGTAGTTCATACAGTGATGCGGATAATCCAGCAAAGAGGGAGAAACTCAGGATGCAGGAAACAGCCTAAAATGGGGTGGTGAGAGGGCTGTGATGAAGACTGCATGTGGAGACACTGCCATTAGCAGGAGCAGAGGTCCTTCATCCCAGTGATAAAGGGGACGGAAGGGAGGGTAGTTTCAGGGAAAGATGTGAGCTCTGTTATGGTAGCCAGGAGGGGAGGATTTTGTATGAGTTGCTTCTGTTCTGTCAGTGTAAGGTGAGGCCAGGTCATCTACTGAGAGCAGAGTGTGGAGGCTAGTAGTTGGATGTGTTCTGGGACTTTGAAAAGAGAGAAGTAAATAGTGACAATCAGTTTGGAAAGTAGGTTCAGCAACACAGAAGGATTGCCAAGAAGAGATTAAGATGAGCAAGCAGACTTCAGGGCCCATTTGAGATTTATGTTTACAAATTTAAACTGAAGGGAATTCCCTAGCAGTCTGGTGGTTAGGACTCCACATTTTTACTGTTGAGGATCGAGGTTCAGTCCCTGGTTGGGGAACTAATATCCCACAAGCTGTGCAGCTCAGCCAAAAAAAAAATTAAGTGAGATCTGTCAGCATGCCTATGGAGTTTTATTCAGCAATATCTATCTGATGGTGTACAGGTGAGGATGTTTGAATTACTGTGTCAGCTCATTGTTCCCCAAATATATACATATGTATTTCTTCAGAAATACTAAATGGCTCTAAACAAAGACAGACAAGGTATGAATTGCAAAGCTTTTAATGAAAATACATTTTTTACAGCAAGCATAATTTCACATTTGTTTAATAGCAATTATTTCAATACTTGAAAACTCGTCGACCTCTAAATCTGTCATAATGCATGAATCTAAGCTAATAATATTAAGGAAATGCAACAGTGCTAAAGCTGAAACTGCAATACTTTGGCCACCTCATGCGACGAGTTGACTCACTGGAAAAGACTCTGATGCTGGGAAAGGTTGGGGGCGGGAGGAGAAGGGGACGACAGAGAATGAGATGGCTGGATGGCATCACCGACTCTGTGGACATGAGTTTGAGTGAACTCCGGGAGTTGGTGATGGACAGGGAGGCCTGGCGTGCTGTGATTCATGGGGTTGCGGAGAGTCGGACACGACTGAGCGACTGAACTGAACTGAACTGAACAGCTCACCTAACCCCCTTTATATTCCTTCATGATCAGCAACATGCATAAATGATCTTGTTTAGATTAAGAACTGAATATGCTGGAAATATATTTGATAACTAAGGTTTTAGGCAAATATTCACCAGGGTTAGTTCTAATAGCAAACTCAAAAATGTTGTAGGCCTAGTATCAAACAAGTAGCATATTAATATATTTTAAGTCTCTTAAAAGAAAGATCACAGCTCCTGCTTCTGTAAAACCATTATTTGCTTGAAAGAATGATGGTATAAGCTTTCACTCAACTATCACATTCTTAATGTGAAAAAAGAGACAAAATGAGCTGAAGAATATTAACCACAGTTACAGGGTGCAACCCTCAACATAACTGCTGATGTCATGATCTCGGCAATGGCTTTCCCATGCCACCCTGTGGAGAAAGATGAAACAAATGGTACTAAGGCTAAAACATAGCTTCATTGTAATATACATACTTCAAATCCTTTGGGAGAACAAAATAGTTTATCAGTACATGAAATAGAATTTACAGACAGATTCAAGTATTGCTGTTAACTGGAGATATGTATACCATTACTTCATATCCCCCCAAGCCTTCACTAGTGCACAGGATGGCAAACACAAATGTTGAGTCCTGCATAGTCCACAACACAACTGCAGAGTGCATTCCACATTTACTTAATTCCAAAAATAATTTCAAGATATGACAAGGAATTAGTAGAGCCTATAAAACCTTAAAAACTCTAGAATCCCCTAAAATAAATTGAGGAGTAAAAGAATAAGATTCTGAATCATTGAAAATAGATTGTTTCTATGTAATAAATTGTCTAGCATAAACCTAAAGCTGTAATTTTCAGTTCTCAGTAGCATACTTGGGAATATTCCCTCGCTTCTCTCATAAATTGTATAAAAGAGCTCTCACCTGGGACTTTCCTGATGGTCCAGTTGTTAAGACTCCGCCATTCCAATGCTAGGGTGAGGGTTGATTCCTGGTAGTGGGGTTGGGGTCTAAAATTCCACCTGGCCCGAGGCATTGCCAAAAGCTCCCAGCCCCCCACCCCCACCCCGTCATCAACTTTTTTTTTCTTTTTTCCATCACATGGCAAGTGGTTCCCTGTCCAGTATCCCCTGTGTTGGGAGTAAAAATTCTCAACCACTGGACATCAGGGAAGTCCTCAGCTCTCCTCTTTAATGCTTAATACATACCATGCTCTATAACATGAACTTACAAAGTGTTGTAGGTCCATTATACTTCAAACACAAACATACAAACAAACTCACAGAAAAAGAGGTCAGATATGTGGTTACCAGAAGAAAGAGGCTGAGGGGTAAGGGGTGAGGAATTAGACAAAGGCTGTCGAAGGTACTACAAACTTCTAGGTATAAGATAAATAAATACTGAGGATGTAATTTAAAATGTGATCAATACAATTAACACTGCTATATGTTATAATGAAAACTGTTGAGAGTAAAGCCTAAGAATTTTCATCACACATTAAGTTTTTTATGTTATTTTTTTTTTATTGGAGGCAAATTACTTTACATTAATATATTGGTTGGTTTTGCCATACATTGACACGAATCTGCCCCGGGTGTACATGTGTTTCCCCTCCTGAACCCCCCTCCCACCTCCCTCTTCCCCATATCCTCCCTCCAGGTCATCCCTGTGCACCAGCCCCAAGCATCCTGTATCATGCATCGAACCTGGACTGATTCATTTCACATATGATAATATACATGCTACAATGCCGTTCTCTCCAATCATCCCACCTTCACCCTCTCCCACAGAGTCCCAAAGACTGTTCTATACACCTATGTCTCTTTTGCTGTCTCGTATACTGGGTTAAGGTTACCATCCTTCTAAATTCCATATATATGCGTTAGTATGCTGTATTGATGTTTTTCTTTCAGGTTGACTTAACTCTGTATAATAGGCTCCAATTTCATCCACCTCATTAGAACTGATTCAAATGCATTCTTTTTGATGGCTGAAAAATACTCCATTGTGTATATGTACCAAAGCTTTCTTATCCATTCATCTGCAGATGGACATCTAGGTTGCTTCCATGTCCTCGCTATTATAAACAGTGCTGCAATGAACATTGGAGTGCATGTGTTTCTTTCAATTCTGGTTTCCTCGATGTACACCTAGGAGTGCGATTGCTGGATCATAAGCATTTCCCCTAAAATCAGGAACAAGACAAGGGTGCCCACTCTCACCACTACTATTCAACATAGTTCTGGAAGTTTTGGCTACAGCAGAGCAGAAAAAGACATAAAAGGAATACAAATTGGAAAAGAAGAAGTAAAACTTTCATTGTTCGCTGATGACATGATCCTCTACACAGAAGACCCTAAAGACTCTACCAGAAAACTACTAGAGCTAATCAATGAATAAGTTTTTTTATATTTCTTTAATTCTGTATCCATATGACATGATGGATGTTCACTAAACACTGTGACAATAATTTCATGATGCATGTACGTCAAATCATTAGGCTATACTCCCTAAACTTCTACAGTGCTGTATGTCGATTACATCTCAATAGAACTGGAAGGAGAAAACAAACAAACAAACTAAAACAACATACCATGCTGTAATGCCTTGCTCACTGACAATCTTCTTTGCACATGCTACAGCTTTAGCGATGTCATTTTTCATTAATTATAAAAATAAGGTGGTGAGAAATGAAAACAACACACAGAAATTTCATTTAAGTTTATTCTCTTAGGCTGACGAAAGAACAACTAAATTCTCTTAGGTTGAGGAAAAAACAACTAAAATTATTTTTTAGGAGTGAGTGTATCTGTGAATGTTGGGAGAAAACTCTTTCTTTATTCTGTCCAATTTGGCTTGAAATAAAGCATTCTGTTTCTCATTTTTCAAAGTCATTGGAACCTCTGGAACTATTGAATATTGTGATAGAAGCTTCTTTTTCTTACTATGCACCATAAAAACAGAACAAAACAAACAAGCAGAAACTGGTCTAGCAGTTTTTTGCTTAGCAATTCTATAACTGGAAGTTTAACCTAAAGAAATAAGAATAGATGCACCCAAAGATGTGTGTACAAGATGTTTCATAGCAATTAATAAAAGGGGAAATTAAAGGAGAAATTATAGCCTAAGTCCTTAACAGTGTGAGTTGGATAGATAAATTATAGAATATTTATTTAGTAAAATTTATTCATCTTGAAATATAATAAAGATTGGTATTTGCTGATAAAAATAACTTTGTATAATAAAGAGCATATTGTAAAGCATATTATAAAGCAGTAAATTTACTACAGTTTCTTTTTATGTGAAACACGCTGCTTACATGTTCATATGTGGGATGAATGTGTATATATTGGTGGCTCAGCTGGTAAAGAACCCACCTACAAAAAAAGAATCCACCTGCAGTGTCGGAGACCTGGGTTCAATCCTTGGGTTGGGAAAATCCCCTGGAGAAGGAACATATATGCACTCCAGTATTCTGGCCTGGAGAATTCCATGGACAGTATAGTCCATGGGTTCCCAAAGAGTCGGACACAACTGAGCGACTTTCACTTCACAGATTATAACACTAAATATTTTTTAAACTAAATTACCTGGTTACAAAAGATATTCTTAGACTAATTTTCTTTATTAGGAATTTTAATGTATAAAAATTTAACAATATAAATTTTGGATTGTTCTCCAATATTTTGTGCACCTAAGATCACACGTGTTATCTCTATTTCAAAAGAAACTCAATAGAATATTTATTTCACTCCAATTAAACAAATGTGTAAATTAACCTGTATGTTAGCAAACAGCAACCTTTTAAGATACCAGTTCTTTAATTTCTTAGTTTAGAAATTAGCAGAAGGATAATAGAGAGTTTATAGAAGTTATGGTGGAATTTTTCCAGGTCCCTAATGAACTCTTCAAGACGTTTTCATTTCTACTGAATCTCTGTTCTTACAGGTATAACCAGATGGGGCCTGAGCCATCACTCAATGTTATCTTGTCTTACAGCTGCGTGTCATATGACAGCTGTCAACTGCTTTTGGGGTTTTGCCATCATTACACCACCATTTGCTGATGATCTGAAATATACCATAATCTGTGCTTTCACTGTAAGGATTGTAGTTTGTAACTTTTGTGTAGTTTGTAACTGCTTTCCCATTTGGTCAAACACAACCCTGAATAAAATTATTTTTAGATTATAAACAGCAACACAAATAGAGTTCATAGCCCAATCAGTTCACTTTAACTAATTCTACTTTAGTAATGACTTATTTGTAAGTATAAAGATGTATTTACTTGTGAACTATTTTAACACTTTTGTGTTAAAGAGCTGTTAAGGGAATTTTTTTCATTGGCAAATAATTTGGTAATATCAATGAAATGGTATATTTTTTTAAATATTAAAAGATGCTCTTCTGCTCCCATCTCTTAGGTAAGATTGAGCCTACAATAGAAAATCAACAGAACTGTTGAGTGGGTTTGGTTGTTTGATGCAGATGTATACACTAGTGGAAAAATACTTTTATTAGAGAAAATAGGGATTTTCTGGGAGAAAGAAAAATTCTTATGATACTTAAAGGTGAATTTGGGTATCAAATTTGAATCCAAACAATAAGAATCATTGAATAGGAAAGATTATGTCATCCATCCATCTATCTAACCATTGGCTCATTCATTCAAAAATAGTCATGGAGGGAAAATGTCTGAATTCTACCTGAAAATTACAGTGATGACATTGACAAATATGGACTAAAATACAGAGTAACTTTTCTTTAGGGAACATCTTAAATTCTATGTAAGAAAATGAAAAATAATTAATGAACTAGAGTCAAAATAATAAAATGTCATTACATATTGCATTTCCAGGATCCTCAGATAGATATTGATTGAAGGGAAATAGTTCTTAACTATCCCTGTTTTAAGAGTTCAATGTAAGTTTTAAAAAACCTTGCTGTTAAAAGCCCAACATCATGGGAGGGGGATTGAAAATGAGAAAAACACAGTCTTACTCAGGCTTGAAGAACCCAACTTCTAAACTGGAAATGGATAGAGTCAGACACCAAGTGCTTGAAAGAGATATCCCAGGTGCTGAAATATATCTTACAGTCAGCCTTCATGTGCTAGCTGGCAAACTTAGTGGTGCTAGAGGAGTACATGGGAACCTGGCAGGCTTAGAACGGTACAGAATTTGAACTTCCCATGCCTCAGTCCTTCAGCTTGTACATCTGATTCTAAAGGAACAAGCTGATGTAAGTATGCAAACCCTCCAAGAAAGAAAAAAGCCATTCACCCAAAGTCCCTTTCTTATTATTCATCCTCTATTAGTATCTGTTCCACACCTGGCTACCTATTTAGAGGGATGAAGAAGAGCTAACTTACAGTTTGCCAGGCTGACTCCTTATAGCCATCCAATCTAAGTTTCTTCAGAGTTCTGGCAAGCTCACATCTCTCAAAGACCTTGCCCGGGACAGTGACAGAAAGGAGAAACCCCAGAATAATGAGAGCCTTCACGTTGACTGAGAAGCCAGACATCCAGACTGACCAGGGTGAGCGGGACTTGCTATTTAACATCTTTTCACTTCCCTCTTATCTCACTAGTTTGTTTGCTCCACCCTCTGTTTTCCTCTGTGGAAAACAGAAACAGCTTATTGGTCCACTGACTTAAAAGTTTTCCTTCTTTTCATTTGGAGAGAGATATTCTGATACTCTAAGAATTAACCTGCAAGAAAACAATGAAATGAGATTGCTTAAAGACATTGCTCAGGAAAAACTGGGATTAGCACTATTGCCAAAAGAGGAATTTCCTCCTATTTTATTATGAAGTTGAACAAGTTTAAAGAAAAAAAACCTGATGAACATTTTACTCAACTGAAAATGAGCTCCCATCTTTGACTAACATGCATTTACATTAAGTCATTTGATATGTCTGCAGTATATTGTCTTTATCTTTTTCACTTAAACTATTTTATATACACTTTTCACAAAAGAACATGACACACTGCCTGTTGTTCTGATCAGTATATAGCACAGCACCATGTTGCTTAGCCAGATTCTTATACTAAATATTTTTGCTGTCTATTGTAAATTCTTAATTTATAAATCCATGTCTTATTATAATTAGTAAGCATCATGTGAATAACATTCCTAACTCCTCCTGACAATGCCTTACTTCATTTTCCATGTTAGAACATAAAGTGTCATTGTAAACCAAGGGTTCAGTTCAGTTCAGTTCAGTCACTCAGTCGTGTCCAACTCTCCGCGACTCCATGAATCACAGCACGCCAGGCCTCCCTGTCCATCACCAACTCCCAGAGTTCATTCAAACTCATGTCCACAGAGTCGGTGATGCCATCCAGCCATCTCATTCTCTGTCGTCCCCTTCTCCTCCCGCCCCCAACCTTTCCCAGCATCAGAGTCTTTTCCAGTGAGTCAACTTGTCGCATGAGGTGGCCAAAGTATTGCAGTTTCAGCTTTAGCATCAGTCCTTCCAATGAACACCCAGGACTGATCTCCTTTACTTTATAGTAAAACCTACAGAGGAATAACAGAATATGCCACCCCAAAATCTTCCCTTTTGCCCAAGGATTATTTTGAGCTGAAAACAATCTAGAAGAATCAGATCCCAGAAATGTTCTCTCCTCCCCTTATCATCCTGAAAGCAGAACACAAATTTGTGTAGGAATTAATCACCAACAACCCTTAACACTTACCAGCCTCAAGACAGCACCAGAAGACTACAAAACAGCCATTTTGACTACGCATTATCTTCCATCAGTTTGTAAAGCATTTATCTTCCATAAATTTGGAACCCTTGGCATCTGGTACTCTTTTTCTCTGTGTAGTCTCTCCTCTCAATATATGTTGTTATTTGTCAAGATCATCTATAAATCCAAATTCCAGCCACTTCTTTGAGTTACTCATCTCCACATTTCTCATAAGTATACATGAGATGTATATGTTAATATACTTGTTTCGTTTTCTCTTGTTAATCTGTCTTTGTTTACAGAGACCCAGTCAAAAACGGAAAAGGGTAAAAGGGAAACAAATGTTTCATCCTGTACGGTTTCTAGTGATAAGGATGGGACAGTGACAGCTGGAACACTCTACTTTCCCTGGAGACTGCAGTTGAGATATGGGATAACCGACAACAGACCAGCAGAAGGTAAGAAATCTTACCAAGTCAGTCTCCCAGGTCTCTGTAGTGCACAGTCAAGAGAGGAGGATAAAACTTTCTCCTTGTCCTTTCTGAATTCACAGCAGCAGGAGAAAAACGTTTGTGAAAGTAGGTCTTGAATCATAACTCTTGTGAATTTGGTTTTGGTAATCAACACCTATAGTTATTAACTCTTAACCTCCCAGAAAGAGTTATGTTTCTTTGTCTCTGTCATTTGTCATAAAGATGAAAAGCCATAAGATGAGAATCTCTATTTGCTTTGTTTTATATACTGAGAACTTGGCTTTGTAACCAGTGAGAATACTCCCCCTGGTTTCTGCCACTTGGAGGGTACAGGTTATCTGTCAGGCTTGCATCAGCAGCTAGTCAGCCAGCTAGGAGCCTAAGACGTAAGTGACAGCCAACCTTCTCTTTGTCCAACTGTGCTGGCTCTCAGAGGACTTTGTCTTAATAAGTGGTCTCAGTTTCTAAGGGCCTCTATCGCCTCTACCTTTGTTACTGGGCTTGTGAAGGAAAAACTTTCATAGCAGTATCACCTTTCAGGTAACACATGTTAGGAGATCAGCAATTCAAGGTGTCTCACTTTGTGGGAGACAGAGGTTTCTTTTTCACTTATAACAAGGAAGATCTTTCCTTCCTTAGGCTTTCTCTGGAGTGGCTCTCAATATTAAGAAGGCTACATTTCTTAAGAGACACCTCTTGTGTCCATGGTTAAATCCTAAAAATAGTTTCAAGCCATAATAGACTCACTGGTTGAGAATCACAACTGGAATACATTTATTTAAGGAATTTTAAGAGAGCTTGCATTTTAACAAAGGTACTATTTTTACCTATGGGAAGATCAAATTGCAACAAAAAGAAAGAAAGGAATAGGTATAGAATACCTTGATTAGTGTGAGGAAAGAAAAAAAAAACACTTTCTTAAGGTTAGGAGGGGAAGATCAGAGAATAAGCATCAATAACGGCAGATATCACTCAAGCAGGTATAAAAAATTAAATAAAGATAGCCGGCAAAGAGTTTTGGCAAAGGTCCAGAAAATGCACAGGTAGGCTTGATTTATTGTCTGTTATATTCTGAACAGACACCACCATGTCCAGACCCTCCCATATTTTGGGGCTCCACTGCAAAAATTTTTTAAAAAATTTAAATATCCTTGAACTATGCTATCTTACTGTTAAACAAAGTGTTATAGTAATTGACTTAGATTTCTGATAATAGGCAAATATGCCTGAGTTCCTTCTTAGATAAACCCTACAATTTTTTCTCAGTGCTATAGAAATATTGACCTTACCATATCTTTGAAATGCAAGCATACAAAGTGATAACCGTTGCCTAAAGCAAACATGGGACTGGAAAAAAATATAGATTTTAAAAACAAACAGTTATTTGATATTTCCATAAGCTCCCTTACTCCAGTTTTTGTCCACAGCCTTCATCAGATTAACTTTTAAAGACAAGTAAAAATCTTAAAAGGCGTGTCCGTAAATCTTGGTAAAAGGGGTCAGCCATCTGAGTGTGTAAACTTAACTTGTTCCATCTGCAGAAACACCATTTAGAGCCAATGATTCTTTCATAAGCCATTGAGTTTTGTACTACTGTACCTGAATATGGCTAAAATGTTTAATTGAGGGCTGTAAGATTGCTGCATCTATCTATAAGTCTATATTTATCTGTGTATATACGTTATGTATATGGGATACTTTTCTCCCTCTGGATATATTCCTAAAAACTTATGAAAGGGCTCTATTTAACTGTCTTAAAGAAAATAGAAACATTTATATAAATTAAGACTAGTCATGGGATTTCCCTGGTGGTCCAGTGGCTAAGATTCTGAGCTTCCAGTAGGGAGGCCTGGGTTCAGTCCTGGTCTGGGAAACTAGATCCCACATGCTGAAAATAAAGATCCTGCATGCCACAGCTAAGACCTGGTGCAGCCAAACAACTAAATAAATATATTTTTTAATAAAATAAATTAGGCTCATCAAATAAGTTTATGTTATCTCTACTAGATGTTTGAGATATAAAATTATAAATTCAATCTAAGAACTCAATTTACATAAAAATTATTTCTTTAATGTATGTCAATATGGTAAGGATAAAAAGACCTGTAAATTTTAAGTTTCTTTCTTTCTGTGATTTTTGCTACTTGCCTGGTTTGTCAACAAGAAAAAACTTAAAATGATGGTTAATTTTAGTATCTCACGAAATTTCCATGGCAACTCAGCACAATTGTTAAGAACACCTGAATTATATGGATATAAGTGGGGGAAAAGTTAATAAATGAATTTTGCAACTATCACTATGCTTTATAAAATATACCTACTTAAAAATAGTTTCTAAAATTTTTTTGTAACCTTAACTTTAAGTTGAATATGTAAGTCATTTTCAAAAAAGAGAAATTATTGAAACATTAATTATCAAACATAGCTTTAAGTTTATCTGCTTTTTGACTTCTTAGAGAAATGAAAGATATTTGGATCTGTTAATAACATGTTCTTTTTTGACACTTAACAAGATGTACTATATAAAGGCTAATGTCTCTAGAAATTATAAAATGATGTATTCCTGGGAATTCCCTGGCAGTCTAGTGGTTAGGAATTGGTGCTTTCACTTCCAGGGCCCAGGTTCAGTCCTTGGTTGGGGAACTAAGATTCTCCAAGCCATGCAGCTTGGCCAAAAAATAAATAAAAGTTTGAAAGAGCAAATAAGATTAAATAAGTGAGTTCTAGGAAACAGGATTCTAATACAGGAGAGAGGGGAGGTAAATTATTGAGATGAAGGGAGAAGTATCCTTGTGAACTCCCTGGGGTAAAACTTAAAGATGGCCTGGAATGTGTGAACCTACTGAAAGGAGTTTGACTACTCTGGCTGAGACTTTTGGGTAATGAATTAATACACCGATTACTGACTGATTCAAAATTGGGAAAGGAGTACAAGGCTGCATATTGTCACCCTGTTTATTTAACTTGTATGCACAGTACATCATGAGAAATGGCAGGCTGGATGAATCACAAGCTGGAACCAGGATTGCTGGGAGAAATATCAACAACCTCATATACATAGATGATACCACTCTAGTGACAGAATGTGAGGAAGAACTAAAGAGCCTCTTGAGTGTGAAAGAGGAGAGTAAAAAAGTTGGCTTAAAACTGAGCATTTAAAAAACTAAGATCATGGCATCTGATCCCATTACTTCATGGCAAATAGAAGAAGGAAAAGTGGAAACAGTGAGATATTTTATTTTCTTGGGCTCCAAATTCACTGTGCCTGGTGACTACAGCCATGAAATTAAAAGACACTTGCTCCTTGGAAGGAAAGCTATGACAAATCTAGACAGAATATTAAAAAGCAGAGAATCACTTTGCCGACAAAGGTCCATATAGTCAAAGCTATGGTTTTTCCAGTAGCTATGTATGGCTGTGAGAGTTGGACCATAAAGAAGCTGAGTGCCTGAGAATTGATGCTTTTGAACCGTGGAGCTGCAAAAAACTCTTGAGAGTCCTTAGGACTGCAAGGAGATCAAACCAGTCAGTCCTAAAGGAAATCAACCCTGAATAGTCATTGGAAGGACTGTTGCTGAAGCTGAAGCTCCAACACTTTGGCCACCTGATGTGAAGAGTCGATTCATTCTGAAAAAGACTCAGATGCTGGAAAAGATTGAAGGTAGGAGAAGAAGGGGACAACAGGATGAGATGGTTGGATAGCACCACCAACTCAATGGACGTGAGTTTGAACAAACTCCAGGAGTTAGTGAAGGGCAGGGAAGTCTGGCATACTGCAGTTATAGGGTCACTAAGATTTCGCAAGACTTAGCGACTGAACAACAACAACTTTCCTGTCAACTTAGGCCCTATTCAAGTGTTGGTAATTTTAGCAATAGTGTTTTAGAGAAAAAGAGTTCAGTTTATCATCACACAATGTCTTTGTCATTTCTCTTTAGTCCTTTTAGGCTATAACAGTTTCTTAGTCTTTTCATGACTTTTATGACCTTGACAGTTTTGAAATCATAGTAATTTACTTTATAGAAATATCATTCAATTTTGGTTCATCTGATTTTTCTCATGACTAGATTCAGGTTGTGTATCTTTGGCAGGAATATTACAGATACCAGGCTGTATTCCTTTCAATGCATCCTATCAGTTAGCACATGGTTTCCATTTGTCCCATTACTGATGATAATCACTTTGATCACTTCAATTAAGGCAGTGTCTATGAGGCACCTCCACTGTGAACTTAATGTTTTCCCCTTAATCATTAGTAAGTACTTTGTGTGGAAATACCTAAAACTATGCAAATATCCCATTCTTTATCATTCACCCTTAAGTTTAATTTTTCCCCTTTATCATTAATAAGTACCTGAAACTCTGCAAATATTCCATTCCTTGTCAATTTACCCATAAATTACATTTATTTGTTTATATTTGCATAAGCTCAGGCTTATTTTTACAATGTGTTAAATCATTTATTATCACATTTTGCAGTTTAAAAAATTGTAAAACACATAAAATTTAACCTCTTAAACCATTTTTAAGTGTACAGTACAGTAGAATTAACTATATTCACAACATTCATTGTTGTGTAATAGGTCTCTAGAACTTTTTCATGAAAAAGTAAAACTCTATAACCAGCCAAAAACAACTCTATGTTTCTCTCCTCCAAGCACCTGGCAACCACTATTCTACTTTCTGTTTCCATGATTTTTACAGGAAACATAGAATCATAATTTTTTACTGGTGACTTATTGAGATGTTTCACGAAGGTATTTGTTCTTTTATGTTTGGCTTTTTAAACTCAGCATAATATTCTCAAGGCTCATCCATGTTGCAGCATGTGACAGGATTTCTTCCTTCTTTTAAGACTGAATGATATTCCATTCTATGAATAAAACACACATTATTCATCTGTTTATCAGCAGACATTTGGACTGCTTCCATTCTTGAATATTGTAAGTAAAATGCCACAACAAGAATGTGTGTGCAAATATTTTTTTCAAAATCTTGTCTTTTAATACTTTTGGATATGAGTATAGGGATTGCCAGATCACATGGTAATTCTATTTTGAGGTTTTTTTATATAAAGAGAAATGGTTACATTTTATCACATGTGGGCTTTTTTTGAAATTTTATTTATATATTTATTTATTTTTGGCTATGCTGGGTCTTCATTGCTGCACAGGCTTTCTCTAGTTGTCTCAAGTGGGGGCTACTCTCTAATTGCAGTGTGCAGGCTTCTCATTGAGGTGCCTTCTCTTATTGCAGAGCGTGGGCTCTACGCCATGCGAGCTTTAGTAGTTGCAGTTCCTGGGCTCGAGAGCACAGGTTCAATAGTTATGGTGCGTGGGCCTAGCTGCTCCATGGCATGTGAGATCCTCCGGATCAGGGCTTGAACTCCTGTTGCCTGCTTTGGCAGGTGGATTCTTTACCATTTAGCCACTGATGTGAAGAGCCACCTCATTGGAAAAGACCCTGATGCTGGGAAAGATTGAAGGCCAAATGAGAAGGGGGTGGCAGAGAACCAGATGGTTAGATAGCATCACCAACTCAATGGACATGAATTTGAGCAAACTCTGGGAGATAGTGAAGGACAGGGAAGCCTGTGTGCTGAGTCCATGGGGTTGCAAAGAGTCAGACACAACTTTGCAACTGAACAACAATACCAAGGAAGCCCTATTTTGAATTTTTAAAGGAATTTTCATGCTGATTTCCACAGTCCATACACCATATTATTAATACATTCCTACTGTCAGTATTCAAGGATTCCAATTTCTCCACATCCTCACCAATGATTATTTTGTTTGTTGTTTGGGGTTTTGTTTTATTTTGTTTTTATAATGGCCATCCTAGTGGCTATGAGATGATATCTCATTTTTAGTTTAATATGAATTTCTCTAGTGATTACTGATGATGATGGTCTTTTCATGTCCTTGTTGGCCATTCCAGTGATCAAGCCCACGCCCCCTGCAGTGGAAGGCGGAGTCATAACCACTGGACTGCCAGGGAAGTCCCTCTCTTACCCTTTCTTTAATCAGGTTCATCGTTTTGTTGTTGAGCTGTTAAGAGTTCTTTGTATATGCTAAATATTACCCTTTGTCAGATACATGATTTACAGTTTTTCTCCCATTCCATAGTGACCTTTTCACTCTGTTGATTATTTACTTTAGTGTGCACGAGTTTTTAAGATATGGACCCCCTAATCTATGTTTAATTTTGTTGCCTGTGTTTTTGGTGTCTTATCCAAGAAATCTTTGACAAATCCAAGGTCATTAAGTTTTTCTCCTATGTTTTCATCCAGGAGTTTTACAGTTTTAGGAGATGAGAATTGAGTACAGTTTTCAGAAAGAATATGGCTACATTCAAATTTCCTACTTCTAGGTCTCAGAACAGTGAATCAATACAGTTGTTGTTTTTGTGCTGCATTGTTACAGCAGTGCTAGGAAACAAATACAGAGGGTGTCTCCCTTGCCACCTTGTTGCTCTGGCTGCTTTCTAAGTAAAAGGTAGAAGGAACTTTGGATCTAGGCTGTCACCAAATTCACAGCCTAGTATTATTCATTTTTACAAAAGAATTCTCTTACATGATTCTTCCCAAAAGGAATGGGCTCCAATTTCATATGCTAACTCACAAATTATCCTGAATAAATAAATATTTTTAAGGAGTATATTTGTATATGGAGGCAAATGAACTTCTCCATAGTGTAAGTGGGACCACAATCTAGAAGGCTAGAGTTATAATGACTTTGTGTCCTTGCTAGAAACAAAGGTTTTTCTGAAGTCAATATATACTATGTATATATACTCCATTCCCTCCTGAATTCACTCTAATCATCCTTTTATCCTCACCACTCCATTAAATCATTCAACTTGAAGTCATCAATGAATTCCAGGTGTCAAGCCAAAAGATCAGGTTAGTCTTCATCTCATCAAAACCCTCCATGGCATGTGACACACTTCACTCCCTGTTTTGTGAAACTTGGCTTCTGAGACACCCTCCTTTTCTTTCCCTCTTTCCCTCCCTCCCTCCTTTCTTCCTTCCTCTACTTTCCATCTTCTTTTCCTCCCTTCTCCTTCCCTGTCTTCCTTCCTTTCTCCCTCCCTCTCTCTCTCCTTTCCCTTCTCACCCTTTTCCTTTCTTCCTTGGTTCTCTTACCTCATAAGCTTCTGCCTCTGTCTTTTTAGTTGCATCATTCTATTTTCCCTTTTTCTAGGCATAGGATGACATTTTTTCTTTATCCATCAACAATCTCCTGGTGATCTCACCTGGTCCCACTGCTTTAAACACTATCTGGGCACTGATAACCTCGCACAATTATATCTCCAACCATTAAATTGTCCCAGAATTCCAGATTCAGTTCAGTTGTCACTCAGTCGTGTTTGATTCTTTGCGACCCCATGCAGCATGCCAGGCTTACCTGTCCTTCACCAACTCCCGGAGCTTGCTCAAACTCACATCCATCAAGTTGGTGAATTCCAGATATACACATCCAAGTGAGTACTTCATGTTTCCATTTGGTAGTCTAATCATTTTCTCAAACCCAACATACTCAATAAGAACATTTTGGACTTCCCTGGTGGCCCAATGGTTAAGAATCCACTTGCCAATGCAGGGAACATGGATGCTATCCCTGGTCCAGGAAGATCCCACATGCCTCGAGGCAACTAAGCCCATGCACCACAACTAGAGAGTATCCCCCCCTCATTGCAACTAGAGGAAGCTTGAGCACAGCAATGAAGACCCAGCACAGCCAAATAAAATAAACAAATCTTTCTTAGGTCAAAAACTATAGAGATATCCTCGATTTCTTTCTCTCACATTCACCTTTTGTCCATCAACAAATGAAGTTGGCTCTACCTTTAAAATATACTCAGTCTTACTTCCTCTCTACTGCTATTATCTCAGTCAAGCCACTTTAATTTCTCTCCTATTGATTCATGGTTCTAGGACCTAGAAGTAGGAAATTTGAATGTAGCCATATTCTTTCTGAAAACTGTACTCAATCCTCATCTCCTCCTAAAACTGTAAAACTCCTGGATGAAAACATAGGAGAAAAACTTAATGACCTTGGATTTGTCAAAGATTTCTTGGATAAGACACCAAAAACACAGGCAACAAAATTAAACATAGGTTAGTGGATTCATATCTTAAAAACTCGTGCACACTAAAGTAAATAATCAACAGAGTGAAAAGGTCACTATGGAATGGGAGAAAAACTGTAAATCATGTATCTGATAAAGGGTAATATTTAGCATATACAAAGAACTCTTAACAGCTCAACAACAAAACGATGAACCTGATTAAAGAAAGGGTAAGAGAGGGACTTCCCTGGCAGTCCAGTGGTTATGACTCCGCCTTCCACTGCAGGGGGCGCGGGCTTGATCCCTGGAATGGCCAACAAGCACATGAAAAGATCATCATCATCAGTAATCACTAGAGAAATTCATATTAAACTAAAAATGAGATATCATCTCATAGCCACTAGGATGGCCATTATAAAAACAAAATAAAACAAAACCCCAAACAACAAACAAAATAATCATTGGTGAGGATGTGGAGAAATTGGAATCCTTGGATACTACCAGTAGTAGTATAAACAGAATAATACTGTGTGAATTCTTCTGTGACTTGCTTCTTCCAGTCACCATAATTTTAAGATTCATTTAAGTCATAGTGTGTTGTTAGAGTTCTTGTCTTTTCAGCCTGTGTAGTATTTCATTATATAGATGTCCTACTATTTATATACTCTAATACTGGTGGACATCTGAGCTGTTTCTAGTTTTTTGCTGTTAGAAATAATGTTGCTATATGCATTATTGCAAATGCCCCCAAGTGCAAAGATGCAAGCTTCCCTGATGGGTATATGGACATTTACTTTACAAAGTAATGTTAAACTGCTTTCCAAAGTCATTGTAATAAATTACACCCTTTCCAGCAGTATTCTTCATTGCACAATACCCTGGCTAACACTTAGAACCGATTAAACTTTTGGGGGAGGTCAACCTAGTAGGTATGAAATGGCACCTGTGATTTCATTGGGCATTTCTTAGATTACTGATGAAGTTGGATATCATTTTATATATTTATGGACTATTTTTTTTGTGTGTGAAATATCAGTTCATGTCTGTTGCTCATTTTCCTACTGGATTTCTGTCATTCTCTTACAGATCTGTAGTTTATTACATATACTTGATATTAACCCTTTGTCACTTTTGTTTGTTTCCCCACTTTAGGGCTTGTCTTTTCTCTGCCTTTGTGGTATCTTCTAATGAACAGAAGTTCTTACTTTATTCACGTTTATCAATCTTTCTTGTTATGGTTTGTACTTGTATATTAAGAAATTCTTCCTTAATCTGAGGTCATAAAATTGTTTTCTATATTTTCTTCTTAATAGTGTAGCTTTGCCTTTCCCATAAGGTCCACATTAATCCACCTAGAACTGATATTTATGTGTAGTATTAGGCAAAGATCTCATTTTTCTATGTCAGTGTAATCCATAGCAATTTCCATCTTAGCATGAACTCTACTTTTCATATACATATGGTTTCTGGTACCTCTGTATTGTTCCATGGCCTATTTATTTATTCCTGTAGAAAGTCTGCACTGTCTTATTACACTCCTTCATATGTGATGGAGCAACTCTTCCCCTGTCTCTTTCTTCATTTGCTTTTAATTCCACATAAAGTTTAGAACTAGATTGTCATATCCAGTAAGATTTGAAAAACCTCTTGGAATTTTAATAGGCTTTGCATTAATGCTAAGTTACTTTGGAGGGAATTGTCATACTTACTACATTAAACTTTCCTGTTCATGAACTTGGTATGTCTGTTGACTTTCGGTCTATATTAGTGCCTTCCGTTAAAGGTTTACAACTTTCTCCAAAAGAGTTGAACCTCTTTATTAGATTTAGTACTAGCTACTTTATATCTTGTTTCTATATTGATGTTGTGTCCACAAAGTTTTCTAGCCTGTTGATTCTAATATTTACCTGTAGAGTCTTTCACACTATCTCCTATCTTCTGTAAGTAATAACCACTAAGTCCCACTGTCACATTCTCTAGAATGGCTCTTCTGATCCTAAGTGGATTACTGCTTTGCTATTGAATCTTCTTAAATTTCTTTCCTCATCTGTAAAATGAGGAACTCCAATGGAATTGATTTGATGCTTACATTAAAAATACCACATGGGAAAGTGGCCAGTATGTATTAGTCTCTTCAACTGCTTTCTTCCAAGACAGCAACAAGGTTTTCTTTCTTTATGTGCTTCTGGAATTTTGCACATTGCAGTCATTTTGAGTATTCATTGGGTATAAATTATTTCTTGACTCTCAAAGGGCAGAAAGAATATTCCTTGACTCATATCCCCTTTCCAAATGCCATGTACAGCATCAGAGTGGGCATTCAAATGCTAAAAAATAGACTCTTCCACCTAGGGATAAAAACAAAACAGGTATTAAATCACTAAGTAAAATTAAGCACACACTTTTATACCTACCATGAGAAATCTATTGACATTAGGATACTATATTCTTCAAAGAGATGTTAAATATATTTCCCAAATAATCCATATATAAATACAAAATATATAGATACAAAATTCCTTTCCTTCAAATGACTCTTTTTATAAGCACTGAGAAAAATCAGAAATATTTTCAGTATAAAGATAAAAAAGGTTTTCAGTTCAGTTCAGTCACTCAGTCGTGTCTGACTCTTTGCGACAATATGAATCACAGCAGGCCAGGCTTCCCTGTCCATCACCAACTCCCGGAGTTCACTCAAACTCATGTCCATCAAGTCGGTGATGCCATCCAGCCATCTCATTCTCTGTCGTCCCCTTCTCCTCCTGCCCCCAATCCTTCCCAGCAACAGAGTCTTTTCCAGTGAGTCAACTCGTCGCATGAGGTGGCCAAAGTATTGCAGTTTCAGCTTTAGCATCAGTCCTTCCAATGAACACCCAGGACTGATCTCCTTTAGAATGGACTGGTTGGATCTCCTTGCAGTCCAAGGGACTCTCAAGAGTCTTCTCCAACACCACAGTTCCAAAGCATCAATTCTTCGGCGACCAGCTTTCTTCACAGTCCAACTCTCACATCCATACATGACCACTGGAAAAGCCATAGCCTTGACCAGACGGACCTTTGTTGGCAAAGTAATGTCTCTGCTTTTTAATATGCTGTCTAGGTTTGTCATAACTTTCCTTCCAAGCAGTAAGTGTCTTTTAATTTCATGGCTGCAATCAGCATCTGCAGTGATTTTGGAGCCCAAAAAAATAAAGTCTGACACTGTTTCCACTGTTACCCCACCTATTTCCCATGAAGTGATGGGACCAGATGCCATGATCTTAGTTTTCTGAATGTTGAGCTTCAAGCCAACCTTTTCACTTTCCTCTTTCACTTTCATCAAGAGGCTTTTGAGTTCCTCTTCACTTTCTGCCATAAGGGTGGTGTCATCTGCATATCTGAGGTTATTGATATTTCTCCCAGCAATCTTGATTCCAGCCTGTGCTTCTTCCAGCCCAGCGTTCCTCATGATGTACTCTGCATATAAGTTAAATAAGCAGGGTGACAATATACAGCCTTGACGTACTCCTTTTCCTATTTGGAACCAGTCTGTTGTTCCATGTCCAGTTCTAACTGTTGCTTCCTGACCTGCATACAGGTTTCTCAAGAGACAGGTCAGGTGGTCTGGGATTCCCATCTCTTTCAGAATGTTCCACAGTTTGTTGTGATCCACACAGTCAAAGGCTTTGACATAGTCAATGAAGCAGAAATAGATGTTTTTCTGGAACTCTCTTGCTTTTTCCATGATCCAGCGGATGTTGGCAATTTGATCTCTGGTGCCTCTGCCTTTTCTAAAACCTGCTTGAACATCTGGAAGTTCACGGTTCACGTATTGCTGAAGCCTGGCTTGGAGAATTTTGAGCATGACTTTACTAGCGTGTGAGATGAGTACAATTGTGCGGTAGTTTGAGCATTCTTTGGCATTGCCTTTCTTTAGGTTTTGAATGAAGACTGACCTTTTCCAGTCCTGTGGCCACTGCTGAGTTTTCCAAATTTGCTGGCATATTGAGTGCAGCACTTTCATAGCATCATCTTTCAAGTTTTGAAATAGCTCAACTGGAATTCTATCACCTCCACTAGCTTTGTTTGTAGTGATGCTTTTTAAGGCCCATTAGACTTCACATTCCAAGATGTCTGGCTCTAGGTCAGTGATCACATTATCGTGACTATCTTGGTCGTGAAGATCTTTTTTGTACAGTTCTTCTGTGTATTCTTGGCACCTCTTCTTAATATCTTCTGTTTCTGTTAGGTCCATACCATTTCTGTCCTTTATCGAGCCCATCTTTGCATGAAAAGTTCCCTTGGAATCTCTAATTTTCTTGAAGAGATCTCTTGTTTTTCCTATTCTGTTTCTTTCCTCTATTTCTTTGCATTGATCGCTGAGCAAGGCTTTCTTATCTCTCCTTACTATTCTTTCGAACTCTGCATTCAGATGCTTATATCTTTCCTTTTCTCCTTTGCTTTTCACTTCTCTTCTTTTCACAGCTATTTGTAAGACCTCCTCAGACAGCCATTTTGCTTTTTTGCATTTCTTTTCCATGGGGATGGTCTTGGTCCCTGTCTCTTGTATAATGTTATGAACCTCCTTCCAGAGTTCATCAGGCACTCTATCTATCAGATCTAGTCCATTAAATCTAGTTCTCACTTCCACTGTATAATCATAAGGGATTTGATTTAGGTCATATCTGAATGGTCTAGTGATTTTCACTACTTTCTTCAATTTAAGTCTGAATTTGGTGATAAGGAGTTCATGATCTGAGCCACAGTCAGCTCTTGGTCTTGTTTTTGCTAACTGTATAGAGCTTCTCCATCTTTGGCTGCAAAGAATATAATCAATCTGATTTCAGTGTTGACAGTTAAAAAAAAAGGTTTTTTTAACTGCTTTCATCAGAATAATGAGAATATTATTTTCCTCACCATCTGAACTTTGGGTTTGACTGTCCTGCTGTGACTTAAGAGGAACAATGGATTAGAAAGGAATCTTTCAGATCTTTCTTGGATGAGAGATTTTTCTGTTCTTAAGTTCACACTTAATTGGTTATATTACTTAGGGTGTGAATGCTTATGCTTAACTTCTTCCTCAATTATAAGATGAAATTACTGAAGTATGACTTACCCTTTTCTTTCTTACAAAGTTATCACTAGATGGCAGTACACTAATATTTTTTAATACCTAAAATATTTTAAAATGTTAAAGAGTTTAAAACTAAGCTACTTTTCCGGGACTTCTTGGTCTGTAGCGAGTGAGGGCGCCTGGGCTTGGACCAACGGGGCCATGCCTCTGCGACTTGATATCAAGAGAAAACTTACTGCTTGATCTGATCGAGTTAAGAGTGTGGATTTGCATCCTACAGAGCCATGGATGTTGGCGAGCCTTTACAATGGTAGTGTGTGCGTTTGGAATCATGAAACACAGACACTGGTGAAAACATTTGAAGTATGTGATCTTCCTGTCTGAGCTGCAAAGTTTGTTGCAAGGAAGAATTGGGTTGTAACAGGAGCGGATGACATGCAGATTAGAGTATTCAATTACAACACTCTGGAGAGAGTTCATATGTTTGAGGCACATTCAGACTACATTCGCTGTATTGCTGTTCATCCAACCCAGCCTTTCATTCTAACCAGCAGTGATGACATGCTTATTAAACTCTGGGACTGGGATAAAAAATGGTCTTGCTCACAAGTGTTTGAAGGACACATTCATTATGTAATGCAGATTGTGATCAACCCTAAAGATAACTACCAGTTTGCCAGTGCTTCTTTGGACAGGACAATCAAGATGTGACAGCTGGGCTCATCGTCACCAAACTTCACTCTGGAGGGACATGAGAAAGGTGTGAATTGCATTGATTACTACCGTGGTGGTGACAAGCCATACCTCATCTCAGGAGCAGATGACCGTCTTGTGAAAATATGGGACTATCAGAATAAAACTTGTGTACAGACACTGGAGGGACATGCCCAAAATGTGTCTTGTGCCAGTTTTCATCCTGAGCTGCCAATTATCATCACAGGTTCAAAAGATGGAACTGTGAGTATTTGGCATTCAAGCACCTATCACCTTGAGAGTACTTTGAATTATGGAATGGAGAGAGTATGGTGTGTGGCCAGCCTGCGAGGGTCCAATAACATTGCTTTGGGCTATGATAAAGGTAGCATCATTGTTAAGCTTGGTCGGGAGGAACCTGCCATGTCCATGGATGCCAATGGAAAGATAATCTGGGCCAAACATTCAGAAGTCCAGCAAGCCAACCTATAAACAATGGGAGATGATGAAATTAAAGATGAAGAAAGACTGCCACTGGCAGTGAAAGATATGGGCAGTTGTGAAATATACTCTCAGACTATTCAGCACAATCCTAACGGGCGGTTTGTTGTGGTGTGTGGTGACGGTGAGTACATCATCTACACGGCAATGGCACTCAGGAACAAGAGCTTTGGGTCTTCCCAGGAGTTCACGTGGGACCACGATTCTTCAGAATATGCAATAAGAGAAAGCAACAGTGTTGTAAAGATATTTAAGAACTTTAAGGAAAAAAAATCATTTAAACCAGACTTTGGAGCTGAAAGTATCTACGGAGGCTTCTTACTGGGAGTCAGGTCTGTAAATGGTTTAGCTTTCTATGACTAGGAAAGTACGGCACTCATACGCAGAATTTAAATTCAACCCAAACACATTTTCTGGTCTGACTCTGGAGAGCTAGTCTGTATTGCAACTGAGGAGTCATTTTTTATCCTTAAATATCTCTCAGAAAAAGTCTTGGCTGCACAGGAAACACATGAAGGAGTTACTGAAGATGGCATTGAAGATGGTTTTGAGGTTCTTGGTGAGATTCAGGAAATTGTGAAAACAGGGCTGTGGGTAAGCGATTGCTCCATTTACTCAAGTTCTGTGAACAGATTAAATTATTATGTCGGAAGAGAAATAGTCACCATTGCCCACTTGGACAGGACGATGTATCTCTTGGGCTATATTCCTAAAGACAACAGGCTTTATCTGGGGGATAAGGAACTGAACATCGTTAGCTACTCCCTGCTAGTTTCAGTGCTGGAGTACCAGACAGCCGTTATGCGGAGGGACTTCAGCATAGCCGATAAGGTCCTCTCGACCATCCCGAAAGAGCAGAGGACCAGAGTTGCACATTTCTTGGAAAAGCAGGGCTTCAAGCAGCAAGCTCTTACAGTATCCACAGACCCTGAGCATCACTTTGAACTTGCTCTTCAGCTTGGAGAACTAAAAATTGCATACCAGTTAGCAGTGGAAGCAGAGTCAGAACAGAAGTGGAAACAGCTTGCTGAACTTGCCATTAGTAAATACTAGTTTGGCCTAGCCCAGGAGTGCCTGCATCATGCACAGGACTATGGGGGTCTGTTGCTTTTGGCCCCTGCCTCTGGTAACTCTGGTATGGTGAACAAGCTAGTGGAGGGCACAGAGAGAGACGGCAAGAATAATGTGGCATTCATGAGCTACTTTTTACAGGGCAAGCTTGATGCTTGCCTGGAGCTCTTGATTAGAACTGGACAACTGCCAGAAGCTGCCTTCCTGGCATGGACTTACCTACCCAGGCAGGTTTCAAGGGTGGTGAAACTCTGGAGAGAAAACCTCTCAAAAGTCAATCAGAAAGCAGCAGAATCCCTTGCTGATCCAACAGAATATGAAAACCTTTTCCCTGGATTAAAGGAAGCGTTTGTTGTAGAAGAATGGGTGAAGGAAATGCATGCCGACCTGTGGCCGGCCAAACAGTACCCACTTGTCACGCCAAATGAAGAAAGAAATGTTATGGAAGAGACAAAAGGTTTTCAGCCCTCAAGATCTGCAGCTCAGCAGGAACTTGATGGGAAACCTGCTTCTCCTACTCTTGTTATCATCACCTCCCAGACAGCCAACAAAGAAGAAAAGAGTTTACTTGAGCTGGAAGTAGATTTGGATAATTCAGAATTGGAAGATATTGACACAACAGATATCAACCTGGATGAAGACATTTTGGACGACTAAATAATGTTTCCCATTTACTCAACTAAGCAGATCATTATTATGGACAGGTATCGATCGTCACCCTGACCACCATGCTTTGGACGCTGAGAAACTCCTTCAATTTTTTATACGTAGACGCTATTGCCCATTAGGTGCACAATGCCCTCATCTTCAGAGGAGTTTATGTGCAGCATCTAAATCACTGTTCCCTTATTAACTAAAACAGCTGTGGGCTTTGATTTTTTTCATAGTGTCATTGGACCATATCTCATAAAATCTTTTGAATTAATGAAAAAAAAAACTAAGCTACTGTAAAAAAAAATCACAACATATTTTAAAAGATACCAATTTTTACCACTAAAATCAACATATTTTAAAGCACCCATTATTGAAAAAGCTGTGGAGAAATATGTATCTTCACATATAGCTGTGGTGAAAGTCAGAGAGCAACTTCATGTATCAAAAAATTTCAATTGTTCATACTTATTAAATCAAGCACCACAAGAAACTACTTTTTGGAAAAGATATGCATTTAGATTTATTTGTAAGGATTTCATTATAGTATCCTTTATACAAGTCAGAAATCTAGTGGAATAACCTGAGTACCCAATTATAAGAACTTTATACGACCTAGCTATACAGTCTTTCTATAAAACTGATTTATTCACACATTTATGTCCAAAAACTTCCGCTTACTAATTACATTCCATCAGATTCAGGCATGTGTTCCTAAACCTTATCAATAGTACTTTTCCAGTGATTTCATGGCTTGGTATTATGGAAATCAACAAAATACGACTGTGAACACAATTGGTTCAAAGAAAACTTTGTTAAATGCTTTAGAAAGACTGGCTAAAGATGAGTTACTTTAAAATTCACAGTTTTGCTTGCCTCTGCAGCAAATATATAAAAATTGGAAGGATACAGAGATTAGCATAGTTATCTCATCCCAGGAGTGTCCCTATAAAAGGGAGCAGAGAATGGTGTTGTCCTTGGAGGGTTATGTAGAGTCCATGGAGAGTTCTTTGTAAGATACAAGTTTACCAGGGCACTTTGTACGGTGATAAAAATCATCCAGCAAACAGGGAGAAACTCAGATGCAGAAAACACTCAGCTTGAACTGGAGTAGTAAGAGGGCTGCGATGAAGATTGCCTGTGGAAAAAATAAATGCTGGAAAGGATGTGGAGACAGGGGACCTCTCCTACACTGTTGGTAGGAATGTAAATTAGTGAAGTCACTATTGAGAACAGTAAGGAAGTTCCTAATAAAACAAAAATAGAGCTACCGTTGTTTGCAGCCCCATGGACTGCAGCAGGCCAGGGTTCCCTGTCTTTCACTGTCTCCCGGAGTTTGCTCAAACTCATGTCCATTGAGTCAGTGATGCCATCCAACCGTCTCATCCTCTGTTGCCCCTTTCTTCTCCTGCCCTCGATCTTTCCCAGCATTTCAGAGTCTTTTCCAATAAACTGGCTCTTCACATCAGGTAGCCAAAGTATTGGAGCTTCAGCATCAGTCCTTCCAATGAATATTCAGGATTGATTTCTTTTAGGATTGACTGCTTTGATCTCCTTGCAGTCCAAGGGATTCTCAAGGGTCTTCTCCAACACCACAGTTTGAAAGCATTAGTTCTTCAGTACTCATCCTTCTTTGTGGTCCAACTCTCACATTCATACATGGTTACTGGAAAAACCATAGCTTGGACTATATGAATCTTGGTTGTGATGGTTCAAGCAAAGTGATGTCTTTGCTTTTTAATATGCTGCCTAGGTTTGTCATAGCTTTTCTTCCAAGGAACAAGCATCTTTTAATTTCATAGATGCAGTCATCATCCAAGGTGATTTTGGAACCCAATAAAATGAACTCTGTCACTATTTCTGTTTTTTCCCCATCTATTTCCATGAAGTGATGAGACCAGATGCCATTATCTTAGCTTTTTATTTTTATTTTTTATTTTTTACAGTAAATGTTTTAATCAATGAATTGTTTTTAAGCAAGTCAGTTCATGGAAGCTATGATATTGCACAGCCTCTGAAAAATTCAATTATTGTGGTGTAAATAGAATCAATCAATAGAGAGACGCCCGGCTCCGGCGGCACAGACGCGAGAGACGCCCGGCTCCGGCGGCGCAGACGCGAGAGACGCCCGGCTCCTGCGCAACCGACCACGTGCAGAATCGTAGCTGAGAGGAGCCACCCCGCGCCCAGGGCTAGGGCGGTGGCCGAGAGGAGCTGTACCACGTCCAGGAGGCGGTGGCTGCTTGGGCACCGGAGGGCCGAGAGGAGCTGATCCACATTCAAAGCAGGAGGGGCGGCCTTGAGGAGATACCCCTCGTCCAAGGTAAGGTACAGCGGCTGCACCTTGCTGGAGCAGCTGGGAAGAGATACTCCACGACCAAGTGTGTTCTGGGGAGGAAGGAACAAGATGGCGGAGGGATAAGACGGCGAGACTACTCTCTCCCCCACAAATTCATCAAAAGAACATTTGAACGTGGAGTAAAGTCCACAAAACAACTTCTGAATACTGGCAGAGGACATCAGGCTCCCAGAAAAGCAGCCCATTGTCTTCTAAAGGAGAGAGAAGAAATCCAGCTCCACCCACCAGAACACCGACACATGCTTCCCTAACCAGGGAACCCGGACAAGTCACCCGTCCAACCCCACACACAGCGAAGAAACTACATAATAAAGAGATCTCCACAAACTGCAAGAAGAGGGAAAGGCCACCCCAAGCAAAGTAATATAAGCAAGATGAAGAGGCAGAGAAATACCCAGCAAGTAAAGGAACAAGATAATTGCCCACCAACACAAACAAAAGAAGAAGATATAGGGAATTTACCTGATAAAGAATTTCAAATTTTGATGGTGAAAATGATTCAAAATCTTGAAAGCAAAATGGAGTTACAGATAAATAACCTGGAGAAAAGGATTGAGAAGATGGAAGAAAGATTTAATAAGGACTTAGAAGAAATAAAAAAGAGTCAATATACAATGAATAATGCAATAGATGAGATCAGAAACACTCTGGAGGGAACAAACAGTAGAATAACAGAGGCAGAAGACAGGATAAGCGAACTAGAAGATAGAATTGTAGAAATAAACAGAGAGGAAAAAAGAAAAACGAATTAAAAGAAATGAGGACAATATTAGAGACCTCTGGGACAATGTTAAACTCTCCAACATTCGAATCATAGGAGTCCCAGAAGAAAAAGACAAAAAGAAAGACCATGAGAGAATACTTGAGGAGATAATAGTTGAAAACTTCCCTAAAATAGGGAAAGAAATAATCACCCAAGTCCAAGAAACCCAGAGAGTCCCCAACAGGATAAACCCAAGGCGAAATACTCCAAGACACATATTAATCAAATTAACAAAGATCAAACACAAAGAACAAATATTAAAAGCAGCAAGGGAAAAGCAGCTAATAACACATAAGGGGATTCCCATAAGGATAACAGCTGATCTTTCAACAGAAACTCTTCAGGCCAGAAGGGAGTGGCAAGACATACTTAAAGTGATGAAAGAAAATACCCTACAGCCCAGATTACTATACCCAGCAAGGATCTCATTCAAATATGAAGGAGAAATCAAAAGCTTTACAGACAAGCAAAAGCTGAGGGAATTCAGCATCACCAAACCAGTTCTCCAACAAATGCTAAAGGATCTTCTATAGACAGGAAACACAGAAAGAGTGTATAAACTTGAACCCAAAGCAATAAAGAAAATGGCTACAGGATCGTACTTATCAATAATTACCTTAAACGTAAATGGGTTGAAATTTTCAAAAAGACTAGGAAACAATTCTCATAGCCATCAATAGTTCAGTGTTGAGTTCATGAATAGTTTTTAAAGTTTGGGACAAACTGTAGTATTTGCTATTTGAAGTACTATTTGTAATTGGCATATTACGATGTAACATTGGTCTTCATTTCCAACTTAAAACGCCTAAAAATGCCTAACAGGTTTTTAGATTTGTGAATTTTAGTTGAAATGTATTTTACGATGTTACTAAACTTGCAGAAATATTGAAATATTTCAGAGAACTTATTCACTGTACATTTAATTTATTTTATTTAAAAGTTATGAACTGTAGAAAGTTTTACTTGTTGGGTCAAATGTTTGTTGCTTCAAATGCTTGTTGCATTTGAAGTGCTAGTTATAAGAAAATCAAATACCTTCAATGTATAAATGCTATTAAGTTTTTAAAGGACTCTGGAGTATAAGTAAGTTTGTTTAAAGAAATTTAGTCTGTTCAACTTGAATCAGCTCTGTCAAACATTAATTAAAAGCCTCATTTAAAAATAAATAAATAGAGGTGGTGGGAGGGAGGGTTGGAAAGCTGGCTGGAGGTGGAGGTGGTGAAGTTTATAAATCTAATTAAAAATGAAGTTGCATTTCCATTTTCCAAAACCACCCATCCACCAGCGTACTGTGTCACTAGACATTATGTATGATTTTACTTTGCGACAGAAACCATTACATTTAAAAATTCATTACAGCAAGGTTAGTTAGACACATGATGGATGCAGCTTTAATCCTGCCGTATATTATTACAGTTAAAATGTAAATGATGAAAAATATTTTGTGCTTATCAGCATTTATGTGGAAATGTGTTTTACAGTGATATATGGTGTTATATTTCTATTATTGTGATGAAAAAGAAAGCAATACAAAAAGACGAAGTGTTTATTAAAACATGAAAAAAAAAAAAGAAATAAATGGTTTTGCAGCACTGAAGAGATTATAGAAAGTAATAAGCTAGATCAGACCTGTTTTATGTAGTAATTTTATAGTTTATTTTAATTATTTCAGTTGTAAAATATTGTTATACTGTTAATTAGTTCTGATTGTTCATATTAAACTATTGAAATGCAAAAATAAATAAATAAATAAGAACACTTGAATTAAATGATGAACTCTGGACGGAGGTTCGTGACATTGTACAGGAGACAGGGACCAAGACCATCCCCATGGAAAAGAAATGCAAAAGAGCGAAATGGCTGTCTGAGGAGGCCTTACAAATAGCTGTAAAAAGAAGAGAGGCGAAAAGCAAAGGAGAAAAGGAAAGATATAAGCATCTGAATGCAGAGTTCCAAAGAATAGCAAGGAGAGATAAGAAAGCCTTCCTCAGTGATCAATGCAAAGAAATAGAGGAAAACAACAGAATAGGAAAAACAAGAGACCTCTTCAAGAAAATTAGAGATTCCAAGGGAACTTTTCATGCAAAGATGGGCTCGATAAAGGACAGAAATGGTATGGACCTAACAGAAGCAGAAGATATTAAGAAGAGGTGGCAAGAATACACAGAAGAACTGTACAAAAAAGATCTTCACGACCAAGATAGTCACGATAATGTGATCACTGACCTAGAGCCAGACATCTTGGAATGTGAAGTCAAGTGGGCCTTAGAAAGCATCACTACGAACAAAGCTAGTGGTGGTGATGGAATTCCAGTTGAGCTATTTCAAGTCTTGAAAGATGATGCTGTGAAAGTGCTGCACTCAATATGCCAGCAGATTTGGAAAACTCAGCAGTGGCCACAGGACTGGAAGAGGTCAGTCTTCATTCCAATCCCAAAGAAAGGCAATGCCAAAGAATGCTCAAACTACCGCACAATTGCACTCATCTCACACGCTAGTAAAGTCATGCTCAAAATTCTCCAAGCCAGGCTTCAGCAGTATGTAAACCGTGAACTCCCAGATGTTCAAGCAGGTTTTAGAAAAGGCAGAGGCACCAGAGATCAAATTGCCAACATCCGCTGGATCATGGAGAAAGCAAGAGAGTTTCAGAAAAACATCTATTTCTGCTTCATTGACTATGCCAAAGCCTTTGACTGTGTGGATCACAATAAACTGTGGAACATTCTGAAAGAGATGGGAATCCCAGACCACCTGACCTGCCTCTTGAGAAACCTGTATGCAGGTCAGGAAGCAACAGTTAGAACCGGTCATGGAACAACAGACTGGTTCCAAATAGGAAAAGGAGTGCGTCAAGGTTGTATATTGTCACCTTGCTTATTTAACTTATATGCAGAGTACATCATGAGGAACGCTGGGCTGGAAGAAGCACAAGCTGGAATCAAGATTGCTGGGAGAAATATCAATAACCTCAGATATGCAGATGACACTACCCTTATGGCAGAAAGTGAAGAGGAACTCAAAAGCCTCTTGATGAAAGTGAAAGAGGAGAGTGAAAAGGTTGGCTTGAAGCTCAACATTCAGAAAACAAAGATCATGGCATCTGGTCCCATCACTTCATGGGAAATAGATGGAAAAACAGTGGAAACAGTGTCAGACTTTGTTTTTTTGGGCTCCAAAATCACTGCAGATGCTGATTGCAGCCATGAAATTAAAAGACGCTTGCTCCTTGGAAGGAAAGTTATGACCAACCTTGATAGTATATTAAAAAGCAGAGACATTACTTTGCCGACCAAGGTCCGTCTAGTCAAGGCAATGGTTTTTCCCGTGGTCATGTATGGATGTGAGAGTTGGACTGTGAAGAAAGCTGATCGCCGAAGAATCGATGCTTTTGAACTGTGGTGTTGGAGAAGACTCTTGAGAGTCCCTTATACTGCAAGGAGATCCAACCAGTCCATTCTAAAGGAGATCAATCCTGGATGTTCATTGGAGGGACTGATGCTAAAGCTGAAACTGCAATACTTTGGCCACCTCATGAGACGAGTTGACTCACTGGAAAAGACTCTGATGCTGGGAAAGGTTGGGGGCGGGAGGAGAAGGGGACGACGGAGAATGAGATGGCTGGATGGCATCACCGACTCTGTGGACATGAGTTTGAGTGTACTCCGGGAGTTGGTGATGGACAGGGAGGCCTGGCGTGCTGTGATTCATGGGGTGGCGGAGAGTCGGACACGACTGAGCGACTGAACTGAACTGAACTGAACTGAAGTGGGAAGAATATTTGTAAATACATTTTGCAACTCTCATTATGTTTTATAAAATGTCTGCTTAAAAAACATTTTCAAACTCTTTGTAACCTTAGTTTAAATGATGTATATTCATTGAATATCTAGCTCATTTCCAGATAAGAGGAAATGATGAAACATTGTCAAATATAGGTTTAAATTTATCTTCTTTTCACTTCGTTTTAGAGAAGCTAAAGGTATTTGGGTCTGTTAATAACATTTTATTTTTGCCGCTTTAAAACAATTGTACTATAAAAAGGCATAAGATCCCGAAAGTCATGCAACCTGGACAAAAAATAAATAAGTAGATAAAATTTCAAAAGAGCAAATAAGATAAAAGATGTGGGTTCTAGTAACACAGTGGTAATACAGGAGAGAGGAGAAGGAAAATTATCAAATGAAGGGACCTGTATCCTTGTGGACTCCCTGGGGAAAAATCAACTTTAAAAAGTCCTGGAGGATTTCTGTGGTGGCACAGTGGATAAGAATCTGCCTGGCAATGCAACGGACACGGGTTCGATCTCTGGTTGAGAAAGATTCTACATTCACAGAGCAACTCAGCCTGTGTGCCACAACTACTGAGCCTGCCCTCTAGACCCTGCAAGCTGCAACTACTGTGTCCATGTGCTGCAACTACTGAAGCTGGAGCACCTAGCACCTGTGTTCTTCAGCAAGAGAAGCCAGCACAATGTGTAGCCTGCACACGGTAATGAAGAGTAGCCCCTCGGCACCACGACTAGAGAAAGCTCCCTTGCAGAGACAAAGGCCCAACCAAAAAATAAAATAATCAATTAAAAAAACTTAGAATATGTGTGTTATAGCCCAGCTTGGACAGAATCGCTGGACAGGTGGCAGCTGCCCACAAGAATCATTAGAACGAATGATGCTGGGTTGATAAATTGCCTCATTCGTTAAAAAAAAAAATGACCAGGAATGTCTGAACCTATTGAAAGGAAAATTACATTTGACAACTCTGGCTGAGACTTTGGATAATGAATTAATACATGAATAAGTACATGGTAGTGTGGTGATGGACAGGGAGGCCTGGCGTGCTGTAATTCATGGGATCGCAAAGAGTCAGACACGACTGAGCAACTGAACTGAACTGAACTGAAACTAAGCAAACAGAAAAGTAAGCCAATTGTTAATTTCAAGGAAACCAAGAAACTTAAGAATAGAAATACAACCAAACTATACGATCATATTATACTCATCTGTGAGTATTTGTAGATGCTTGTAAAGAGGAACAACAAGGCAAGGGGAGTTGAGAGAACTAAATCTTCATCTTCCCTGTTGGAGATAAATAGAAAATATTTATGACTGAAAATCAAAAATGAGTAAGATAATCATACCCTTGAGACATATGGTTGTAATTGTGTGTGTCCTCAGTTGCTCAGTTGTGTCCAACGCCTTGCAATACCAAAGACTGTATCCCACTAGGTTCCTCTGTCCATGGGATTATCCCAGCAAGTATACTGGAGTGGGTTGACATTTCCTCCTCCAGAGGATCTTCCTGACTCAGGGATCAAACTCGAGTCTCCTGTGGCTCCTGCACTGACAGGCAGATTCTTTATCACTGAAAAACCTGGGAAGCCATACTGCTGTAATACTAGAATATAACTAAAGAAGCTATTTGGTTGGTGCAAAAGTAACTGCAGTTTTGCATTGCTGAACTTTGCCATTTGATACCAGAATACATTGTCAAATAAATGTGGTTATGTTACACATCATTTTGATGTGCCTTTCTTGCTTTATCTCTCTTTTTTTTTTTTGCTAATGACTTTACTTGCTATTTATTTTTTATTTATTTTAGACTATGGAAACAATATTAGACAAAAAGCAAATTCAAGTGATTTTTTGATTAGCATTCAAAATGGGTCATAAAGCTGCGGAGACCACTCGCAACATCAACAACACATTTGGCTCAGGAACTGCCAACAAACGTACAGTGCAGTGGTGGTTCAAGAAATTTTGCAAAGGAGACAAGAGCCCTAAAGTTGAGGAGTGCAGTGACTGGCCATCAGAAGTTGACAACGACCAATTGAGAGCAATCATCGAAGCTGATCCTCTTACAACTACACAAGAAGTTGCTGAGGAACTCAATGTCGACCTTTCTATGTTCATTCTGCATTTGAAGCAAACAAAAACTCAATAAATGAGTGCCTCAAGAGCTGACCAAAAATTTAAAAAATTGTTTTGAAGTGTTGTCTTCTCTTATTCTATGCAGCAACAATAAACCATTTCTCGATCAGATTGTGATGTGCGATGAAAAGTGGATTTTATACTACAACATGCAATGACCAACTCAGTGGCTGGATGGAGAAGAAGTTCTAAACCACTATCTGAAGCCAAACTTGCACCAAAAAAGATCATGGTCACTGTTTGGCGGTCTTCTGTCGGTCTGATCCACTGCAGCTTTCTGAATCCTGGTGAAACCATTACATCTGAGAAGTACGCTCCGCAAATCAATGAGATATACTGAAAACTGCAATACCTGCAACCTGCATTTGTCAACAGAATGGGCCCAATTAGTTTCCACAACAATGGTCAACTTCATGTTCCACAACCAATACTTCAAAAGTTGAACAAATTGAGCTACAAAGTTTTGTCTCATCCTCCATATTCACCTGACCTCTCAACTTGTTCAAGCAACTCAACAACTTTTTGCAGGGAAAACCCTTCCACAACCAGCAGGAGGCAGAGCTTTTCAGCTCAGTTCAGTTCAGTCACTCAGTTGTGTCTGACTATTTGCGACCCCATGAAGTGCAGCACGCCAGGCCTCCCTGTCCATCACTAACTCCCGGAGTCCACCCAAACCCATGTCCATTGAGTCGGTGATGCCATCCAACCATCTTATCCTCTGTCGTTCCCTTCTCCTCCTGCCCTCAATCTTTCCCAGCATCAGGGTCTTTTCAAATGAATCAGCTCTTCTCATCAGGTGACCAAAGTATTGGAGTTTCAGCTTTAGCATCAGTCCTTCCAATGAACACCCAGGACTGATCTCCTTTAGGATGGACTGGTTGGATCTCCTTGCAGTCCAAGGGACTCAAGAGTCTTCTCCAACACCACAGTTCAAAAGCATCAATTCTTCGGCACTCAGCTTTCTTCACAGTCCAACTCTCACATCCACACATGACCACTGGAAAAACCATAACCTTGACAAGACGGACCTTTGTTGACAAAGTAATATCTCTGTTTTTTAATATTCTGTCTAGGTTGATCATAACTTTCCTTCCAAGGAGTAAGCATCTTTTAATTTCATGGCTGCAATCACCATCTGCAGTGATTTTGGAGCCCAGAAAAATAAAGTCAGCCATCCAAAGCATAAATTTTTATGCTACAGAAATAAACAACTGTCTTTCATTGGCAAAAATGTGTTGACAGTAATGGTTCCTATTTTTATTAATAAAGATGTGTTTGAACTTAGTTATAATAACTTAAAATTCACAGTTCGAAAACGCAATTACTTTTGTACCAACCTATTTAAAATAGCTAAAGAAATTGAAAGAGATTGCCTCTGCTGTTGGGAATTGGATGAGAAATGTCAGGGCTATTTTTATCATTAAATTTATAACACCTCATTTGACTTTTAAAAATATACACTTGTATTTTACTATTAAAAACCAGTTTAAGATGATAGAATAGAAGGATGTGTGCTCATCTCCTCCTGCAAGAGCATCAAAATTGCAACTAGCTGTTGAACAACCATTAGCAAGAGGACACTGGAACCTGCCAAAAAAAGATACCCCACATCCAAAGACAAAGAAGAAACCACAACAAGCCGGTAGGAGGGGCACAGTCATGATAAAACCAAATGCCATATCTGCCAGGTGGGCAATCCACAAACTGAAGAACAATAATACCAAAGAAGTTCCCCACTTTTGTGAAGGTTCTGAGCCCCAATTCAGGCTTCTCAGTCTGGGGATCTGGCAAAGTGACAGGGAAATCCAGGAAATCTGACCTAGAAGTCTAGCAGGATTTGATTACAGGACTTCCACAAGGTTGGGGGAAGCAGAGACTCCACTTTTGGAGAGCACACAAAAATCTTGAGAACCAGACATACAGAACAGACCTATGGACACCGGGGGAGAGGAGGAAGAAAAGGGTGGGATGTATGGAGAGAGTAATATGGAAACTTACAATACCATGTGTAAAATAGATAGCCAATGGGAATTTGCTGCAGGACTCAGGGAACTCAAACAGGGGCTCTGTGACAACCTAGAAGCATGGGACGGGGAGGGAGATGGGAAGGAAGTTCAAGAGGGAGGGGACACGGGTGTACCTATGGCTGATTCTTGTTGAAGTATGACAGAAAACCACAAAATTCTGTAAAGCCATTATCCTTCAATTAAAAAAATAAATAAAGTGGGGGGAAAATATCTTGCATGTACCAAGACCCAGGGGAAAGGAACAGTGACCCTTTAGGAGACTGAACCAGACCTATGTGTTGTCTGTGACGTGTTTCAGGTTGTTGTATAAAATCCACTTTTTGTTACATGTCACAATCCAATGTGTTGGAGGGTCTTCCATGGAGGTGTGGGTCAGCAGTGGCTCACCACAGGGACAGGGAAACCAGCAGCATCAGTCCTGGAAGGTGCCCTTTAATGTAAGTTTTCTTGGAGGTCTCCATTAATGCTACCATAGAGCCACATCGACCCCAGGGTTCAGTCACCTCAGATCAAACAACCAACGGGGAGGGAGTGCAATCCCACCCATCAGCAAATAACTGGATTAAAGCTTTACTGACCTGTATGGCGGTCAGGAAGTAACAGTTAGAACTGGACATGGAACAACAGACTGGTTCCAAATAGGAAAAGGAGTGCGTCAAGGTTGTATATTGTCACCCTGCTTATTTAACTTATATGCAGAGTACATCATGAGGAACGCTGGACTGGAAGAAGCACAGGCTGGAATCAAGATTGCCGGGAGAAATATCAATAACCTCAGATAGGCAGATGACACCACCCTTATGGCAGAAAGTGAAGAGGAACTAAAAAACCACTTGATGAAAGTGAAAGAGGAGAGTGAAAAGGTTGGCTTGAAACTCAACATTCAGAAAACTAAGATCATGGCATCTGGTCCCATCACTTCACGGGAAATAGATGGGGTAACAGTGGAAACAGTGTCAGACTTTATTTTTTGGGGCTCCAAAATCACTGCAGATGCTGATTGCAGCCATGAAATTAAAAGACGCTTACTCCTTGGAAGGAAAGTTATGAATAGCCTAGATAGCATATTAAAAAGCAGAGACATTACTTTGCCAACCAAGGTCCATCTAGTCATGGTTTTTCCCGTGGTCATGTATGGATGTGAGAGTTGGACTGTGAAGAAAGCTGATTGCTGAAGAATTGATGCTTTTGAACTGTGGTGTTGGAGAAGACTCTTGAGAGTCCCTTGGACTGCAAGGAGATCCAACAGGTCCATGCTAAAGGAGATCAATCTTGGGTGTTCATTGGAATGACTGATGCTAAAGCTGAAACTGCAATACTTTGGCCACCTCATGTGACGAGTTGACTCACTGGAAAAGACTCTGATGCTGGGAGGGATTGGGGGCAGGAGGAGATGGGGACGACAGAGAATGAGATGGCTGGATGGCATCACTGACTCGATGGACATGAGTTTGAGTGAACTCTGGGAGTTGGTGATGGACAGGGAGGCCTGGCATGCTGTGATTCATGGGGTCGCAAAGAGTCGGACACGACTGAGCGACTGAACTGAACTGAATTGAACACGGTCCTGCCCAGCAGATCAGGACCCAGTTTTTCCCATGGCCAGTCCCTCTCATCAGGAAGCTTACACAAGCCTCTTAGCCTCATTAAACAGAGGGCAGATTGAAGAGGCAAAAAACCACATTCCCACAGCAGCTAGAATGAAAGCCATATTACAGAAAGTCAATCAGGATGAGAAAGCAGAGGGTTTTGTCCCAGTTGAAGGGACAAGATAAAACTCCAGAAAAACAAGTAAATGAAGAGAACATAGGAAATCTTTCAGCAAAAGAATTCAGAATAATGATAATGAAGACGATCCAGGATCTTGGAAACAGAATGGAGAAGATATAAGAAATGCTTACTAAAGATCTAGAAGAACTAAAGAACAAGTAGAGATGAATGATCCACTAGAAGGAATCAATAGCAGAAAAACTCAGGCAGCAGAAAGGATGAGTAACCTGGAAGACAGAATGGTGGAAATCACTGCCACGGAAGAGAAGAAAAAAGAAGGGAGGAAAAATGAAAATAGTCTAAGAGACCTCTGGGACAACATTAAACACACCAAATTTGCATTATAAGGGTCCCAGAAGGAAAAGAGAGAGAGAAAGGATCGGAGAAAGTATTTGAAGAGATAATAGCTGAAAACTTCCCTCACATGGGAAAGGAAATAGTCAACCACGTCCAGGAATCACAGAGAGTTCCAGGCAGGATAAACCCGAGGAGGAACACACGGAGACACACTGTAATCAAACTGAAAAACTTAAAGACAAAGATAAAATATTAAAAGAAACAAGGGGAAAATGACAACATACAAGGGAACTCCTATAATCTTATCAGCTGATTTTGCAACAGAAACTCCACAAGCAAGAAGGGAATGGCACGATGTATTTAAAGTGATGAAAGGGAAGACCCTACAACCAAGAATGCTCTACCCAACAAGACTCCTGTTCAGATTTGATGGAAAAATCAAAAGCTTTCCCAGACAAGCAGAAGTTAAGAGAATTCAGCAACAACTAACCAGTTTTACAACAAATGCTAAAAGAACGTTTCTAGGCAGGAAACACAAGAGAAGGAAAAGACCTACACAAAATAAACCCAAAACAAAAAAGAACATGGTAATAGGATCAAGGATATCAATAATTACCTTAAATGTTCTGTTCTGTTCAGTCGCTCAGTCGTGTCCGACTCTTTGCGACCCTGTGGACTGTAGCTTACCAGGCTTCTCCATCCATGGGATTCTCCAGGCAAGAATACTGGAGTGGATTACCATTTCCTTCTCCAGGGGATCTTCCCGACCCAGGGATCAAACCGGGTCTCCCACATTAGGGGCAGACGGCGTTAACCTCTGAGCCACCTAAATGGATTAAATGCACCAACCAAAAGACACCGGCTGACTGGGTGGATGAAAACATGTGCATGTATGCATTTCCATTTATAACATCACTCTACTTAACTCCCCAAATTGTATGTAATTATTTTATACTGTTAGGTTTATCATGTTTCCATTATGGCTTGGAATTGTAATTCTCTTTTGTTTTTTGTCTGGTTATTGATTGTGAAAACTGATAGGCATTTTTATTATTGTGGTTATGTAATTATTCACTTAATACCATTATATCATGATTGGTCTACAGAAAATAATAGAATTCTATATCACTAAAACTACCATTTAATAGAAAAACCTGTAATAATTTTTTTTAATCCAGGTGCATATCAGAATTATCTTGGAATTTTTGAAACATACAAACGCCCAGGTAAAGTTTTTTTCTCCAAAACTCCAGATATGTTTCTAATGAGCTGCTGCTAAGTCACTTCAGTCGTGTCCGACTCTGTGTGACCCCATAGATGGAAGCCCACCAGGCTCCCCTGTCCCTGGGATTCTCCAGGCAAGAACACTGGAGTGGGTTGCCATTTCCTTCTCCAATGTGTGAAAGTGAAAAGTGAAAGTGAAGTTGCTCAGTCATGTCCGACCCTTAGCGACCCCATGGACTGCAGCCTACCAGGCTCCTCCATCCATGGGATTTTCCAGGCAAGAGCACTGGAGTGGCTTGCCATTGCCTTCTCCGACTTGTATCTAGTTCGTTTCACTTTTTAAATTACACATGTAGTGCTCCCATTTCATTTAGTTATGTTTTCCAATATCTCCCATCTCATCTTCCTCTTTATCGATGTTTTTTCTCAAGCCTTTATCAAGTGTAGTAGAAAAGCTTTTGTAAGCATATTATATAAATAGTATTTATAATATATATATTTTAAAAGTTGTGAATGTTTGCCTAGCTAAAAAACTTACAACATTTGATTCCACTTGTTTGACTTAGTTTGAATAGAATGCTAAATTGCTAATTAAAAAAACAGATGCACAAAAAGCAACACAGTTTTACTATATAGAACAGGGAACTATAATCAATATCTTGTAATAACCTGTAATGGAAAATAATCTGAAAAGTAATATACGTGTATATGTATGACTGAATCACCTTACTATACACTTGAAACATTGTAAGTCAACTATACTTCAATAAAATATATATATTAAAAGGAAAAAAAGTTTAAAATCTATTATGTAAGAAAAAGAGATAAAAGATATATATCAGAATGTTTACAATTATCTACGAATATGCTTCGGAATTTTTATTTAATTTGTATATTTTGGCATTTTCCAAGTTTTCTTCTTTTAGCATATATTACTTTTCCAATTAGCAAAATAATAAATAATTACACATACAGAGAGGAGTGTGCAGAATCACTAAAAATAGAGTGATTTTTTTTTGAAGTCCTCAACAGTCTTCTGTGTACATGAACTCAGCTATATTGGTAGAATAATTCTGCCATTTAACTATTTTTTTAATCAATATTTTATTCAGTGAATTATAATAAATTCAGTTTATAATTCCTTAATATATGAAACTATACACAAGTCTACTGGAAAGATAAAAAGGCATGTGTATCAATATGAAACAATTTGGCATATATATCCTAAACTGTATATGAGTATATTTATGAATAGAATGTTAAAAAATCAATTAAACAATACAATTAAGTGACAGAAGAAGTAAAAATTATCTTAAACACACAGAAAAAATGATGAATGTTTCTCTCTGGAAAACATGAGAAACCATCATTTTTTTGACTGAATCAAAAAACTTTTTATAGATTTAGAGTCAGTGGTTAACCCTACCCTCCCTAAACTGTTGCAAAGCTTCAGTTTTTATATTAGCTTTCTCCATTTACAAACTGCTACTTTCCATATTAGAGAGAAGATTTATATAAAACTGAAATGCATGTCTGGGATTTAGAAAGTCTGGGATTCTGTTTCTATTCATTCTTACTTTTATCAAGTTAAATCATTCATTTTAAGTACTGACACCCATGTTACTCCAAATCTAGGAGTACACTGCTACAAACAAGACTCAAAAGTTTTGTGTGGAGGCACAGACGTGGTAAAAAAATAAAACATCCTAGATACCAGATGCTACAAAAATGTAAAGCATATGAGAGCAGCAGGGTGGAACAGGAGGCTGTAATTAAGTCCATCAGAAAGAATTTGATTTTCTCTATTAGTTCAATTCAGTTGCTCAGTTGTGTGTGATACTTCGTGACCCCATGGACTCCAGCATACCAGGCCTCCCTGTCCATTGCCAACTCCCGAAGTTTACTCAAACTCATGTCCATTAAGTCGGTAATGCCATCCAACCATCTCATCATCCTCTGTTGTCCCCTTCTCCTCATGCCTTCAATCTTAACCAGCATCGGGGTCTTTACAAATGAATCAGATCTTCGCATCAGGTGGCCAAATTATTGGAGTTTTAGCTTCAGCATCAGTCCTTCCAATGAATATTCAGGACTGATTTCCTTTAGGATGGACTGGCTAGATCTCCTTGCAGTTTATGGCACTCTCAAGAGTTTTCTCCAACACCACAGTTCACAAGCATCAATTCTTTGGCACTCAGATTTCTTTATATTGCAACTTTCACATCCATACATGATGGAAAACCATACATACATACTGGAAAAACCATAGCCTTGACTAGACTGACCTTTGTTGGCAGAGTAATGTCTCTGCTTTTTCATATGCTGTCTAGATTGGTCATAACTTTTCTTCCAAGGAGCAGGCATCTTTGAATATCCTGGCTGCAGTCACCATCTGCAGTGATTTTGGAGCCCCAAAAAATAAAGTCTGTCAGAGTTTCTTCTATTTGCCAGGAAGTGATGGGACCAGATGCCATGATCTCGGTTTTCTGAATGTTGAGCTTTAAGCCACCTTTTCACTCTCCTCTTTCACTTTCATCAAGAGGCTCTTTAGTTCTTCTTCACTTTCGGCCATAAGGGTGGTGTCATCTGCATATCTGAGGTTATTGATATTTCTCCCGGCAGTCTTGATTCCAGCTTGTGGTTCATCCAGCTCAGCATTTCTCATGATGTACTCTGCATATAAGTTAAATAAGCAGGATGACAATATACAGCCTTGACATCCTCCTTTTCCTATTTGGAACCAGTTTGTTTTTCCATGTCCAGTTCTAACTGTTGCTTCTTGACCTGCATACAGATTTCTCAGGAGGCAGGTCAAGTGGTCCGATATTCCCATCTCTTTCAGAATTTTCCAGAGTTTGTTGTGGTCCACACAATCAAAGGCTTTGGCATAGTTAATAAAGCAGAAGTAGATGTTTTCCGGAACTCTCTTGCTTTTTCGATAATCCAACAGATGTTGGCAATTTGTTCTCTGGTTCCTCTGCCTTTTCTTTTTTTAAAAATTCATTTATTTTAATTGGAGGCTAATTACTTTACATTATTGTATTGGTTTTTCCATACATTGACATGAATCTGCCCCAGGTGTACATGTGTTCCCCATCTTGAACACCCCTCCCTCTTCCCTCCCAATCCCATCCCTCTGGTTCATCCCAGTACACCAGCCATGAGCATCCTGTACCAGGCATCGAACCTGGATTGGCGATTCGTTTCACATATGATAATATACATGTTTCAATGCCATTCTCCCAAATCATCCCACCCTTGCCCTCTCCCACAGAGTCCAAAAGACTGTTCTATACATCTGTGTCTCTTTTGGTGTCTTGTAACTGTGGTGCTGGAGAAGACTCTTGAGAGTCCCTTGGACTGCGAGGAGGTCGAACCAGTCCATTCTAAAGGAGATCAGTCCTGGGTGTTCATTGGAAGGACTGATGCTAAAGCTGTAACTCCAGTACTTTGGCCACCTCATGCGACGAGTTGACTCACTGGAAAAGAGTCTGATGCTGGGAGGGATTGGGGGTGGGAGGAGATGGGGACGACAGAGAGTGAGATGGCTGGATGGCATCACTGACTCGATGGACATGAGTTTGAGTGAACTCTGGGAGTTGGTGATGGACAGGGAGGCCTGGCGTGCTGTGATTCATGGGGTCGCAAAGAGTAAGACAGGAGCGACTGAACTGAACTGAACTGATATGGGGTTATCGTTATCATCTTTCTAAACTCCATATATATGCATTAGTATACTGTATTGGTATTTTTCTTTCTGGCTTACTTCACTCTGTATAATAGGCTCCAGTTTCATCCACCTCATTAGAACTGATTCAAATGTATTCTTTTTAATGGCTGAATAATACTCCATTGTGTATATGTACCAAAGCTTTCTTATCCATTCATCTGCAGATGGACATCTAGGTTGCTTCCATGTCCTGGCTATTATAAACAGTGCTGCAATAAACACTGGAGTACATGTGTCTCTTTCAATTCTGGTTTCCTCAGTGTGTATGCCCAGCAGTGGGATTGCTGGGTCATATGCCATTTAACTTTAAAATTAACCTTCTCTTATGTAGTTCATCTGTATCCAGATCAGTGGTCTCTTAAGCTTCAATGGAAAGGAGTTAAATATTATTTTTCACTGAGTTTCATGAGGTGGATTAAATGGCCTATAAGTTATATAAAAAGAAACATGAGAGAATATCTCAGAACAATGCTGTTTGGTTAGGATCATTTTTATTGCATATTTAATTTATTAAAAAGTCTAAAAAATACTCTTATAAGGGTAGAATTTATAATTCTTGGAGTGAAAGACAAGTTGCCAAGCTCCTGGAACACTCTGTCCCATCCAGGCTTTCATTTGGGAGATTATATCATTGAAGGAGGATAAACTGGGAAAAAAGATTTCTGAGGCCAGGGGTAATTGAAGAGGCAAATCTGGCAAGAACTAAGATGACAGTGGTTGCATGCTTTAAAAATGGGAGGACCCTGAATCCCACTCCCATGTGGGGCCCAGAGCGATGGCAAGAGGTCTCTTGGATGGCCTGTAGCTGCTGGGGAAAGTGAACACGAATTGCCCACCTTGGGAATCAGTGAAGATTTGAGAAGGAGTTTCTGTCTTCCAGTGAACCCTGTCAACTTGGGTAATAACTATTGTATGAACATCTCAGTGATGGACTGAAACTCTAAGGTCTTCCTCAAGCTTTCTGGACTCTGTTATTTCTTGAGATGCTTGCAAGTTTCTGGGTAGGGAATTACCTAAAGAAGTTTCAAAAAACTATCGTTGACTCATCTTTTGGGGAAGTGGGGCTTAAAGACAGATTTTGTTTGATTTAGAGAAATAAACCAAAGTGGTGGTTCTTGCACCCATTTATGGTATAGCAAATTTATGCCCACTGCACTACTTGGCCAAGACTTACCTTCTCTGAATGTGATGGGAGGGAATGTGACTGGAGAACGTGACTGGACAGTGGGAAGTGAAATGGTTTTGGGGAGCCCTAGAGATGAAACTATTTTCCTGAAAATGGCTCTACCATTCCATGATTCAGGTTACCATTGACTCTGGAGGGAAGCCTGCGTGCTTCTGTTTTCAGTGATTCAGACCTCTCTGTCTTGATAATCTAGTTTCACTATAATCTGTCCCATCACTTTTTTGTTGTTGTTCCTGAAGTCTTGTTTTTCTCTATGAGCACAAAATTAAAATCTATTTGTGTCATATATAAGGGCCATGAAAAACTGTATGAAGATAGGATAATCTAAGAAAATCACTGATACTAGTAAATTAAAATTGTTTTATCCTTTGATTAAAACAAAGAAAAGAAAACCTTCCAAGAACACATCTGTTTCTGGGGGAGGGGTGCTGTGGGGCTCTTGGGCTTGCCGGAAGGACCCTGTTTCCTTGCCTGCCTTGGAGAGAAAGTACCCAAGGGCTGGCTCAGCAGGCTGCCTCCTTTCCTGCTCAGATCTTCCTGGGGACCCCTGGGGTAGTCCATGCCCCACCTGCTTCCCAGCAGGCTCTGGGAAGATATGTTCCAATCTTTGAGTAGATGGACCTTGTCAGCAAGTGATGTCTCTGCTTTTTCTTAAATTAAAATCTATTTGTGTCAATATATGAAGGACATGAAAAACTATGAAGATAGCATAACCTCAGAAAGTATTAATAACTGACACTGGTAAAAAAAAATATGACTGTATTAATGAAAAGAGGCATTGGAATGATTTTTGTCAAAGATTGTAAACAGTCACTTGCTATGAAGCAGTGCCATTTTCTTGAAGCCATTATGGACCTTTGAGACCACAGTCAGGGCAGCTGCACTCCTCTCATTACCCAGCTGACACTGACCTTGTGTAGTTTGACTCAGGGGTGCAGAGGACCTAGTCTCATCTCTGCTGTGGCAGCATGGCTGCTAGGAGAATCTGGAAGAGGCAGGGGAGATGGGAGGGCTGGCATGTGGGATGGGGGACACAATTGGACTCTCCCAGGGAGCCCAGATGCTGAAAGCTTAAGATGGAGTAATTTCTTCTTCTGCCGGGAGCCAGTGAGGGAAATCCTACCCGTGGCAAAGGTCAATTGGGGAAGAGGCCTGACGGGCAAAGGCTAATCAGGACTCAAGGAACCCCCTGGGCTTACCCGAGCATCTACCCAAAAGAAAACCAGAGTCTGACTGCGTTACTATCTTACGCCTCTTACCTAGTCCTCTAATACTTACGGGGGCTTCCCCCCAACCACTTTTCTCTGAAAACATTAATTCAGAGCTGTAGTTAAAAAGTTCTCCTCGGCTTAATAGGAGTGTTCCAATTCAAGCCCCTCTGATAGCTTTCTAACTTGCCTGACAAGTTTGTCTGGGCTCTTACAACTATGAATGTGACTGTTTACAGCCTCCCAGCCATGCAAAGACAGAAAGTCTAATATTCTAAAATACAGGAATTTGTTGAAGAAGTTAAAATCATTAGAATAGTACTAAAAAAGATTTCATTGTTGAATCAATGCTTGCTGCAAAGTTTCCATATTTTCTATTGTATCCTTGGAAATATATTAATCACATATAGAGAAAATAAGTAGTAGCCTTTGATTTAACCACATCAGATCTTAAGTTAATAAATTCCTTTCTTGTAGCTCACTACACCCTTGCCTTATAGGAATGTAACCTTGTCATGTGTCTTTGGAGAATAGTGCCTGACTTCAGGAAAATCACCTTAAAAGAATATAAGCCTTTTTCTAGCTAACTAACGTGCTGCACTCAATATGCCAGCAAATTTGGAAAACTCAGCAGTGGCCACAGGACTGGAAAAGGTCAGTCTTCATTCCAATCCCAAAGAAAGGCAATGTCAAAGAATGCTCAAACTACCGCACAATTGCACTCATCTCACACGCTAGTAAAGTCATGCTCAAAATTCTCCAAGCCAGGCTTCAGCAATATGTGAACCGTGAACTCCCGGATGTTCAAGCAGGTTTTAGAAAAGGCAGAGGCACCAGATATCAAATTGCCAACATCCGCTGGATCATGGAGAAAGCAAGAGAGTTCCAGAAAAACATCTATTTCTGCTTCATTGACTATGCCAAAGCCTTTGACTGTGTCGATCACAATAAACTGTGGAACATTCTGAAAGAGATGGGAATCCCAGACCACCTGACCTGTCTCTTGAGAAACCTGTATGCAGGTCAGGAAGCAACAGTCAGAACTGTACATGGAACAACAGACTGGTTCCAAATAGGAAAAGGAGTACGTCAAGGCTGTATATTGTCACCTTGCTTATTTAACTTATATGCAGAGTACATCATGAGGAACGCTGGGCTGGAAGAAGCACAAGCTGGAATCAAGATTGCTGGGAGAAATATCAATAACCTCAGATATGCAGATGACACCACCCTTATGGCAGAAAGTGAAGAGGAACTCAAAAGCCTCTTGATGAAAGTGAAAGAGGAGAGTAAAAAGGTTGGCTTGAAGCTCAACATTCAGAAAGCAAAGATCATGGCATCTGGTCCCATCACTTCATGGGAAATAGATGGAAAAACAGTGGAAACAGTGTCAGACTTTATTTTTTTGGGCTCCAAAATCACTGCAGATGCTGATTGCAGCCAGGAAATTAAAAGACGCTTACTCCTTCGAAGGAAAGTTATGACCAACCTTGATAGTATATTAAAAAGCAGAGACATTACTTTTCCAACAAAGGTTCATCTAGTCAAGGCTATGGTTTTTCCCGTGGTCATGTATGGATGTGAGAGTTGGACTGTGAAGAAAGCTGATCACCAAAGAATTGATGCTTTTGAACTGTGGTGCTGGAGAAGACTCTTGAGAGTCCCTTGGACTGCAAGGAGATCCAACCATTCCATCCTAAAGGAGATCAATTCTGGATGTTCATTGGAAGGACTGATGCTAAAGCTGAAACTGCAATACTTTGGCCACCTCATGCGATGAGTTGACTCACTGGAAAAGAGTCTGATGCTGGGAAAGGTTGGGGGCGGGAGGAGAAGGGGACGACAGAGAATGAGATAGCTGGATGGCATCACCGACTTGATGGACATGAGTTTGAGTGAACTTCGGGAGTTGGTGATGGACAGGGAGGCCTGGTGTGCTGTGATTCATGGGGTCGCGGAGAGTCGGACATGACTGAGTGACTGAACTGAACTGAATCCAGACCAGTGTATCTTTTTCGAGAATTAGTGATCACTTTCTGTTCTTTTGGCTCTCAATGTCTCTGTAATTTAAGTTCCCACTCTTCGCAAAATAGATCAAACAAGCAAGATGCTTTCCTGAGTCTCCTGACACCACCCAAACTCCAGAAATCATCTAACTTTTGTATTTAATTTACTCTGTGCTCCTGCTGTTTTTGTGTTTTGAGTCAGATACTCTCGGTTCATGTTCTTCCCAGGTGGCTCAGTGGTAAGGAATCTACCTGCCAAGCAGGAGATGTGGGTTTGATCCCTGGGTCAGGAACATCCCCTGGAGAAGGAAATGGACAGGTATTTCCACACTGAGTATTTATTTCCTCCAGTATAATTGCCTAGGAAATCCCATGGACAGAGGAGCTTGGCAGGCTACAGTCTATAAGGTTGCACAAGAGTCAGACACAACTTAACAACTAAACAATAACACTCTGTTCATATTGAGAAAAAATATTACTACTTAATACACACAAGCAGCAGCAATACACACAAGAGAAATTATTTATACCGTGGAGTCAATATTGTGCTATAAGAGTTACTGTGGTCTAGCACAGAGTTACTGACCCATGAATGATCTTTAAGCCTAAAACAGTACCAGCCTAGTAAATCCGCCAGGTACTTTACTGCTAATTACAGAGATTTTAGCTTTCTTCATATAGCCATGCTTCCCCAGTGGCTTAGTGGTAAAGAATCCACCTGCAATGCAGGAGACGCTGGAGACATGGGTTTGATCCCTGGGTGGGGAAGATCCTCTGAAGGAAGTCATGGCAGCCCACTTCAGTATTCTTGCCTGGAGAATCCCATGGACAGAGGAGCCTTGTGGGCTACAGTCCATGGGGTCACAGAGTCGGACGCGGTTGAAGCGACTGAGCACTCAAGCATAATTGCCATGCCCTCACTCTCTTCTGTCTTCCTTGCTGCTGTCTCCTCAATGTGATAGGCAGACAATGAAAGAAATATCAGGTTGTCTGGTGGCAAAGAGAACATTGGAGGGTGAGCAGAACCAGATTGGGAAGCTTAATCCCCAAAACAGTGAAGTTCAGCAATTAATCTCAAAGGCAATGAAAACTATTCATGACTATTAAACTGAAGAGTAACTAGATCAAAATTTAAAAAAATGAAATAAAATAACACTCTCAGTTGGATTCAGGGACTACAGCTAGAAAACTGACAAGTAATCCAGATGGCAGATATAGCAGGGAATGCATTATAGAACTGGGGGGATTCAAGAGATATTTAGGAGGTTTGAATAATCAAGATTGGAGACTAATTTGGGATACAGCGGAAAAAGGAAAGGTAAATAATACTAGCTTTTTCTGTTTTTGTCAAATGCTTGCAAAGTGTTAGCCACTTAATAAACATTATCTATAATTCTTAAAGGGGTCTTAAAGATAGGTATTATGTCCATTTTAAAAATGAAAAACTATGTCTCCAGAGAAGAAAAGTCACCTGCCCAAAGACATATAGACAGTGAGTAGGAGAGCTGGGAGATAGATTCAGGTCAGGTCCATGGTCTTTTCAATCTACCCAGTTACCTTGATGTTCAAATGAAAGGGAAGAAATTCCAATGCAACATGATTTTCAGCCCTTAACACACTATAACTTCTTTGTCTACCTCTTGCTGATTTTAGTTCCCAATATAGTTCTGCCAACTCATTTAATGTTTTTTTTTAAGTCTGATTTTCCTCTAAGAGGTTGATCTAACTCCAGGCAATGCCATTAAACAATCAGAGACTATTTAAAAATCAGCATTCTTTTCTTTTCTTAATCAGAGATGTTTCTTATTTATTTTTGGCTGTGCTGGGTCTTAATTGCTGCATGTGGCCTTTCTCTACTTGCAGTGAGTGGGGGCTACTCCCTAGGTGATGCTTGGGCCTCTCATTGATATGGTCTCTCTTGTACCACGTGGTTCTAGGAACTCTGGTTTCAGTAGCTGAGGCTCCTGGGCTCTAGTGTGTGGGCTCAGTAGTTGTGGTGCAGGGGTTTAGTTGCTCAGTGGCATGTGGGATCCTCCCAGACCAAGGATCCAACGCATGTCCCCTGCATTGGCAGGCAGATTTTTAACCCCTGGACCACTAAGTTCAGTTCAGTTCAGTTGCTCAGTCGTGTCCAACTCTTTGCGACCCCATGAATCGCAGCACACCAGGCCTCCCTGTCCATCACCAACTCCCGGAGTTCAATCAAACTCGTGTCCATCGAGTCGGTGATGCCATCCAGCCATCTCATCCTCTGTCATCGCCATCTCCTCCTGCCCCCAATCCCTCCCAGCATCAGGGTCTTTTCCAGTGAGTCAACTCTTTGCATGAGGTGGCCAAAGTATTGGAGTTACAGCTTCAGCATCAGTCCTTCCAATGAACACCCAGGACTGATCTCCTTTAGGATGGACTTGTTGGATCTCCTTGCAGTAGAAGGGACTCTCAAGAGTCTTCTCCAACACCACAGTTCAAAAGCAGTTCTTTGGCTCTCAGCTTCAGACCTCTAAAGGAGCCCCTAAAAATCAATATTCTTAATGTATGTACAATTGATAATTATGGAAAGCTTTTGATTTCTTTGTGCATACTTTCTTTGTACTATTATTTCTGTTGTCTTTAAATTACCAGTGAAGGTTGCTCAGTCATGTCCGACTCTTTGCAACCCCATGGACTATAGAGTCCATGAAATTCACCAGGCCAGAATAATATACAGTCTTTCCCTTCTCCAGGGGATCTTCCCAACCCAGAAAGCAAACCCAAGCCTCCCACATTGCAGGCAGATTCCTTACTAGCTGAGTCACAAGGGAAGCTCAAGAATTCTGGAGTGGGTAGCCTATCCCTTTTCCAGCAGATCTTCCCAACCCAGGAATCGAACTGGGGTCTCCTCCATTGCAGGTGGATTCTTTACCAACTGAGCTATGAGGGAAGCCCTTAAACTTCCAGGGTCAATGCAATCAGAACTTAGGGTGAATTTCACTTCTTCTTACACTATGAACAAATATTTCCCTTCCCACATAGGTTGGGTTACAAAAATAATTTCTCAATTTGCACAAAAAGTGGACATTCATCATTGAGAAACTATCATGAAATAGGTAACCAATTTTTCAAACGTGATAAAACATAATCCTATTTACAAAGAGATAGAAATGTTTCTGTTTTAGCTTCCTCTTTCTAGAAGCGTATTCTGATTTCATTTCTCTATGCAAACGTGATAAAACATAATCCTATTTACAAAGAGATGGAAATGTTACTGTTTTAGCTTCCTCTTTCTAGAAGAGTATTCTGATTTCATTTCTCTATTAAGTATGACTTTTGGGTTTAAGGATTGGTTTGATCTTTTTATATATGTCAATGTAACTGGAAGATCATTAAATTTCTCTCTGTGAACTAGAAAGCAGTGATTTCAATCTGTAAATTAGCTCTGGTAACATCACAAAGTGTTGGGAGAGAGAATAAATTGTTGCAAATAGGGGAATAAGGTCATGTACTTGGTCTGTAATTTTGCTCCACTCAGCAAACAAACATTTTATTTCTCCCCTTAGGAAGCAAATAAGATAATACGCTAATCTTATTAACAACAATTTATCTGTACATACTGAATTAAAGATGATTCTGTTCTCCCTTTGGCATCACTCCAAGTTGTTTAAGATGCAGTCACACATTTTTTCAGCCCAACCCCTCACCTCAAGTCAACTTCATACCTCTCTGAGTTGGCTGGTTGCTGGCATGTGAGTGGTCTATTTCCAACTCAGTCAAATAGGAACTGAACTCACAAATATAGCACCATTTTCATATGGTCTCACATGACCTAACCCAAAGAAGATGACGACGGCTAGTGTTGGTGCCTTATGCTTTTATTTTGGAAAATAGTTTTCTTGACTGTCAATTCAAAAGGATTTTCAATTAAAGAGTAACTTAGCAAATTAAAAATGCTATATGAACATAGAATGGTAAACTCTAACCTGCTTTAAAAAAAAATGAATGGATGCTTTAACATCTGGGAAGTTAGGATACTTCCACGTTTCCTCATAAGTATGCATCTTCTAATGAGAAAATTTACACATGCGCACATATATACACATATGACTAATTTTTGTGAAAAATAATGGGAATAAAATAAACCAAAATACAGAAAAACTACACTTAAAATTACCTTCCTCATATAAAAAATTTAATCCACTGCAAGTCAAATATCCTCGATGTTATCTGGTTTAGATTTGAATTTCATGACAGGACTACTGACTTGGCCTGACTTGGCTTTCAAAGTAGTCTCTTTCCCTCCAGTTCTCTTCCCTCCAACCCACTCTTCGTCCAGAGTATGCCAACCCTGAACTCAGAGAATGCAGAGTTTATGCAGACATATGTCAATCACACATAACCTATGACTTTACTGTCTATTCTGAGGTTTGCTGTCCTGTTGTCTTCATATTCATCATGATGAGCTACTTGAGGTCTTATGCCCCTTTGAGGTTTCTCCTCCGCCCTCTCAGAAAGAAGGACATTCATGTGTACAGTGTAGATATTCAACAAAATTGGTAAATTCCTGTATATAAGTATACTCCACCTACAATTAAGGTGTTATTCTTCTCTCTTGATCACCTGCGTTACAATAATGTTTTGATATAACAAATGATGCAGGGAAGTAATCCAAGCTTACAAATAAATACTAGCAACATACTACAGAAGGATGTGCTTCTCCAACTTGAGGCAACAATTACAAAAGGTAACCTAGAATTTCAAAGACAGAATCATTTTTTCAATAAAGAGTCAACTTAGGTCTCCAGAATAATTAGAAATAAGGCCATATGTTTGAGACAAAAGATTACTTATGCCAATATACTCAAGCCAATTTAGAAGGTATGATTCAACACTAAAGTTAGTAAAAGAAAAAATTTTCTACTTCAATTGTCAAGAAATTATGGATGAAGAAAAAGAGATCAAAACACAAACACAGGAGTAGACACAGAACCAAGAAGGAGAACCAGCGAAACCCGAACCCACAGAATCCTAAAACAACACTTACACTGTGTTATTTACAAGAACAGAATGTGAAGACAAGTGGGAGAAGAAAATGAATGCTGCTGATGAGACCAAGCTTTCAGAACTTTGGAAATGAAAAACAGACACATCAGCTACTCTCATTTATAGAGAACCCCGACAGTTACAGATAACACTTCCTCTTTTCAAGACCACCCTGCTATTTTTCCTTAATATCATATAATGTTTCTGATTCAGCGTTCTCAATTCTTAGTAGGAACTGGAGTTGGCAATACTTAGTTCTGCTTCTCAAACTGGAGTATCATTCTTTATGTATGTATATGTGTGTTTTAGGGCTTCTTGGGTGGCACTAGTGGTAAAGAACCTGCCTGCCAATGCAGGAGATGTGAGAGACAAGGGTTTGATTCCTGGGTTGAGAAGGTCCCCTGGAGGAGGGCATGGCAACCCACTCAGTATTCTTGCCTGGAGAATCCCATGGACATAGGAGCCTGACATTATAACTGTATACAGTCCATGGGGTCACAAAGAGTCAAACACGACGGAAGTGACTTAGCATGCATGTAAGTTTTAAATAACCCTGACTCAGTATCTATTGTATATATATTTTTCTTAATGTTTAAGGAAATGTACAGCGTAGTGCATTCCTTTTGTATCACACATATACAAATGGGGCATGCAGCCACAGTGAAGTCTCCAGAAGACTTCCGTCTCAGTTACAGCCTTTGAAAACAGAGATTCCTGGAAATAACATTACTGATCATAAGCTAAACTTCTTTTGAAATTCACTAAAGATTAGGTCTGTGCTTGGTATCACTCCAAAATTGGTCACTTTCCTATTATGTACCGTATGCTAAAAATAAAAAACATTTCTTTGGGGGAAATATACAGAATGTTCCATTGTTAGTGGGAAATTTTTCTTTCTAGCCCCCAATGGAGGTTGGAAGGAAGGTTTTTTCAGTAGCAGTAACCTCTCTTGTACTCTCTTGTACTTCTGCTTTATTGACTACACCAAAGCCTTTGACTGTGTGGACCACAATAAACTGGAAAATTCTTTAAGAGATGGGAATATCAGACTGCCTTACCTGCCTCCCAAGAAATCTGCATTCAGGTCAAGAAGCAACAGTTAGAAATGGACATGGGACGATGGACTTGTTCCAAAATGGGAAAGGAGTATGTCAAGGCTGTACATCGTCACCCTGCTTATTTAATTTATATGCAGAGTATATCATGCAAAATGCTGGGTTGGATGAAGCACAAACTGGAATCAAGATTGCCAGGAGAAATATCAATAATCTCAGATACACCACCACTCAGATAGATGACACCACCTTTATGGCAGAAAGTGAAGAACCAAAGAGCCTCTTGATGAAAGTGAAAAAGGAGAGTGAAACTCAACATTCAAAAAGCTAAGATCATGGCATCCGGTCCCATCACTTCATGGCAAATAGATGGGGAGACAATGGAAACAGTGACAGACTTTATTTTGGGGGGCTCCAAACTCACTGCAGATGGTGACTGCAGCCACAAAATTAAAAGACGCTTGCTCTTTGGGAAAAAACTATGACCAACTTAGACAGCATATTAAAAAGCAGGGACATTACTTTATCAACAAAGGTCCATCTAGTCAAAGCTATGGTTATTCCAGTAGTCATGTATGGATGTGAGAGTTGGACTATAAATCTTATAAAAGATTCCTCTTGTTCCTTCACCAAGCATGTGCTTTGAAAAGATTTTCTCCCAATCTTTTCATTATCTTAGCAGTGTATTTTGTAAAGCATAAGTTTTATAAATTATGTTAAATTTCAAGTTATTTATTTGTTGTCTTTTTGATTGTGCTTTTGCTTTTGTATCTAAGAAATCTTTGCCTAACAGGTCACAAGATTTTCTCTTATTTTTCTTCTTGAAGTTCTATAGTTTTAGGTTTTCATTTAGATCTACAATCTGTATTGAGTTATTTTCTGTATGTAGTGTGCAGTATTGATTCAAGTTCATTTTTTTTGCATACAGAAGTCTAGTTGTTCCAGCACCACTTGTTAAAAGGCTATCGTTTCTCCACTACCTTTAAATTGTCTTTGTGCCTTTAAAACATTTTTCTATATTTACAGAAAAGTTCCAAAAGTAGTACAAACTGTTCCATCACTAAGTTTCCCCAGTGTCAATTTCTTAGTTTTGATAAATAGAGTTACATAAGATGTAGACATTAGTAGATTACTACTAACTAAATTCTAGGCTTTATTTAGATCCCATTAGTTTTCCCACTACTGTTCTTTTTCTGTTCCAGGATCCAATAGGGGCTATTACATTACATTCATTTTCTTATCTTCTTATGTTTTCTTAGTTTACACATAAATCAAATTAAAATGCCCTTAGACCAAAGTCTTAAACACAGATTTTTAAAAAAAAGAACACTGTTATTCTGAAGTGCTAATAGTTATGGCTATTAAAATTTTAAAGCAAAAAGCACCTCCTTGGCAGTCCACTGATTAAGACTCCGTGTTCTTAACGGCCCGAGTGTGACCCCTTGTCAAGGAACAGGCCTGTATGCCACAACTGAAGATACTGCATGAAGAAACAGACTCATCGCAGCCAAATAAACTTGAAAAAAAGAAAAAAAGGAAGGCCAACTATATTTAAAAAAAAAGATTTTAAAGCAAAACTATTTTCATTTAGAGTTCATAATGAACAGTGGCATTCTTAAATAACAAATATTTCATAGGAATTATCAAAATAGTTGCTGCTTTCAATCCAGGAGCATTTGAGAAAATACTAAAATGAGAAAATCTAATTTAACATTTATCCAAATCATGTTAATTCAATTTTAGAATCAGAAAACATGTATAAAATTAGGTGGTAAATAAGAGAAATCAGATAGCAAGTAATAGTCCATTACTAGAGATTTTATTTAAGATGTAACAGCCCTGATCAATTGTTGATTGTTATGTAATATGGTTAATATAGAAAACCTTATGAGTGATTTTTAACTTTCTTATCAACTGAAAACTAGCTATGGCTTTATTCAACAGAGTGAAGCAAGTTCTGGGTGATTTGAACCTGTTGTTGAATAACATTTGTGGTTAGTTTTATGTTAAGAAAGCTATAATGAAAGATGTGAAAAAAAAGTATTCTTTTAAAACATGAACAAGTACACAGCATGTGCTCTGTCTAGTTTCTTTAAATTCATTGAAGAAAACGTCACTTCTTCAATACTGGGATTTGTTGAGTTGGATTCAACATTTTGCAACTATTGTTGTGTTCTTTTCAGGTCCATCTGGCAGATGAAGTATTTTAAACATGCATGCCAACTTAGATGATCTATCCATGATAAAGTTGTTCAAACATTGCAACAGGAGTTCAAAAACATACTAAGGTCTCTGAACTATATTTTCAAAGATGTGAGGAGAAAACTGACAATAAAGAAAGTGAAACATTTTTTTTCTAAAAGTTGATAAAGCTCAAATAAACCATTATAATTTTTAGACAAGCATAAATTTATAGGAAAGTTTAAAGAGAATGTTATAAAGAACTATTTTCCCTGAATCATGTCAGAATGAATTGCTGAACTAATGCCCATTATATTAGGTGTATTCTTATCAAATTATTTATTTTTAATGGAAGGATAATTGCTTTACACTGTTGTGTTGGTTTCTGCCAAACATCAACATGAATCAGCTGTAGGTATACCAATGTCCTCTCCCTCTGGAACATCCCTCCCACCTCCATCCCCATCCTGCAACTCCAGGTTGTTACAGAGCCCTGGTTTGAGTTCCCTGAGCTGTATTCTTAGAAACAATAACATTCTCCTGTAAAACCACAATCAAAATCAGAGAACACTGATACTTTACTACCAACTCAAACCCTATTCAAGTGTTTATAATTATCGTGTTTTAGAGAAAAAGAACCCAGATATCATCACACATTGATTTTGCCAATGTCTCTTTAGTCCGTTCAGGCTATAACAGTTCCTAAGTATTTCTTGACGTTTATGACCTTGACAATTTTAAAATCACAGTAATTTATCTTGTAGAAATGTCCCTCGATTTCAGTTAGTTGACTTTTCCTCATGACTAGATTCAGGTTGTGTATCTTGGCAGGAATATTACAGATACTAGGCTGTATTCTTTTCAGTGCATCCTAGCAGTTAGCACATGGCTTCCATTTGTCCCATTACTGATGATAATCACTTTGATCACTTCAATTAAGACAGTGTCTATTAGGCACCTCCAATATAAAACTGTTTTCCCCTTGATCATTAGTACGTACTTTGTGTGGAGATATTTGAAACTAAGTCAATAACCCATTCCTTCTCAATTCACCCATAAGTTGAGTTTATTTGTTTATATCTATATAAGCTCATGCTTATTTTTACAGTGTGGTTCATAAAAGTTCATAAAGTTCATAAAAGTTCATACAGTTCAGTTCAGTCACTCAGTTGTGTCTGACCTTTTGTGACTCCATGGACAGCAGCACGACAGGCTTACCTGTCCATCACCAACTCCTGGAGCTTGCTCAAACTCATGTCCGTTGAGTCAGTGATGCTATCCAACCGTCTTATCCTCTGTTGACCCTTCTCCTCCTGCCTTCAATCTTTCCCAGCATCATGGTGTTTTCAAATGAGTCAGTTTTTCACATCAGGTGGTCACAGTATTGGAGCTTCAACTTCAGTATCAGTCCTTCCAATGAATATTCATTTGATTTCCTTTAGGATGGACTGGTTGGATCTCCTTCTGTCCAAGGTACTCTCAAGAGTCTTATCCAACACCACATTTCAAAAGCATCAATTCTTCGGCCCTCAGCTTTCTTTATAGTCCATCTCTCACATCCATACACAGCTACTGGAAAAACCATAGCTTTGACTACACAAACCTTTGCTGGTAAAGTAATGTCTTTGCTTTTTAATATGCTGTCTAGGTTGGAGAAGGCAATGGCAACCCACTCCAGTACTCTTGGCTGGAAAATCCCATGGACAGAGGAGTCTGGTAGGCTGCAGTCCATGGGGTCGCTGAGGATCGGACATGACTGAGTGACTTCACTTCACTTTTCACTTTCATGCATTGGAGAAGGAAATGGCAACCCACTCCAGTGTTCTTGCCTGGAGAATCCCAGGGACGGGGAAGCCTGGTGGGCTGCCATCTATGGGGTCGCACAGAGTCGGACACGACTGAAGTGACTTAGCAGCAGAAGCAGGTTGGTCATAGGTTTTCTTCCAAGGAGCAAGCGGTCTTTTAATTTCATGGCTACAATCACCATCTGCAGTGATTTTTGAGCCCCCAAAAATAAAGTCTGACACTGTTTCTACTGTTTCCCCATCTATTTCCCATGAAGTGATGGGACCAGATGCCATGATCTTAGTTTTCTGAATGTTGAGCTTCAAGCTAACTTTTTCACTCTCCTCTTTCACTTTCATCAAGAGGCTTTTGAGTTCCTCTTCACTTTCTGCCATAAGGGTGGTGTCATCTGCATATCTGAGGTTATCTATATTTCTCCCGGCAATCTCAGTTCCAGCTTGAGCTTCTTCCAGCCCAGCGTTCCTCATGATGTACTCTGCATATAAGTTAAATAAGCAGGGTGAAAATATACTGCCTTGACATACTCCTTTTCCTATTTGGAACCAGTCTATTGTTCCATGTCCAGTTCTAACTGTTGCTTCCTGACCTGCATACAGGTTTCTCAAGAGGAAGGTCAGGTGGTATGGTTTTCCCATCTCTTTCAGAATTTTCCAGTTTATTGTGATCCACACTGTCAAAGACTTTGGCATAGTCAATGAAGCAGAAATAGATGTTTTTCTGGAACTCTCTTGCTTTTTCCATGATCCAGTGCATGTTGGCAATTTGATCTCTGGTGCCTCTGCCTTTTTCTAAAACCAGCTTGAACATCTGGAAGTTACCAGTTCACATATTGCTGAAGCCTGGCTTGGAGGATTTTGAGCATGACTTTACTAGCATGTGAGATGAGTGCAATTGTGCGGTAGTTTGAGCATTCTTTGGCATTGCCTTTCTTTGGGATTGGAATGAAGACTGACCTTTTCCAGTCCTGTGGCCACTGCTGAGTTTTCCAAATTTGCTGGCATATTGAGTGCAGCACTTTCACAGCATCATCTTTCAGGATTTGAAATAGCTCAACTGGAATTCCATCACCTCCACTAGCTTTGTTCGTAATGATGCTTTTTAAGTCCCACTTGACTTCACATTCCAAGATGTCTGGCTCTAGGTCAGCGATCACACCATCGTGATTATCTTGGTCGTGAAGATCTTTTTTGTACAGTTCTTCTGTGTATTCTTGCCACCTCTTCTTAATATCTTCTGCTTCTTTTAGGTCCATACCATTTCTGTCCTTTATCGAGCCCATCTTTGCATGAAATGTTCCCTTGATATCTCTAATTTTCTTGAAAAGATCTCTAGTCTTTTCTATTCTGTTGCTTTCCTCTATTTCTTTGCATTGATCGCTGAGGAAGTCTTTCTTTTCTCTCCTTGCTATTCTTTGGAACTCTGCATTCAGATGCTTGTATCTTTCCTTTTCTTCTTTGCTTTTTGCTTCTCTTCTTTTCACAGCTATTTGTAAGGCTTCCCCAGACAGCCATTTTGCCTTTTAGTGTTTCTTTTAAATGAGGGTGGTCTTCATCCCTGCCTTCTGTACAATGTCATGAACCTCCATCCACAGTTCATCAGGCACTCTATCTCTCAGATCTTAAATCTATTTCTCACTTCCACTGTATAATCATAAGGGATTTGATTTGGGTCATATCTGAATGGTCTAGTGGTTTTCCCTACTTTCTTCTATTTAAGTCTGAATTTGGCAATAAGGAGTTCATGATCTGAGCCACAGTCAGCTCCCGGTCTTGTTTTTGCTAACTGTATATAGCTTCTCCATCTTTGGCAGCAAAGAATATAATCAATGATTTCTGTGTTGACCATCTGGTGATGTCCATGTGTAGAGTCTTCTCTTGTGTTGTTGGAAGATGGTGTTTGCTATGACCAGTGCGTTAACTCTATTAGCCTTTGCCCTGCTTCATTCCGTGCTCCAAGGCCAAATTTGCCTGTTACTCCAGGTGTTTCTTGACTTCCTACTTTTGCATTCCAGTCCCCTATAATGAAAAGGACATCTTTTTTGGGTGTTAGTTCTAAAAGTTCTTGTAGGTTCATAGAGCCATTCAACTTTGGCTTCTCCAGTGTTACTGGTTGGGGCATAGAATTGGATCACTGTAATATTGAATGGTTTGCCTTGGAAATGAACAGAGATCATTCTGTCGTTTTTGAGATTGCATTCAAGTACGGCATTTCGGATTCTTTTGTTGACCATGATGGCTACCCCATTTCTTCTAAGGGATTCCTGCCCACACTAGTAGATATAACAGTCATCTAAGTTAAATTCACCCATTCCAGTCCATTTTAGTTCACTGATTCCTAGAATGTCTATGTTCACTCTTGTCATCTCCTGTTTGACCACTTCCAATTTGCCTTGATTCATGGAATTAACATTCCAGGTTCCTATGCAATATTGCTCTTTACAGCATTGGACCTTGCTTCTATCACCAGTCACAGCCACAGCTGGGTATTGTTTTTTGCTTTTGCTCCATCCCTTCATTCTTTCTGGAGTTATTTCTCCACTGGTCTCCAGTAGCATATTGGGCACCTATCGACCTGGGGAGTTCCTCTTTCAGTATCCTATCATTTTGCCTTTTCATACTGTTCATGGGGTTCTTAAGGCAAGAATACTGAAGTGGTTCACCATTCCCATCTCCTGTGGACCACACTCTGTCAGACCTCTCAACCATGACCCGCCCGTCTTGGGTGGCCCCACACAGCATGGCTTATTTTCATAGAGAACCGTTCAATTTCAGCTTCTTCAGCATTACTGTCTGGGGCATAGACTTGCATTACTGTAATAGTGAATGGTTTGCCTTGGAAACAAACAGATCGATCTGTCATTTTTGAGATTGCATCCAAGTACTGCATTTCGGACTCTTTTGTTGACCATGATGTCTACTCCATTTCTTCTAAGGGATTCCTGCCCACAGTAGTAGATATAATGGTCACCTGAGTTAAATTCACCCATTCCAGTACATTTTAGTTCGCTGATTCCTAAAATGTCGATGTTCACTCTTGCCATTTCCTGTTTGACCACTTCCAATTTGCCTTGATTCATTGACCTAACATTCCAGGTTCCTATGCAATATTTCTATTTACAGCATCAGACCTTACTTCCATCACCAGTCACATCCACAACTGAGTGTTGTTTTTGCTTTGGCTCCATCCCTTTATTCTTTCTGGAGTTATTTCTTCACTGATCTCCAGTAGCATGTTGGGCACCTACCAACCTGGGGAGTTCATCTTTTAGTGTCCTATCTTTTTGCCTTTTCATACTGTTCATGGGGTTCTCAAGGCAAGTATACTGAAGTGGCTTGCCATTCCCTTCTCCAGTGGACCACATGGATTTACTTATAAAGAGATCAATTATAGTATCCTTTATACAAACAAAAATCTAGTGAAATAACCTGAATATCCAATGAAAAGAACTGATTAAAATACCCTCCACATAAGCTGCCATTCATGGGGTTGCAAAGAGTCAGACAATACTGAGCCACTGAACAACAACAATAGCATATAAACTAGCTATACAGTTTGTCTATAAAACTGACTTATTCACACATTTATGTCCAGGAACTTCTATTACTAATTACTTTCCATGAGACTCAGTGCATGTGTTCCTAAACTGTATCAACAGTATTTTTTCCTGTGATTTCATAGCTTAATATTATGTAAACCAACAAAACATGAGTGCAAACACAATTGGTTCAAAGAAAATTTTGTTAAATGCTTTAGAAAGACTGGCTAAAGATGAGTTGCTTTAAAAATCACAGTTGGTGCTTGCTTTGGCAGCAAATATATAAAAATTGGAATGATACAGATAAGATGAGCATGGTTCCTGCACAAGGATTACACACAAATTCGTGAAACATTCGTATTTTTAGATATGAAAGCCCATTTTATGACATAAAAAAATCCACAGTTGATAAAGAAGTACATTCATTACATAATGAGAAAGGGGTCAATTCTCCAAGAAGACATAACAATTCTTAATGTGTATGTGCCTAACAACAGTGTCAAACTACAAGGGGCAAAACCAGATAGAACTCAAGGAAAAAATAAAATCAATAAAATCATAGTTCACAATGTCATACTATAAACCCAACAAGATGAATATTATAAGAAAAAGAGAAAATAACAAGTTTAATCAAACTGTCTAGAAATTTTCATGCATGGCTCATGGAAATATAAAATGGTACAGCTATTGTGGGCTTCTCTTACAGCTTAGTCAGTAAAGAATCTGCCTGCAGTGCAGAAGACCCGGGTTCAATTCCTAGGTTGGGAAGATCCCCTGGAGAAGGCAATGGCCACCCACTCCAGTATACATGCCTGGAGAATCCCATGGACAGAGAAGCCTGGCAGGCTATAGTCCATGGGGTCACAAGAGTCGGACACGATTCAGCGACTAAACCACCACCACCACCACAGTTGTTGTGGAAAAGCTTCAGGGTTCTTGAGCCACCAGGAAAATAGTTGCTGTAAAAGGGAGTCTAAAATGATGTTGTACTTGGAGGGTTATGCAGAGTAAACAGAGAATTATTTGCAAAATGGAAGGTTACCAGGGCAGTTCGTACAGGGGATGATCCAGCAAAAAGGGAGAAACTCAGGATCAGGAAACCCTCAGCCTAAACTGGAGTGGTGAGAGGGCTGTGATGAAGACTGCATGTGGAGGCACCGCCACTGGCAGGAGCAAGGCCCTGCATCCCAGTGATGAAGGGGCAGGAAGGTAGGGTGGGCCCACGGACAGACATGAGCTCTGTTACGGTGGCCAGGAGGGGAGGATTTTTATATGATTTGCTTCTGTTCTGTCAGTGTAATGTGAGGCTGGGTTGTCTACCAAGAGCAGAGTGTGGAAGGCCAGTGGTTGACATGTGTGCCAGGACTTTGAAATGAGAGGAGAAGTAAATAGTGACAGTCATTTTGAGGAGTTGGGACACCAACACAGAGGGATTTCAGAGACGTGACTAAGATGACCAGGCTGATTAGAGGGCCCATTTGAGATTTGTGTTTATGAATTTAGTGTGAGGGAAATTCCCTGGAGATCCGGTGGTTAGGACTCCAAGCTTTTGCCTTGGAGGATGCACGTTCAATCCCTGGTCAGGGAACTAAGATCCCACAAGCTTAGTAGCACGGCCAAAAAAATTTAAAAATAGAGATCTGTCAGTATGCTTATGGATTTTTCTTCAGCAACATATAGCTATTTTTGGGTTTTGTAAGAGCTGTATATTGTCACCTCACTTATTTAACTTATATGCAGAGTACATCATGAGGAACACTGGGCTGGAAGAAGCACAAGCTGGAATCAAGATTGCTGGGAGAAATATCAATAATCTCAGATATGCTGATGACACTACCCTTATGGCAGAAAGTGAAGAGGAACTCAAAAGCATCTTGATGAAAGTGAAAGAGAAGAGTGAAAAGGTTGGCTTGAAGCTCAACATTCAGAAAACAAAGATCATGGCATCTGGTCCCATCACTTCATGGGAAATAGGTGGGAAAACAGTGGAAACAGTGTCAGACTTTATTTTTTTGGGCTCCAAAATCACTGCAGATGCTGATTGCAGCCAGGAAATTAAAAGACGCTTACTCCTTGGAAGGAAAGTTATGACCAACCTTGATAATATATTGAAAAGCAGAGACATTACTTTGCCAACAAAGGTCCGTCTAGTCAAGGCTATGGTTTTTCCCGTGGTCATGTATGGATGTGAGAGTTGGACTGTGAAGAAAGCTGATCGCCGAAGAATTGATGCTTTTGAACTGTGGTGTTGGAGAAGACTCTTGAAAGTCCCTTGTACCTCCAGGAGATCCAACCAGTCCATTCTAAGGGAGATCAATCCTGGGTGTTCATTGGAAGGACTGATGTTAAAGCTGAAGCTGCAATACTTTGGCCACCTCATGCGACGAGTTGACTCACTGGAAAAGACTTTGATGCTGGGAGGGATTGGGGGCAGGAGGAGAAGGGGATGACAGAGAATGAGATGGCTGGATGGCATCACCGACTCTGTGGACATGAGTTTGAGTGAACTCCGGGATTTGGTGATGGACAGGGAGGCCTGGTGTGCTGTGATTCATGGGGTCGCAGAGAGTCGGACACGACTGAGTGACTGAACTGAACTGAACTGAAGAGCTTTCTTTTTAAGATGATACATACGCTATCTCTTTATGATTAAATCCATTGAGGAAAAATGAGTTACTTAATGTGAATGTGCATTCTATGATTAAAGAGAATATAGAAACAGAAAAAAAAATCTAGCTGTTTTGGTACAGGTGACGATGTAGGAAATACTAAGTGTCAGATAATCTTTTTCTCAAATACATATGTATGTATTTTTTCAGAGACACTAAATGACTTAACAAAGAAAGACAAAGTATAAATTGCAAAGCTTTTACTGAAAATGTACTTTTTACAGTATTCATGATTTCACACCTGTGATTAACTAGCAATGATTTCAATACTTGCAAACTCTTCTGCCTCTGAATTTGTCATAATGCATGAAAATAAGCTTATAACATTAGGAAAAAACAACAGCTCATCTAATCCATCTTTATATCCTTCAGGACAGCAAGTGCACAATTGAGTTCTTTAAAAGTGTTAAAGAGATTGACATATAAATTCTGAGCTTATTTTTAAAGCTGTGTAAGTGCAACATTTCTAAGACAATATTTAAAACAAAGGTCATACTTTATGAAAACAAAATTCTTAAATCAGGCTTTCTTCATTTTTAGTCATTTGGCATTCTGCTCCATTTAACATTTTATATTGACCAACAAAGACTGGTTATCTCTTACTGTTTTTGGAGATAACTGAACAGAGGAAGGTGTTACATGCCTACTACACAGGTGGGATTTTGCCTAAGATCAATTTGTTTAAAGATATTATTTTGCTATATTTTTGTTGAATATTGGGGAGTACTTGTATGATTCAAGATTAAGTCTGTGCTATTTCTTTAAGAACTGAATGTTCTGGATATATATTTGATAATTAAGATTTTAGACAAAAATTCACCAACATTAGGTCTATTAACAAACTGAAATACACTGTGGGCCTAATACCAAATAATAAACACATGAAGTAAACATTAAGTATCTTAAAGACCACATGCTCCTGCTTCTGTAAAAAACATTATTTGTTTGAAAGTATGACCTTTCCCTCAACTATTACTTCCTTACTATGAAAAAGAGACAAAATGGGCTAAAGTGAAAACTCCAACGTTACACTCCACAACCCTGAACGTAACTCCTGAGATCTTGGTTTTGACAATGATTTCTCCATGCCACCCTGTAGAGAAAGATGAAACAAAATGGTAATAAGGTTGAAACATAGCTTCATTGTATTACATATACTTCAAATCCTTTGGGAAAACAACATAGTTTATTAATACATGAAATAAACGCTACAGACAGATCCAAGTATTGCTGTTTATTAACTGGAGATATGTATACCAAGGACCTCACATCTCCCCCAATCCTTCACTAGGGCACAGAACATCTGAGTGCAAATGTTGAAGTCCTGTGTAGTTCACAGCACAAATGCAAAGTGCGTTCCATATTTACTTAGTTCCAAAAATAATGTCAACATATGACAAGGAATTGGTATAAGGTGGAGAATCTTAAAACCTCTAGAAATTTCCAAAAATAAATTGAGGAGTAAAAGGATAAGATTTTGAATCAGTTAAAGTAGATTGTTTCGATGTTATACACCGTTTAGCATGAACCTAAAGCTGCAGTTTTCAGTTCTCAGCACCACACTTTGATCTTTGGAAATATCCTCTCACTTCTTTCATAACAATAGGATAAAACAGCTCTCTCCTTTAATACTTAACACATAGCACGCTCTGTAACGGGAACTAACACAGTGTTGTTCATCCATTATATTTCAAACACAAACAAAGAAAATCACAGAAAAACAGGTCAAATTGATGGTTACCTCTCGAGGTTACCACAAGAGAATTTGGGTAGAGTGAGGGAAGGGGAATTGGATGAAGGCAGTCAAAGGTACTACAAACTTCCAGTTATAAGATAAATAAATACTAGGGATATAATGTACAGCATGGGGCTTCCCTGGTGGCTCAGCAGTAAAGAATTTGCCTGCAATGCAGGAGATGCAAATTCAGTCCCTGGGTTAGGAAGATCTCCTGGAGGAGGGAAGGGCAACCTGCCCCAGTATTCTTGCCTGGAATAATCCCATGGACAGAGGAACATGGCAGGCTAGAGTTTATTGATCACAGAAGTCAGACATGACTTGGTGACTAAAGAGCAAAAACAAATATATAGCATGATAAATATAATTAACACTGCTATATTTTATATATGAAAATTGTTAAAAAGAGAGTAAATCCTAAGAATTTTCATCACACACAAAAATTTTTTTCTTGTATTTCTGTAATTTTATATCCATGTGAGATAATGGATGTTTACTAAATTTATTGTGATACTGTTTCCTGATTTAAGTCAAATCATTATGCTGTACACTTTGAACTTAGTGCTTTATGTCAATTACATCTCAATAAAACTGAAAGAAAAAAAAAACACATACCATGCTCTAATGCCTTGTGGATCACTGACAACCCTCTTTGCACATGCTACGGCGTGAGTGATGTCATCTTGCAGCAAAGCTGAAAAAGAGGTAGTGAGAAGTGAAAATAACATGTGTAGAAATGTTAAGTTTAGGCTCAGTCAGCTTTATTCTCTTAGGCTGAGGATAGAAAAACTAAAATAATTTTTAAGAGTCCGTTTATCTGTTAATGTTGGGGGAAACTTCATTCCATCCCATTTGGCATCTGTTTCTCATTTACCAAGGTCACTGGAAGCTCTGGAATTATTAACTAGTGTGATAGAAGATTTTCTTTTTACTAGGCACTATTTTAAAAAAAAAAAGACCAACAAGCAGAAACTGGTTTAGCAGGTTTTTGCTCAGCAATTCAATGCTGGAAGTTGATCTTAAAGAAATAATAAGAGATGTACTGAAAGATAAGTATACAAAGTGTTTCATAGCAATTAATAAAAGGCATAAATGGAACCAGCCTAAATGTTTAACAGTAAGAGTTAGGTTGATACATTATAGAGTATTTATACAGTGAAAGCCTATTCATCTTTAAAAAACAATAAGGATTGGTTATTTGTTGACAAAAATAATTTTGTGTAATAAAGACGAAATTGTAAAGCAGTAAATATAGTACAATTTCACTTTTGTTATGTGGGTACAAATGTGTATAATATAGCTTTACATTCATGTCCAGGATTGTTGTGTATTCCAAAAGAACATGTGGATACCAAAATTTACCAATGGTCATACATGTCTGGGTAGTAAGAATTTTTATTCAATGACAACAGATTATTCTATAATACAAAAGTTTTTAAATAAACTAATTGGAAACAAAAGTATATTCTTAGACTCATCTTCTCTATTAGGATTTTTAATATTTAAAAAATTAGCATTATCAATTCTGCTATATTTCTCCAATATTTCAGGTACTAAAGATTCTACATGCTTTGGGAGGTTCAAAAAAAAAAAGGTATGGGATATATCCCTGGGTTGGGAAGATCCCCTTGAGAAGGAAATGGCAACCCACTCCAGTACTCTTGCCTGGAAAATCCCATGGGTGGAGGAGACTGGCAGGCTACAGTCCATGGGGTCGCAAAGAGCTGGACACAACTGAGCGACTTCACTACTCACTACTCTGGCTGATTCACACTGAGGTTTGACAGAAAAGAAAAAACTTCTGTAAAGGAATTATACTTAATAAAAAATAAATAAATTTTTTAAAAATTTTAAAAAAAGATTCCACATGCTTTCTCTATTTTAAAAGGAAGTCAATAGAATACTTGTCTCACCCCAATTAAACAAATCTGTAAATTAACTTGTTATAATGACAATTTTTATATAGGAGCTGTGTTTTTGGAGATTGATTCTAAACAATTTATAAATGAAATGTCATAATGTTTCTAATTCACCTTAAAATCACTCAGCAAAAAGAAGTATATATATATATATACATATACATATAAAGAAGTAAATATGCCAAAATGTTAACACCTGTTAAAGTACATGATGAGCATATTGATGCTTATTATAGTAACATTTCTAATTGTCCATATATTTAAAATGTTTTATAATAAAAAGTAAAAACAATTTTTTAAAAACACCACACATATTCCTCCACTTTGATTAACTAGCAATTCTTTTGTTTTCCAATAAAAGAGGGTAGATTAAAAAAAAAAGACCACCCAACAAAATTATCACTAATCCTCCCCAAACAAGGAAAGTAGGAGGAATGTCACTGTTCTTTACAAAGCATCAATATGTCCAGTTATGATAAAGTGATAGGTCATTCCAGAAACTCCTGTATGTTAGCAAACAGCAAACTTTTATGATACCAGCTCTTTAATTTCTTACTTAAGAAATTAGGAGGAGGATAATAGAGTTTCCAGATGTTAAAATGGAGCTTTTATAGGTCCCTGATGGGCCCTTCAAATTTTTTTATTTCTATTGAATCTTGACCTATAGGATTGTTCCAATTTTCCCATAAGATGTTTATGGAAAAATCTGAATGAACTTTTTGGATAACTCAATAGGTATAACCAGGTGAGTCCTGTGCCATCACTCCACACTATCTTGTCTTACCGCTGCAGGGTATATGACAGGTGTTAACTGCTCTTGGGGTTTTGCCATCATTACACCACCAGTGGCTATTGATTTGAAATATCCCATAATCAGTGCTTCTGTCTCCACGATTGTAGTTTGTAGCTTGTGTGTTGTAATTGCTTTCCCATCTGGCCAAACACATCCCTGAAAAAAACATATTTTGAGTAATAAAGAGCAAATCATATGACTTACAGTTCATAGTATAAGCAGTTCTACTTAACTAGTTCTATTTTACCAATGACTTACTTTATAAGTATAAAGATGTATTTTACTTGTAAAATGTTTTAACACTTTGGTTTTAAAGGTCCCTTCAGAGAATTCTTTTATTAGCAAATGATTTGGTAATACAAATGAAAAAGATAACATATTTAAAAAAATATCTTCCATTGCTATTACACTTTCCTTACTACTAACACCCAGGTAGAACTGAGCCTAGAACAGAAAAATCAACAGAGTTGTTGAGTGGATTTGGTCATTAGCAGCAGATGCATATGCTAATGGAAAAGTGCTTTTTATTAGAAAAATAAGGATTTTCTGGGAGAAAGAAAATTTATGATACCAAAGGTGAATTTGGGTATCAAATTATAATGCAGGCAAGAATCATAGGAAAGGCTGGGTCATCCATCCATCCATCTAGCCATTGGCTAACTCATTCAAAAATAGTTATGGAGGGGAAATGTCTGAATACAATATGAAAACTACAGTGATGACATTGACAAATATGGACTGAAATACAAAGGAAATTTTCCTTAGGGCACATCTTAAATTCTGTGGAAGAAAATGAAAAATAATTAATGAACTAGAGTCAGAATAATAAAATGTCATTTCATACTGCATTTCAGGGATCCTTATACAGATATTGATTGAGGGGAAATAGTTCTACTGTTCCTGTTTTAAGAGTTCAATGTAATTTTTTTAAAAACCTTGCTGTTAAAAGTGCAACATCATGTTAGGGGGATTAAAAATGAGAAAAATACTGCCTTATTCAGAACCCAAGATCCAAATTAGAAATGGCTACAGTCAAACAACAAGGGCTTGACAGACATGTCCCAGGTGCTAAAATGTACCTTACAGTCAGTCTACAAGTGCCAGCTGTCAAATTCGGTAGCACTAGAGGAGTACACGGGGACCTGGTATGCTTAGAATGATATAGAATTTGACCCACCATGCCTCAATCCTTCACCTGGTACATCTGATTCAAAAAGAACAAGCTGATGTTTCTAACCATTTTAAGTGTATAGCTTTTGAACTGTGGTGTTGGAGAAGACTCTTGACAGTCCCTTGGACTGTGAGGAGATCCAACCAGTTCATTCTAAAGGATATCAGTCCTGGGTGTTCATTGGAAAGACTGATGTTGAAGCTGAAACTCCAATACTTCGGCCACCTGATGCGAAGAGCTGACTCATTGGAAAAGACCCTGATGCTGGGAAAGATTGAGGGCAGGAGGAGAAGGGGACGACAGAGGATGAGATGGTTGGATGGCATCACCAACTCAATGGACATGGGTTTGGGTGGACTCCAGGGGACAGGGAGGCCTGGCGTGCTGCCATTCATGGGGTCGCAAAGAGTCTGACACGACTGACTGAACTGAACTGAACTGAAGTATATAAACCCTCCAAGAAAGAAAAATACCTTCACCCAAAGACCCTTTCTTTTTGTTCATCCTCTATTAGTATGTTCCACACCTGGCTAACTATTTGAAAGGATGAAAAAGAGTTAACTTACAGTTTGCCAGGCTGACTTCTCTAAAGCCATCCATTCCAAGTCTTTTTAGAGTTCTGGCAAGCTCACATCTCTCAAAGACCTTGCCTTGGACAGCGACCAAATGAAGGAGAAGCCCCAGAATAAGGACAGCCTTCATGTTGACTGAGAAGCCAGACCTCCAGGCTGACCCAGGGGAGCTGGCCCTGCTTTTTAACATCTTTTCACTTCCTTCTTATGCGACTGGTTTGGGAGCTCCACTCTCTGAGACATGTGGAAAACAGGAAATGTTTATTGGTTCACTGACTTTAAAGTTTTCTTTCTTATGTTTGAAGAGGGACATTCTGACGTCCTAAGAATTAATCTGCAATAAAATAGTGAAATGACATTGCTTAAAGACATTGCTCAGGACTAATTGGGATTAGCACTATTGGCAAAAGAGGAACTTCTTCCTATTTTATTATGAATTTGAGCAAGTATAAAGAAAAAAGATCTGAATGAACATTTGACTCAACTGAAAATGAGTTCCAATCTTTCATTAAATTTTTTTCATTAAGTTGCTTTATGTGCCGTCTATATGTTGCCTTCATTTTTTTCCCTTAAGATTATTTTATATACACTTTCCACAAAAGAACATGACACACTGCCTGTTTTTCTGACAGGTATATAGTACAACACTATGTTGTTCAGCCAGATTTCATTACTAACTTTTTGGTTACTATTGTAAATTCTTAACTTATAAATCAATGTTTCGCTATTAGAAGTAAGCCTCATGCAAATAACATTCCTCACTCCTTTCTGACAAAGCCTTACTTCACGTTTTCATGTTAGAACATAAAGAGTCATTGTAAAGTAAGTGAATTTTATAGAAAAATCTTCAGAAGAATAACAGAATATGCCACCCCAAAAATCTTCCCCTTTGACACAAGAATAATTTTGGGCTGAAGGCAATGGAGAAGAAGAAGATCCAAGAAAAGTTCTCTGCTCTCCCCCTATTTTCCTGAAAGCAGAACATAAATTTGTGCAGAAATTAATCATCAACATCCCTAGACACATATTAGCCCCAAGTAAGGACCAGAGAACTCTGGAAAACAACCTATACTGACTAGCTATTATTTTCCATTAGTTTCTGATGTATTTATTGTACCACTATTTGCTGCCCTTAGAAGCCCAGTACTCTTTTCCTCTGTCTTGTAGTTCCCCTAGAAATACACTGTTCTTTGGTTAAGATGATCTGTAAGTCCAAGTCCTAGCCACCTCTTTGAGTTACTCATCACTGTCACTTCTCATAAGTATATATGAGATGTACATGTTAATACACTCATTTCCTTTTCTCTTGTTAAGCTGTCTTTTTGTTGCAGAGTCCCAGCCAAAAACCTAAAACAGTAAAAGGAAACAAATGTTTCCTCCTGTACAGTTTCTGGTGAGGAGGATGGGACAGTGACAGGCTGGAACACTCCATTCTCCCTGGAGACTGCAGTTGAGATATGGGATAACAGACAGCAGACGAGCAGAAGGTAAGAATTCTTACCATGTCAGTCTCCCAGCTCTTCCTCTGTAGTGCACAGGCAAGAGAGGAGGATAAAACTTTTTCCTTGTCCCTGCCTTTCCAAATTCACAGTGGCAGGAGAAAATAGATCTTGAATTGTGATTCTTGTGAATTTGTTTTTGTTAATCAGCACCTACGGTTATTGATTCTTAGCCTCCCAGAGTTATGTTTTCCTTTGTCATCTGTCATAAGGATGAAAAACCCTAAGATGAGAATCTCCATTTGTTTTGTTTTATATCCTGAGAGCTTGGCTTTGTCACCAGTGAGAATATTCCCTTTGCGGGGGAGGCGGGTGGTACAGGTTGTCTGTCAGGTTTGCATCAGTAGTTAGCCAGCCAGCAGCTAGGAGCCTACGACATGAAGTGACAGGCAGTATTCTCTCTGTCCAACCATGCTGGCTGTCAGGGAAGTTTGTCTTAATGAAGTGTCTCAGGTCATAAGAGGCCTTTACGGCCTCTACCTTTGCTGCCTGGTTTGTGAAGGAAAAATTCTCCTCCCAGTATTACCTTTCTGGTAACATAGGTTAGGAGGTCAGTTTCTTAAGGTGTCTCACTTTGTGGGAGATAGAGTTTTATTTGTCACCTGAGACAAGGAAGGTCTTTGTTTTCTTAGGCTTTCTCTGGAGTGGCTCTGCATCTTGAGAGGCCTACATTTCTTAAGGGACAGCTCTTGCGTCCTAATAGTATAAGCTCTGATATTGGTTTTAAGCTCTTGTAAGCCCTAATATTGGTTTTAAGCCATGAAAAGACTCACTGGCTCAGACTCACAATTGGAATAGGTATATTGAAGACTTGAACTTTTACACCTAAAAGGACTTTTAAGACAGCTCTCATCTTAAACAAGTGTCCTACAGGTACCAATGGGAAGATCAAATTGAGAAAAAAAAGGAAAGAAAGAGAGAAAAAACAGAAATAGATACAGAAGGTACAGGGTTTCCCTGGTGGCTCAATGGTAAAAAATCTGCCTGCCAATGAGGGAGACCCTGGGTCAGGAAGATCCCCTAGAGAAGGAAATGGCTACTCAATCCAGTATTTATGACTGGAAAATCCATGGACCCAAGAGGAGCCTGGTGGGCTACAGTCCACAGGATTGCAAAGAGTCAGACATGACTGAGCAACTGTGTGAAAGAAAAACAAAACACTTCCTTAACTTTCTCAACAAGGTTAGGAGGGGAAGATCAGAGAACTGTCAAGAGCTACAGCTGGCACTCAAGTAGGTATAAAACTTACAGAAATATTGATAGCCAGGAAATAGCTTTGACAAAGGTACAGAAAAGGCACACAAAGGTTTGATTTATTGTCCTTTACTTTGTAAAGCCGACCCCACCAGGTCCAGACATCCCATATTTTGGGCCTGCACTACCAAAAAAAAATTAAAATTGTTGAATTATCCTATCCTACTGTAAAGAAAGGAAAAATGTAATAATAATGATCTTAGATTTCTGATAAAGGCAAATATACCCTTGAGTTCCATCTCATATAAAACCTACAGTCCTTTCTCTGACCCTTGGAAATACTGATCTTACCATATCTTTGAAATGTAAGCATCCAAAGAGATCATTGTTGGCTAAAGCAATTCAGTTCAATTCAGTTCATTTCAGTCGCTCAGTCGTGTCCAACTCTGCAACCCCATGAAACGCAGCATGCCAGGCCTCCCTGTCCATCAACTCCCGGAGTCCACCCAAACCCATGTCCATGGAGTTGATGATGTCATCCAACCATCTCATCCTCTGTCGTCCCCTTCTCCTCCTGCCCTCAATCTTTCCCAGCATCAGGGTCTTTTCCAATGAGTCAGCTCTTCGCATCAGGTGACAAAAGTATTGGAGTTTCAACTTCAACATCAGTCCTTCCAATGAACACCCAGGACTGATCTCCTTTGGAATGGACTGGTTGGATCTCCTTGCAGTCCAAGGGGCTCTCAAGAGCCTTTTCCAACACCACAGTTCAAAAGCATCAATTCTTAGGCGATCGGCTTTCTTCACAGTCCAACTCTCACATCCATACATGACCATGGGAAAAACCATAGCCTTGACTAGACGGACCTTTGTTGGCAAAGTAATGTCTCTGCTTTTTAATATGCTATCTAGGTTGGTCATAACTTTCCTTCCAAGGAGTAAGCGTCTTTTAATTTCATGGCTGCAATCACCACCTGCAGTGATTTTGGAGCCCAGAAAAATAAAGTCTGACACTGTTTCCACTGTTTCCCCATCTATCTGCCATGAAGTGATGGGACCAGATGCCATGATCTTAGTTTTCTGAATGTTGAGCTTTAAGCCAACTTTTTCACTCTCCTCTTTCACTTTCCTCAAGAGGCTCTTTCTTTCTTCTTCACTTTCTGCCATAAGGGTGGTGTTATCTGCATATCTGAGGTTATTGATATTTCTCCTGGCAATCTTGATTCCAGCTTGTGCTTCTTCCAGTCCAGCATTTCTCATGATGTACTCTGCATAGAATTAAATAAGCAGGGTGACAATATACAGCCTTGATGTACTCCTTTTCCTATTTGGAACCAGTCTGTTGTTCCATGTACAGTTCTAACTGTTGTTTCCTGACCTGCATACAGGTTTCTCAAGAGGTAGGTCAGGTGGTCTGATATTCCTATCTCTTTCAGAATTTTCCACAGTTTATTGTGATCCACACAGTCAAAGGCTTTGGCATAGTCAATAAAGCAGAAATAGATGTTTTTCTGGAACTCTCTTGCTTTTTCGATGATCCAGTGGATGTTGACATTTTGATCTCTGGTTCCTCTGCCTTTTCTAAAACCTGCTTGAACATCTGGAAGTTCATAGTTCACGTATTGCTGAAGCAATTAAAGGACCGGAAACAAACAAAATGAGAGATATTTTTTAAAAAAAAACAAACCATTTGATATTTTCATAAGCTCCCTTGCCCCAAATTTTGTCCATAGCCTCCACAAGATTATTCATTAAAGACAAGTAAAATTCTTAATAGTCTTTTCCACAAATATTGGCAAAAACCTTTAGCCACCTGAGTGGGTAAGTTTAACTTGTTCTATCTGCCAGAAATGCCATTTAGGTCTTCTATAAGCTAGAAAGTTTTGTAATACTGTACTGGATATGTGGCTAAAATTTGTAAGTGAAAGCTATGAGATCACTGTTTGCATCTGTCTCTATCTATACATCCATGTGTATCTATGTACGTATGATATGCATGTATGATATTTTTAGTCCTCTGGATAGTACTTGTAAAAACTTGTGAAAGACCTCTATTTAATTGGCTTAAAGACAATACAAGCACTTATGTAAACTAAGACTAGTCAAATAAGTTTATGTTGTCTCTACTTTATGCTTGAAATTATAAAATTATAAATTCAACCTAAGAACTAAATTTAAAATAGAAATTATTCCCTTAACGTATGTCAATATGGTAGAGAAAAAAAGTCATCTTTAAATTATTAGGTTCTTTACTTCTGTAATTTTTGCTACTTGCCTAGTTTGTCAACAAGAAAAATAACTTAAAATGACGGTAAATTTTTAATATCATTAAATTTTCATGGCAACTCAAGCATAATTGTTAAGAACACATGGATTAAATGGATATAAGTGGTAGAAATGTTTGTCAATGAATTTTGCAGGTATCATTAATGTAATGTGTCTGCTTAAAAATAGTTTCCAAAATCTTTTTGTAACATTAACTTTAAATGATATTCTTTGAATACCTAGTTCATTTCCAAATAAAATAATGAAATATTAATTGCCAAACACATGTTTATCTGCTTTTCACCTCTTATTACAGAGCAACTAAAGGTATTTGGGTCTGTTAATAAAATGTTGTTTTTACCACTTAAAAAAAACTGTACTATAAAAAGGCATATGTCTTTAAAAATCACAAAATTATATATTCCTGGGAATTCCCTGGTGGTCCTGTGGTTAGGACTTGGCGTTTTCACTGTTGTGGTCTGGGTTCAATTCCTGGTTGGGGAACTAAGATCCTGTGGTGTCCACACAGCATAGCCAATAAATAAGTAGATATAAAAATTTAAAAGAGCAAATAAGATAAAATATAAGGGTTCTAGTAAACAGGATTTTAATACATGAGAAAGGAGAATGGAAATTATTGAGATGAAGGAAACAGTATCCCTAAGGACTCCCTGAGGGTAAGCCAAGTTAGAGAAGTCCTGGAAGACTTCCCTAGTGGTGCAGGGGATAACAATCCTCCTGACAACAGAGGGCATGCGGGTTCAGTCACTGACTGGGAAGATTCCACATGCCGGAGCAACTCAGCCCGGGCACAACTACTGAGCCTGCCAGCAGCAACTACTGAAGCCCAGGTACCTAGAGCCTGTGCTCTGCAACAAGAGAAGCCAACACAGTGAGAAGCCCAGGCACCACAAGAAAGAGTAGCTCCCCACTCACTGCAACTATAGAAAGTCCACGTGCAGCAACAAAGACTCAGCACAACAAAAAATAAAAATTAGTTAATAATTTTTTTAAAAATCCTACTATAAATGTGTGTTATAGGCAAACTTAAAAAAAAAATGATGTCTTGGAATGTTTGAAACTATTGAAAGGAGTTTGACAACTCTGACTGAGATCTGGGGCGATGAATTAATACACGAATAAGTAAATGGAAAACTATGCAAACAAAAAGTAAGGCAATTGTCAATTCCAAGAAAACTAAAACACAAGAAAAGAAGAAATACAACCAAATTATATGATCATATTATACTCATCTGTGAGAGTTTGCACATGCTTGTAAAGGGGAACAAGACATGGGGAGTCCAGAGAGATAAATCTTCATCTTCCTTGGTGGAAATAAATAGAAAATATCCATGATTGAAAATAAAAATGAATAGAATAATCATATTCTTGACATATATGGCCATAATACTAAAATAGAACTAAAGAAGCTAAAAATAGCTAAGAAGTTGAAAAAGATTGCCTCTAGTGTTGGGAATTGGATAAGAAAGTTTAGGGTTATCTTTCAGCATTTAATTTGACTTTAAAAATAGTGCATGTGTATTTTATGATTAAAAAATGTTTAAAACATCTTATGTAAGAAAAAGAACTAAAAGATACACACCAGAATGTTTACACTGACACTCTTCAGAATTTTAGTCAATTTGTATATTTTGGCATTTTCCAAGCTTTCTTCTTTCAGCATATATTACTTTTATAATTAGCAAAATAATAAATAATTACACACAGAGAGAGGAGTGTGCAGAATCACTAAAAAAGAATGATTTTTTTGAAGTCCTCAACATTCTTCTGTGTATATGAACTCAGCCATATTGGTAGAAATAGTCTGCCAATTAACTTTAAATTTATCCTTCTTTCATGCAGCTCATCTGTACCCAGATCAGTGGTCTCTTAAGCTTCAATGGAAAGGAGTTAAATATTAATTTTCAATGAACTTCATGAGATGCATTAAAATGGCATATAAGCTAAAGAAAAAGAAACATGAGAGAATATGTCAGAACAATGCTGTTTTGTTTAGGATAATTTTTATTGTATCATTAACTTTCTTAAAAGACTGAAAAATACTCTTACAAGAATAGAATTTATATTTCTTGGAATAAAAGATAAGTTGCCAAGCTTCTGGAACGCTGTCCCATCCAGGCCTTCATTTGGGAGATTATATTATTGAAGGAGGATAAAGCAGGAAGAAAGATTTCCTGAGGCCTGGGGTACCCGAGGAGGTAAATTTGGCCAGATCTGAGATGATAGTGGTGACAGGCTTGAGAAGTGGCAGGGCCCTGCGTCCCACTCCATGGGGGTCCCAGAGCAATGGCAAGAGGTCTCTTGGATGGCATGCAGCTGCTGAGAAAGTGGACATGAATTGTCCTCTCTTGGGAATCAATAAAGCTCTTTAAAAATATTTATTTATTTGGCTGTGCTGGGTCTTAGTTGCAGCAATGTGAACTCTTAGTTGCAGTATGTAGGATCTAGTTCACTGACCAGGGATTGAACCCAGGCCCCCTGCCTTGGGAGCACAGAGTCTTAGCCACTGGACCACCAGATAAGTCCTTCAATGAAGCTTTGAGAAGGAGCTTCTGCCTTCCAGTGAACCATGTCAGCCTGGGTAATAACCATCATATGAACATCTCAGTGATGGACTGAAACTCTAAGGTCTTCCTCAAGTTTTCTGGATTTTGTCCTTTCTTGAGATGCTTGCAAGCTCCTGGGCCGGGTATAAGCTAAAGAAGTTTTACAACACCATCACTGACTCACCTTTTGGGGAAATCGGGCTTAGAGACAAATTTTGTTAGATTTAGAAAAATAAAGCAAAGTGATGGTTCTTGCACCCGTTTATAGTATAGCAAATTTAGACCCTCTGCACTGTTTGACCTAGACTTACCTTCTCTGAACGTGACTGGAGAGTGGGAAGTGAGATGGTTCTTGAGAGCCCTGGAGATGAAACTACTTTCCTGAAAATGGCTCTTCGATTCCATGATTTCGGTCACCACTGACTCTGGAGGTAATTCAAGGTGTTTCAGTTTTCAGTGACTCAGACCTCTCTGTCTTGATAATCGTGTTTCACTATAATCTATCCCATCACTTTTTTGCTGTTGTTGTTCCTGCCATCTGGTTCTTCTCTATTTTGTTGTCATTCAGTCACTCAGTCCTGTCTGACTCTTTGCATCCCCACGGACTGCAGCACGCCAGGCTTCCCTGTCCTTCATCATCACCTGGAGCTTGCTCAAACTCATGTCCATTGAGTTGATGACGCCATTCAACCACCTCATCCTCTGTAGCCCCCTTCTCCTACCCTCAATCTTTCCCAGCATCAGGGTCTTTTTCAATGAATTGGCTCTTCACATCAAGTGGCCAAAGTATTGGAGCGTCAGCTTCAGCATCAGTCCTTCCAATGAATATTCAGCACTGATTTCCTTTAGGACTGACTGGTTTGATCTCCTTGCAGTCCAAGGGACTCTCAAAAGTCTTCTTCAATACCACTGTTCGAAAGCATCAATTCTTAGGCACTCAGCTTTCTTTATGGTCCAGCTCTCACATCCATACATAATTACTGGGAAAACCACAGCTTTGACTACACAAAACTTCATTGGCAAAATGATGTCTCTGCTTTTTCTAAATTAAAATCTATTTGTGTCAATATATGAAGAACATAAAAAACTATATGAAAATAGCATAACCTCAGAAAGTATTAATAACTGACACTGGTAAAAAAAAATGACTGTATTAATGGAAAGAGGCATTGGAATGACTTTTGCTGAAGATTGTAAATAGTCACTTGCTAATCAAGCAGTGCCATTTTCTTGAAGCCATTATGGACCTTTGGAGACCACAGTCAGGGCAGCTGCACTCCTCTCATTACCCAGCTGACACTGTCCTTGTGTAGTTTGGCTCAGGGGTGCAGAGGACCTAGTCTCATCTCTGTTGTGGCAGCATGGCTGCTAGGAGAATCTGGAAAAGGCAGGGGAGATGGGAGGGCTGGCATGTGGGGTGGGGGACACAATTGGACTCTCCCAGGGAGCCCAGATGCTGAAAGCTTAAGATGGAGTAATTTCTTATTCAACTAATGGAGATATGTAACAGCCCTGTGAAACAGGACCAGCATCTAGCTGCTCCCAGCAAGTCCAGCATCCTAGCCACAGGTCAGAGTGGCTCTCTGTGGGGACATTCCCTGACTCAGGGCAGTGCTTCACCCCAATCCAAAGCTGGCACTTTGCTGGCCAGGTTTTTGAGTCATTGAAAAATGGTAAATGATTTGGGTTCGCCTAATCCAAACCAGTGTATCTTTTTTGAGGATTAGTGATCACTTTCTGTCCTTTTGGCTCTCAATGTCTCTGTAATTTAAGTTCCTACTCTTTGCAAAATAGATCAGACAAGCAAGATGCTTTCCTGAGTCTCCTGACACCACCCAAACTCCAGAAATCATCTAACTTTTGTACTTAATTTATTATTTAGTCTTGGTGTTTTTGTGTTTTGAGTCAGATACTCAGTTCACGGGCTTACCAGGTGGCTCAGTGATAAAGAATCTGCCTGCCGAGCAGAAGACGTGGGTTTGATCCCTGGGTCAGGAAGATCTCCTGGAGAAGAAAATGGCAACCTACTCCAGTATTCTGGCTTGGGAAATCCCATGGACAGAGAAGCCTGGCAGTCTACAGTCCTTGGGGTCGCAAAGGAGTCGGACACAACATAGTGACTAAAAAACAACAATCTGTTCATACTGAGAAAAAATACTACTACTTAATATACACAAGAGAAATTATTTCTACTGTGGTGTCCACACTGTGCTATAAAAGTTATCATGGTCTAGCACAGAGCCACAACTTACTGACCCATGAATTGATCTTTAAGCCTAGAACAGTAGCAGCCTAGTAAATCTGCCAGGAACTTTACTGCTAATCACAGAGGAGATTTTACCATTCCTCATCCTGGCCATGAACTCCGTCTCTTCTGTCTTTGTTCCTGCTGTATCCTCAATGTGCTATGCAGACAATGGAAGAAATAATAGCTTGTCTGGTGGCAAAGAGAATGCTGGAGGGTGAGCAGAACCAGACCGAAAAGCTTAATCCCCAAAACAGTAAAGTTCAGCAATTAATCCCAAAGACAATGGAAACTATTCATGAGTATTAAACTGGAGAGTAACTGGATCAAAATCTTAAAACAAATTAACACTCTCAATTGCATTCAGGGACTACTGCTAGAAAACTATACACGTAATTCAGATGGCAGATGAAGTGAGGAGTGGATAACAGAACTGAGAGAATTCAAGAGATACTTAGGAGGTTTGAATATTTTGAGACACAGGGATAAAAGGAAAGGTATAGAATACTAGTTTGTTTTTTTTAATCAAATGCTTGCAATGTGTTAGCCACTTAATAAACATTATTTACAATTCTTTCAGGGGTCTTAAAGGTAGGTATTATGTCCATTTTACAAATGAAAAACTATGTCTCCCAGAGAAGAAAAGTCCTGCCCGGAGACATACAGATAGTGAGCGGGAGAGCTGGGAGTTAGATTCAGGTCAGGTCCATGGTCTTCGCAGTAAACCTCAGTTTACCTTGAAGTTCAAGTGAAAGGGAAGAAATTCTGTCACAACACGATTCTCAGGCCTTAACACACTATAACTTGTCTACCTCTTGCTGATTTTAGTTCCCAATGTAATTCATTTTATGTGTTTTAAGTGTGATTTTCATCTAAGAGGTTAATCTAACTCCAGGCAATGCCATTAAACAATCAGAGACTATTTAAAAATCAGTATTCATTTTTTGTTAATCAGAGATGTTACTTATTTTTGGCTGCGTGTGTCTTAATTGCCGCAGGGGGGCTTTCTCTAGTTGGGATGAGTAGGGGATACTCTCTAGTTGCAGTGCTTGGGCCTCTCATTCCCGTGGCTTCTCTTGTTGCACAGCACTGATCTAGGCACTCTGGCTTCAACAGTTGCGGCTACCAGGCTCTAGAACACGATCTCAGTAGTGTGGCACAGGGGTTATTTGCTTGGTGGCACGTGGGATCTTCCTGGCCCAGGGATCAAACCCATGTCCTCTGCATTGGTAGGTAGATTTTTAACCACTGGAGCACCAGAGAAGTCCCTAAAAATCAATTTTTTTAATGTGAGTACAACTGATAATTGTGGAAAGTTTTTTATTTCTTTGTGCATACTTTCTTTGTACTATTATTTCTGTTATATTTAAACTTTCAGATTCAATGAAATTATAACTTTGGAGTTCACTTCCCCTTTTCACGTTATGAACAAATATTTCCCTTCCCACATTGGTCAGGTTACAAATATCCTTTCTCAATTTACACAAAAATTGGGCATTCATCATTGAGAAATTGTAATGAAATAAGTAACTGATTTTTCAAACGTGATAAAACATAATCTTGTTGACAAAGAGATGGGAATGTTCCTATTTTAGTTTCCTCTTTCTAGAAGAGTATTCTGATTTCATTTCTCTGTTAAGTATGACTTTTGAGTTTAAGGTTTGGTTTGATCTCTTTATTTGTGCCAAATCAATTGCATATCATTAAAATTCTTTCACTGAACTAGAAAGCAGTGATTTCAATCTGTAAATTAGCTCTGGTAACATCATGAAATGCTGGGGAGCAGAGAAGAAATAGCTGGAAACGGGAATAAGGTAATGTACTTGGATTGTATTTTTTTTTCCCTTTCTTGACAAACAAACGTTTTATTGCTCCTCTTAAGAAGCAAATAAGATAATATGCCCAACTTATTAACAACAATTTATCTGTACACACTGAATTGAAGATGATTCTGTTCTCTCTTTGTCATCACTCTAAATTAAAATGCAGCCACAAATTATTTCAGCCCAACACCTCACCTCAAGTCAATATCATACCTCTGTAAGGTGGCTGGTTGCTGGCATGTGAGTGGTCTATTTCCAACTCTGTCAAATAGGAAGTGAACTCACAAACATAGCATCATTTTTCACATGGTCTCACATGAGCTGAACCAGAGACTATGAGGGCTAGTATCAGTGCTTTACACATTTCTTTTGGAAAATAATTTCCTTGACTGCTGATTCAAAAGGATTTTCAATTAAAGGGTAACTTATTAATAGTAAATTAGAAACACTGTAAGAATATGGAATGATAAGCTCTGCATACAGAAACTATATGTATTATCTTAGTAATTTTTATGTAAATCTCAAACTATTCTAAAATTAAAAGCTTATTTTTAAAAAAGAAGTATAAGAGAGAACACAGTATGTTCTGGAAATTCCCTTGAAGTGGGAAGTGGAAGTGAAGAATTTGGCTAGGTATGCAAAAGACCTTTTATGCTATTCAAAGGAGATTCAATACGTAAATTGTATACACTGGATGAGGATTCCTAGAAGATCTGTGGATGGGCTTCAGGGGTGTTGCAAAACCTCCTGAGTTGTATAAGATTATATTGTCTGTATGTGTATGTTTTTCTCTGAAAAGTTAAAAACTTTAATTATTATTCTTCTTAAAAGGAAAAGCACCTAAAGTGTGTGAATAATCACTGCTGAAGGTAATGTTGAAACTGAAATATTCTGAGCAAGAGATATGAAACAATTCTATTCTGTGTGCACAAAAGATTCCTTCTTGGTAGTCCAGACTACAGTGATAACGTGCATGTGTTTGGAGAAGGAAGGCAGAGTGAAAGCCAAGATGGTAATAAAGGCCATGATCTTCAGACTCTTTTGAATTGTGGTCTACTTTGCAAGGGAAAGAAATGACCCCATAAGATACCCTACCCTACTGTTGCCACTTTCCTGAGAAAAAAATTACTGAGCCTTTGGGATGAAATGTCATTTTTTGTAAACCAAAATTTGATGGGATTATATATACATCTACTTTATCATTGTAGATAAATGTACTGTACAAAAAAGATCTCAATGACCCATATAACCACAATGGTGTGATCACTTACCCAGAGCCAGACATGCTGGAGTGAGTCTTAGTGAAGTCAAGTGGGTCTTAGGAAGCATTACCACAAATAAAGCTAGTGGTGGTGATGGAATTCCATCTGAGCTATCTAAAATCCTAAAGGATGCTTTAAAGCTCTACACTCAATATGGCAGCAAATCTGGAAAACACAGCAGTGGCCACAGGACTGGAAGAGGTCAGTTTTCATCCCAATTTCAAAGAAGGGCAGTGCCAAAGAATGTTCAAACTACAGTACAATTGTACTCATTTCACATGCTAGCAAGGTAATGCTCAAAATTATTTAAGCTAGGATTCAACAAGATGTGAGTCGAGCAATTTCAGACGTACAAACTAGATTTAGAAAAAGCAGAGGAACCAGAGATCAAATTGCTAACATCCATACGCTCATAGAAAAAGCAAGGAAATTCCAGAAGAACATCTACTTCTGCTTCATTGAGCACGCTGAAGCCTTGACTGTGTGGATCACAACAAACTGTGGAAAATTCTTAAAGAGATGGGTATACTAGACCACCTTACCTATCTCCTGAGAAACCAGTACACAGGTCAAGAAGCAACAGTTAGAACTGGACATGGAACAATGGACTGGCTCAAAATTAGGAAAGGAGTATGTCAAGGCTGTATATTGTCATCCTGCTTATTTAACTTTTATGCAAGTACTTCATGTGAAATGCTGGGCTGGATGAAGCTCAAGCTGAAATCAAGATTGCCAGAAGAAATATCAATAACCTCAGATATGCACATGACACCACCCTAATGGCAGAAAGTGAAGAGGAACTAAAGAGCCTTTTGAAGAAGTTGAAAAAGGAGAGTGAAAAAGTTGCTTAAAGTCAACATTCAAAAAACTAAGATCATGGCATCCAGTCACGTAATTTCATGGCAAACAGATGGGGGGGGGAAATGGAAACACTGACAGATTTTATGTTCTTGGGCTCTAAATGGTCACTGCAGATGGTGACTGCAGCCATGAAATTAAGATGCTTGTTCCTTGGAAGAAAAGTTATGACAAACCTAGACAGTGTTCTAAAAAGTAGAGACATCACTTTGCCTACAAAGGTCTGTCTAATCAAAGCTAAGATTTTTCCAGTAGTAATGTATGGATGTGAGAGTTGGACCATAAAGAAGCCTGAGCAATGAAGAATTGATCCATTTGAAGAGTCGTTTGGTCTGCAAGGAGATCAAATCAGTCCATCCTAAAGGAAATCAGTCCTGAATATTCACTGGAAAGACTGATGCTGAAGCTCCAATGTTTTGGCCATGTGATGCAAAGGGCTGACTTAATGAAAAAGACCCTGATGCTAAAAAACACTGAGGGCAGGCGGAGAAGGGGATGACAGAGGATAAGATGGTTGGATGACATGAGTTTGCACAAACTCCGGGAGACAGTGAAGGACAGAGAAGTCTGGCATGCTGCAGTCCACGGGGTCACAAAGGGTCCAACATGACTGAGAGATTGAACAACAATATGGGTCACTATGCACCAGCATCCTGGCAACACAGAAGAAAAACTCTTCCCCCTGAACAGGGATTCCCACATGCTGCAGCAGCAACTGTCTCCAGGCTGGTGAAAGGCATAGCCCACTGACCTCTTCTGGAGAAGGACTGAGGCTCAGCAATAGTGACAGCAGGTACGATGAACAGGTCATCTTCTTGAGCTGTCTGGGATGTCCAGTTTCAGGATGAAGTTAGAGTAACTATAGATACTGTGGACTGAGTAAGTATCTTTGGGTTCTTTGAGCTTCAAAGGAAGAATTGTTTAATAAAGATGATAGAACACAATTTCCTGTTAATGTGGCCAAGTGGGATCTTAATTAGGAAAACATCTCTGAATGGTGAAGCCCAACACTAAGGCAGGCCACCTTTCATGATATAGAAGTAGCTATAATTCTATTGAGTTATCTACCTGTAACTCAGGTACTGGATAAATATCCTTTCTTTCCAACCTCATCTTACCATGAAGAGGTTATCTATGGCTGAATTAGCACCATCAGAGCCCACATTTCCTATAAGTGATATAAACTTGGCTCCAGGTGCTTTATACATATTTGCCCAAGTAACCTATCTGAAAAAAAAAAGAAGGAAAGATTAAAAAGCTGCACTAATCTCTATGATCCTGGTCAGGATCATTCTCATGAAGTTATACTTTATAAAGTACGTGCTCATGCTCATAATTTCTACTCTATGCAGCTCAATCTTTTCCTCTATAAAATGAGAGTATTAATGTTCATCCTGTAGCTTTGTTGGAATCACACCATGAAGATTATAGCAAAATTTAAACAACCAAGAAATGACAGCTCCTTTTCTACCCTCTTAGTTCTTTCTCCTCTCTAAACAAGAAAAACAAATTATTATTTTAATACATCACATGCCATAGCATTTACATAGAACACTCTTGATGGTCTCAACAAACCACAAACCCAGAGATAAGAACAAGATGAGAAGATTTTACTCATAGTTGATGAATCTTGTACTACAATAAGAGTGAAAGAAAACAGAGAAAATTTGTTACCTTCATGGCATCTATTTATTAGTTGATTTTAGAAATGTTTGAGGAAAAATAAAAAATAAGAAATACCACCTGGAAAGACTGCTATTAAAAACTTAGCACAGTAATCAAGATAGCATAATAGTGAATGAAAAATAAGACACATAGGTCAATAGAACAGAATAGAAAGCCCAGAAACAGACTCACACAAAAATGCCCAGTTAATTTTTGAGAAAAGAGCAAAAGCGACTAAATGGAGCATGGACAGCCTTTTCAATAAATGGAGCTGGAGAAATTGAAATTCGTCAGCAAAAAAACAAAAAAAAAAAACACATGACCTAAAAAATATCACACTTTATGCAAAGTTGTACTGAAAACAAATTTTTAATTTAAACTATAAAACTTATAGAAAAGAATATAGGAGAAAATCTTTCATACCTAGAATTAGGTAAAGAATTCTTAGGCTTGACACCTAAAGCATAATTCATAAGAGGAAAAAATAGATAAATTGGCCCTCATCAAAATAAACCTTTGCTCTGCAAAAGACCTATTCAAAGGATAAAAAGACAAATTAGAGACCAGGGGAAGATTTTGTAAATCGCTTATCAAAATTCTTTTGTCTAGAAAACATAAAGATCCTTCAAATCTCAACATTTAAAAAATAATAATCTAATTAGAAAACTGGGCATGGACACAGAAAAGACATTCACAGACATTCCTCCACAAAGAATAGGTATACAGGTGGCAAATAAACAACTGAAAAGACTTTTAACATTATTATCCATTAGATAGATGCTAATTAAAACTACAGTATCCTGTCAAAATTTAAAATGGACTTATTATACAACCTAGCAATCTACTTTTGGGTATTTATCCTAGAGAAATGTCTTCTTTCCACATAAGAACTTGTATATGAGTATTCATGGCAACTTTATTCTTAAATAGCCAATAACTGTAAACTATCCAAATTTCCTTGAGGTTCCTTAAGATGTTGTATGTATCAACAGTTTGCATCTTTTTTTAAATCACTGAGTAGTATTCCATGGTGTGGACACACCAGTTTGTTCAACCATTCACCCACTCAATGAAATCTTACAAGTTTATGGTTTTTGGCTATTAAGAATAAAGTTGCTATGAATATTCATATACTTCTAAGTATCACTTGGGTCAAAGAAGAAATCTCAAGAGAAATGAAAGAATTGTTTAAACTAAATGAAAATAAAAATACAGCTTATGAAAATGTATGGAATACACTGAAAATAGTACTTGCAGAGAAATTTATAGCATTAAATATATATATTAGTAGAGAAGATGTAAAATTAAAAAAAAAAAAACACTAAAAAAAAACCCCTAATATTCCACCTTGCTACTGCTGCTGCTAAGTCACATCAGTCGTGTCCGACTCTGTGCGACCACATAGACGGCAGCCCACCAGGCTCCTTAGGAAACTAGAAAAAGAAGAACAATTCAAGCCAAATGCACAAGAAAAGACATACTACAAATTAGAGCAGAAATCAATGAAACTGAAAAAAGAAAACAATAGAGAAAATCAACAAAACCAAAATCTGGCTCTTTGAAAAGATCAATAAAATTGATAAGCCTCTACTAGGCTAAGAGTACAAGAGAAGACACAAATTACTAAATTCTGATACAGGTACTGATCAGTCCAAGATGAACTTTGAAAAATTATGCTAAGTGAAAGAAGCCAGTCACCAAGGACTACCTGTATGATTCCACCCATATAAAATACCCAGCCCAGGGAAGTACATAGAGACAGAAAGGAGATTCGTGATTGCCAAGTGCTGGGGTTAGGGCTCAGTGGGTGATAGCTGAAGGATACTTCATTTCTTTTTGAGGTGATGAAAATGTTCTGAAATCAACTTTGGTGACAGGTATATGTATCTGTGACTAAATTAAAAACCACTTAAGTGTACACTTTAAATGAGTGAATTGATGGTATGTGAACCATATCTCAATAAGAGATACAACAGAGTGCAAAAAATTGTATACAACAGGCTAAATTTTGTAAGAAAAGAATGAGGGGGTGGTGACAAAATATTTCTTAACAAAAAGCTTATCTATGCATAATATTTCAGGGAGGACCCAGGAAACAATATATATTGCCTCCAAGGAAGAGAACTGGTGACTGAAGGACGTGTTTGTTGGAAACTTTACATTGTATTATCTTTTTGCATTTTCATGTGCCATATTATTAGGCAGATATACCATGAAACTAATGAAGCTTAAACTTTGGGCCCCTCACTTGCGCAGGCTCTTCATAAGGCCCCAAGAGGGCCCTAAAACATACTTACCTGTTTGTAAAATTTATGTTCATGTTTGTAAAATTTCCAAAGATGAGATGTGTTAACTTCCAACAACTCACCTTGCTATTTCTTTCTACTCCAAATTCCCCTTCTTTTACTTCTTTTGTGATGTGTGAGGAAAGGAGAAGAAACATTCTGGCTGCAAACATTTTTGGGAGACCATGCTCTGCAACAAGAGAAGCCACCTCAGTGAGAAGCCTGAGCACTGCAACTAGAGAGTAGCCCATGCTCGCTACAACCAGAGAAAGCCCTAGTGTAGCAAGACCCGGTTCAGCCAATAAATAAATAAATGAAATTTTTAAAAAAGAAATGTTTTACTAGTTTTATTGAGGTATAAATAACATACAAAAACTGCCTTTTAAAGTATACAATTTGGTATGTTTTTATATATGCATACACCCATGAGGCCATCACCACAGTCCAAAAAAATGATCATATTCTTCACCTTCAAAAGATTCCTTTTGTTCCTTCATCAAATATGTGCTTTGCAAAGATTTTATTCCAATATTTTCATTATCTTAGCAGCATCTTTTTAAAAGCAAAAGTTTTATAAATTACATTGAAGTTCAATTTATTTATTTGTCCTTTTCTTGATTGTGCTTTTGCTCTTGTATCTAACAAACAAGTCACAAGATTTTTGTTTATTTTTCTTGGAGGAGTTCTATTGTTTTAGGTTTTTTATTTAGGTCTACAATCCATCTTATTTTCAGTATGTAATGTGCAGTGTGGATTCCAGTTCATTTTTTGCATACCGACTTCTAGTTGTTCCAGCTGCTGCTGCTGCTGCTGCTGAGTCACTTCAGTCGTGTCCGACTCTGTGTGACCCCATAGACGGAAGCCCACCAGGCTCCCCCGTCCCTGGGATTCCAGCACCACTTGTTAAAAGGCCCATCCCTTCTCCACTACATTGCCTTTGTGCCTTTAAAACATTTTCTGTACTTATAGAAAAGTTGCAAAGGTAGTACTGACAATTCTGTCACTGTTTTTCCAATGTCAATTTCTTAGTTTTGGCAAATGAACTAGAATTACATAGGATGTAGACATTAGTAGATTACTGCTAACTAAGTTCTAGGCTTTATTTGATCCCACTAGTTTTCCCACTAATGTTCTTTTTCTGTTCCAGGATCCAACAGGGGATACCACATTATATTTCTTCTTAGGTTTTCTTGGTTCACACATAAATAAAATAAAAATGCACTTAGACCAAAGTCTTCAACAGGGACAAGAAAGAACATTAAATATTATTCTGAAGTGCTAACAGTTGTGGCTATTAAGGTTTTAAAGCAAAAGGGACTTCCTGGTGGTGCAGTGGTTAAGACTCTAGGATCCAATGCAGGCGGCCCAGGTTTGACCCCTAGTCAAGGAACTAGATGGAGAAGGCAATGGCAAGCCACTCCAGTACTCTTGCCTAGAAAAGCCCATGGATGGAGGAGTCTGGTAGGCTGCAGTCCGTGGGGTCGCTGGGGGTCGGACACAACTGAGTGACTTCACTTTCACTTTTCACTTTCACACATTGGAGAAGGAAATGGCAACCCACTCCAGTGTTCTTGCCTGGAGAATCCCAGGGACTGGGGAGCCTGGTGGGCTTCCATCTATGGGGTCGCACAGAGTCGGACATGACTGAAGTGACTTAGCAGCAGCAGCAGCAAGGAACTAGATCCTGAATGTTGCAGCTAACAGCCTACATGCCACAACTAAAGATCCTGGATGCAGCAACTAAGACACATCACAGCCAAATAAATTTTAAAAGGAAGTTCAGCTGTACTAAAAAAAAGATTTTAAAGCAAAAGGATTTTCTTTCAGAGTTCATAGTGAACAGAGGCATTATTAAATAGCAAATATTTCATGAGAATCCAAAATAGCTGCTGCTTTTAATCCAAGAGCATTCGGAAAAATACTAAAATGAGAAAAGCTAATTAATATTTATCCAAAACACTTTATTAAAAATTATTTTAAGATGGAAAAATATGTATAAAATTAACTGGTAAATAAATCAGACAGCAAGTAATAGTCCATTACTGGAGATTTTATTTCAGATGTAACAGCCGTGATCAACTGCTGATTATTGTGTAATATGGTTAATATAGAAAACCTTATGAGTGATTTTTAACTTTCTTATCAACTGAAAACTAGCTATGGCTTTATTCAACAAAGTGGAGCAACTTCTGGATGACCTGAACCTGTTGTTGAATGGTATTTGTAGTCAGCTGTATGATAAGAAAGCTACAATGAAAGATGTGAATAAAGCATACTTTTAAAACATGAACAAGTACATTCATCTGCAGATGGACATCTAGGTTGCTTCCATGTCCTGGCTATTATAAACAGTGCTGCAATTAACATTGGAGTACATGTGTCTCTTTCAATTCTGGTTTCCTTGGTGTGTATAGCCAGGAGTGAGATTGCTGGATCATATGGCAGTTCTATTTCCAGTTTTTTGAGGAATCTCCACACTGTTCTCCATAGTGGCTGTACTCGTTTGCATTCCCACCAACAGTGTAAGAGGGTTCCCTTCTCTCCACACCCTCTCCAGCATTTATTGCATATAGACTTTTGGATAGCAGCCATTCTGACTGGTGTGAAATGGTATCTCATTGTGGTTTTGATTTGCATTTCTCTGATTATGGGGGATGTTGAGCATTTTTTCATGTGTTTGTTAGCCATCTTTATGTCTTCTTTGGAGAAATGTCTGTTTAGTTCTTTGGCCCATTTTTTGATTGGGTCATTTATTTTTTGGAATTGAGCTGAAGGAGCTGCTTGTATATTTTGGAGATTAATCCTTTATCAGTTGCTTCATTTGCTATTATTTTCTCCCATTCTGAAGGCTGTCTTTTCACCTTACTTATAGTTTCCTTTGCTGTGCAGAAGCTTTTGATTTTAATTAGGTCCCATTTGTTTATTTTTGCTTTTATTTCCAATATTCTGGGAGGTGGGTCTTGGAGGATCCTGCTGTGATTTATGTCGGAGAGTGTTTTGCCTACGTTCTCCTCTAATGAGGTGGATGAAACTGTAGCCTATTATACAGAGTGAAGTAAGCCAGAAAGAAAAACACCAATACAGTATAATAACGCATATATATGGAATTTAGAAAGATGCAAATGATAACCCTGTATATGAGATAGCAAAAGAGACACAGATGTACAGAACAGTCTTTGGGACTCTGTGGGAGAGGGTAAGGGTGGGATGATTTGGGAGAATGGCATGGAAACATGTATGCTGTCATATGTGAAACGAATCACCAGTTCAGGGTTGATGCATGTTACAGGATGCTCGGGGCTGGTGCATGGGGTTGACCCAGAGGGAGGATAAGGGGAGGAGGGAGGTGGGAGGGGGGTTCAGGAAGGGGAACTCATGTACACAAGGGGCGGATTCATGTCAATGTATGGCAAAACCAACCAATATAATATTGTAAAATAATTAGCCTCCAATAAAAAAAGAAGAAAAAGAAAAATAAAACATGAACAAGTACAGAATATGTGCTCTGTCTAGTTTCTTTAAATTCACTGGAGAAAGTGTCACATCTTTGATACTAGGATTTGTTGAGTTGGGTTCAACATTTTGCAACTATTATTTGTGTTCTTTTCAGGTTCATCTAGCAGATGAAGTATTTTAAATATGCATGTCAACTTACATGATCTACCCATGATAAAGCTGTTCAAATGTTTCAACAGGACTTCAGAAACATACTAAGGACTCTGAACTATATTTTCAAAGATTTGAAGAGAAAACTGAAGATAAAGAGGGTGCAACATGTTTTTTTCTACAAGTTGATAAAGCTCAAATAAACTGTTAAAATTATTAAACAATCATAAATTTATAGGCAAGTTGAAAGAGAATGTCATAAAGAACTATTTTCCCTGAGTCATTTGAGAATGAATTGCTGAACTAATACCCATTATTTTAGGTGTATTCTTACAAACAATGACATTCTCCTACATAACCACAATCAAAGTCAGAGAATTAACACTGATACTTTACTACCAATTCAGACCTTATTCAAGTGTTGATAATTATGCCAATAACGTGTTTTAGAGAAAAAGAATCCCGTCTACCATCACACATTGACTTTATCATGCCTCTTCAGTCCTTTTAGGCTATAACGTTTCCTTAGTATTTTCTTGACTTTTATGATCTCAACAGTTTTGAAATCATTGTAATCTACTTTATAGAAATATCATTCAATTTCGGTTTGTCTGATTTTTTCTCATGACTAGATTCAGGTTATGTATCTTTGGCAGAAATATTACAGATACTAGGCTGTATTCCTTTCAATGCATCCTATCAGCACATGGTTTCCATTTGTCCCATTACTGATGATAATCACTTTGATCACTTCAATTAAGGCGGTGTCTACAAGGCACCTCCACTGTGAAATAATGTTTCCCCTTTATCATTAGTAAGTAATTTGTGCAGAGATACTTGAAACTATGTAAATATCCCGTTCCTTCCCAGTTCACCCATCAGTTCAGTTCAATCGCTCAGTCGTGTACGACTCTTTGCGACCCCATGAATCACAGCACCCTGTCCATCACCAACTCCCGGAGTTCACTCAAACTCACCTCCATCGAGTCGGTGATGCCATCCAGCCATCTCATCCTCTGTCATCCCCTTCTCCTCCCACCCCCAATCCCTCCCAGCATCAGAGTCTTTTCCAGTGAGTCAACTCGTTGCATGAGGTGGCCAAAGTATTGGAGTTTCAGCTTTAGCATCAGTCCTTCCAATGAACACCCAGGATTGATCTCCTCTAGAATGGACTGGTTGGATCTCCTTGAAGTCCAAGGGACTCTCAAGAGTCTTCTCCAGCACCACAGTTCAAAAGCATCAATTCCTCGGTGCTCAGCTTTCTTCACAATCCAACTCTCACATCCATACATGACCACTGGAAAAACCATAGCCTTGACTAGACGGGCCTTTCTTGGCAAAGTAATATCTCCGCTTTTCAATATGCTATCTAGGTTGGTCATAACTTTCCTTCCAAGGAGTAAGCCTCTTTTAATTTCATGGCTGCAATCACCATCTGCAGGGATTTTGGAGCCACCCAAAAAATAAAGTCTGACACTGTTTCCACTGTTTCCCCATCTATTTCCCATGAAGTGATGGGACCAGATGCCATGATTTTAGTTTTCTGAATGTTGAGCTTCACGCCAACCTTTTCACTCTCCAGTTCACCCATAAGTTCAATTTATTTGTTTGACGGTAGAGTCTGCCTGCAGTGCGGGAGACCCAGGGTCGATCCCTGCATCAGGAAGATCCCCTGGAGAAGGAAATGACAACCCACTCCAGTATCCTTGTCTGGAAAATTCCATGGACAAAGGAGCCTGGCAGGTTACCATCTGTGAGGTGCAAAGAGTCGGACATGACTGAACGACTTCACTCCATATAAACTCATACTTATTTTTATAATATGTTAACATCTTTTATAAGTTTCTGCAGTTTAGAAAATCATGGTAAAATACATAATATAAATTTTAATCTCTTAAACATTTTTAAGTATACAGTTCAGTAGAGTTAACTGTATTCACATTTCCTGTTGTGTAATAGGTCTCCAGAACTTTTACATTAAAAAGTGAACCTTGTATCTACCTGAACACAACTCTCTTTCTCTCCCCCCACCCAAGCTCCTAGCAACCAACAGAAACTACTTTCTGTTTCCATGATTTTTATGGGAAATTTGGAATCATAAGTTTCACTGCGGACTGAACCAGGTGTTTCATGAAAGTGGAGTAACACAGTACTTGCCCTTTTGTGGCTGACTTATTTAACTAAGCATAACATCCTCAAGGCTCATTCATGTTGCAGCATGACAGGATTTCCTTTTCTTGAGACCAAATAATATTTCACTATATGACCAAAACATACTTTCTTCATTTATTGATGGACATTTGGGCTGCTTCTACTCTTGGATATTGTGAATAATGGCACAGTGAACATGGGTATGTGAATATTTCTTCATAATGCTGCCTTTTATTACTTTTGGATATATATTCAGAGGAGGGGTTGCCAGATCATACAGTAGTTCTATTTTCAGTTTTTAAAGGAAATTGCGTGCTGATTTCCACAGTAGGTGCACCATTTTACATTCCTACCAGCTGTATACAAGGATTCCAATGTCTCTAAATCCTCACCAAAAACCATTTTACTTGTTGTTGTTTTTTTTTTTTTAAGAGGCCATCCTAGTGGGTATAAGGTGATATCTCATTGTTGGTTTAATTGGAATTTCTCTACTGTGGGAAATTCCATGGAGGGAGGAGCCTGGCAACCTAGAGTCCATGGGGTCACAAGAGTTGGAAGCAACCGAGCTACTGAACATCAGTGATAAGTGATGTTGAGAATCTTTTCGTATGTTTATTGGCAATTCTTTAGAGAAATGTATATTCAAGTCCTTTGCCCATTCTTTAATTGGGTTGTTTTGTTGTTGAGCTGTTAAGAGTTCTTTACATATCCTAAACATTAACAATTTATCACATATATTATTTACAATTTTCTCCCATTCCATATTATCTTTTCACTCTGTTGATTATTTCTTTTAATGTGCAGAAGTTTTTACATTTGATGTGGTCCAATTTATGTTTGCTTTTGGTGCCTGTGCTTTTGATGTTATATCCAAGAAACCATTGCCAAATTCAGTGTCATCAAGTATTTATGTTTTCATCTAGGAGTTTTAAGGTTTTAAGAGGAGAGGAGGATTGAGTATAGTTTTCAGAAGCAATGTGTCTACATTTAAATTTCCAACTCCTAGGCCCCAAACTGTTACTCAATACATTTGTTGTTTTGGGGTGCACTGCTACAGCACTGCTAGGAAACAAATACAGAGGGTGTCTCCCTTGCCCCCTTATTATTTCTGGTTTCTAAATAGAAGGTAGAAGGAACTTTGGTTCTGTCACCAACTTCACTGCCCAGTATAATTCTCCACTTTAACAGAATAATTCTGTTACTAGAATTGCCTACATGATTTCCCAAAAAGATCCTAATTCCATATGCTAACTCACAAATTATCCTAAATAAATAAATATATATAAGGAATATACGTGCGCACATGTTCAGTCCCTCAATTGTGTCCGACTCTGAGACCCCCTGGACTGTAGCCCACCAGCCTCCTCTGTCCATGGATTTTTCAGCCAAGAATACTGGAGTAGGTTGCTATTTCCTCGTCCAGGGGATCTTCCCAACCCATGTACCTAGAGGCAAATGAACTTCTCCAGTGTAAGTGTGACTGCAATATGCGAGGCTAGAGTTACGGTGAGAGTTTGTGTCCTTGCCAAGTGCTTACATTGTTAGAAACACAGCCTCTTTTAAAGTACATAGACACCAAATTCTGGTAAAAGTTCATTATGCCCTCCAAGTCCCCTATGAGGACACTGGCTTACTATGTGAGAACAAAATGAAGGTCCATCATTAGGACTGCGGAGGCTTTAATGAGGTCACTATTCCAGAACTTTATACACACTCACTACTCCCTGACCAGCTCTTTGGGAGGTGGATATCTTGTAAAAATGTGGGCTCCTTGGGAGCTTCAACTTTATACAAGGCAACATGTGGAAGATGGCCTTTCAAATGTGGCTTGACCATTCCTAAATACAACATGACACTCAGATCGTGTAAGACCCAATCCACTGATTAACATTCCCTTCCAGTTACTTTCCCATAAAATGTTTTCTCCAATCATCCCCTCCTGAATTCAGTTCAATCATCCTTTTATCCTCACCACTCCATTAATATCATTCCCCTCAAAGTCACCATGAATTCCAGATGTCACATCAAAAGGTCAACTCAGTCTTCATTTTATCAAAACTGTCAATAGCATGTGACACAACTCACTCCGTTTTGTGAAACGAGGCTTCTGAGACACCCTCCTTTTCTTTCCCTCTCTCCCTCCTTCTTTCCTCTCCTTCCCTTCCCTCTCTATCCCACACTCCCTCCTTGCCTCGCCACACTTCCATCTCTCTCTTCTTTCTCTCCTCTCTTCCTTTCTTCCTTGGTTCTCTTACCTCACGAGCTGCTGCCTGTCTTTTGGTTGCATCATTCTAACTTCCCTATTTCTAGGGCTAGGAGCCCCCTTTTTCAGACTGTTGACCTTTCTCCTTTATCCATCATTGTTCTCCTGGTGATCCCACCTGGTCCCACTGCTTTAAATATTATTTAGACACTGATACCTAACACAGTTGTACCTCTCGTCATGAAATTGTCCTGAATTCCAGATATGTACATCCAAATGAGTACCGAGCTCCACTTGGTACCCTAATTGTTGTCTCAAACTCAACATGCCCAACATGAAACTTTTTATTTGCTTCCACCAAAAAAAAAAAAAAATTCCCACCCAACCCTCCAGTCTTTTATCTCAGTAGAAAACAATGCTATTTTTTTATTTCTTAGGTCAAAGACTATAGAGATATCTTTGATTTCTTTCTCTCTCATTCAGCTTTTGTCCATCAACAAATGAAGTCAGCTCTATGTTTAAAATATACTGCCTTACTGCTTCTTCACAACTATTGCCTCAATCAAACCACTTCAATTTCTCACTACACTAATGCAAAATCATTCCAGTTGGTCTGCCTGCTCCCACAACTTTTCCCTAACCATTTCTTCTCCAGATAATGACCAGTGATAAAAGGGGGATTACAACACCCCTCTACTCATACCCTTCCCTGTTTCCTGTCACAGCCTCAGTTAAAGCTAAAACTTTCACCATTCCCTATAAAGCCCTACCCATTCATGCCCCCAAACATCTTCCCAAATCCATTTCCAACCATTCTCCTCTTCCCTCACCTTACCATCCTTTGCTGCTTCACTTACCCTTCAGGGCATTTGCTCCTGCAACTCCCTCCATTGGAATGGTCTCCTCCTTGATACACACGTGGCTGACACCCTCACTGTCTTTGCATCTCTGTTCAAACTGCACCTTATAAGGGCCTTCCCTGATGAACCTGTGTAAAAATACCCTGCTTTGCGTCACTTAATAACTTTAACACCAGTTGGTAAATTTGACATTAAAAACAAGCTCCAAGAGAAGAAGGATGTTATCTGTCACACCCAGGGCTGCATGTCTAGCTCCTGGATCTGTGGTCAGCACATCTGTTAAATGAACAAATCTCTCCTACCTGGAGAGAGATGCTAACTATACAGATTCTGATTTGAACACCATATTTGACTTCACAGAAACCTCTCTTCCCAAGATTTCCTAAATACTGCAGCAATACCTTTTTTGGGACTAACCCTGAAAAGTGCACATATAAAGACACTCAAAAAGTTAAGTTCCTGAGCTATATCTTCTTCTGCCGATTTAGCTCCATAATATTCAAAAAGAACTCAGTCACAGATAGGAGCCCTCCAAACTGAGGAAAAGATATCCATTGCTTCAAAGAAAAATTACCTTTTCTTCACTAATCTTAAGATGAAGGTTGTTGTTGGGTTTTTTTTTTTTTTAATGTGGCCCTAGAAGAGTGCCTGGCATCTAGGAAGCACTCTGTAACTGGTAATTAAGGCCTTTCAACTGGAAGACATTCGCTGCCATCCATATACCAGCTTCCCTAACCCATCTTGGCCTGCCACCTAGTGGTAGGTGATTCCAACATTATGCTGCTGCTGCTGCGAAGTCGCTTCAGTCGTATCTGACTCTGTGTGTCCCCACAGACGGCAGCCCACCAGGCTCCCCCGTCCCTGGGGTTCTCCAGGCAAGAATACTGGAGTGGGTTGCATTTCCTTCTCCAATGCACGAAAGTGAAAAGTCAAAGTCAAGTCGCTCAGTCGTGTCCGACTCTTAGCGACATCATGGACTGCAGCCTACCAGGCTCCCCCGTCCATGGATTTTCCAGGCAAGAGTACTGGAGTGGGGTGCCATTGCCTTCTCCAAACACTATGCTAGGAGGGCCCCCTTTTGTCTCCAGATGAGTCTAGCTCCGGTTATCTCCATCTTAGTTAATTTCTTCAAGAAGTAGACGGCCTCCAATGTGGGAGTCATTATCATGAATAGTTGTTTTTCAAACAGTTTTTTAAAAAAGGCGGCACCACATCACATAAGGAGGACAGAAATGGCTTAGCACAGGTATATTACTAAGTACAAAATTTCACCCAGAGTGGCTCTACTGCTCCTGCTAAGTTGCTTCAGTCATGTCAGACTCTGTGGGAGCCCATAGACAGCAGCCCACCAGGCTCCTCTATCCCTGGGATTCTCCAGGCAAGAGTGGCTCTAGGAGGCAGAAAACTCCAGAATAGTCTGCTCAGTGAGGGAGGGTGACTGCTGAGTCTACATCCATGTACATTGATTGTATTGCCCACTGCATTCCCTCTAAGACAATGGATACACAGAATATACCTTTGTGTAGCCTCACATCTAACTCAAATTTCAGAACGTCTATTTTGTGACTATTGTTGGTAACTGCACTTCTCTCAACACCTATTCCAGTACCCTAGGACACTGGTCACCAAGCAGTTGGCTTCCTTTAACCCATACTGTATTTTAAGGCTGTTCTCAGAGAAAGTATTGTCATTAGCTCACTTCTGATCAATATAAACCTTATGGTGCTGGAAAAGACTCTTGAGAGTCCCTTGGACCGCAAGGAGATCAAACCAATAAATACTAAAGAAAATCAACCCTGAATATTCACTGGGAAGGACTGATGTTAAAGCTCCAAACTTTGGCCACCTGATGTGAAGCTCCAACCCATTGGTGAATATCCTGATGCTTGGGAAAATTGAGGGCAATAGGAGAAAGGTGCAGCAAAGGATGAGATGGTTGGATGACATTACCAACTCAACAGACATGAGTTTGAGCAAACTGCGGGAGACAGTGAAGGACAGGGAAGCCTGGTGTGCTGCAGTTCATGGGGCACAGAGTCAGACACTGACTTAGCAACTGAACAAAAACAATGTTTTACATTATTTGAAAATTTGAAATGAAACATAAAAGCAATACTAGTTTAAAATACACTTTTCTAGACTATGCATGCTTCTTTCTTGTTAAGAATCTGATTAAACCAGGAGACTGGTTATAACATTATCTGTCTACCCATCATTATGCCCTCAAAAGATTGTGCTAACTCATACTTCAAGTAAACTGGTAGTCAAATGAATCTACAAACATAAATAGGAAATCAGTTGTTTTAAAGTAGCATTTGCAACGTTTTTGCAGATCTACCTTAAGTATTAAATACTTGTTAGTGGCATTATCTAAGTATGATAGCATGATCTAGAATTCAGCTGCACTTACACAACAGGCAATCTCTATAATTGCAATCTTATTTTGTATTAAATGTCTAATGTGTATTTACAGTTCAAACCATACAATTAACAAATGCAATATGCCACCTCATGAGTCTCCAGTGGCATGCTCCCTTCACTGTATGCCTCTGCCTCCCTGCCTCCAGGACTATACTAAATGTTGTTCATGACTTCCTTGAACTTTTCTATTGATACCCTTGTATCAGAATCTCTAATACATTTTCAAAATTTTGCCTCTTTTGGCACATTATATAAATATACTGTGTGAATGTTTCTGTGACTTGCTTTTTCTGGTCAACATAATTTTAAGATTCATTTATGTTGCTGTGTGCAGCTAGAATTATCTTTTCAGCTCGAGTAGTATTTTCATTGTACAGATGTCCTATTATTAATCTATTGTTGGTGGACATCTGTGCTGTTTCTAATTTTTTGCTATTAGAAATAATGCTGCTATATACATTCTCGTAAAAGCCTCCACACACAAAGAAGCAAGTTTCTCCTGTGTATATATATGCACATTTACTTTACAAAGTAATGCTAAAGTTTTCCAAAGTCATTTTAACAATTTACATCCTTTCCAGCAGTACTCTTCATTGCACCATATCCTAGCCAACACTTAGAACTGATCAAACTTTTTTTTTCCCTGGCCTATATACTAAGTGTGAAACGGCACCTGTGATTTCAATATGCATTTCTCAGATTCCTAATGAAGTTGAACATTTCATGTATTTATGGAATATTTTTGTGAAATATTAACATGTCTGTTGCCCATTTTTCCACTGGATTTTTGTCATTCTCTTATAGAGCTGTAGTTTTTATTATTGATACTAATCCTTTATTAGTTTTATGTGTCAAGTATTTTTTCCCACTTTTTGTTCGTTCGCTCAGTTGTGTCCAACTCTTTGCAATCCCTGTCCTTCACCATCTCCTGGAGCTTGCTCAAACTCACAGCCATTGAGTCAGTGATGCCATCCAACCATTTCACCCTCTGTTGTTCCCTTCTCCTCCTGCCTTCGATCTTTCCCAGTATCAGGGTCTAACAAGTCAGCTCTTTGGAAAGTCCCCACTTTGAGGCTTGTCTTTTCTCTATTAATGTATCTTTAATGAACAGAAGTTCTTATTCATATTTATCAATCTTTCCCTTTATCATTTACACTTAAAAAATCTTTGTCTAATCCATGGTCATGAAATTATTTCCTATGTGTTTTTTCTTAATAGTCTATAGCTTTGTCTGTCCCATTAAATCCACATTTAATCCACCTAGAATTGATGTCTATGTGTAGCATTAGGTAAAGAGTCCATTTTTCTTTTTCAGCATAATCCTTACAATTTCCATCTTAGCATAAACTCTAGTTTTCATTTATATGTGGTTTCTGGTCCCTCTGTATTGTTCCATGGCCTATTAATTGCTGTATAAAGTTTGCACTATCTTATTACAGGTTTTGGTATGTGACAGCAACTCCTCCCTTCCTCTCTTTTTAAAATTTTTATTAACTAAAATAAAAAATGTATTTGGCAGCACCAGGTCTCAGTTGCGGCAAGATGGATCTTCTATCTTCATTGTGGCATGTGGGATCTAGTTCTCTGACCATGGAACTTAGCCGGGCCCCTTGCATTGGGGACAGGAGTCTTAGCTACTGGACCACCCAGGAAGTCCATATTATTTGCTTTTAATTCCACATAAAGTTTAGAATCAGACTGTAATATACAGTAATATTTGACAAACCTCTTGGAATTTTAGTTGGATCTGTATTAATGCTAAGTCAATTTGGAGGGAATTGTTACACTTACATTAAATCTTCTGATTCATGAATATGGGTTTGTCCATTGATTTGAGTCCATATCAAATCAAAAGGACTCAAAATATTCAAAACTTTTTCCAAAAGGACTTGCACATCATTTTTTAAATTTAATACTACTTAATCTGTTTCTATATTGATGTTCAGAGCTTTGTAATTTATTCTAATAACTGTAGTCTTTCACACTATCTCCTATCTTTTCTAAGTAATGACCACTAAGTTCCGCTGTCACATTCTCTATATCAGCTCTTCTGACCCAAAAGTGGATTACTACTTAGGTACTGAATCTTCCTAAACTTGTTTCCTCACCTATAAAATGAGGAACTCCAATGGAATTGATCTGTTAAAAATACCACATGGGACAGTGACCAGTAGATGTCTGTCTCTTCAACTGCTTTTTTCCAGAAAGCACATGGTTTTGTGTTCTCATGGTATTTTGCACATTGCAGTCATTTTGAATATTCACTGGGTATAAATTATTTCCTCTCAAAGGGCAAAAAGAATATCCCTTGGCTTATATATCTTTTCTGAATGCCACATATAGTTCAGAGTGGACACTCAAATGCTAAAAAAAAAAGAAAAAGAAAAAATGATAGGCTATTCACCTAGGATTAAAAATAAAAGCTATTATGCAATTAAGTCAAATTAAGCCCACACTCTTACACCAACCCAGAGAATTCTATTCAGAATGGCATTAGAATACTATATACTCTTCAAAGAAAAGTTAAATATATTCTCCAAATAATCTACATGTAAATACAAAATATGTAGGTACAAACCTTCTTCCCTTCAAGTAACAGTTATGTGACTGAATAAATTTTTAAATATTTACAATATAAAGATATAAAATTTTTTTAATGGCTTTCATCAGAATGATCAAGAGTATTATTCTCATCATCACCTCATCTTTTGGTTTGACTGTACTGCTGTGACTTAACAGGGACAAAGACTTAGAAAAGAATCTTTCAGATCTTGGATGAGAGTTTGGCTTGGATTTTTCAGTTCTTGAGTTTGCTCTTAATTGGTTATATTACTTGGGGTCCGAATGCATACACTTAACTGCTTCCTCAATTATAAGATGAAATTACTAAATCATGACTTACCCTTTTATTTATTAAATAAAATTATCACTAGATGGCAGCAAACATTGTAAGGTATTTTTAAAACTAAATATTTTAAAATATTAAACTACTGTAAAAACACATTTTTAAAAAAGATACCAATTTTCACCTCTAAAAATTAGTAATTTTAAAAGCATTCATTATTCAAAAGGAAATGGAGAAATATCCATTTTCACATACAGCTGTGGTCAGAGGGCAATTTTATGTGTCAAAAACATCCAACTGTTCATATTTATTAAATCAAGCACAAAAAACTACTTTCTGGAGAATATGTACATTTATAATTATGCATAAGAATATTCATTATAGTATCCTTCATACAAGTCAAAAATCTAGTGGAATAACAAGTGAAGAGGAACTAAAAAGCCTCTTGATGAAAGTGAAAGAGGAGAGTGAAAAGGTTGGCTTGAAGCTCAACATTCAGAAAACAAAGATCATGGCATCTGGCCCCATCACTTCATGGGAAATAGATGGGGAAACAGTGGAAACAGTGTCAGACTTTATTTTCTTGGGCTCCAAAATCACTGCAGATGCTGACTGCAGCCAAGAAATTAAAAGACGCTCACTCCTTGGAAGGAAAGTTATGACCAACCTTGATAATATATTAAAAAGCAGAGACATTACTTTGCCAACCAAGGTCCGTCTAGTCAAGGCTATGGTTTTTCCTGTGGTCATGTATGGATGTGAGAGTTGGACTGTGAAGAAAGCTGATCACCGAAGAATTGATGCTTTTGAACTGTGGAGCTGGAGAAGACTCTTGAGAGTCCCTTGGACTGCAAGGAGATCCAACCAGTCCATCCTAAAGGGGATCAATCCTGGGTGTTCATTGGAAGGACTGATGCTAAAGCTTAAACTGCAATACTTTGGCCACCTCATGCGACAAGTTGACTCACTGGAAAAGACTCTGATGCTGGGAAAGGTTGGGGGCGGGAGAAGGGGACAACAGAGAATGAGATGGCTGGATGGCATCACCGACTCTGTGGACATGAGTCTGAGTGAACTCCGGGAGTTGGTGATGGACAGGGAGGCCTGGCGTGCTGAGATTCATGGGGTCGCAGAGAGTCGGACACGACTGAGCGACTGAACTGAACCCAATGATAAGAACTGATTAAAATGCCCGCCACCTCACCTAGCTATACAGTCTCTATAAAACTCATTTACACATTCATGGAGAAAAAATTCTTACTAATTACACAAGACTCAGTATGTGTGTCATGAAACTACACTGATAGTATTTTCTGTGATTTCATGACTTAGTATTATGTAAAGCAACAAAATATGAGTGCAAACACAAGTGGTTCAAAGAAAACTTCATTAAATGTTTTGGAAAGACTGGCTAAACATGAGTCATTTTAAAAATCACGGTTGATAAAGAGAGACATTACATGAGAAAAGGGTCAGTTCTTCAAGACACATAACAACGCTTTATGTGTATGTCTCTCACAACACTGTCAAACTATATTAGGCAAAATTGATAAAACTCAAAGAAAAGTAAAAACAAAAATCAAAGTTCATAGTGTCACACTTCACACCCAAAAGATGGCTATTGTAAGAAAAACGGAAAATAACAAGTTTATTCAAGATATGGAGAAACTGAAATTCTCATGCATGGCTTACGGAAAATATAAAACAGTACAGTTGTTGTGGGAAAGCTTCAGGTTTCCTCAAAAAGTTAAATATAGAATTACCTTGTGTCTGTGTGCTCAGTTGTGTCTGAATCTTTGTGACCCCAGGGACTGTAGCCCACCAGGCTCCTCTGTCCGTGGAATTTTCCAGACAAGAATGGAGTGGGTTGCCATTTCTTACTCCAGGGGATCTTCCCAACCCAGGGATAGAACCCATGTCTCTTGTGTCTCCAGTATGGGCAAGTAGCATCTTTACCACTGCACCACCTGGGAAGTTACAGAATTATCATGTGTGTGCAAGTTAAGTAGCTTCAGTCGTGTCTGACTCTGCAACCCAGGCTCCTCTGTCCATGAGATTCTCAAGGAAATACTGGACTGTCACCATGCCCTCCTCCAGGGGATCTTCCCGACCCAGGGATTGAACCCATTTCTCTTACAGCTTCTGCACAGGCAGGTGGGTGGGTTCTTTACCACCAGCACCACCTGGGAATTACTATAAAATTCAGCAATTCCACTCCCATATATGTATCTAAAAAGAACTGCAAGAAGAGATTTAAATAGATACTTATACACTGATCTTCAAAGCAGCATTATTCACCATAGCCAAAAGGTGGAAACAACCCAGATGGCCACTGACAGATAAATTGATAAACAAAATGTGGTATATACATACAACACATATTGTCTTAAAAGGAATGAAATTTTGACTCACGCTACAACATGCATCCTGAAAACTGTATACTAAGTGAAATAAGGCAGCCACTATTCTATAATTCTACTTATATAACATCTGGAATACACATATTCATAGAAAGCATAGAAGTTGCCAGGGAGGGTCTAGAAGTGGGAGAGGAATGGCCAGTTATTGTTTCGTGGGGACAGGATTTCTTTAGGATGAAGTTCTGGACATGAAGGGCTTCCCTTGTGGCTGGTAAAGAATCCGCCTGCAATGCGGGAGACCTGGGTTTGACCCCTGGATTGGGAAGATGGCCTGGAGAAGGGAAGAGCAATCCACTCCAGTATTCTGGCCTGGAGAATCCCATGGACTGTATAGTCCATCAGGTCACAAGAGTAGGACACAACTGAGCAACTTTCACTTTCTGGACATGTATAGAGATAATGGCTGCATTGCACACTGAATATACTTAAGGCCACTAAAATGGTTTAAATGGCCAATTTTCATTATTTTGTGGTGGTTGTTCAGTCCCTAAGTCCTATCCAACTCTTTGCAACCTTAAGGACTGCAGTAAGCCAGGCTCCTCTGTCCTCCAGTGTCTCCCAGTTTGCTCAAGTTCACGTCCGTTTAATTGTTGATGCTCTCTAACCATCTCACCCTCTGTGTCCCCTTCTCTTGCCCTCTCTTTCCCAGTATCAGGGTCTTTTCCAATGAGATGGCTCTACGCATCAGGTGGCCAAAATACTGGAGCTTCAGCATCAGTCTTTCAAATGAATATTCAGGATTGATTTCCTTTAGGAGGGCTTCTCTGGCGGCTTAGAAGGTAAGAGTCTGCTTGCAGTGTGGGAGACCTGGATTCGATCCCTGGGTCAGAAAGATTCTCCTGAGGAAGGAAATGGCAACCCACTCCAGTATCCTTGCCTGGAAAATTCCACAAAGGAGCCTGGCAGGGTACAGTCCATGGAGTCAGAGTTGGACATGACTGAATGACTCCACTTCCCTTTCTTTTCCTTTCCTTTAGGATTGACTAGTTTTATCTCCTTCCAGTCCAAGGAACTCTTCTCCAACACCACAATTTGAAAACATCAACTCTTCCACTCAGTAGCCTTTATATTCCAACTCTCATATCTGCACAGGACTACTGGAAAAACCATAGCTTTGAATATATGGACCTTTGTTGGCAAAGTGGTAACTTTTTAAATACATCTCAGCCTGCATAACTTTCCAAGGAGCAAGGGTCTTTTAATTTCATGGCTGAAGTGACCATCTGCAGTGATTCTGGAGCCCAAGAAAACAAAATCTGTCACTGCTTCAACTTTTTCCCCTTCTATTTTCCTTGAAGTAATGGTACTGGATGCCATTATCTTTTTTTTTAAATGTTGAGCTTTACACCAGCTTTTTCACCCTCCTCTGACACCCTCAAGAGGCTCTTGAGTTCCTAACTTTCTGCCATGAGAGTGGTATCATCTGTGTATCTGAGGCAATTGGAACAGTTTTGGTCACTGCTTCCTGTGTATCTGTCCAGTTCTTCAGGCACTCTTGTCTACCAGATATAATTCCTTCAATCTATTTGTCACCTCCACTGTATTATCTATCGTAAGGGATTTGATTTAGGTCATACTTTAATGGCTTATGTGTTTTCCCCTACTTCAATTTATGCCTGAATTTTGCTAAGAATCTCATGATCTGAGAGCTCATGATCTGAGCTACTCAGCTCCAGGTCTCATTTTTGCTAATAGTACAGAGCTTCTCCATCTTTGGCTGCAAAGAATACAATCAATCTGATTTCGGTACTACTATTTGGTGATGTCCACATATAGAGTCGCTTTTTGCATCCTGGAAGAGTGTGTTTGCCATGACCAGTGTTTTCTTGTGTTGTATACAATTTGAAAGATGATGAATCAGCTCTTACCACTGTACTGTCATAAGCTTAAGTTAACAGGATAATGTGGCAGACCTAAACTTTCAGGATATTCATTATTTATTGAACATCTACATGCAATCTGCTTATTTATGTAGGTACTTGAGACTTAGAACATCCGTGCTCTCATATGCCTTACAGTCTGACATACAACAAAAGTAACACTGTGCTAATAATACGTACTGTTAGCTAAAAAAACACTTTAGAAAAAGCAGAATGAAGGTAGTGGGCTCCACTCAATAGAAAGGTGAAAATAAACCTCATTAGGATGACACTGTCATGCAGATATCCAAAGCATTCCAAGCAAGGAAAATGGCCTAAATGCTGAGAGGAACATTTGCTGTTTTTCAGTCACCAAGTCATGTCTGACTCTTTGCAACCCCATGGACTGCAGCACGTCAGACCTCCCTTTCCCTAACTGTCTCCCAGAGTTTGCCCAAGTTCATGTCCATTGAATCAGTGATGCCATCCAACAATCTCATCCTTCGCCACCCTCTTCTTTAAGAATTTTAGAGGAACATGCCTGGACTGAAAAGGGAGGCCAGGGTACTTCCCTGGATGTTCAGTGGTTAGGACTCCAAGCTGTTACTACTACTGAGAGTCCAGGTTCAATCCCTAGCCATGGAACTAAGACCCCACAAGGCATGTGATGTGGCCAAAAATAATAAAAAGGAGGGCCAGAATGGCTGGAATGCAGTGAGCAGGGAGAGAGGTTCTGGGAGGCCTGGCCAGAGAGGTACTAGGAGTCAAATCACAGAGGAACATTTTAAGGACTGAAGCTTTACTCTAATAGGAATGGGGAGTCATAGCAGGACTTTGAACAGATATATGACAGAAACTCTGACAGCTGTGCCAAGAACAGACTATAGGGAGGCAGGAGCAGAAAGCATGGAGACCTATTAGGAATTACTCCGGTAATACAGGCAAAAAATTATAGTGGGAGTGGTAATTAAGTTGTTAGATTCTATAGTAGACGAAAAAATTTCCTGCTGTACTGGACGTAGGGTGTGAAAAGAGTTAATAATTTCAAAGTATTGGCCCTAAGCATTTGAAATGATGCTGATGCTAGCTGTTGGGGCTGAGCAGGTGGTGGGGAATGCATGAGGGTAAAAGAATCCAGCCTTGGCATGATATCTTTGAGATGCCTATCAGACATTCAAGTAGAGATGTCTAGCTGCCAGTTAAGTCTCCAGTTGGAGAAAAAGGTCTGATTGAAGTCCAATAAGGTTAAAATCCTCTAAAATTAAATGTTCTCTGAAACTTAGATTTAAAAATAAAGCAGCCTAAAAATCTTTTAGGTTTCTAAATCCTAATTTTAGTCAGATATCATCTGCTTTAAAGACCATCAAAATGGCAATACAAAAAAAAAAAAAAAAAAACACCACACTATCCAGGAGGGTGGCTTAAAGATGAAATACCAACAGTCCAATTTCTGTTATATTGCATATATGTGGATTATTATTCACACCATACACAATGGTTAACAAATCATAAGTCAAACAAAAAAGACAAACTGCAAAGTCTTATAAAAACTGTGTTTTATTTTCAATACAAGATAAATACCATGCTTGTTACTAGTGCAGTTTAAAGGCCAACAATGGCCATATAGCAAACTGCTGAACAGTCACCTAAATGCTAAAGAAAGAAAAGACAGAAAGTAAACATTAAACACAAAACTGCAATTACAATAATTTTAATAAAATGGAATGAGCTTTTTAATAGAAGCTAATATGGATGTTTATTTCTCATGGACATCAAGAAGATGTGTATATTTGATCAAATATCACCTTACCTTTTGCACAGAAATTTTTATTGTGAAGTCACCATAGAGTCAGTAGCTAAAATTTTAAGACTTTCTTTGGCCTTCTGGTATTAGATAAAATTATTTACAAACCGTGGTTCAGTAATTCACGTATACTGATAATATGATACAATTTTTTGTTAAGGGCTTTCCATTAAAAAATTGTAAAACAACTTTGTAAGGCTGTACAAGGCTGTAAACTACTTTGCTAATATATTATGGAATGAAGAGGAAGGAGGAATGATAGACCTTTTTTTTTAAGGCTAAAGTCGTCAATGTTATAGATGCATTCCTTAGAACACATTATGATTTACCCCAAAGGATCTTTTCCCATTAAATACCACCTGAGTACTACAATTTTCAAAGTAAAAAAATAAACATGAATTCACCATTTTAAAATAATTTAACTTACAAATGCTGGGAAGGATTACGCAGTAACAATGAGACGAAAAGAACATATCTTCAAAATGAAATGTTTCCACTAAACGCAGGGTCTGTCCAATTATGAAACTGATGTAAAACATTTACATCCATGGCGGAGTTTTAGGATACTCCCACATGAAAAACCCTCTTAAGTATTTACTGTCTGCAGATACCGTTTCAAGATTTGTGTGACTTCAATTAAACTCTACTTAATATTTTTAAAAACTCCCATTACAAGAGGCTAATTAATATAGCAGGAAGTCTTTAAAACATTGAAATCTATATAAACCTAACCAAGTGTTTATATGTCCCATAAAAAACCATAATAGCTGCACATTCAGAGTGAATACCAACAACCTGAAATTTTAAAGAAATTGGTTAAGACAAACCTAAATCAATCCAAACACAACTGCCTGAATATTGAGTATTTATAAAACTTCATATTACTTCTTTCTGATTCCAAGAAAGAAGAGTATAAGAACTTCCTCCCAGAAGCCTAGACATTTTAAAACATATTTTCCATTTCAGCTTACAATAAATTATTTTAATCCTGAATCTTTTGAAATCTATAAATCAAAAATCTCACATTACAAACACAAGGAATGCTGTTATGTAAGGCCACATCTTAATAAATTTATAATTTTTGGCTTAGTATTTATTAAAAAATTAGTCTAAGGCTTCTAAGAGTCAAGTTGCTAAAAAAATAAAACAAGTACACCAGTGTTTAAACTGAAGGTTAATGTAGAAAACAACAACACAAATACGGTAGAACAGAAAAATAGAATGCTTTGCTACAAAAATCCCACTTAATATATTTCAGCACAAAAACATCTAATGTGTACAAATGGATAAGCGTGCACTTAAAAGTACATACAACTATAGGAAACGTTACAGATGGCCATGGGATGCAAATGAACTTAATGGATAAAATTTAAAAGGCAGCTATATGTAAAACAGCTAGGATCTCAATACTCTGTCCTCAGTAAAGAATTAGAACATAAACTCCCTCTTAAAAAAACAAGCTAATGTTTAAAACACAAAAGTGAGGCCATCTTACAAGATACAGAAAACACAATGATCATTCAGGTATGAAAACCAAAATGTCGAGAGCACTGCAACAGAAAGTCTAGCAGTAGCATCTCATTGTATAAAACAGTATGTATTTAGGTTATTGGCACATTTTAACACACAAAGGAAAGAAAGTCTTTACCATTCCAACAATTTTCCCCTTTCACTATAAAATGTTATACAACATTGATTAAAACCGCCATGTTTAAGAACGGACCATAAACTAGTAGAAAACAAAGTAATATTCTCCATAGGAGAATTAACTGAAAATAATACCTTAAGCTACAATTCATAAGTTTTTTATGAACTCCAAATTGTAGTTAACTGCTTAAGAATATTCTAGGTAAATGGGCTAAATTATGATCATTAGCCACTGCAACTTACTCCAAATCTTGCTTATGAAACTCAACAAAACACTCACAAATTTATACTGGAATATCCTTTCCATAACCTATGTCCTTTAATCAAAAGCACATTCAATTCAAAGGATTGCTTCAGCAGCAATACCATTTAGGTGCTACATCACTCATTCATAACTTCACCAGCTGAAAGGAATGTGACTGCATAGCACTAATAAATGCTATGGGTTAAAATTAAACTCAAGTTTTGATTTCATAGCCATTACAATTATTATCACAGAAGGAAATAAAAAAGATCTCTGGGACTCTTTTTTGGTGTCTATGTAAAGATTAATCTCTTTGGATTGTTTTTAACGTTAAAAAAGTTTTCAGTAACATCAGCCCATTAAAAAGGAGGGGTATGAAGAATAAAACAAAGCTTGCATTTTCACCTTTACTGCCATACATTCATGTATCAGATAAAGACTTTGCGAAAACTGGTCAAATCAAAGTTATTCCCTTTTGATGACACTTAAAAATAATAGACTAACAGCAAACAAGTATAGTACACTCACATTGTCTGCAACAAAAGTACATAATGAGATCAGCCAAGCAGGGAGAAGAATGACAGAATGAGCAATTTAAAGGGTTCCACTGATTAAAAAAATGAAAACATATATGAAGGATTTAATTAGTATAAAACTTCCAGTTTTCATTTCAAGTTCAAGCACAGTTAAGATTTTTATGATTCCGTTTTTAAACTTTTCAGAGAAAATTGTATCCTCATGGACATTTACTTACCTTTTAAACTATTAACTAATTCCCTTGTAATATTTATGTCCATACTTCTTCGTATTATGGCATTGTAATATTAAAAAAGCTAAGAAATAATAAAAACTAACAACACCTATACACAAAGCAAGAAAATTGATTTTGATACAACTCTCAAATGTTAAAAAGCCAAATGCATTTTCAACAAGATAGAACACTTGAAAAATCATTTCTGAGAGCAAACAGTTTTGATGAACACCACTGATTCCATGCATAAACAGCCTAATCACAAAATGTTTTAAAATAAAGCTGGCAATATTTGGAACAGCTAATTCTACAAGAGCTAGTATGATAGTGGACAACATGAAAGTGAAGAACTGCAGTTCTCTGGAGGGCTTCTAAGGTTGCACGTTACATAATATCCAGGGTGCTTAAATTAGCACTGTCCTAAAATTTAGCTATACTTTAAAAATGTGTATTATCAGAAGATCTCTCAAAGATAATTAGATTTTAAAAACATTAAAAACAAGCTTAAAGGTTTTAACTCAAATTTTTGAAGCAGTGATTCAGAATGACCTTCCTAAATTGACACTCTGCCTATGCTGATTAAGAACACATGCTAGCCAGGTGCTTTTAATGTGGGCTCATATGCAAGGCAAGTCTGGAAAAAACCTTTGATTAACTAGGTAACTTTAGCGTGAATTAAACAGACTCCATGAATACACAGAACTCCTTAAACTGTGGAGACAGGTACACCTATAATTTCCCATTACACATACAGGAGAATACAACCCAATGTTAATAAGCATCACACCCTTCAGAAGTCTATTATCTGTAACTGGAAAATAAAACTAAGGCTTTCTTTACTCACATCTGTCTGCTGCACAACTGTCTATTTACATTGCCCATGGCTTCAAAAATAAACCATAAGCACTATCAATATAAAATAGCAAATAACCGCTGCATCAAATCAGAATTGTCAAAATATTTCTTCAATGCTAGCAGTTTACAATTAAGCGTTTCAGTACATGTGTCTTGTAATTAAGCTGCATTACTATAGCAAATCACGAGTGGGTTTTTACTAAAATGTTAAAATCACAAAATCTTTGTTGACCCCTAACACAATGACTGGATTGCTATGTCGTGAAATTTCAGTTTTTTACAAGTTTACATACCATTCAGCAAAGTCACAAGCTTAACTAGGTAAAAACAGCTAGAAAAGCAGAATATAGAAATATTAAATATCCAGGTTACCTATTCTAATATCAAAATCAAGGGCAAGAGACACTTAATTAGTATGTTTAATTCACTGAACGCAAGATTAGGTTGATGCATATCCAAAAACGCTATTGCAATGTTTTTTTTTTAAACGACAGTATAAATGTCATAGTAACATTATCTTTAGATATTGCTGAACACAAGACTTTCCCTGAGGTGTAAACATCAAATAACTTGAACAGCTTTACACATCAGCCCCATTAAACAGTTTATTACAACACTACATCTATTGTAATCAAAGTGGTGCTGTTTACAGACATTATCATATGAACATTTTTTTAACAAGAACAAACTACTATAAAACAAGCATTTACTTGACGTTTTTTTTTTCCAATTGCTTGCACATTATAATGGCCAAATGTATATAACCAGTAATAAAGTTGCAAAAGCTTTAACTTTTTAAATCACACAGGTTTCCTTCAAATAAAACAGTTAAGCAACATAAAAAATAAAAGTAGAGCTACTGGTTACCATTTATGCAGATTTGCTTTATTCAGATCTATTCCTGTTCATTTTATCCATGAATCCTTACAGGTTCAGTTCAATCACAAGAAGCAAACTGCTGGACAAGCGTCATTTTTCCAGAAGACTGTTTTGTCTTGGAAGGTGTTCCTCTTCCTTCAGCTGTAATGTGTCAAAATTTATGATGTAGATTTTGCTATTCCCCATAATACACAGAAAAACGCTGGCTTAACTATACATACACAAGTCGTGCATCTACTTCACTGTTACGTATTCTAACACAAAATAAGAATTAACTGAAACAGTAGCTGCCTTTGTGATGGAGAATGCTCCCAATTTATGTGATGATTAAAAGAGACATTCTGATTTCCTTATTCTTAAGTATTACTGCCTTATAAATTTAATGACTGAAACAAATGAAAATGTAGCAGCTACTGTTTCTATGAAAATGGAAACATTTATAAGTCATTTCCTAAAATATTCATACTACAAAAATGGAAAATGCCTGTATTATCTTAATGTAAATATTTTTCATTCATCCACATAAATTCTATATAACTCATAAACAAATGAGAACTGAATATAAATGCAATAAATTATTTTACAAATTAGTTGTATTTGACAGTATACAGGAACTTCTGCAAATATAAATCAAACGGACCTCCATGTTACAAAACTTGTAAATATAAGCTCAGTATGCACATGTAAATAAATATAATGACATTCACGTACAAATCTTTAGACATATACAAATTTATAACAGTACTGTCACTCTATTTCACCTATATCAAAATATCTAATGTATATAAACTAAGCCAAAACAAGCTAAATGGGAATCTACAAATTTCATCGAAAACTCACAAAAAGAAAAAAAAAACCCAATAAATGAGATAAACTAAAATTTTAGGAATACATAAAAATGCAAACTTCAGGTAGAGGTTCACAAAGGAAACATATGCAATTAACGTGATACTGGTGACCACTGAAACACCAGTTATTTGAAATATAAATTTCAAGAGAGCATGTCAATAATTAGATGATGTAAGAGGCAAAAGGGCACAATGTTTAGTGACAGTCTTCCATAAAATTAAGAAAAATACTTTTTGCTCTACAATTAAGAATAATTAGTATTCTGTCACAACTAACTATAAATTTTCTTTCATGTACTTTCCTCAACTAGGGTGTAAGCATCTTAAGAGCATCAATACACATATTCACATTGCCTAGCAGTAAAAACCTGAATTTTACAACTGCAAAGGAGAAAAGCAAATACTATAATCCTGAAACTTTTGAACTATTTTTATTTGCCCTTATATTTCATATAGATACTTAAGCCTTTTTTAATGCTACCTTTTACTGTACTTTATCTTATGTTGATAAAGCTTTTGATGGAATTATTTTTCGGAAAAAATCTGGAAGATGGCTGGCTTTCACATATCTTTACTACTTTTCAATATACTTAAACAAACTGGTATTGAAGCATTAGAGAGAGACAAAGCATATATTCTAACCAAAAAACATTAATAGGAAATTCTCAATTCTTACTGTAAGAGAACACTATCTCCCTAATTATTCTGTCATACTGGAAGGGTTAGGAAGGAAAAATTAAGTGACAATGAGCAAAACAAAAATACCCAACCCTTCCAAAAACCATATGGCATATTCTGCAATTTTATATCATTCTGAATGGAGAAGTTCTACTACTTTATATGTAAAGAATCCTGTTTGTGAAATTACAACATATATCTTTAGGATGAATACATTCATTGGTTGCTTTAAAGATAAGGCTTTTACTACTAATAAATCTCTATTACCATACAGACATAAAATCTGGGGGATAATCTGACAGTTTTTATTTCTATTTCTAAACACTTTACATGTATCCATTTGGAAATACAAATTTTACAATCTCAAAAAAAGGCAAAATTGAAGGCAATACAACCCATTTCCAATAACCCAATTTCATATTATAGTCTCAAATTTCTAGGCAGAAATCTACATAAACAAAGATATTCAAAAGAAGCTTAAAAGTAACAAATACATTCAGTGGTCATATTTTCAGAATACCATGCAGTCAAATCTAGAATGTCAAAACCACACAATGTCTTGCTTTAGCTATCAGTTATAGAAGGAAGATCTATGTAAACAGATATTAAAAAAAACTGAGAAGGAATCTATGGCTCTTTAATGAGTATATAAAGTGATCACTAAGTTAAAATTTCAATACAGAGAAGCACCTGCATTTTGAGATAAGCCCAAGAATAACGGTGTGGGTAGCCTATCCCTTCTCAAGGGTATCTTCCCAACCCAGGAATCAAACAGGGGTCTCCTACGTTACAGGCAGATTCTTTACCAGCTAAGCTACCAGGGAATCCCAAGATAATTTAAGATCAAGTCAGTATTAACAACTCAAATTATGAATGCTTCTGTTAGAAATTTATCCAAGAAAATTTACTGGTATCAGTTACTTCATCTTTCAAGTAAAAGATTCAAATATATATTAGATATGGATCTCTTACAGGTTTTCACATTAATATACTGAATTTGAAGGATTCTATTAACTCAGTATAATAAAATTCACTTTTTAATCTGAAAATTTCTTGATGAGAGGAATGGAGATGAGGTGGGCAGAAGACAGAAAAGTATCTAAATACAACTCTTTAAAATCAACAGCCCTTTTTGCATTGACTAAAACACAGTACACAAAATCTTGTTTATGGTAAATATTTACAAAAAACTCCCTTACTACCAAAACATTTTGTACTTTCATCTTTCCACTTGAAGAGACAGTACTTACCTCATTTTAACTAAAGAATTTTATTACACTATGAAATATAACATGACTGCTGCTCCAGGCAGTCCATGAAATGGCAGAAATAAACTTCACAAAGAATACTCATCTTTGCTCCAAAATCTGACAAAATGGCCATTTCAAAATAAGCTGTGATTTAGATTTCACTGTGAGTTAGAACATGCTGCCACCACGGCACATTATATTAGTAAATCCGGAGAGCATACATGACACCCTTACTCCTTTTATGGTTATTAGACTTCTTTTAAACAACGCTAACTGTTCATTCTAATTAAATATTTATTCAAAACAATCTAATTCACAAACTAAACCAATGGTAGCAAATTTTACACTGAAATGAAGGTGAGAGATCAAGGTGACTCACATTGGTACTGATTTTTTTTTTTTTAAAAGAAAACAGGAACATTATTTGTAAACAAAACCATATTCTTAAACCACAGTGAGCAAAACACACTACACATACATTCTAGGGATCACTTACTACCTTATTCTCACTGCAATTAACATACCTGTGTAGTCATACAGGTTTTGCTAATAATACTAAAAGCAAGGAAAAGTAAAAGTGAGAGATAGCATATCCAGATGAAGCAGTTAGAATATATGGGGAAACCATAAACACAGGGATGGGTAATATTAGTCTGATCTCAGATGACCTAAGAGTTGCAGAAATAATTTTTAAATCTCATCACCACCAGTATCATTCATCAGATAATTAGAAGTATTTAATTTTCACCTACGACTCAAAGTAACACTAACTCTTAAGGAGATAAAACATCTTAACATTTAAAAAAAGAACATTCGAAACTTTTTTTGTTTTTCCCAAATTAATGCAAAGCTAAAAAACTGAGTAAGGAATGCAAAACACCCTAAATCTTGTACAATGACAACAAAATCTAAGATCATAATATTTATGATAGAAGAAATCATATAGCAAAGGAAAGTATAATTATTTAGCCTATACCCCATACATGATGCTTAATAATCTAATCAAAAGAATGGATAATGATTTGAGAATGTGTCAAGTCATGTGTCGGGGAGAGAAAAAGCATGAATAAAAAAGTATTTTTAAAAAATCCTTTCATTACTCTTCAGTATACAAACAAAAGCAGAACCATTAACAGAAATTTGCTGAGTAGGGTTGTTCCCAACAAGTAATAACACAAACACGAAAGAAAATAACTATGAAAATAAAATTATTTCTGTAAAAAGCACATAATATTAAAAACACTGAACTACTTTTACTTTTGTTTTGCTCAGAGTGGTCTGAGAATTGAAGCAGAAATTACAGAATATGAAGCACAATGTATTTACATGCTGAAATTCACAATATTGATATTCTCATTAAAATATTATATATTTGAACTTAGATATTAAATGTTTTTAGAAAAACTCATACATTTTTTAAATGAGAGAATGCAGTTAACATTACCAACAGTTCAAACACAAAAAAATTAAGATGGGACAGACAGTAACAGCTTGCCAACATCATTAAGTTTCCAGTTAAATTAAGAACTTGCCCTTTTAGCCATTCATCATCACTTTCATAATAGGTCACATTATTGTTTTATTTGTATACAGACTTAACAGTGACATTCACTTCAGCTTCCAAATTACTCTTATTCCATTTAGTCCATTTAAGGTTTACATGAAAGTTCAAAAGGACTCATATTTTAAAACTTCTAAAAAAGGTCAATAGACCTTATTTTGATGGTGATTAAATGTGCAAATATTTTTTATTTGCTTAAGAAAAGTTTTTCACTTGGATATATTTAATCCCAATTCCTCCCACCCCATTTATTCCATGTCTACATCAGCAATAAATACTTTTTGGTTTATAGCAAAGGTACAATATTCCAGGTTAACAAAATTTTTGCACTGGAAATGCGTATGTAAAATTTTGCTTGGATGAAGGCACATAACAATATTACAACTCAATTCTGATTATAATGTACAAACAAAACATGGGAATTTTGGTATGGTACACATCAGCGATTAAGAAAAAAATGCCGACAATATTTAGTTTGCAAGTTAAGAATTCATAGTTAATGTCTGAATATAATGAAACTCAAACCATGATATAAGTTAGGTGTACCCATTACTGGAATGTAATGTTAGTTAATTCAAGGTATTTAAAATTAACAATGGACTTTTCAGAAAGAGTTTACCTATCTATCTATGCTAGTTTAACTAAGATCAGTAAGAAAACCTGTTAATTAACTTCGGATATAAACTGGTTCAGAATGCCCCTGATGGGCATGTCCAATCCTGGAGAAGACTGAAAATGTATGCAAGTTCCATTCTCATGACTTCAGTAACTAGAAGCTTGTTGGTAACTGATAAAGTCTAAGTAAAAATATAACTTGAAGGACCTGTACCTTACTTTAAATGAAATGGCTGATGAACATTAAGCATTTCACTAAGGTGGCCATAACTCACCTAAAGCAACTGATGGGCACTGGGAGTATTTTTAAGATGGGATCAGGCCCATTCAACTTGGGGAGAGGCGGGGGACTACATCTAAAAAGCCTAATGTTTAGTTTCACAAGACACAACATTCGATTCTTACCTCCAAGAGCAGTATCAATTCCAAAAAGCTTAGTTTCAAAAGTAAAAAAAATTTTGCCTTATATTAAAATAATGTTTTGAAAACTGTATTAAGTTCTATAATACAGTACATGGAGAACTATTTTAAAATTACAGTTTGATATATATTCAAGATGCATATTCAAAATGCAAGGAGAAGTATTAAAACTTGCCTTTTCCCTTCCAAAAGCTCTTAAAACTGTAATTAATATAATAACTTTATTTGTATACCACAAAAATAAGATTTACATTGCTTGTTTTCTAAGTAGTATTACTTAAAAAAGGATCTCATTTGCTGAAATATATCTACTTTACTTAAAGAAACTGCTATTCTGTCACAGAATTACATACAAGTCTTTGGTTTTGCCCATAACAATTTAAACACTAACAATTACTGAATTTTCAGTATTTCCCAATTTAAGCTATGGAAAATAATCATATAAAGAGTAGTAACCTATAAGGGATTTGTTTTAGTCTAATTTAATTTGGATATGCCACCAACCTATGAAGAAGAAGAAATCTGTTTATAGAATAACTTTTGGGTCACACGTACAAGCCTTATAGTGCCCTCTTCCCACTCTTCACATGAATAAATGCTGTTCACAAATATAAAAATAAAATTACACGTGAAAATGAAGTATAAACAGACAACTCTTCCCGCTTTATGAAAAATGTATACAATAGTTTTAAAATACAGAAAAAAAAAGACACAATGATTATGGTTTATGAATGAAACATCAAAGAAAATCACTTCAAGGTTATTCTAACCTGAGATGTATGAATTGATACAACTTAAAATTCTCTATATGGAATACTTGAATTCATTTTAACTGAGTAACTTTCTTATCTTCTTTGCAAATCAAAGACTACTGTTTCTTTTCTTTTAAAAACAAAGCCCAGAAGGCAGGAAAAGTGTCTTTTCTAAAAAAAAGCTTTTCTCAATGCTAACAAACCACCTTCCAACTAGCAACAAGTGTCAGATTGTCTATAAAATTTTTAGGGATATATAAAAGTTTGTTCAAGGAGAGAAACTTTAAATTTATTTTTTGAAGTCCAAGCATATTATATTAAGAATTAACTCATATTTTATATTTTAAATCACATGTAAACTATGTATGTGATTAAGATAATTCCAATTTTCAGATTTTAGAAGTAGACAATGAGTCCTCTTGATTATTTTCTTGCTTTCTTAGGATCATTAACAGCCTGAAACCTAAAAGCTGTAACTCAAGCAAGCAACATTAACAGCCTGAAACCTAAAAGCTGTAACTCAAGCAAGCAACATTTAAGGATAAGAGGTCAAAATGTTTACCTGTCATTACTCACCTGTCATTTACCTCAGATGATTCCAGAAGATTAAATTCAGAACAAGTAGTTGGACGATATAAACTGTGGGTATATACTGTATAAACAACAGCCTTGGAGTTATAATTACTATTAGAGAGAGGTGTGCTGAAAGCAACAAAACAGGGAACACCCACCTTCTAACGATGGCGATACTCGCGCTCTCGGTCGCGCTCTCGATCCCGGTCCCGGTCCCGGTCCCGGTGCCTCTCTCGTTCTCGGCTTCTCTCTCTGTAATAATCGTCATGACGATCTCTGCTGCGGGATTTATGACGCCGACTCTTTTCTCGTGATCTACTATGATCCCTTTCTCTTGATCGTTCACGTCTTCTAAAAGAAATTACTGGATTAATGCTCTCCATAATTAGCTTTAAAATGTAATATTTTGATGTTTAAAAATACCCAAGGCAAAAAAATAACTTACAAATATAGTCTAGACTAAAATATCCTGAACAGACAATAATGATTTACCAACTGAGCAACAAGCATGAACTAGAAATCCCATTTTAAAAAACATTCACCTAAAAATTGGGAACCAAACCCACCATGGCAATACATCATATCATCTATTATAACCAGGAGCCTAAAAGAGACATGCAATATTTACTGAATGAAAAGCAGAAAGGTAAAGCAGAGAAAATCTCATAGGACTTGTGTTTTAACCGAAAGAATATATAGAAAAGTAGTTTTTTAGAAATAAAATTCAAGAAATCACTCAATACACAATGAGACTTAAATACTTAAAATTATCACCCATTTCTGTAGGTTACCTAAACATATACGTAAGTATCAATCTTACATTTATAATTAGCCAAAATATGGTTCATCGTAAGTGCTACCCTGCTAAGAAACTTTCTGAAGAAATATATACATATGTATGCTTGGAGAATGGTACTGCAGAGAAGCAAGGTGGGAAGCAAAGAAGAAACTTAATAAACACGACCATTAGAAAAGATTGAGAAACTATTCACACTGTTATTTAATAAAGAGAAATGCTGCATGAACTTCCTTTAGAAACAAACAAAAAACAGGTACTTTAAGCAAAGTATATATCTTAGAAATCCTACTAATCTAAGTTCTAAAATTCACAATTGGGAAATAACTGCCTATTAGTTTAATCTCTATTTTGTATTTCTGTACCAGACAGCTCAACTTAGCAAACATTATTAAGTGTTAAGCTTGTGATCAAGGTAGAAGTTATTCTGGACTTAAAAAGTTAAAAGACCATGTAAGATACAGTCTTCAGCTATGAAAATTTATTCAGATCCAAAGATCCTTAAACCAGGTCACAAAAGTAATAAAGTTGAGGACCATGAAAAAGACAAGCTCCTTTTCCTAACTTAATGAAGACGACTCTACCACCTGGTAAGTACACTAAAGACCTAGAAGTATCAAGTCAAGAATAAGTTTTACGTTTCTACAATACATAAAATTTCAACGTTAGCAGTAATGCCAAAAAAAGAATTGCCTAATTTTAAAAGACCCTAAGAAATAGATCATAAACTCCCTTGTTCAAGAAATACTTATTTAGCACCCATTCTCTACATCATTACCAACACAGTAATGAACAAGACAGGTAAATATTAAGACCCCTCCCATTTTTCAATGTGTTTTAGTGAAAACAAGTAAGAACAATAAGTAACAATACTTAACAATAAGAAAGAATAGATTGCAGGAAGAATTATTAAAGAAATAAACAGAATAATCAGAATAACCTGGGAGAAGACACCCTCCTAGAAAGACAGAATTGAGAAAACAATGAACAGCTATGTGAAGAGCCAAGGAAAAGGGCTCCCAGGAGAAGAAACACCAAGTGTTAATACAGAAACAAGAGTTTGATATGTCAAGAGGAAGAAAAGGAAAACTAATATTGCTAGAGAATAGTGAGCAAGAGAGGTACATAATGAGGCGAACTGTATCATACTGTTTACAATGTTTACATTTACATTATTACATTTATTCTAAGAATAAGAACTGTAAGAATAACTGAAAGCCTTTGAGGTGTTTTAAGAAAGCAAACACCTAATATTTATTAAACAACAACAAAATCACATTAGCTGCTAAATAAATAGTAATAAGTAAAATCAAAGTCCTATAGAGTCCCAAACACAATATTTTTCTCTATTTGCAAAGCAGCAATTTTAAATACACATGAGACAGGAAAGTTTTACCTTGATCCAGAACCGTAAGACTTGGATTCAATTCCATGAAGGCAATCTTGCAAAGAGCTAATAAGAACTTTGCAACGATCATCAGCAGATACTTTGGATTGTTTAATTAAAGAAATTGCAGTTACCAATGTCTCAATAGCACTCCCATAATCACCTGTGAGTGGAAGAAGAGAGGTTTGAGTCAAACAAATTTTGTTTTCAAAAATATCACCTAACCATTTGAGGCAACCATTTTAAAAAAGCAATGCACTTTAAAATGATTATAGATGATGTCTTAATTTTTTCAGTTTCAACATTTGGGAAAGGCTTTAATGTACATGAAGTCTGTTATTGTTATAGCTGTATGAAACACGTGATCATTTAGTAAATATGGGAATAAATGAGCTGCCTTAAGGCCCCTGAGCCATTAAATGTCAGGGCTAATACTTAAATTTATACCTAAAATGTTTAAATTAGGGGTATTTCACTACACTGTGACATATACTTCCCTTCAATGCCTTTTAAATAAAAGATAGATAATGATTGGGAAATATAAAAATAACTACTACATGTAGATGACCCATCTTCAAAGTTGTACATAAAAGCTTTAGGTCATGCCTAGACTTCCCTGATGGTACAGTAGAAAAGAGTCTGCCTGCCAATGCAGGGGACACAGGTTCAATCACTGGTCCAGGAGGATCCTACATTCCTTGGAGCAACTACACCCAAGGGCCACAACTACTGACCCAGGATGCTGCAACTACCAAAGCCTGTGTGCCTAGAGTTTGTGCTCTGCAGCAAGACAAGCCACCACAACGATAAGCCAGTGCACTAGAGAGGAGCCCCTGCGTGCTGCAACCAGGGAAAGCTGCCCACAGCCAAAACCAGAATCATTTTTTAAAAAGTTTTAGGTCATTCCTAATAACATAAATAAGAAATATTAATACAGAAAGAAATATACAAACCAGCACTGGCATCAGACACAGCTCTTGAAATAGCACTGCTTGAGATTGCCCTATTTCTATTCATGATTTCTTCAAACTCAGCTTCACTCAATGGCGTTCTTGCAGTATCCATTTCCCTATAAAATCAAAATAAACCTTAAATCATTCTCAAAAGATTTTCCAAATTAGTCATAGCACTGTAATGCAATTCAAATAACTGCTTTTAACAAGTGCCTCAGAGCTAATAGTTATTTTCTCATATTGAAATATGCTATTTTCCACACAAACAGAGCAGGTGTATGCAAAATTCCCTTGTACCATTATCTTTCAGCTGAAATAAAGTAGCAACTTAAAAACCCTATCTTTCTGGAGGTCAGAAATGCTATATCTACATTAACTGTAATAAAATATTTTTTCAGTCATAGAAAAACATGTAAAAAATTGTTTTGATGTTTCTCTATATATGTATGTATATCTAAGCAAAACATGCTGACTGCAAAAAATACAACCAACCCTACACAAGCCAGGGCCGAAATCTGGTTTCATTTATATTTGTATCCTTTAGGCACACAGCCCAACTCACAACAGAAGAATAATAAATATCTAACTAATAAAATTTCAGGAGGAACAAGATCTTAGACCTATCTTGTATGCCCCACTGAATCCCCAGGATATCTGGCAAATATAAGACCCTCAGTACCTACAAATATTTACTGGAAAAAACCTAACAAAATCCCAAGATTTTCTAAAGCTGCTGGACAACTTAAAAAATTGTGACTACATGTGTAGTACAGAAAAGGTGACGTTTTGCCACCTTAGTTATTAGTTACTAGGCAGGATGTTGAAATCAAGGCAAGCAGAAGCAGTTCATTCAGATGAGATGAGGAAAAGCTAATACAACCTTCTGCATATTTATAAGGTATTATTGTTATTCTCAAAACTTTATAAGCAGTCTAACCAAATTACAAGTTTTCCAACATCCATGTATGATTTCAGATAAATTCTGTGACTCATCAGTTCATACCCATCCTATTTCCTTAAAAAAAAAAAAAAAAAAGTCAGTTTTCTCCCACTTTCAATTAAAAATTACTCAATAATAACCAAGTATATATACACAAATATTTTTAGAAAAACTGATACTACAGGAATTCAATTATGTTAGAAAAAAGACATGCGATTCAAACTCTAAACTTATCAAACCAAGCCACCTAACCCACCCCCATACAATGAAAACTTAATAGTTGCTCACTGGAATTAAGTTGAATAGAAGAAAAACCGTGCTACCTTCCTAGATGTAACATTTCTCAAAAGAAAACAAAGTATCTCAGGCACTCAAAAAGACACAATGTCTACGGATAGATAACTGTCAGAAGAATTTATCTACAATATCAAATTTATTTCCCCGGCCCTATACACTTGTATGAAATTAGGCAGATGCTCAAATCCATCCCTGCAGGACATTGTCAGACAAACTGAAATACAGAGTAATTCAACAATAACAGTTAAAGAATATAAAATCAAACGATAAACTCAAAAGAAACTGAAGGGGACAAATTCAAGTAGTTCTTAAAGATTAATACAGGTCTAAAGATTACAATTTGAGCATGGACTGCTTTAAAAGTACTTTAGTTTCCATGCAGCTTTTCTCTAAGGATTGCCATTAACTATTTTAATTGCAATAAAGCCTGTGTTTTACCTACCCAAAGATGCTTATAAACTATTTAATGTTCCCATTTTAATTAAAAGTTAGTAATTTTGCTATACAGGACTCCTGATAAGCATGAGATACTATCTAATAAACTAACATAATTTCTAAAACAGTGAAGAAACTTTATCTTTCTATGTAGTGTCATCAATGGTAGATGATATTGACTTTAAATTTTAAAAGTAGCTTGAGGATCCCATTAGCTTGCTTCAGTATCTTTATGAACCTTTTAACTTAAAAATGACGGAAATAAAGTGACTTGCCCTAAAATCACAAGGCTGTAGAAGTGGTAGAGCTGGATTATTCCCAACCCTGTTCAGTATGTTTTTCATCATATCATACTGCTTCTTGTAAGAGAAAACATACAGAAAATTATGTATCTGGGGAAAGCTCCTAATTTTTTAAAACTTCACAGACAGAGTGAAAAATAGCTTTTGCAGATCAAATATACCAAGTCTACTTTTATAGACTCATACTAACTTACCTCCCAGGGGGCCCATAGTCACCCCTATCATATGGTGGAGGCCGGCCATATGGATCTGTTGGTGGTGGGCCTCGGCTATCTGATGTAGGCATGCCGCTGTTAGTTGGTGGAGGAAAGAAAGCTGGGTTCACATGTGGAGCTGGCGGTGGGGCCCCTGGAGGTGGTCCAGGAAGATGCGGAGGAGGAGCGAGTGTAAGGGGTGGCCCAAGAGGGCCAGGTGGGCGAGGTGGAAAGGGGCCTGGAGGTGGAGGTGGTCCCTGTTGTGGAGGTGGTGGACCAGGAGGGGGACCGTAGCCTGGAACTGGAGGTGGAGGACCAGGAGGAAGCGGACCCAATGGAGGCTGCCCAAAAGGCTGTCCAGGAAAAAGAACTGGTGGTGGAGGGCGATCTCCTCGATTAGGAGGCCCCGCTAAAGGAGGAGGCAGAACCTGACCAGGAGGTGGAGGACCTGGAGGACCGGGTGGACCCGGAGGCCCTAAGGGTGGACGTGGTGGAGTCTGTCCAGCTACAGAACAAAGAGGAGAGAGAGAGAGAAAGAAAAGAAAAACACTTCAATAAGGTATTTTAATCTTCATGCCACAATTATACTTTTAAAGCATAACTCATAGACCAAGACTCTTTCTCTTTAAATGAAACCCATATGGTAAATGCTACACTAACAAGTTACAAAGGTGAAGTATATCCTTACACATTTAACTAGCTCAATGTAATGCTTAAGAAAAACTACTGAAACAAAAACTTTAACAGATTACAATGCTTAGAGATAGTTTCCATCTTTCAGCATACACACACTTCTTACAGTGAAATCACCCACCTTATAGTCTACTCTGATGTCAAGCTAGAAAGTGAAACAAGGAAAAATGGTCTTGAAAGGATTTTTTAAGAGGTAAGAAAATAAGACGGATGTAAATATTCTATATATAAGTCAAGCAAGTTTGGAGAAAAATAAAGACCTTTTAGGCCAAAAATGGGTAATTCCTCTATGCTGTGCCCCATATGCCATGGAATCCTAGTTTCCAGGAACAAAGGCCGAGTTCCTTTAACAAGATGCTTGATCAAATTTCCTGGATTCCAAAAATAGCATAACAAGGAGAGTAAGTCACATTAATAATGCATTACTTGAAAAAGAGAGAAAAGGAAAAGAGGTATTAGGTAGACACATTTTATCCATGGCAATTTAAGAAAAATTTTACCTGGAAAAGGTGGAGGTGGCCCTCCTGGTCCTGCTGGCCCAGGAAATCTGTCCCCACCAGGAACAGCCCCTGGAAAACGGCCCCGTCCTCTACCACCTTGTGGAAATGCTGCACGTGAACTGCCTCCCGGAGGACCAGCTTTACCTTCCCCAGACATTTGTCCTGATTGTGTAGCTGCAAATATCCAAATACTCATAAATAGCATTTATTAAAATAGTTCTGATATGTAACCACTGTTAGATATTAGAAACAACTCTAAATCAAAGTTTATGTATACTGCTTACTAACTTCCAGATGCCTTGGGCCAGTCCAAACTACATGAGAAGTACCCATTTAGGAAAACATTCACATCTATTTAAATTCTTTTGAAGTCTCAAAAGATTTACGCTTAAATGTATTTCTGATAAACAAATGAGTTACTTTCAAAGTACCAGTATTCTGCAGCAGCCAAGACCAAAATTCTCTAACAGAAATCTAAATTTCAGTAAGTATAAATCATTCAAACTCTTTAACATTCATCAGTTAAGTTTTAAGTGCTAGAACATTAAGAAAAACAACCACTCAAACATAAGCATCCATTTATCTCTTTTAAGTGATAACATTCTTAAGTATATAATGGCAAATCTTTTCTATAGTCACTTTACCAAGTGGTGATAGGTCTTGGTGCCAAGCAGAAAATCAACGAATACTTTCTGGTTATCAGTAGTTTCTCCCCCACCATAACAGACATCCACATAACTTTCCTTCAACCTAAGGATTAGAATGTAGTTTCTTCCTTTCTTTAGAATGGGAATGACAGGATAAGAATGGCAGGGCTATAAAACTTGCACACTGTTGTATAATGTTGGGTCTGTAACATTTAGAGAAAAATGGGAATAGGTTTCCAGTACACGGAACCAGTCATAACCAGTAATTTAAATCAAACTCAAAGCATGGATTTTCTAAAATGGATTCTCCAATGAACTAAATATTAAGATGACTTCTCCAATACAACACAAAACAAATGCTAACAAGACTGGTTAAAATGCACATCTTCTAATAAAAGCCTCTGAGGGGGTGCTTACTTTTCCTGGACTGCATTTCAAATTGACTCAGGAACTGTTTATTGCATGGAGTTACAACAGGATTCTGACCATGAAGCTCTCTCTTAGGCAACAGATCCATTAACTTTTTTGAGGATGCTTCAGATCCAACACCAACAAGGGCAAACCTAAAAGGTGTTTAAAGGGATGTGGGTAGAAAGTGAGGAGGGATTAACTGTTATTGCTGTTATTAAAAATGAAATGGTCTGAATTTAATTTTACCTACCAAAGAAAACAAAATATTGCTTAGAATACAATGGTCACACTTCCATCTTTAACATTTTTTATAATAACACATCATATTATTCAAAGTGTACAGAATTCAATGCTTTGTTTGTTTAGCATACTCAAGAGTTTTACAATCATAGCCTCATCAATTTTAAGAACATTTTCATCACTCAAAAAAAAAAACCCCATAACTGTTAGCTGTCACTCCATTTCCTCCCATCCTCCAACCCTAAAGAACAAATCTGTAGATTTGCCTATTCTGGACATTTCATTAAATGTGAATAATACAGTGTGTGGTCCTTCAGGGGGACTAGCTTTTTTCACTTAGCATGATGTTTTCAAGGTCTAATGCATGTTAAAGCATGTGTCAGTGATTAATTCCTCTTCATGACTGAATAATATTTCATTATATAGATATACCACATTTCCTCAAAATCCACCAACTGACAAGCATTTGGGTTGTTTCCACTTTTTAATTGTTATGAATAACATCACCACAAAAAGATGCTCAACATTGTTAGCTAACAGCAAAATGTAAATCAAAATTGTAATGATACCACTTCACACACTAATCAAAAAGACAATTAACAAGTGCTGGTGAGGATGTGGGAAAAACTAGAACCCTCATACACTGCTTGATGAAAAAATATATAATGATACAGACACCTTGACAAATATCTCAACAGCTTCTTAAACGGTTAAATATAACAGAGTTTAAAATATGACCCAATAAATCTCCTGGGAATTCTCTGGCAGTCTAATGGTTAGGTGTTGGGGCTATTAGAGCCATGGCCCAGGTTGAATCCCTAGTCAGGGAACTGAAATCCTACAAGCCTTATGGCAGGAAAAAAACAAAACTCCTGAATGTATACATGTACCTAACAGAACTGACTGAAAATATTATGATCATACAAACTGGTACATGAATACAGAGGAGTATTACTCTTAAGAACAAAATTAGAAATTTTTCTAAATGTTGATAAATTTAACTTCACTAAAGATTTTTCTGTCTATACGAAAGGGTGGCTTTGGAACAGTTGCAAATCACATGGGAACTACAGTGTAATCTATTTAGATAAAAGAAACAATTTCCTTAAAAAAATGCTCATGCTAAAACTCATACATGAATATTCATAGGGGCCTTATTCATAATAGCAAAAATGGAAACAACCTAAATGTCCACCAAATGATGGATGAAATTTTCAGAATTTTTAAATTTTTGAAATTTTAAATGTGGTGTATTCACATAGTATAACATTTAGTGGAGTATTATATTTTTAAAAAATAAGTACTGACACATTACAACATGATGAGACCTGAAAATAACACTCTGGAAATAGACAATAATAATAATGGTGGTACAACTTTATTTATAAATAAAGTCCACTGATTTGAATGCTTTAAAGGAGGAATTTTATAGTATGTGAATTTTATCTCACTAGGAAAAATAAATTTAGAACAGAAAAAAATGAATGTCAATTCATAAAGTTATACAATATTCTAAATTATTCTCAGAAGGCCTCTTAGAAGCCTTTACTCCCTAGTATTCAAAACGGTTCTTTAATTAGATCCTGGTCAACAAAGTCTGCTGTTTGATTCAAGATTACCTCAGGTCACAACATTTAGAAACAATTAATTCACTAATTTAAGAAACATTTATTGAGCACCACTTCCTATATGAAAGGCCCCATTCTAGGGTAAGGGAATACAATAGTGAACAAAGTTCTTTTGGAGCTTACAATCTAAATCAAGTAGGAGACAAGACGATATGCGAATAACATACAACATAAGAAAAGCGGGAAAAAAGGAAACAGTGATGGGAGCTGAAGATCTTGCACAGTGTGACCAGAGAAGGGGAACTCAGGCAGAATCCTGACTGAACTGATAGATCCCAAAGGTGGATATTTTGGGGAAAAGTAAGTCGAACAGAAAAAACAGTGTAAAGGTCTTAAGTAGCAGTGTGTCTGAGGAACAGCAAAGACTAATTAACGTAGCTGAAGCAGCACAGCAAAGTAAACAGCAGTAGGAAATAAAGTCAGAGATGTAGTGGGTAAACAAGTCTTAGTGCCTTATAGACCACAGTGGAGATTCTAGGTTTTACTCTGAATAAAACGGATCATCAATAGAACATTCTGAGGAGACAAATATTGATGTCACTTTTTTTCAACTTCTGCTATGTCTGTGTTCTTGCCTGGAGAATCCCAGGGATGGGGGAGCCTGGTGGGCTTCCGTCTGTGGGGTCACACAGAGTCGGACACGACTGAAGTGACTTAGCAGCAGCAGCAGCTATGTCTCTATATAGACTGTAGAGAATTAGAGTGAAGGCAGGTACACCAGGTAGGAAGCTACTGTTCAAGTAAGGTAACAGTGGCTTGGACCAGGCAGTAGAAGTGAAGTTCATGAAAAGCAGTCAGATTCTGCACATGTTTGAAAATATTCCTAGTTATTGCACACTGGCACACTGTATATAAAATAAGCACATTAAGCGTATTTTTTCATCATTCTGTAGTTAGCAAATTTTCTTTTAAAAAATCCAAAATCTATACCAAAGATTTAAATAAAACATTATTTATAATAGACAAAAACTGAAAACTTAATTAACCAAAAATAAGAACGGTAAAATAAATTAGTCGCAAAGTATGATGGAAAAAATTAATACAATAGAGAAGATGTATATTTATTTTTTTACTTTGTATCAAACACACTATAAGACATAAATTGCAATCCTATTTTTTTACAATAAAAATAAAGCACTAGGAAAATACCTGAAAGTATATTCACTAAAATGACCAGAGTAATCACCTACAGATGATATTATATTTTTTTACTGTCTTACTTTTGGACATCTGTATTTTATAATTATCCTACCTCATCTGTGTAGTTTAATAGTTAAAAAAATAATGCAAAACATTCATGCTACATTATTCTTCAGATGCCCATCTTCCAATACCCCTTAACCACGGGGATAGTAATGCTTCTTCAAACTGTCATTGTTCAACCACAATGGAGAAATCGCAGGAAAACTGGAAAAGAGACCTAATCTCCCCAGCTCCACTAGTTTTAGGGAGGTAGATCACAGGATACACTAAATGAGTATGAATCTTTGCCCAAGAACCTCCTGTCAGTGTGGAAAAGAAACATCCTACACATGTGTAGGTAAGTATTAACTTCAAGGAAAGTCACCCCTAAAATTGTAATTGCAAGCTACTAACTCCCATTGGGTGAAAAAAAAAAAAAAAAGAATTAAAACAAAATTCTTACCCCTTTGACTGGCCATTTGCCCGATTTTCAAAAAACTTTATCTCCAAAATATCATTTACTCCCAAAGAATGAACTGCTTCAGTTAAGTCTTCATCTGTTGTCCACTGCAAGATATTTCCCCCTCATTAACCATCAAAACATATCTAAGATTGTTATTGTTTCAATTTAGATTGTAAGGGTAAACTCAGGACAAACAAGAGAAAATTAATCCTTAGTGCAAGCTATGTACAATTACCGCCAGTCAGTCTCCAATTTTTAAATAGCATAAAAGCACCTGAAGACGAAATTTCGTCCCTTGATAAGAGTTTTGGAAATAGAAGGTACATACTCTGAGAGAATATAGAATTAAAAACAAAAAAGACCCTTAATTTGGTCTCTTCCAGCTTTCAACTGCTATGACTTTAGATTTTCAGTAAACCAATCTCACCTGCCACTTTTTTTCTTAAAAGAAATTATTTGGGGAAATGAACTCCACCTTATGTTTCAAAGTATACAAAACAAAATCCTAACGTGTATTCAGTGCCTACCATACCCTTTTATCAAATATTTAATTCTCAAAACACAGAAGTCCCATTTTACATATAATTCCTATTTTACACACTATGCAATAGAGGTTAAAGAAGTTGTCCAAGGTTATAAAACATATGCAGGAGCCAAGACTCAGCCTTACTTAGCAACCACAGTCTTTATATCTACAATGCTACTGTCTCCAACATTATAAAAATTGCTCAGATGATGGGAGATTGGCCAGTTTTTTAAATATGTAAACATTTAAAAATAAAATACTATTAGGGAAATGTACAGTAACAACTGATTTCTAGGCAATTTTTACATTTTCAAGTATGTGTAATAAACATTTCTAAATAGAGATGAAAGAACTCTACAGGACTATTTTAGTAAATATTTAAGATTCAATGCTAATAAAACAAAGATAATACTACTACTAAACATTCAGCTAATGAAACTCCAATCAATAAACCTACAGTCTCATAAACCAAATTAAAATACAATGTATAATAGCAGTATTTCTATAAATCAGATTTGAAATTTAAGAGCAAAAAAAAATTCAGCACGTCTGTAATTATGATTTGGATAATGAAAACTCTTAAAAACAAGAATCATATTGTGTATCTTTCCTTCTACATTTCTGAATCCTGGTTTGGGACTTTATGTGAGCATTTTCCTTTGTAAACTGGGACAGCTGAAGTGTAGGAGTAGTAAAAGATAAAATAATTGAACTACATTTAACTGGAATCTCTACCAAAACAAGTCGAATGTCTACAAAATTCATAACTGTAAGATTCTGGTACTCACTATATTTAAAAGGTACATGTATATACCCCACCGTGGTGCATAAGCAAGCACGTAGAACCAATTTAATAATTTGAAATTCTTATTTTATATACTGGAGAAAAAATTAACTACTGGAATAGTTTGAAATCAATCACCAAGCATTTAATTCAAATCAAGTCACTTACCCATGTTAGATTCCCAATATACAATGCGATTCTCTTTCCTGTATACGTATAGACAACATTTGGTGCTGCTCCTTTACCCACATCATCACCAACAGCTGGTGGGAGAGTGTCCATGTAATCCCGATCTTCCGGGGCATCTCCATTATTTGCAGATGGAGAGATGACATCATCATACAAATCTATCTGATCATGTCCACCATATTCAGCTTCCTACGATACAGAAATAATGTTCTAGATTATACAAGAGTCAGACGACTTCTAAAACAGATGTGAATGCAAATTTATTCAACTATTTTCTTTTAAAAATTTGGTAGAAGACACAGGTCAAAGATCTCAGTATAAATCTTTCATTTTATGCCACATCTTGAATAGTGCCTATGAAGTGAATTTCTATACAATGAATCCTATTTCCCCACTGATATTTATTATAGGAGCTAATGTTCCTCTAGGAACAGAATAACATGTAGACAAAATAAAATAAACTTTTCATGGAAGCAAAATACTCTAAAAGTAACAACAGTGACTACAAATTTTTGATACAAAAATATCACAAAAATCAGAACCATTATGAATCTTTAGTATTTTTAACTGCAGAAAAATACAACTATTATTTTCTATAGTATTCAGGATCATGCTTCCCAATTCTGTGGAAGCTGTTAGTTTTAGAAAAAGCAGAGTAAGCTAAGCCACAGGAAAGGGATAAAGAAATGTGGCTATGTAAATGACTCTATATGTCACAACAAATGAACAGGGGAAAGAGAAACAAATAAAACACAGGTTAAACTATCCAAATTAGTATATATATTAATAGTTTTATTATTCTCAGTCAACAAAGAGTTAATGCTTACCTGACTTCTTAAGATACATAGTCAATTAGCAAAACATATCTACATGGTCAAGAGAAAAGGGATAAGAACAAGGAAGAAGAACCTAGTGAATGAAGTTTTGCCAGCAAGTGTCACCAGCAGAATTAAAGCAAAGCTAGCAGATTCCACTTATAAGCCTAAGTGATATGCAAGTAAGAGGGAAATGAAAAGTAAGCAAATATGTGAACAGGAGAAAAATGGAAAAACAGGGTTCAACCTGTAAATAAGCACAAGAAAAATGAAACGCAGGTATTGGCAGAACACTGAGCATCATTTAAATTGCCTCTGGTAACAGTTACTGGGCCACTGGCTTGACTAGCTCTATTTTTATCTTCCTTTCCACCACAAAGTACCTAAATGGATGTGAACTATTTCATTCTGAAAAGTGAGAGTGAAGTCTCTCAGTCTTGTCCGACTCTTTTCGACCCCATGGACTGTCGCCTAGCAGGCTCCTCTGTCAAGGTAATAAAAGAAGAGAGCCAATTACACTTAGAAAACGAATATAATTCTTATCTTCTCCATTAACACAATTCAGTAAGAATGAATACAAATGGCAGATAAGGAGAAGCTAACAGTTTTAGGGACTAACCATTTTATGGATAAAGAATGACACTGAAAAGGTATTAGTAGAATGACTATGAACAGATCAACAAAATACTGTTATAATAAGAGTCCCAAGGGAACATGACTCTTGTGCTATTCAGAAGGAAGCCAGAAAAAGATTTTTTTAAAAAGAAACAAACAAACAAACAAAATCTAGAAGGGGAAATACCACTTGTAACACATAGCATATCAGGTAATCTTCTGCATAATGAAGTTATCCAATTTGCTGATTATGCAACAGAATCTCTACATTACAGTATTGTTATGAGGCTGAATGTAAAACTTATTTAATAAGGGACAAGATCTTAAGTCAGAGAAGACAGCAGTCTTTAGCAATGAGCAGAAACTAAGACTACAAATCACAGAATAATGCCATAATTTTGTTTCCACAGCAATACCAAAATAACCTTTGAGAACTGAGTTTTTTGAAACCAAGAAACACGATCAAACTGCAGTGTTAGTAAAAATTAGAAAAAAGAAGGGTGAGTTTTGTTAAGAAGTTTCAGTGTAGCTAAAGCTTCAGGTGGCATGGCTGCAGCAATGATTCCACACACTTAAGATACCAAAAAGTTTCCCGCAAGGGGTAGCGGGCACTCTGAAATCTTTTGCAATCCAGTTTTGTACATCAAGTACAATTATTGTTACTATTATTCAAAAGGAGTTGTGTTTCCATCCTCCTCAGCAGAGACTATAATCACAATATATGGTTTGAGGGAGAGTAGAGTTGGAATGTGAAGAAAGCTGATCACCGAAGAATTGATGCTTTTGAACTGTGGTGTTGGAGAAGACTCTTCAGAGTCCCTTGGACTGCAAGGAGGTCGAACCAGTCCATTCTAAGGGAGATTGATCCTGGGTGTTCACTGGAAGGACTGATGCTAAAGCTGAAACTGCAATACTTTGGCCACCTCATGCGACAAGTTGACTCACTGGAAAAGACTCTGATGCTGGGAAAGGTTGGGGGCAGGAGGAGAAGGGGACGACAGAGAATGAGATGGCTGGATGGCATCACCGACTCTGTGGACATGAGTTTGAGTGAACTCCGGGAGTTGGTGATGGACAGGGAGGCCTGGCGTGCTGTGATTCATGGGGTCGCAGAGAGTCGGACACGACTGAGCGACTGAACTGAACTGAAAACAGAATGCAAGGGTTATTAATAGCAACACTAAAAGTATTTCAATTTATACTTTCATGAAATATTATTTGATTTTTCACTAGTTATAAACCTAGGAAAATGCTCACATAAGTAGACAATAATTTACAGGCATAATAATTGCAGCTACACTAACCTGAAGAATCATGACTTACTATTTTTGTCCCTCCATGAATTCCTATGTTGACACCAACCAATTTTCCATACTGATATGCTTCTACCGTAATTTACAATCAGTCACTTGGTCTGGTAATTGGACTGCTTCCAACTGATTGAAATATGATGCTAACTGAGACCATGGTGCTGGGGTTTGCTCTCCAAGTAGACTAGTTAGCCTCGCTCAGCTCCAAGGCCACAGCCTGTGCTTCTGGCCCCATGGTGTGCATTTGGACTTGGTGAAAAAATATTAACGAATTTGAATATATTACCACCATGACTAAGAGGCAACTGAAAACACACTCTTCTGTAGTATCAGTAACCTTCCTTTTCAACTTCACCACATCACACCTATCCTCCAGATTAAAAAACAATAGTGTACAGAACACAGCCTACTTTCTGTTCCCACTCTAACAGGGGGGAAAACATGCACGTTCTAAAATGATGTAAAATGAGTACCACAAGTCAGGGCTTCCCTGGTGGCTCAGTGGTAAAGAACCTGCCTGCAATGCAGGACACCCAGGTTTGATCCCTGGGTGGGGAAGATCCCCAGAAAGAAACAGCAACCCACTCCAGTATTCTTGTGTGGAGAATTCCATGGACAGAGGAGCCTGGCAGGCTACAGTCCGTGGGGTCCCAAGAGAGTTGGGCATGACTTAGGGACTAAACAACAACAATAATACCACAGATCACATACAAAGAAGGTGAGCTCTGAAAGTCTATTGGACAAACTTTGTCAAAGAAAAACAGTCAACAGTGTCAAGTTCTATACGCAGTCTTCTGAATTATTACCATTGGGAAATTTTTAATGGTACTCAAAAACAAAAAATAATCAATATTACCCCTCTAATTATTTTAATTACCAAAAACTGCCCAATTTGTTCATAGCAACTAATAACCAATAGAACTATACATTATATTTAACTTCCAGCAGGCAACAGCCCTTAGGGTTTGTTTAAAAAAAAATCCACTAAGTTATTTCATTCCCTACATTTGATTACAATAATCATTTTAAAGGTAAGGTAGCCTTTCAAGATTCTGCAAATCTAGATCATGTTCCTCATGACATATGAGTAGCTGTAGCCAGGTCAGCGGAGAAGGCAATGGCACCCCACTCCAGTACTCTTGCCTGGAAAATCCCATGGATGGAGGAGCCAGGTAGGCTGCAGTCCATGGGGTCGCTAAGAGTCGGACACGACTGAAGTGACTTAGCAGCAGCAGCAGCAGCCAGGTCAGAGACAATACTCAAATTAAGACGGATAGTAAAATAACCAAATTTCAATTAGCTCCTCTTAAAAGCAATGTTTCTCAACATTATCACCATGCCCTTGCTCTGAAGAGGGACACACTTTTGCTAATCACCTCCCATTTAATTTTAACGTCAGACATACTGTACATCACTGGGATGACTGTGGTAGCTGTCCTATAACCTTCACTCTTCCTGACAGGCACAACACTACTTTTGGTATTCCTAAAATTGTATTAATGCCACTCCTGCATTATATGTTACCACCACTAATGTCACAGCAAAGGCCACTTGTTCAAAGTTCCTCTATTGGAGAAAAAAAAAAATTTCCATTTAGAGAAATATAAGCAAAATATAATTTTGCACTTATAAAATGCTTTCTATACCATGGAAAAGAATACACTAACACAAAAAATCCACAAAACAGATAATCTAATTCATACCTATCTTTTTAGAAAATGTTTCACTTTCTGATTGTGTTTACATTTCAAGTAGATATTAAAATCAGTTTGCAATCCCTGTTAAAAGCTCAACTAATGGTAAGGAAGTCAATCTGTTACTAAAAATATGGCAAATAAACCACAAAGTGAACAACAGAATGAACTACTTATAAATAATAAAATAATTAAGAGTCCCAGCTCCCCTAAACATTTGTACCCAAGTTTCTGAATCAGTCTCTACCTACCTCAGTTTCCATCTTACATGCCTTATTTTAGAGAGTTGTCTATTCAATATAAATTTGGTAGAAAAAAGATTTCACAAGTATTTGCCTAATAAAACTTATTTTCCAAAATTAGCTAAACATTGGCTATAGTAGGTACCCAATAACTAAATGTAAAGTACAATGAGTCATGATATAAAGACAAACACACTTATAAGGATGTCTAAGTCTGTAACTTCTGAATGAATTTTTTCCCATTATCTATATAGGTTTTCATTTTAAGTCTGATTGTCAGATCACTGAATGAGCACTGCTCACAGTGACCTACCACCAGGTACAATAAAAACTAAATTCTACATGAAGAGCTTTGCTCCCCAAACAAGCAAAATACACACTAGTGCGCCCAGCATAAGCTTTCCTCAAGTTCAGAATTTGACTTCCCTCTCTTCTCCCAACAAAAATTTTACACATAGACATAAGAGTGGTTTCTGTAACACATGACCTGTCAGTGTGTCATATTTTTTATGTAATCCTACTACAGTGCACTTAGTCTAGACACTATCTAAACTTTGTATCCTTCTTTGTTGGCATTATTAAAATACTCAAGAATGTATACTGAACAACTGAGTTTAAAAAATTTAGGTCAAAATCAAAGTCTGTAATTATTAAATACAAGGCTAGTAACTACTACCTTCAAGTACAAATTCCAGTTCAAACAGAACTGATACACACTATCAATTCAGTTGATAGTGTGAGAGACTGAAACCAACAGCTTTCTTTTCAACTCCAAATCCAAGTGATATAGAGGTTTGGAAGGAGTTCAAATTCTTCCACTTGAGCAACTGTTCTCAATTTAGTTCCATCCAAAGATCTTCAACTTAAGAACTAAAGAGCAGCTATAAAGGATAACTGAGGCCCTTGTGCCTTCTTCCCTTCTCCAATTTTATTCTTCATTCTAAATTCATCTGGTGAAGAAAGGAGCTGTTCTATAGCTTCAGTAACTTTTTTCTCACACCATCTCCAAATTAAAGTTTCTAAGACAATTGAATGTCTCACTTTTTGAAATAGGTTTACACTGCTTTTTACCAAAGTACATACATGAAACAAACATCATGCAAGTATAATTATTTAAAACAGAAAAAATTAAAAACACATATATTGCAAAGAATTTCAAAGTATACAATGCAATTAAAACTACAGCTCACATTGAAGAGATTTTTTTTAATGTTTACAGCAGATTAGAAAACTAAAACCCATTATACTTAGCAAAACATTCTACTCAACTACAACAAAATAGTCAGTTTAGCGACTTCACTTTCACTTTTCACTTTCACACATTGGAGAAGGAAATGGCAACCCACTCCAGTGTTCTTGCCTGGAGAATCCCAGGGATGGGGGACCCTGGTGGGCTTCCATCTATGGGGTCACACAGAGTCGGACACGACTGAAGTGACTTAGCAGCAGCAGCAACCAATAGAAGTAATGTCAGCAGCTAATGGGAATGCAAATTAAATCAACCAACAACAATTTTGTAGTTGCTTCTAATTCTGATAAAATTTCACGTAAATATTTCAGTACTAGTAACATTTTTTTTTTTTCAAAGAAATGAACAGAGGAAAATTTATGCGTCGAACCTGGACTGGTCACTTATGATAATATACATGCTACAATTCCATTCTCTCCAATCATTCCACCTTCACCCTCTCCCACAGAGTCCCAAAGACTGTTCTAAATGCCTATGTCTCTTTTGCAGTCTCTTATACAGGGTTCAGGTTACCATTTTTCTAAACATTTTTAAACATTAAGAATGAACCTTAAAAAACCATCAACTATCCTTTTATGGCCATATTGTGAACAGGAATTATCACAGAAAGCAGTAGATTACAAAGGCCAATGATATACAAAATAATAACAAAAACAAAGCCTCTATTTAATGCCATTAATTGATTCAAAAGTATAAAGATTAGAGGTAAAAACAATTCAAATACATGTGCAATATAATGCTATAGGTAAAATCCACAAAAAATTGTTTTTTTAAAAGAACCCTATAAAGCAGTTCATCAGGGCTACCAAATTTTAATCTCGTCTTACCTCCTGTTTGGTCAGCACTAGCTGGTGCACAGGGATAAGCAAGTATCACTCCATCCAGATATACAGATGACAAAAATGCCCATCCAAAATTAAGTACGCAAAAGCCTAAAAAGTATTTCATTAAAAGGTTGTGAACAATGTTCAACCTCTAAAATTGTAGTCCAGCTCTTCCTTTACTGTGACGAGAAAGACAAAAGGAAATATATTTTCCTGGAAGACAGCTAATGAAGACTGCCTTGAACATTTGTTTCTCTACTTGCAGATATGGACCTCCTGAAGCTGGAATGTTACACTCATTTAATACATAAAAGAAAAAGAAATTTCCCAGAGATCTTTGTTTACTGACCTTAAAAAAAAAGCATTAGAACCCGACTGTGTTTAGCACTCAAGGTAACTTTCTAAATTGTCACTGACACAACTCAGGCACAGCAAAAAAAAAAACAATTTAAGCGCAACACAATAAAGATTTTAAAACTTAACATTTGATAACAATGAATTACGTTTAAATATACTTTCTTTTTTAATGGAGTAGAAAACATTTACAGCTAATTGAACTTTTCTTCTAATATTTAAACTTAAGGGCACCATCAGCCCTCAAAAAAAAAAAAAAAAACAGGAATTCTAGTTTTCCCTATTTAAAAAAATCCTTAACTCCTAACAAAAAATCATTAATGGAGGGGGGGAAAAAACCCACAAAAATACATTAACCAGAATTTTACTAAGCTCCTCACATGGACCTGGAAAATGTGTAAGAAAGCTATTAGGAACACTGCAGTTAAACACTATTTGCTTTTTTCTATGTGTGTGTTACTATATAAACGACAGAAGATGTGACCAGAATGCTTATAGCTTAAACGTCACTGCTCTAGTAACAACCTTTTGCAAGGATGCACAACGTAAGACATCATAGCTCCATGGCTTGTCCTTCTAGGCAACTGTGGCCTGTGAGATACCGGAAAAACCTTGAATTCTCACTTTCTCCAGCCTTTCCAAACCCCTCGGAGAACAATATACATTTTGCTTTCGGCAATCGGGAAACAGCTATAATCCTTTATTCTAAAACTAGCAAACACCATGTGAATTTCGGGTAAGATTCTTTAATCACTACTCTGATCTCTTCTCTTGGTGAGCTACCATCTTTTTTGTTCCATCCAAGCCTCGCGCTTCCAAGTCTTCCTTTTGGCCCGGGCCACCTATCTTCACTGATATTTTCATCACAAAGACCGAGAACGACTGGGCCTCAGAGGCACTGCAAGCCCTCGACCACCGAGGTAGGGCCAGTGCATCGACTTTTTAAGCACGATCCATGGGTCCGAAAGTCAGAGGACTTGTTGCAAACGTGCCCGCACCGAAGCCGTCTTCCCAAAGAGTGAGAGCAGGAGAGGGATGGCGCCACGCCGAAACCTGTCGCAAACGCGGGCAAGGGAGCTCAGGAAGCTGGGCGCGCGGGATACAAAGGGCCGTGAACGCGGCCTTCCATGAGGCGGCCGAGCGACGACAGAGACACAAAATGGAGCGACCGAAGGAATCGGAGCCCGAGCGGCAGGGCCGGGGGCAGGAGAGGGCCGGCGCGCGCCCCGCCGGGGTTCCTCCTCCACCGAGCCGCGGGGGAGGGGGCGCAGGGGCGGCCCGGGCTCCCCGCCGCGCACACGCCGCCCCGCCGCTCCGGCCTAGCGAGGCGGGAAGCGCCCGCCGGCCTCCGCCAACAATGGGGAGCGGGGCGGCGGCGAGGGAGGGGCCGGCGGCGGCTGCACAGCGGCCGGCGGCCGCGCTCGGGGCCCCGCGGAGGGTGGCGGCGCCCGCCGCCCACGAAACGCCGCGGTAGAACGAGGGGCGAGGCGGGCGCCGCGCCGGGATCGGGTGGCGCGGCCCACGGGCGCCAAGGGCGCACGGTCTGCAGCCGCGCCGGCTCGTGGCCCGCAGCGGGCCCGAGGTCCGCGTCCCGGCCGCAGCGCCGCCCGCGGCGGCGGCGTGGGCCCGGGCCCACACGTACCTGGTTGAACTCCTCGCCCACATCCGCGTAAATGTCTATATGGTCCACGCCGTCCGCCATCTTCCCTCGGCCTCGGCCGCCGCCGCCGCCTCCTGCAGGTCCGCCCGCCGCGGCAGCAGCAGCGGATCTAGCGGCGGGGGCGGGGCGCCCTGCGTCACTTCCGAGGCCCGAGGCCCGCGGCGGGGGCCGCCGGGGGCGCGGGTCTCGGCCGCCGCTGGCTCGGCGGGCGGAGGAGAAGCTGCGTCTCCGAGGGCGCTGGCGGTTTCTTTTGTGTGTCTGGATTAGGCCTGGGGGGCGGGGCGGGGGTGGTCCCGGTTGTCTCCAGACGGTTTCCACGTGGTCTTTGGCACACGTACGCATTTTGTGATATTTTCATTTCTCAGTTTTTCTTACTTTTCTCACAGCCAGGGCTTTTAGGGAGGTGGAAGTTTTATGTCTAGATGAAACACCAAAAGTGTAGCCCGGCTTTCCGTGAGCGCCTCCAGAGGATGTCTTACCTCTGCATCCTCAAACACCAGCAGAATTTGGTCTTGTAAATGCTAGTTACCGGTTGATGGTTTTCTTGAGCTATTTGCATGCTACTTATGTCATTTGCATACCGTTTATCTTTCCATCTGTATCTTCTCCATCGTCTTCTTTCGTCTCCTTTCATCTTCTTTCATCTCCTCACCCCGTCCCCTTTTCATCACCCGTCATTTTTAACCTCCTTTGAGCTGCAGTTGGTTGTTCCTGGGATAGTTTAAATGCCTCAAACTTGAATGCGGTCCCCTTTGGGCCCACCTTATAAAGTGGAGGTATCTTCAGACGAGGGGACTCGTCTCTTAGGCTCATAGAATGTCAGAGAAGGAAGGGAACTGGAAAAGATGACTTTAGGTCCAAACATCTCATTTTACAGATGAGAAAGGGAACTGAGGCCTAAAGAATCTTAAGTGGCTTAACAGGAGTCACGTGGTTAATAAAGCGTTTGCCAGCCAGTGTAGCAGTCTGTCCTGAAAGAGAGTTTCAGTTGCCTGGGTTCAACTGCAGTCCAAAAATGTTAAATGGAAAATTCCAGAAATAGTTCCTAAGTTTTAAGTAGCTGTAGTTCTGAGTAGCATCCAAGAAATCTTTAGCCATCCTACACCAACCATCCCTGGAAATGAATCATCTTTTTGTCTAGCACCTTTTATACACTACCTGTTAGTCCAGAAAAAAGACATGGTATGTTTAGGTTTGGGTACTACTGCAGTGTCAGGCATCCACTAGGGGTCTTGGAGCATATCCCTTCTGGGGTTCTTTACTGCTAGCCACCTAGGAAGCCCCAAGTGGGGACTGCTGCTGTTGCTAAGTCACTTCAGTCGTGTCCGACTCTGTGTGACCCCGTAGACGGAAGCCCACCAGGCTCCCCCGTCCCTGGGATTCTCCCGGCAAGAAAACTGGAGTGGGTTGCCATTTCCTTCTCCAATGTGTGAAAGTGAAAAGTGGAAGTGAACTTGCTCAGTCGTGTCCGACCCTTAGCAACCCCACAGACTGCAGCCTACCAGGCTCCTCCATCCATGGGATTTTCTAGGCAAGAGTACTGGAGTGGCTTGCCAGTCAAGTGGGGACTACTCCACTTTAATTCAAAGGTGTCTCTCCAGTTTGAAACCTCCTCCTATTCTTTTCATCCTTTTAAAAGCCCACCAAGTTAGAGTGTGTTTATAAGATACATCCTGCCCAGAAATTACTCATACAATAGTAAGCAAAAGTGATAACTGTACTTGAAACTGGAGAAGGAAATGGCAACCCACTCCAGTGTTCTTGCCTGGAGAATCCTAGGGACGGGGGAGCCTGGTGGGCTGCCGTCTATGAGGTCGCACAGAGTCAGACATGACTGAAGCGACTTAGCAGCAGCAGCAGTACTTGAAATGGTGAAAAACTTTGGTGGGTTGAAGTTTTAGAGACGGGTCTGGTGATCTGGATATAAATTTCTAGTCAGTTACTTTACCAGCTAGATGATCTCAGTCAAGATACCTATTGGCTCTCAGGTTCAATCTCAGAATCTTTAAAATTGGGGTGGTAATGTTTACCACAGTCCAACTGTTGGACTGTGAAGAGGGCTGATCACCGAAGAATTGATGCTTTTGAACTGTGGTGCTGGAGAAGACTCTTGAGAGTCCCTTGGACTGCAAGGAGATCCAACCGGTCCATTCTGAAGGAGATCAATCCTGGGTGTTCATTGGAAGGACTGATGCTAAAGCTGAAACTGCAATACTTTGGCCACCTCATGCGACGAGTTGACTCACTGGAAAAGAGTCTGATGCTGGGAGGGATTAGGGGCGGGAGGAGACGGGGACGACAGAGGATGAGATGGCTGGATGGCATCACCGACTCAATGGGCATGAGTTTGAGTGAACGCCGGGAGTTGGTGATGGACAGGGAGGCCTGGCCTGCTGTGATTCATGGGGTCGCAAAGAGTCGGACATGACTGAGTGACTGAACTGAACTGAATGTTTACCACATCAAGGTTGAAGGTTGATAGTGGTTTAATGTATGAAAAAATGCCTATCCACTTTGCTTCTTGGAAACACTTGATTTCCTCTTTTTCCAAAAGGCTTTATAGGAAAAAAGAACCACTCCTGATAAAAGGCAAGAGCACTTTTTAGACTGGTAATGTGGTAGGTACAATAATGGCCTGTCATAGAGGTCCACATCCCAATTCCTAGAATCTGAGACTATGTTACCTTACATTCCAAAACAGACTTTGCAGATATGGTTAAGTTACGGACCTTGAAACAAGAACCTTGAATTCTGGATTTCCTGGGGGTGGCCCAAAGGAATCACAAGAGTCCTTACAAGTGAAAGAGCAAGGCAAGAGTCTGAGGAGACCGTGAGGATGAAAGTAGTTTCTGTTCTTTCAGGACACTTAAAAATAATTTCAAGATTCTCACTTCTATTGCTACCTGTGAAATGTCAGCTCTTAGTGTGACTGTTATTTTGAAGGTCATTGGAGTATTTTTCACCTTTGGCTGCTTTAAAGATTATTTTTCTGTTCAAAAAATGGGGTTGGTTTTCTGACCTTTTACTATATATGTCTGGAAGTGTATTTATTTTTATTTATGATGCCTTGAATTCATTGGGCCTTTTGAATATATTGATTGATGCCTTTCGTGAGTTCTGAAAAATTCTCAGATATTACCTATTTTAATATTGTTTCTGCCCCACTCTTTCTTTTCTCATATAACTCCCATTTAAATATTTATTAGATCTTTTCTAGCCACTATTTCTCTTACCTTCTCTCTTTTATTTTTTACATCTTTATCTCCCTATGCTTCATTTTGAATAGCTTTTTCCTTTTCTGGGTTACTAATTCTTTCTCCTGTAGTGTCGGAGAAGGCAATGGCAAGCCACTCCAGTACTCTTGCCTAGAAAATCCCATGGATGGAGGAGCCTGGTAGGCTGCAGTCCATGGGATCGCTAAGGGTCGGACACGACTGAGCAACTTCACTTTCACACATTGGAGAAGGAAATGGCAACCCACTCCAGTGTTCTTGCCTGAAGAATCCCAGGGACGGGGGAGCCTGGTGGGCTTCCGTCTATGGGATCACACAGAGTCGGACACGACTGAAGTGACTTAGCAGCAGCAGCAGCAGCTCCTATAGTGTTAAATTCATCTACTGAACTGTAATTTAGTTTTTTAATTTTTTTTTTAATTTTAGGTTCTAGAACTTCTGTTTGATTCTTTTTTAAACTTAGGTTCATTTTAATGGCATCAAAAAAAATTTTTTTTTGCTCAAACTGTCAATCTTAGGTTTTATCTCTTTGAATATAGTGGGCATCACTGGTATACGGTTTTGGTCTCTGATAATTCCATTATCTGGAGTCTTGTTGTATCTGTTATTGCTTCATTGTTCTAGTTATTTATTCTTCATTGTGCTGGTTCTCACTCATGTTGTCTTATTACCTGACTGTAAGCTGGGCATCGTAATTGAAACATTTGAAGAAATAATGTGAGATGTATATGATTTTCTTCCATGATTGGAAGATGATTTTCATTTTCTTTGAGGCATGTTGCAGTACCAACAAACAGGATCACCCTAACCCAGGTGATTGGGGACCTTGGGGAGACTGCTTTAGTTTGGCTGGCCTTTACTTCCCAGAGTACTGCCCTTGTGAAGACCAGCCCAAATCGTGGTATACCAAAATCATCACTTTAAATATATGTATATATTTATTTATTTGGCTGCATCAGGTTGGCGCACATAATTGCAGCACAAAGGCTTAGTTGCTTCATAGCATATAGAATCTCAGCTCCTCAACCAGGGATTAAACCCTCATCCCCTGCACTGCAAGGCGGATCCCCAGCCACTGGAAACCAGGGAAGTCCCGAAAATCACCTGCTGTTGACGAGTCCAGAATTACACTTTTGACAGATCCAAGACTCCATGTTTTGTTCTTCTAGTTGTCAAAAGTGGAGTTCAACCTCTCAGTCATCTCTTTTGAATCTAAAAATGCCCCCCAGGGGAGAATGGATATACATATATATATATATGGCTGAGTTGCTCCTGCCGTGCACCTGAAACTATCCCAACATTGTTAATTGGTTATACTCCAATATAAAATATGGAGAAGGAAATGGCAACCCACTCCAGTATTCTTGTCTGGAGAATCTTATGGACAGAGGAGCCTGGTGGGCTACAGTCCACGGGGTTGCAAACAGCTGGACATGACAGAGTGACTTCACTTTCACTTTGAATATAAAATAAAAAGTTTTAAAAAATAAAATTTTTAAACAAGAAGAAATAAAGAAAAGGAGAAAAAAACAAAAATTAAATTGAAATGCCCCCTAGGACAAAATCACTGTGAATGTATGGACATTATTCCCTTCTGCTTCTTGGTCAGGTAATTCCTAACTCACTTCTTGGTTAGCTTTTTGATTATTTTATTTTTAAAAATAATTTTTATACAGTTTTTTTTCTTAATTTTAATTTTTTTTTGCCATGCTAAGTGGCTTGCAAGATCTTAGTTCCCCGACCAGAGATTGAACCCTCAGCCTTGGCAGTGAAAATGTGGCATCCTAACCACTGAACTGCCAGGGAATTTTCATATACAGCTTTTAAAGGTTACTTCCCATTTACAGTTATTACAAAGTATTGACTATATTCCCTGTACTTTAAAATACATCCTTGAGCCTGTCTTACACCCAGTAATTTGCATCTCACATTCCCCCAACTTTTCGATGATTTTAAAATGTTGTTCCAGGGTACTTCCTTATTTGGCCACAAAATGGCATTGTAGTGAATTATAAAGGAAAATGCATAATAATAATGACAGCAGTGACAAACTCTGTGGCTTATTGAGTATCTTCTACATAACAGTCTCTTTGTTAGGCATCTTACAGTTGTTAATGTACAGAGATGAAAGATAGGAGACTTGGATTCTTGTACTGGATTTGCAACTGATTAGCCAAGTAACCTTAGACAAGTCCTTTCCCTCAAATTCTCCATGAAGGTCCCTCTCAGTTCTAAATTTCTGTTGCTTAAAGCTGCAGAGAATTCTCTGAAAGTTCAAGGTGCCTTGTGACAGTCGTATATTAAATGTTGTAGAGGAGTTTCCTACTAGCCCACCTGCATTAGTTTCCTACTGCTGCTGTAACAAGTTACCATCCATAGAGTGACTTGAAGCAACACGAGTATATTATCTTTCAGTTTTGAAGATCAAAAGTCTAAAATGTATCTCACTGGGCTAAAATCAAGGTGTTGGCAGGCCTGAATCCCAGAAGGCTCTAGAGCAGCATTCCCCAATCTTTTTGGCATCAGGGACCGGTTTTGTTGAAGACAGTGTGTCTGGTGGTATGGGGATGGCTTCAGGATGATTCAAACGCATTACTTTCATTGTGCACTTTATTTCTATTATTATTACATTGTGAGAATGAAGTAATATGAGCGAGGGGGAATGGCTGTAAGTACAGATGAAGCTTCGCTCACTCTCCCACTGCTCACCTGCTGCTGTGCAGCCCAGTTTCTAACAGGTAACAGACTGGTAACTGTCTGTTGCCCAGGAGTTGAGGACCCTGCTCTAGAGGAAAATTCATTTTCTTGCTTTATCCATCTCCTAGAGGCTGCCAACATGCTTTCTTTATGACCCCCTTTCCACAATCTCATTACTCTAATAATATAAATAATATAAAATTAAAATATTTAGAAGAGAGATCGTGTTCTAAGGTTCTCTGTACATCTGCTTTTTCTCTGTATGGAAGAACCTTCTCTCCTTTTCCATGCACATGATCTTTAACAACAGCAACCTCAGCTGCAGAATTCAAATAACC